>NC_134455.1:126535574-127160574 GCF_047948215.1 Lycorma delicatula
CAAAGAATTAATTATTTAACTATTTCGAAACAATAATACGTTGGCGAAATTGTATAGTAACCAAAATTATTTCTTTGTATACAAGACTAAAGTATTTTCGTAGCTCATACAACGGTAGTTTGCAGAGGATTAATAAATCTTGAATGTTACATAAATATCAATTCTATACATTATTCATAGAGCGTTCTTCTAGAAAAAATAACTTTCGTTTTATTTGGATGATTATTTTTATCGATAAAAGATTGTTAATATTTCTTATATAAAAGAAAATGTTTTGACTGATTCACTGATTCATAATCAACGTACAACCAAAACTATTATAGATAGAGACTTGAAATTTTCAGGGTACCTTCGTGTCTTTAAGTAGGCATAACAAGTAGTGCATAACAAAGGATTTTGCGAAATTTTCACTTTAAGGAGATATTTTCACTTCAAATCGATAAAAAAGTAAATTTCGTGTTAACAGCGCTATCTGCTGGACGTAAAAGCAACATACGCTATACTAAATATTTTACGATTCCATTGCAATGTTTCCGATATGTGTGCCCGCTATAGATTAAAAAACTACTGGACCGATTTACGAGCGGGGAAAAATTGAAAAAGGTAAAAGAGAAGAGGGTAAAAAGGGAAGAAGGGGAAAAGGAAAAAAGAGAAAAGGGGAAAACGGGGAAGAGGAAAGGGAAGTAAGGGAAAGAGAAACAGGAGAAGGAAAGGGAAACGGGAGAAAACGGGAAGGGAGAGTGAAGCGAGCCATGACCTTCTGATCGTGACAGGAAGCGCAAGTAACCATAGAGCACGGGCGAAGCCGCGATGGGGATGCTAAATTTGGGATTGTAATTATTTTTTTTTTATCTTTACTGGACTTTTATATTGAACTATTTTAATTCATTCATAAAACGGATTGGTCTAACAAATATTGTTCAATTTTCTTATCTTCCTTTTTTTGTTTTTCTTTATTTAAGTTTTGGGCAAGAATTCATTGTTTATCGCATATTCCTTCAGTATTTATTATAAACATTTTTATTTACCGTTTTATCAGAATTTAATGAAAATCTATATATAATATTGCTGATTAAATATTTTTTATTATTAAAAAAATAAGTTTACTATTTAAAAAGCATTGCGACTAAAATAGCCTACATCTATCTATATTGTGGGCGAAGTCGCGACGGAGTACGTTAGTTCATTTTACATATGACAAAATAGTATATAAGTTAAAAATATGATTCGAAAATGTTGAGTTTTAAAATCCTCGGCAATTATGCCATAGTTAGTAAAAAATACGGAAGCTTAATAAAATCATTGAAATTTAATTTGAAGTAAATAGTAATCCAGAAATATTACTTAATTGATATTTGAAGTAATAAAAAAAAAATGAATTTTATGCAGTGGCGGCTCGAGTATAGCCACTGTGGAACTGGAGCATTCCCTATTTTCATTTGATATTATGGATAACATTTAATACTATGAGTCCTTTTTGCTTTAATTCTTTTTTTAATAATATATAATCCTTAAGCTTAACATCGGTAGCTATCCCCCGGTTTATGAAAAAGATACAAAAATCTTTGTTAGGAACTGTGCGCCTCATAGTTCCAACAGTGTACTGTTTGACTGTTGTGCGCATGCGCACGGAAAAGCTGCACGCAAGGCTGCGAGAGAGAGCGAGCGAGAACTGTCGCTTTCGCAGTGCCGATTATGGCGTGCTGGTGGAAGGTAGTTTTTTTTTTACTCCGCGTGTGTACTGAACTTCTTTGTTCGTTCCCTTTTCTAATTAAGTCGGTAGAAGGAATATGAAAGCAGTTTACTTGTTTTTTCAGTAGCGATCAGAAGATAGCGGAAAGCAAGGGCTCTTTGCCAAATCTGTCCAAAAACACTCTGGAAGGGCAAAAGAGAAAGTAATTAGTAAAAACTGATTATGTATTTGTTTCTGTGTATATAGAAATTTAAATTAAGCACCGTTAGACATTAAGCAGACATTTTATTAACTTATTATCTAATAATACTAAAAAAATTATCTGTATTGACATTTTATTATTTATTCGGTTAAACCGAATACGGTTTTTAAGCAAATTGTGCTTAAAAACCGTGTACCATATTCTTGAATGTGATAAAATGTAGAATTAGATTATTATCCTGCTTCCAGCTATTCTATTTGATTCAATTTTTTTCGCTTCTTTTATTTTACAGAAAACTTTAAACATGGCCTTGAAAAGGCCCAGGAAAAACTTTCTGGAGCAGCACCCCCACTAATTTTACCTACCAGCCGCCACTGATTTTATGAAATATGAAAGTAAATATCTCCCCCAAGTCCTATATAAATCTATACAAGGACCTACTCTTAGTCGTGGCTTGCCATTCTTGCTGCCATCGCGAGGCTGTAAAGCCTTCCGCAGACGGGAGATGGGTAACTGTTCGAAATTTAAAACCGGGGTATTGTGATCACCGTTCCGCTCCGGTATAGGTCCAGCTTTAAACCGCATCCCAAATACCTCGGCCTTTCTACCTCTTCGAAATTTCCACGTGGCCGCCCGAACTTTCACCACTTAATCGATTGAGAGAGCCTTTCCCAATAAGGTGGTAGCCTAGTAGGAGGTTGTTTTAAACACATCAGTGCATACGATTAAGGCTCTGCGCTGGGCACTAGTTAAATTTTGAATAATTGCTCGATTTCTTTCCAACATATGCGACCAAACGATATTCTGATGATAAAATAAAAGGGAAAAAGGCAACGAAATAGTTAGTTTCAAAACGGATAACGTTTTAAAATGTCATGGCATATGTTACAAAATTGAATTAAAAGTTGGGATTAGATATTTGATAATAATGAATTTTAATAAATGGATTAATTAATGGAAAATGGGGAAAATTAAAACATATTCACATTGATTACAAAAGTAAACAGCCTTGAAACTTATGGTTTGATTTTTATTGTCCATTAATTAGAAGTGAAACAAAAGCAAAATATAAAAATTATAATAAAGATTGGACTCCTATTCAAAAAACATTCTATAGATCTTTCAGTCAAAAAAGACTTTAAAGGACAATTAATAACACTATTTCCTGTAATACCAGCTGAAGTAAGTATAATCCATAGAAGTCAAGGATCAACATACAATAAAATACGTGTTGATTTGGCTAGAAGATTTAGCAAATCTATGCTATGTGTTGCTTTAAGCCATATTACAAGCCTAAACGGTCTTTATATTTTGGGAGATGTCAGAAAAACGATTTTCTCACAAAATTTGGAATTAGAAAAGGAAATTAAATAATTGAAAAGTACAAAGTAATAAAAAGTTGTATTTCGATTTTCAATACGGAAACTAGTAATAATGAACTAAAAATTACTTATTTAAATACAAATTCGTTTACGACTAAAGCCCAATATTTAAGTATAGACGATTATTATCTGAGTTCTGATATATTAATTTTCAGCGAAACATTATTGAATAAAAATCATTCAATTAACGGAAACATTATTTTTCGATCCGATTATGCATCAGAATACGTAAAAATTTAAACTAAGTAGTTGAAAAACGTCCGAAGGATTTTATGTAACACCAGGGCTAGACTAACCCACCAGGTTGGTCTAGTGGTGAACGCGTTAACTGCCCGTCAAAAAAACTCAAAGGATTTTTTCCTTTATATATTGTAATGAAATATTACATGAAATAATATAAATAATCTTTGTAATATCGATAGGTTTTATACAATAAAATTGTAAATATGTATTATACAATGAAAAGATGAATAGATAAATATAATCTATGATGAATAGAAACATAACTCTAAAAAACAAACAATGGTTACAACTAATAGCATGATAATAATATAAAAAATCTTTATTTTGTAATCTCAATGAAGTTATAAGAATAATTATAAATATATATTATACAATATAACATGAATATTAAACAAGTGTTCGTATCGCTTATAATTGAATTATTTGAATTATTGAATCTATACACAATTTTAAATTATATTCACTCTGGTTTGTATTTAAATAATAATAATGAGTAATAATAAATAATAATCATAGAGCTCAAATATATATTAAGTTGCTTTGTCAACCATATTTTTCTTGTAACATGTAAGTGCATGTATAACACATGTATAACTAAATAATAGTCTTTACTAATAAATCTGGTACCCTATACCGCTCCCGCCTGCGGAGGAGGCTTTACAGCCTCGCGATGGAAGCATGGCAGCAAGAATGGCACGCCATGACTAAAGTAGTCACCGTTTTTGGCACCGACATTCGGTCTTATGCTTTAGGGCGATCGAATGGGGTGATGGCGGGAGAAATGCCAAGCAAATCAATAACTTATACCCCTTGCTTACTGTATCTAGAAACATAGAGATTTAGGATTTCTTTAAAAATGCTATTTGTGAGTCCTTATTACGTATAGGTGAATTCACTGCCGAGCATCTCATTCCCATGAAGATTTAGTGCAAACCGATAATTTGCACTGCTTAGGATATTTCATCCACAAAAAGACAAACAATTATTTATATTGTATGTTGTGTTTATATACATGTTTGTGTTTTATGTATGTATGAATGTGTGGATGTTGTGCGTGTTTGTATATGTATGTAGTATAATAGTTAGTCTGTAAATCGTTTAAGAGTGTAGAGCAATATGAATTTGATGTAATAATTACATTAATATGCATTTTAGCTTGTAACAACAATACATTACTCAACATATGTGATCTCTGAAGATGGTGGTCCATGATGAGTGACAAATTGAATGGAATGTTACCGTCAACAATAAACTTCGTACAGTTAAGGACACTGCATCATCATGGAGCTCTTCGTACAGGAATAACCGTCATGAGGAAGTAATAACATTTGTCGTTTACGAATAGGGCACACTAGGCTTACTCCTGGATATCTCATTACTCAGACCGATGCACCTGTTTGTGTTCGTTGCGACTGCCAAATTACGGTACACCACATCCTTGTAGAATATGTCTCTAATGCGGCATTGCGTTGGAAGTTTAAACTAGGGGCTAACATTCAAAATATCTTATGAAACAATGAGAGGATGTTATCGATTTTTTTACAATTTCTTATGGCCATCCGTTTATATTAAATTATTTTACTTTTATTATAGTGTGCTTCATCTATTTAATCCATCTGGCAAACGGCGGATGGTAATTTTATTGTTATAATTTAGATTTTTAATATTGTAGTTCGTTGTTAATTTATTTCGTCTTTAGCATACACCATAGGCACTTGACTGTCCTACACTACAACTATCCTTTACTCTATGAGGAATATTTTTCGTTACGATATTTATTCCTTTTATTTATTTTTTTATATTATTTAATTTTTAGGTCTGGTTTTAAATGTTCATTTTATATTACTGTAATCTAAATTTCTAAGTTTGGTGTTGCCGGGCTGATTTGCTTACTGTAGTAATTTTGTGTCCGGGGACTGATAACGACTTTTCGTTGTGCTCCCCACCCTCAAAAAATCAGAAAGAAAAATTCCGTCATATCCACTTTTATAGCTTTATCTTTAGAATATTGGTTTACTAGACATCCTGTAATCACAAAGCTCTATAATACAACCGCTTAATTGAACTATCGCAACAAACAAATGAATTTCTGCTCGATCCCTAGCTACGTGGGAAGTCCGTATTATGAACGTGCGGATTCCACTGCTAAAGACACGTATAGTCAACCGTTTTCCACAATTCGTGTTAGCATTACCGATTTTATTAATTTTATGTAACCTACTCTTCGATTAAAGTGGTAAGGTGACTGGACTGCTACAGTGAATAATTAACTCCGACACATCAAAGATAATGTGTCGCCATGGACTCTTCAAGTAGAAAAATTTGTCGAGAGGAAGGAGTACTCTGTCGATTACATTTCGGATATAGCAGAGATACACGTATGATGAGGAGCGGAGAAGGGGCTCACAGCCTCAGCTGTGAGGACTGGTACGCCTTGGTGTGTCAGCTCCGATGATCAGTTGGAGATTCCGTACATGACGTGTACTGCTATGACAGTTTCCTGTTGCGATGAAGATCATCAGAACCCGTCATCCAATAGGGGGGAGTTAAGACCAAAATCCCAGTGAGGGATCCTCTTAGGGACCCCTCATTTGAGGCATAAAGCACAGACAAGACCGAGGCCTTCTGCGAGGGAATAGCATTGCAGCATTGCTGGATCCGGAGTCTCCTCGCTGAGGGTAGAGGCTGGCAAAATAAAAAAGATCCAACCGGTGGGCCGACCTGCCTTGCCGGACGTACAGCTGGTAAGCGGAAAGGCCCGTTAGAGTTAAAGGACACTCCCCTGGGCTGAGTTGTACTTAGCTGTGGGTCCGGCTCAGGGGAGTGAAGAAAAAAAAAGGTATGCGACCTTAGTCGTAAATTTGAATTACTTAGAAACATTTGTTGTATCTTAGGCAATGATAAAAATCTTTAGATCGTGTATTCTTATTCCTACGAAGCATCAGTAAGCTTCATAAAATTTAATATTTGTCATGACACCAAATATCAATTTTTTATTCAGTTTTTGTATTCGGTTCAATATTTTAGTGCTAATTATTTGTATTATCTTAATTTTAATATTATTATCATAGTTTTATTCTTAATTCTATAATCTTTTTGTTATCCGAGAAAGGGCCCTTTATACTGCTCAAGGAATTTGTAAAATTTTATTTTTTTATGTTTGCTGTTATTTTTTAATAAAATATATTTTATTTTTAAGATTTCAACTGGTATTAATTTTAAATGTTTGTTATGTTAGCTATTATACTAGTTTTTTTTTTTTTTTGTTTTAATAACATTTATGATATATTTATTCCGGGCTATGATAACACGAAAGTGTTTTTCGTCCCCCCCAAAAAAAACTTGAGCCGGCTAAAGGTCTTCTGCTTTCTTCTTTTTACTTCCTCTTCTTTTTCTTCTTGGTCTGCTGTCTCCTCTTGGTGGTGGTTCGCGAAATAATCGCTCGTATTTCTAGTATTTATTTTAATAGTATGTATTAATGAAGCTAAAATTTTGGAAGCGTTCGAATGTGAAGTGGAAACATTTTTTTTTCAAAAAATATATCTCTTTTTTATACTAAACTATGAAAAATTTGATAGATATCTTATCAAACACGGTTACAGTTTGAAAATTTTAGGTTCATCCAGAGCTTCGAAAATATTCCTTACATTAAAATGGGGAGTAGTAATGGGATTCCTCAGGTATCCCCGTAAGAAGTATAATCTTGAAGACACGTAAAAAATACAACAGCCTTTGGATCGGATTGAGAACTTCCTGCTTTATTTAAAGGCGGCTAATTTTAATTTCCTTACAATTAAATATCAACAATCTTACGTGTTCCCTCAAAACAATCAATAATGGTGGAGAGTCTTTATGAATGACTTGAACGAGAAGAGCGTAACAGTAATTAACCTCTACCTTCTGTTTATTCTGGCCGGCACCCTTTCATAACTGCCGATGGATGGAATGAATTTTTGTTTTATTTTCCTCTGTGTACATCGCAATCTGTCAATTAGTAAACAATAAACAATTTTTGTGGCGTATAAAAAAATGATTTGCCTGAGCTGAACTGGAATCAGAATCTTTGGATAAAAGCAGAGTAGAGGAGCAATCTTTCCCTACGGAGATCAGCCGGTTAATAATTAATATTTTTTTCCGTTCTCATGATTTTTTTATTTCACTTTCATCACAATTTCAAGTGTTTACTTCTTATAACAATTTATTAAGTGCCAGTTCTTCTAAAACCGTTTTTCTTTTGACAAAAAAATTCGCTTTTTTATTCAGTTGATGTATTTAATTTTTTTTTAACAGAAAATTATAAAACCAGATTCTTACAAAAGAAAAAGCAATAAAATTTTCCTTTAAAAAAAATATTCTATTACATTGTTATTGGTACATGTAAACCAGATAAGCAGTGGTGTTTCAACATCTGTTCGACTTCAAAACAGCAGTTACATGAATTATAGTGTGGAATACGTTTTGCATGAGACAGAAAATTTTATTTATTTTTTAAATATGATTCTACATGTCTTAAGTAATATTTAAGATAAAAATGCAAATTTCAGCTTTCAAGATTCTATAACTGTCGGGTTATTGAGTGTATTAAATATAGAAAATGTAATATACTGACTGAGAATCGCTAAACTTTTCTTAAAAATTAACGATCATATTTTTTTTTAGAAATGGTTAAATATTAACCGTTTTAAATAGCTCCTGATGACCTGCTAAGATGAGACTTGAAAATGAGAGAACAGTTTTAAAATCACGCTAACGAAAAAGGAATAATAAACCCCCAAACCTAAAAAAATCAAAACTAAAAATACTAAAATTAAACCACCGGGTTTGTGTTGGTTAAACTTGTTATCGCAAATCATCTGATTTTGAAGTCGAGAGTTCTAAGGTTCAAATCCTAGTAAAGGCAGTTATTTTACGGATTTGAATACTAGATCGTGAATACCGGTGTTCTTTGGTGGTTGGGTTTCAATTAATCACACATCTCAGGAATGGTCGAGTTTTTTTTTAACCTCTTTAGCCTCCGGGAATCACTGTCAGGTATTACTTTAGAGAGCGAATAAGGTTTATATATATGAGTCTAAATGAGGTGTAGTCTTGTATAATGTCAAGTCGACCATTTCTGAAATATGTGGTCAATTGAAACTCAACCACCAAAGAACACCGGTATCCACGATATAGTATTCAAATCCGTATAGAAGTAACTGCCTTACTAGAATTTGAAAGTTGGAACTCTCGACTTCAAAATCAGCTGATTTGCGAAGACGCGTTCACCACCAGACCAACCCGATGGGTCAGGAATGGTCGACCTGAGACTATACAAGAGTATACTTCATTTACATTCATACATATCATCCTGATTCATTCTCTGAAGTAATATATTACGGTGGTTCCGGAGGCTAAGCAGAAAAAAAAATCAATGCTAAAAAGAAAAACCGGATAGTATTTGCCAAATAATCTGCACGCAGAACTTTTCTCTATGTAACAGGAAAAGAATATTGATATGGTTACAAATATTATTCACTCGAATATGTGTTGTCTCCATTATCGCCGTTAGGATATATAAATGCTAGTAAAGGAAGAAAACCCTTTAATACACTGTCTGCTAGAGTTTCACCTTCTCCTCCAGGAGAAAGTGTCCTTCCACGGTTACGTATGCGAAAATTGCGACTATCAAACTGAGGGCAGAGGATGTGAAGGTGTAGGTGTTTACCTGAACGGAATCGTATTAGCCGCTCGTATTCCGCTAGTGACAAACATCCCTGCAATCTCAATGAAGATATTGGCGTCTTTTAAAATGAATATCTGCAACATATATCTTCCTCCCTACTCAAAGGTTTAACTTGGCTTCCAAAACCTCTTTGGAAGCGATCACAGACCACTCGTTATCTCAGTTTTATGTACTGCCTCATATAGTCAGCCAGCCACGCAGATAGTAGTTCAGAAATAAGACTGTATCGGATACAAGGATTCCTTTGGCCAATACGACAAGATGGTGGTAGCGTGGTCCACCAACTTGCCAAGTTTACAAACCTGATAGTGCTCGGACATCCAGATCTTTTAGCATCGGAAAAACTACCTGTAGCATTGAAATTTGCTAGCAGTCTGCCAATCGTTGTGTGCAACACTAGCTCTCATTGAGGATGCTTCACATTAAATTCATCTGCAACTTGTCTATGAGAGAATCTTTCTCTTCCACAAAGGAAGAGAAGGGGAGAGATCTCTGCCCGCTCTTAAGTGGTCAACAACTTTCAGTCCTGCAACTAGAAAACAGTGCAAAATAATAAAATTCCTATGATGAGGGACTTTTGGAACACGTTGTAAATTTATCTTGATGGACGGCATTGATTTTGTAATACCCTCACAAAAAGTAATAATATCTGTAGTCACCCGTTCCCATATCTATAGGGTATGTGATGCTTAGTGCATCACAATTATGCATCTATAATTTTTACAGCTTCAGACATCCCCATCTATTTAATGAGAGGGAAACAACTATTTCACAATGGATTCGTCATCCTTACTACAATTAGTATATCACTGAATAAATTGTTAATCATCTCGGTCCAGTACTTCTTAATTTCATTTAAATTTTGTGCAAATCTTCAGACTTTTCATTTTTTGGATAGCAATTTCTTAACTCATTTAGCTCTGTGTCTCACACAGATTCTGAAACAGATGGTCACTGGTTTAATGAGAGACTCGTTGTTTGCGCAATTTTTATGATGTATAGACGATATGAATTAATTTCTCTAGTTAGATGTCAATAACATCTTAAAAGCTAATCTCATTCATGCCCAAACAAAATGTCAATTTCATATATATAACATAAAAAAGATAAATTTATATTTTATGCGCAATAAATTATAATCAGGATTATTTTTTTATCACATAATTCAATTACTGCTCAGATATCGACTATTAATTTTATTCACAACATTATCACACAAACTGTTATTACTAATTGTACTATAATTGAACTACTAACCTAATTTAACGTTTTGATAAGGAAATAAAGTGCTAGACTGCTAATTATATATTAAATGATTTACACTGATTCAGTTGAGTGTAATCATAATTATTAGTTTCACTATTAAAATTTCACCAACAGAACAATTTTCTTTTTGCATATGTTACATTGATAATGATGAGAAACGGTTTATTAATTTACTTAATTATTGGATATATGGAGTTGTTAACATAAACTTTGTTTACTTTGTTCGTTGTGAATTAGCATTATTTTTATAATAAAAAGAAAAAAATTATTGTATCATACCTGCATAAAGATCCCAAAATCTATTTCTAAAACTTGTTATTAGTATTGTAGTATTGTTTTACGACTATCGTAATAACTATAACTATAGACTTCCCCACAAAAAAAATTACCTGAAAGTTGGACATTATATTTAGCGTTTTAGTAAGCTTAACCAAATTATAATATGATGGTCTTTGTATCTTGAGAATAATTTTAACAGAGCCCACCCATCCCCACAGCACAGAATCTGAGGAAGAAGGGATAGATGATAGATCAACGATTTTTTGTCAACCAATCAAATTACATATATCGTAAAATAAGTTGCTTTATAGCCAGAATGAGTCACTTGAGAAAAAATTTAGTATTACTAAAAAAGCAGCCTCACTGAACCCCAAAGTTATATGTCATATGGAATTATACAAATCATTTTACTACTGGTAGCACAGCCTCTATAAGTTTACCTAATAAGGAGTCCTCCGATGGAAAAAATTATGAGAATCAGAAATGAAGAAAAAAAAATTAATAATAATTCAACATGCAACTTCCAGGTGAAAAATTTGAAATCTAACTTTTGAGAGATATGGAGGCTGTAACATCTAGATTCTAGCAAATAAAGGTCTCTAGTGAAAAATAATAAGAAACTTTTTTATAGTAACCCGATCAGCCGATACCAACGAAAATATTCATGAAATTTATTATATGGTTTATACAAAATGCACAATCTCTGAATGTATCTATGACATTCAAAAGAATGTTTAAAGCAAACAACCGTGGAGATCTTTTGATTTGATTATCTTGAAATTTATAAATTGATAAGCAAATAAATTGTACCTCTGCGTGCATCTCTAGCACTTATTTTTTTTCTCTAAAATAGAGAAATTTGCGAGAAAAAAAAATTGGTGTATTCCATCATTAATGTTGTCGAATAAAATCCCCAAATAAAATTACAGAGTTCGAATATAAACTAAAGCGGGCAAAGCTCCCAAAAAAATGTGTATAATAGAAATTATGAATAGTGTTACATATGATTTACCCAAGGAAAACAAATTAAGGAAAGCAATGGAAGCAATGAAAGCAATGGATTACGAGTCGAAGCGTGGAATATTAGAACTCTAAAAAAGGTTGGTAGGTTAGAAAACTAGAGAGAAATGGATAGATTAAATATACGAGTAGATGTAGTAGGAATTAGTGAGGTTCAGTGGGAAGAAGAAAATGACTTTTGGTCAGGTGATTTTAGAATAATTAACTTAGTTTCAATTAAAGGGCAGGCAGGAGTAGGATTTGTAATGAACGAGAAGATAGGGAAGAGAGTAGAGAATTTCAAAATGCATAGTTATAGAATCATTGTAATAAAGATAAAATCAAAACCTAAGCCAACAACGATTAGTAATATCTACATGCCTACAATTGCCCATGATGATGATAAGGTAGTGTGTATACAAAGAAATTAAACACATAAAAGGGGATGAAAATAATAGTTTGAGATTGGAATGCAAGCACTGAAAAAGGCAAGGAAGGAAATATTTTGGGTGAATATGGGCTGGGCAAAAGAAATGAAAGAAGAGACCAAGTTTTGCATGAAGTATAATTTAGTTATTACCAACACACTGTTTAAAAATCATAATAGATTATACATATAGGAAAAGCCAGGTGATAGTGCAAGGTATCAGATAGATTATATCAAAGTAAAACAAAGATTTAGAAATCAACTTGACTGCAAAGCTTTTTGTGGAGCAGGACTTCTTCATAGTGATGAAGAAGGTAAAAGGAACTGTCAACAGTTAAATAAAATACTATAAACAGGAAGTGCAAATTAGCAAAAGAAGAGTGGATTAAAGAAAAGTGGAAAAGTGTTCAGAAGTGGGAAAAAAAATGATCATTGGTAAAACAGATGGAACATAAAGGAAAGTTACGGAGAATTTTGTAGTGCATAAATTAAAATCTAATAATATGTTAAACAAAGATGGCACACTGATTTATAATACGAAAGAAAAAGTTGATAGGTGGGTGGAATATATTGAAGAGTTCTGCTGAAGAAATGACCACCAAATAACACCAGTTTCTAATTCAAAAGAGGATAAAAAGGGAGATACAATATTGAGATCTGAATTAAAGAGAGCATTAAAAGATTTGAATGGCAGAACGGCTCCTGGGACAGACGGATACCTGCAGTATTACTGTGCAGTATGGGTGAAAAAGCGATAGATAGATTTACAAACTGGTGTGTAATATTTACGAAAAAGGGGAAGTTCTGTCAGAAATCAAAAAGAGTGATCTAGTCATGATACCAAAGAAAGCAAGAGCAGATAAATGAGAAGAATACAGAACAATTAGCTTAACTACTCATGTATAAAAAATCTTACTAGAATTCTGTACAGAAGGACTGACAAGAGAGTGGAAGAAGTGTTAGGAGAAGACCAATTTGGTTTCAGGAAAAGTATAGGGACAAGGGAAGCTCAATTTTAGCACTTAGATTAATAGTATATGGAAGATTGAAGAAAAAAACAAACATACTTGGCATTTGTAGACATAGAAAAGGCATTTCATAATGTAGACTGGAATAAAATGATCATCATTTTAAAAAATTTAGGGTTCAAGTATAGAGATAGAAGAATAATTGTTATTTACAGGAACCAAACTGCAACAGTAACAAAGAACATAAGAAAGAAGCAGTAATGAAAAAGGGAGTTCAACAAGGATGTACCCTATCACTTACTTTTTAATCTTTACATAGATCTAGCAGTTAATGATGTTAAAGAACAATTTAGAACCGGAGTAACAGTACAAGGTGAAAAGACAAAGATGTTAAGATTTGCTGATGATATAATAATTCTTGCCGAGTAAAAAATAGATTTAAAAGATACAGTGAATAACACGGATGAAGTCCTTTGCAGGAACTACCACATGAAAATAAACAAGAACAAAATGAAAGTAATGAAATGTAGTAGAAATAATGTAGATGGACCACTGAATGTGAAAATAGGAAGAGAAAAGATTACGGAGGTAGAAGAATTTTGTTATTTGGAAAGTAGAATTACTAAAGATGGACTAAGCAGGAGCGATATAAAATGCCGCATAGCACAGGCGAAATGAGCTTTCAGTCAAAAATATAATTTGCTTACATCAAAGATTAATTTAAACATCAGGAAAACATTTTTGAAAGTATATGTTTGAAGCGTAGCTTATATGGAAGTGAAACTTCGACGAAAAGAATACCTGAGAAGATTAGAAGCTTTTGAAATGTGGTGCTGTAGGAAAATGTTAAAAATCAGATGGCTGGATAAAGTGACAAATCAAGAGGTGTTGCTGCAAATTGATGAAGAAAGAAGCATTTGGAAAAATATAATTAAAAGACAGGCCACACATTAAAGCATACTGGTATAGTTGCTTTAATGTTGGAGGGACAGATAGAAGGGAAAAATTGTGTAGGCAGGCAACATTTGAAATATGTAAAACAAATTGTTAGGGATACAGGATGTACGGGTGTATCAAAATTAAATGACTTGCACTTAAACAAAACTTATTGTTATAACTTATTGCACTTATAACTTATTGTTATAAATACAGTGACTTTTTATTGTTTAAACTTTCCCTTTTTTTTAACTGCCAATAATTTCACAAATTTTTTTTTTATGCTGTTTTAGATCAAGTTTTTTTTCTTTAATTTCCCACTATACTGACTTATATCAAAACCACATTTTTCTAAATTAAGTCTAGCAGGATCAGACCTTCAATTCACAGAATCAGAATTGAAAATAGAGATCAAGGATAAGGAAAATGATACTGGAAGAAAAAATCACTTACCCTAGGAGAAACTTCAGTATAATACAAATTATATCCTAGTAGGAGAAAGATCATTCCGATAAGTGTGTTAACATTATAGATAAAATTAAAATGGAGACAACTGAATTTGTTAAAGCAGAACTAGGTTTAAAAGGATTCAGTCATATCTCATTTAAATCAATGTTTAGGAGTACTTCAATTTAGTATAATGCTTCATCTAAGACGAGGATAGATTAGTCATATTTTTAGATAAAGTTACATTTGCTTGCAGCAGGGTGACAGCTATTTACATTTAACCCATTAATATGAAAGTAGAAATGGAGAAAATGTATTACAAAAGAAATGACCAGTAAACTAGTCTTGCCTTATATATGACATATTTTGTAGCCACATGACTTAACTTGATGTAACTTAACTTTCCATGAAGAATCTAGGCACTACATAAATTGTCTAACCACAGTAGGCAAATACAGAAACAATCTGCTTGTCAAAATTTGCATTAACTGTTCAGAAATATTGAACATTTCATGAAATAGCAATAGCGGGGTTGAAAAATTCTATAACAGCATCAACCAAAACACTTCACAAAGTATCTTAATGATATTGATACATAATTTGGAAAGTAATCCTTCACTTCCAATACAGGTTGAAACATGAACCCTTCCAAGCACATGGTGAAACATGTTACACCAGTATGTTAAATGTTTCTCGACAAATACTGCATTTTTTTATTTTTACAGACAACTGAATTACTTTTCATGTCCAGTATGGTTAGATATTTTGTGTAATGTTTAGATATGTCATGAATTACTAAGTTTGAAATATATATATTTATTTTAATAATTTAATGAGATTTGCCTTTTCTTTATTTAATATTGTTAGTTTTTACTTACTATATATTTATGGATCAACTTTAAATATATTTCATTTATAAAGTCAACTTATATATCATAATGGTGTTGAATAAACAAATTAAACATAAAAATCAACAAGAATAAAAAAATGAAAACTTGGTTTTTTTTCTATGGATTAAGTTGACAAATAGTTACTGTGGGAGAAACATGACAATGACTTACACAGTGAAATATCATATGATTTAGAACCATTTTTTAAAGGAAAGTAGCCAGCCTAAATGATAAATAAATACAACATTTTATCATTATCTTATTAAGTCACATATTAAATTTTAAGTTGTTTCGTTTGTACCTCCTCATCATGTTTTAATTTATAAAGAAGTTGTAAAATCAAAAAAATGTTTCATTGTCTCTACATCAGTGTCATATAACCAGGTTTTCAAGCCACTAGGTTAACTGAAATTTTCAGTTTTGTATACAAAAGGAAAGCCTACTGCTGACCCTAAATTAAAAAAAAAGTTCAAACCTCTTCTAAGATAATCTGAATCAGTACACTAGTGAAGTAATATCTTCACTAGCATGTCTTCTGATCCTATTGTGGTAAAAATATGAAATTCAATAGAGATCATAACTTTGACATTCTACCTCAGGTTTTACTTCATAAACCTCCCTCATGGTAAAAGGATGAATCTTCACTAAAGGCAAGTATCATGATTCATGCATATTTTATAATTTAGTTGTGAGAGAAAATAGGCTTCAACTCTATAATTAATTCCAGCAATATCTGTATAAAGTTGAGGGTTTCCTTTTAACCACCCATAAAAGGATCAAACAGGGTAAGCTCAGGTTTACTAATTTCCATGGATGTTTCTAACACAGTAAATAGGAACACTTAATTTGGTACAGATACTAATGATGAAATTCTGTGAAACAGGTTTCAAGGATGTTTCTTAAGAAGGTAAAACATAGAAGTGTACAAGGAATAATAGGAATATTTAATTTTGACATATACAGTTATTTATTCTAAAGATCCAGATATCTATGAAGCTTAGATTTAAACTATTCAAATAATGTAAAATATTCTAGAAATTAAGAATAAATAAACTGAAACAGAACAAGACTACACTTCATTTACATTCATCGTCTGATGTAGTATCTTACGGTGGTTCCGGAGGCTGAACAGAAAAAGAGAGGCATAGGCGTCGGGAGTTAAAATTTTTTTAGAGGGGCTCAGAGAAAAAAAAGGTAAAATGAGAATAAAAGATAAGTTACGAAATGATATATAGCATAATTAAGTTTTACTTATAAATTTATAAATATAAAACAAATATAAAATAAATTTATTAATAAACATACAAATAAAAACCTTCATGCAATTCTATTTAAAAAAAATCTCTTCAATAAACAAAATCACTGTTCCACTTTGTCTAGACCATGTAAAATTTCTCTAAAAACAACATTTTTTACTATATCTCTATGCTCTGAAGACAATTTCACTTTCATTCCACTCCATGCTTTTACTCTTGATAACGCAACAAACAACTGTCCATGCTCAAAAACATTTCTTCTCAAATCAGTACCAACCAATTAAAAAGTTTCCCTTTGAAACTTATTAACTGTCATACAAAAAGTTAATCGTACAGCAAACCGAAGTCTCTTCAATAAAAACCCTTTTGTACTCTTATCAAAGTTATTCTTGGAATACACACTGTTTCTCCTTGCTTATCTCCAGTCAAAATTTTTCACTTTAAAAAGAGGAAAGTGAAAATTCCTCCATTCCTCTAACAACAAGTCTCATTCCATTGCATAAACCGTCTTATGCTCAAACTTCTTAACCTTAACATGATCTTAATCTTAACATGACAATTGAATTAACTTGACTTTAAATTTATCTTTACTGCAAAACATAATTTAAAAAATATATTAGTAACATATATTTCGCATATGTACGATAAAAAAAATAAATATATGTTACAAGTATAAATAATAATACCAGTAATAAATTTATAACATGTACACCTGACCACCACGGGACATGTACTAACGAATCGGGATTTTTCGCTAGTGATCGGTACTTTCCAGTGCCTGTTGTCTGAGCACATTATACTTATTGTTATACGGAATGACATCATTCGGAGTACTGGTGGTTTATATGCTAAGCTAAGGGTGACGGACACACAACAGACAAACGCACATACAAATGCCCTTTAGTAGGGTAAGATTAATATTGTTAATACTATAAAAGTATGCAATTTTTTCAAAATAAAAGTAATAAAAAAATTATTACCTAAGATAATCCAAAAACTTTATTTTCAAGATAACAGTAATTATTAATATTTTTAAAAAAATTAATCAATGAAAATATTGGTTCAACATTTCTAAAGTAATAATTGTGTAAAGCGTTCGTCTAAATCTTACAAACATAAGATTTTAATAATTTAGTTCAGAAATTAAAAAAAAAATGGGAGTACCTATTACGAAAAAAAAACAGCGTTTACATTCAACACAGGCTGGTTTTCAATGTAGGTGACATGGGGACACAATATAATTAGCAGTGTTAATATCAGACACCGTAACATCAGCGGACAAACAGTATCAACTTAAAGGAAGTTACAGTTTACCGACGCAACAAATAATAGTATTTGAAAGTGGTAGTCAGGGTAAATATCGAGTGAGAAGAAATAAATCTTAACTGACAGCAGGACAAGGCATTATCAGTCAGTCAGCCAGTCGGTATAGCCAACTTAAAATTTGGAACGGTCGAATAGAACGTTGAAGTAAGGAGAAGAGTAAAGAAATGGCTGAAATGTCTGAAAAGAAACAGCAGAAACAACAACAATTTGGAATTTCCTTCCCTAATAATGTTAATATAGATCCTGACCGAACCTGGAACTGACACTTGGTGAATTACTTAAGAAAGAGCTGCCGCGTCAGCACCATCGCCTCATCTCCTTTATTCACACCGCTTCTACAAGTGGTGTACCATTTTAATCCCATATACTTTCATTACTCTTCTTGTTTATTTGACTGATTGCAGACATTGTTAATCTGTACCCTCTACAACAACCCCTCTAATTACTCCTGAACTCATCTCTTTCTCCTTAATTTTGAGTTTCATTTATTTTCTCATATAACAACAGCACATTTCAGATCATGTTAAAATATTCGTATTTAATTATTAAAATGAAGTGCTACCAGTTAATAAATTTTACAAATTCCTTCTCTAGTTGAATAACTGAAAAAAAAAAAAAATTCTAAACAAATATAGTTTTTTCTGCAGTATTGAAATACATTAAAAAAAATATATTTTATGTATTATAATAGAAAACTAAAAATAAATGTAGCTATTTAATTCGGTTAAAACACTAATTTCTAATTAAATAGCGTATATAATTTTAAATGAAGTACTGACAGTTTGATTCAAGTTTACCAAAATAAAAAATGATTGGAATTGAAATTTATTTTTGTCTTATCAACTAACTATTCTTCAGTTACAGTGAAACATCATTTTATACCTTTTAAAGTATATTCGTTGCCGGGCAAAGTCTTTTAACAAACATTGCCCGAGATGTGTTGGAGTACTTCTAACAATACATGCGATGTCTCATTATCATAAGAAACATAAATAATTACAAATTAGCATAAATGTAATTAGCATAAAATCGATGTATTAAAAATATACAATAATACTAATTTACCAATAACATTAATTTCAACGGATATAACACAATATTAAATAATATTTACAATGCTGTTGATTTATACAGAATGATATTAAAGTATGAAAACCGCTTCATATTTCAAAACTGAAAGATAATAGGAGGTAATAAACAAGTGTGGATCTAAATAATTACGGAATTACCACGTTACGTTTGAAATTTACATCTTTTTTTTTGAAATTTTGATCGCCATTGGATCTAACATATTAAATAAAACATTTTAAAAAAGCTGGGTGTATTGATATTATTTGTTTTAATTAACAAAATATTTAATTTTAAACTTAGTCAAATGTTTTCAGTCCTAAATTAATTCATATAACAAATTTTGAAAGCATATTATTTCCACAAGAAATATTCAATATGTTTCTCCTTAACAGACAATGGAAGTGGTAAAATTAAAAAAACTGAAGTGAGGGTATATTTCTTTCAGGGTTGATATCCATATAAACTGATCTAGATAAAAAAGCATTAAAATACCTTTAGGCCCATGTCCAGTTCTCTTATCGAGAAGGCTCCTACTAAACAAACGGATGAATTTTAATGCAACCCATAAATTTTAAGTTCCAAACAAATAATCAACAGCTACTTAAGCGGAATAAAAGATATCTGAAAATGGACAGGATCGAAAAGTTCTCACAATATACTTTTATAAAACTATTGCAGATTTTACACGCAAACATGCAAATTATAAAATTTACAGCGCAGCTAAACCACACCATCCACTCACAGACCATTGACACCACGCCGAAACATAGTGCAGCAATACGCCCGCAGTAGACCGACTAATCGATAAATTTCAAATTGTACATGTGTGTAATCTTTCTATATGTGGCCATTGCAGTGACTCATCACTTATACTATACCCATAACGAGAAAGGAACTACTAAGCGATACTAGCCGCGTCGTAGACCTAATTGCGGCAGGTCCTTCCATGACCACCAATTCTAGGATATAGCTCTACGAGCATGTTAGTGTGCGGGAATTATAGCCACATACGTCAGAGAAATGAACCATTAATAGACCAAATAGCGAATCGTAAGAAACGTCAATTTGATCTAAAAATACATCTACTCAAATCTGCGTAAATCACATCGAGCTTCCACCATGGCGGTCGAACATGTAAACATGCTCGACCGCCCCCAAGTGTCACAAAATGCAATTTACTTATCCTAAAAGCATCAATCTTATAAAAGCATATAGTAAGATATGAAATGTTACCTACGTAGGACGGAACAGAATATGGCAGTGGTAAAATTGAAAGAACACACAAATTAAAATAATAATACATATAAATCAGCAAAGTGAACTTAGGCGGAACTAAGAGAACTGGTAGAAAACCTTGGATATATAGCAGCTGATGGATGACCTTAGCAAATGTAAGAATGCCAGTGATGAAGAAAGTAAAGGGCACTATTGACAATTAAGAAATACTACAAACAGGAAGTACAAACTAGCGATGGAAAGTGGACTAAAAAAAAGTGTCAAAATTAGAAAGAATAATGATCATTGGTAAAATAGACGGAGCATACATAAAAGTAAAGGGAAATTTTGTAGTACATAAATTAAAATCTAATAAGGAATGGTCGATAGGAGGGTGGAAAATATTAAAGAGTTATACGGAGGAAATAAATTAAAAAATGGCGTTATAGAGGAAGAAGGGAAGTCGAATAGGGGAGGAAGTCGTAGAAGATGAAAGGGGAGAAAAAATACTGAGATCTGAATTAAAGAGAGCATTATAAGGTTTGAAAAGCAGAAAGGCTCTTGGTATAGACGGAATACCTGAAGAATTACTGCGTAGTACAGGTGAAGAAGCGATAGATAGGTTATACAAACTGTTGTGTAATATTTACGAAAAAGGGGATATTCCGTCAGACTTCAGAAAGAGTGTTATAGTAATTATACAAAATAAAGCAGGAGTAGATAAATGAATACAGAGAAATTTGCTTATCTAAGCATGCATCAAAAATCATAACTAGAATTCTGTACAGAAGAATTGAGAGAAGAGAGGAAGAAGTTTTAGGAGAAGACCAGTTTGGTTTTAGGAAAACTCTATAGACAAGGGAAGCAATTTTGGCGCTCAGATTAATAGTAGAAGGAAGAGTAGAGAAAAAGAAACCAACATAATTAGCATTTATAAACCTAGAAAAGACATTCGATAACGTAGACTGGAATAAAATGTTCAGCATTTTTAAAAAATTACGGTTCAGTACAAATTTAGAAGAACAATTGCTAACATTTTCAGGAACCAAACAGCAACAGTTATAATTAAAGATGATGCTTACAGATACAAATACTTATTAATTTTAAAAACTACATAGAGCATAAACTATTGTAATTGGTGTATGCTTATCTGTTTTTCATTTTGTAGTACTAAAATTTATGTTATTGTAACTGAATCGAAAAAAAAATTAATTCAAATTATTTTTATCCTTGATTATTATAATCGTTTTTTTCCAAAAGTAATTTTCTGTGATTTTATTAATATCTTGATTCACTAAAACTTATAAATTCTCTACTTCGAATATTCTTTTAATATATTTTTTTTGGTAAGGAAACCTCACATAAACTCGTTCCATCGCAGACTGAATTTTTAAACCAAATATACGTCGCTAAGTTACTATCTTAATAATATAAAATGTTTGAATAGCTTTTTATTTATTTTTTATTAAAATTTTACAAGCCGTTTTTTAACAATTAAAACATTTTACATTAAATTAGTATTTAAAAAAATGTATTTCAGAACGTAATTTTTAAAATTTTAGTAACTTTATGGCTGGCTACTGATAATCACACTATAAAAACAATTCGTCTTTAAGAATGGATTTTTTTTTTAAAAAAAGGTTTACACTGATTCAACCTTAATCCCAACTTTAGAGCAAATAAATATCTTTATAACTATATCCAAAATTCTCCTCTCTTATGGGAAGAAAAATGGGTTAAAATTTGATTGCAATTGATCGAGTAGTTTTTCTTTTTTATCCCGAACAAACAAAAACCTCTAATCCATAGGGTTGGTCTGGTGGTGGACCTATCGTTGTAAATCAGC
Organism: Lycorma delicatula; assembly: GCF_047948215.1. NCBI lineage: Eukaryota > Metazoa > Arthropoda > Insecta > Hemiptera > Fulgoridae > Lycorma > Lycorma delicatula. The sequence goes on from NC_134455.1 coordinate 126,557,743, forward strand.
TGATTTCAAAGTCGAGGTTCTCAGATTCAAATTTGGATTTGTGTAGTAGGTCGTGGATACCGGTGTTCTTTGGTGATTGGATTTCACTTCACCGCACGTCTCAGGAATAGGCAATCTGACTACAATTTATAGACAATTCAAGACTACAAATTTACTGTTACAGTTATATTACACTGATATGTCGCTAATGACTAATTGATACGACTATATTAACGTAAATTTAATTCTATTCTTTTTGTAATATTATTAATTTGATTGATTCGAATCGTTCAACTGAAACCCAGCTCACACAGTGACAGAACTCTCAGTTCGCAGTTCATTAATTCAATACATTAAAGTTTGTGCTTCAAGCGGCAAATTTCTACTGTTAAATTTTTTTTTTCAAGATGAAATATGTCGAAAAACCTTCTCAGTTATGCCAAGAAAGATGGGTAAAAATTTGGTTACGATTGATCGAGTAAAATAACTCGATTATAAGCAGTCGTTACTGAATTAATAATTTAAATAATTAACCAAAATATTACTGTTAATAAATCATGATTAGCTAGTGTAGCTTGCGTAGTTTGTGTTTGGTTAGATTATGTTGGTTTCGTATATTGACGAATAGCACGTATATGTTTGAACAATTTTTCATTAACTTCTAGTTAATGAAAAATTTTGATTTTTCATGTAACCTAACCAAACATAACTTACTGTCGCTTCGCTCGAAAACCTCGTTTATTAAATATACGAATTACATACGTTTTTTGCAACATATTTACTAAATTCCCCAGCATTGGAAGCGATTATACGTATTAACCCTAATTATCCCTAATCATCGTATTGATCAAATTTACTGTAACATACACATTGGATGAAAAAGGCGCATTGTTAAACAGATACGAACACATATAAACAATTAATATTTATTTAAACATCACAATAATGAAATACATCACCGACACAAACCACCATCACCGAAATGTTAAAAAAGTAACTACATGTAAGAAAAAAAGAGTAAAAATGATGAAATTTATAAAACCAAGATCAATATATACTAAGTTACCAAAGTTTATTAAAATAAAACGAACCAACTTTTGCGAAAAACGTTAGCAGTAAATATTGCTGGTACTATAATATAAAAAAAGTGATGGTGTTTGAGGAAAGTAGCCGCAGAAACTAAAAGTACTGAGATGTAAGTAAAGATTACTGAATGATCGTAAGACTAAGGGCTCAGACGTTTGTCAGAAAAATTAACAGTTTAATATTATGTCCAGTTTATTGTAAAAATATTCTCCTCATTTTCCTCTATTTCTCATTTTACTTCTTCTTCTACACTTTATCCAATATCATGTGTTTAATGATAAATTATAATCGTCCATGACACTTTACCCCCTGTTAAATTTTAATGTAATTGAAATGACATGGATCCAATTATACAAGGAGAAAAAACGAAATGTAGAAGTTTTTCTCGATTATTTTATTAAAATTACATTATAATAATAATTCATACATCAGATTAAAGCGAATGGTAAAAGAATATGAGTTATATTTATTACCATTTTTTTAATATATTTATAATTAGTGACATTATTTACTTTTAAATTACATATTTCTCCCTAATTTTTTCGAAATATTTTCTGATTCCCATTACCACCAATCTAGTAGATATACCAACCCGCATTTTACAAATAGACATTTTTATTTATATTATCAACATTTTTCCTTTATAGTCTCAATAAAATTTTGCATACGTCTCGATTGATAGTTGACTCTTTGCATACATACAGGTTTACCTTGAGAAATTTCATATTTCTTATGTTTTACAATATATCTTTAAAAATATCAGACAAACAGCCAAAAAAATTGTATATATAATTAAAATATTTACCATGTGAATAAAGTCAAAAACCGTTTACAAAGCGGAACGCTAAAGGTCAGTGTTCGAGAATAAGAAAAGTTAGTAACAAACGTGAACAAATTCAACCATGAAACTATTATAATTAATGCTATTTGGGGCATATACAATGCACACCAGCAATTCACAAGCTTAGAAGATTATTCGTTATTTAGTAATGTTATTCTACTATTCTCAAAACCATGCAGTATAAATAACTTGCATGATAGTAATTAATTTCTAATTATTATTTTAATTAATTATCTAAAAATAGATGCTCAACCAACTATAATTATTTATACATCTATTAAATAGTTTGTAATTTTTAAATATTTATAAATTAATACTATTATCTCAATATTATTTATTAACGGAATATTTATGATACAATGTACTAACACACATATTCGAAGAAATTGTTTTATACAGGGGAAACTTTTTTTTTTTTGTATGTACCATTCAGCAGATCGAACGATGGAACAAATTTTACCGTTAAGACTGTTTTTATAATTTGCATCAGTTTACATAAAGAAATCTTTTAATTTTTCTTGTTCGGTAATACGTATAGAATAAACAAATTTCATCAAAATCAAAAGTAAGTAGGCATGAGGTTTGGAGATCTTAGTTGACATTTTACTGGATCATTCAGATTAATCCACTGGACATTGTTTGTGAAATACTTCCTAACTTTACGAGAAGCACCATGAATAAATCACATCCCTTAAAAACCCCACATCACAATAAATAAACCCGGTCTATCTTAAACTGAATTTTTTTCCAAGAATTCAATGGGAATTGTCCGTAAGAAATCAAAGTACTATACTTCGGAAATCTTTGCCAGTAAGAAAATATTACCGATGAGATTGTCACCCGTAAGACAACACCACGCATTAATAGAAAAGAAATATTAGAAATGCGTTATATGGGTTTTCCTACATAAGTGAAAATGTTGAAAACTGCTAATGGATATCTCACAGGTGCTTGTAGTCGTACATAATTGTACAAAATGGAGTGTTTCTTCTTCAATAGTTTTATTTCTTCTGTTGAACTACTAGCATAACAGTAGTATCGGCATATTTGTTACTTTTAGAGATTTCTACATCTTAAAATATTTTACGATTTGAAATTCTTCGATCTGGATGTTAGTCACTGTATTCTCGAACCGTAGCCTATTATTATTTATTCTACCATAAATTAACCCTAAGGTCTTCTCTCAAAATCTGTAGAAATTTCTTATTATTAACAATAAGGAAGAACAAAGATTAGTCTTAATAGGTAGCACGACATTCGTATAATGCAGCCAAAGGATGACTGTTAAGTATTTTATTACTTATATGGGTAGGAAAGGCCAATATATTTCCCGCATATCTTAGTAATAGGATCTCTCTTCTATAACGTAGTTGCATTATTATCAATGCTTTATACAGCCTCAATAGTATTTCTTTATCTGAACCCCAATTGATGTTCGATAAATATTTCATAATGTTTAGGGCTTTTTTGCATCTATCACTCAAGTCCTGTATGTAATATAGTAATAGACCTAAAAAATGCACATTATCCTTGTATTCTATTGGATTGTCGTCGATGGACAAAATAGGAATTCGGTGAGGAATTCTCTTTCTACAGAAGTGTACACAGCACGTTTTATCTGGTGAAAATTTGAAACCATTATTCCTCGCAACGTCGTTGAGAGCGAGTATCGCACGTTGCGATTTGTACTTCACCATAGCCGTCGTGTTGCTGGCATATACAATAGCCAGATCATCGACATAGACACTTTTGCTGATTTCTGCAGGAATAGCTAATATCAGTTTATTAATGGCAATCGTGAACAAGGTACCGCTCAACAGCGAGCCTTGTGGTATGCATTTTCTAATCTTTTTTCTGACGAGTATTCGTTGTTAAAACGTATTTGAAAAGTACGGTCATTCATATAGTTGCTAAGCAATACCGGCAGATTGCCGTGAATGCCCCATTCATGTAATTGAAGCATTATTCCATAACGCCAGGTCATATCAAGTGCCTTCTGCAGGTGAAAGAAAAATCCGATACAATGTTTTCTTGTGATGAAGCTCTTATATATTGTATTCTCTAAATTAATCATTTGGTCAGTAGTTGAGTGATATTGCCTGAAACCCGCTTGATGTGAGGATAAGAGATTTTCTTTTTCTAAAATCCAAACGAGTCGATTATTTATCTTTTTTTCAAATATTTTTCCCATACGCACGTCAAAGAAATAGGACAGTAACTACTGGGATCTGTAGATATTTATCTTTCTTTTGCACTGGAACAATATGTGCTTTTTTCCATTGCTGAGAGTACATTCCTTCCCGCTATATCTGATTATATAATTCTGACAATCTACGCTTTGCAGAGGTATTCAGCTGCTTGATCATGACAATGAATTTCAAACGACAAGCACCTGTATTGCCGGCTTTCTCCAATGCTTTCACAAGTTCTCTATTTTGAAGGGTACACTATATGAATAATTTATTTCAGTTCTGAAATTTAGTAGACCATCAAATTCTTTTTTTTTTTGTCCTAAAATATTCATCGCAGTTAGTCGTTTTGCTGGTTTTTTCGAAATAACTCTTCAATTTCATTTGGATTGTCTATAAGGCTGGTTATTGGAATAAAGTTTGTACGTTTGCAAATCGCCTTCACTTTCTTCCAAACGTCTGATGCAGTCGTGTTTCTGGTAATGGACGACACGTATTGGCTGCCAGGATCGTTTTTTAGAATCTATCATAGGTCTTTTTGCTAATGCTCTGTATTTTTTAAAGGCAATCAGAAGTTTTCTGAAGTTGGACGTTTCTTAAAAGCGTTACACGCTTTTTTCTTTCTTTAATAGCTGTTCCGTTCCTAGTTGAGCCGGCTTATCCTACGCTCTGGTGTCTACTAGCACTGGCTTGTGAATCAAGCTCTTATATTCATTCTAGTCGAGAATTCCGCCTGGGGCGGTCGTGCAATTCGTAGTCTAATGTAACTAGTGCAACTTATTATTCTACACTCTAGTGGGACTTATGTTGTTTATTAATAGCATTCGAGTGAAGAATCCCGTCCGGTGCGGTCATGCATTCTCTTAGTTTAATGTGACCTGTTTTGTAGTATTTTAAGTGTGTCTAATGTGACAGAAATAAATTCAACTATCCTAGAAGAATATGGTTTCATAATTTCATCCGAATACCAACACAGTCATACTAGCTCTAAAGACTTAACAATAGCTTTACTTATTTCATCGTTCCACCACGGAATGGATCGCTTCTTCAGTTTCCCAAATGTTCTGGGAATGTATCTTGATGCCGTGTCAAATATGGCGTTAGTTATAGCATCGACATCGGCTTCGATAACCCCAATTGTTTCCGGGAGTATCGTACCAGCTGTGAAGCTCGTCCTGTCTGTCTTATCAAACATCCATCTTTTGGAGATGGGATATATTTTCCTTGTAACGTCAGTTACAATTTTCACTGGGAAATGATCGCTTCCATGTAGATCTTCTAAAACTTGGAAAGAGTACCTCAGCGCTATCGATTCACTTAAGTGCTAAATCTATACAGGATGTCGAGCCATCTCTGGCGTTGAAAAAAGTCCCTGAACCATGATAATGAAATCGACAGTCAATAGGAACTTTTCTAATTCTCTTCCTCAGGGACCTACTCGATCTGACCCCCAAAGAGAATTGTGTGATTAAAGTCACTTGTTCACTTGTTCTATCGGTATTGGCTATTGTCATAGCAAGAAGACACCATTACCACTCTTCCAGGCCTAACATTGATCAATCAAAATAAAATGTTTAGGTATGCTTGGCTTGCTACTCGCTAGTTCTTAGGAAAATATCCTTTATTAAACATGTAATTTTATTTTGTTTTATGTTTGTAATTATAAAATATTAAAATTTAAAGATTTAAAAATAGAAACTTTAAGTTTTTGAAAACATTATGTTCGTAGTTCAACGAATAAGTAATTAAGAAAGAAAAGTTGTTACGGTGTAATAATTAGATATACGAGTATTACTAAAGCACACGTAAACCTAGTCCCTTTTGTTCTTTCTCTTTCTCTCTCTCTCTCTCTCTATATATATATATATATATATATATTTTTTTTTTTTTTTTTTTTTTTTTTTTAACTATTTACAGTTAAAATCAATTTTTGTATTTTTTTTGGTTATACAATGTTTCGAATTATGGAACATTGAAAGCTGATTTATTGTAACATTTTTTAAAAAAATGTATTCGTTTTTAATGAAAAAAGTAATATTTATTTATTTTCGTAATTTTATCAATGTAACTTATTGATAAAAAACAACCTACAAATCAAAATTAAAATAATATTTTAATTATAAATTGAAGCTTAAATCAAATGACGAAAAAATGTCTCATTTCATAGAAAAACACATCAAGTAAACACATTTATAAAATTACATTTAATTCAAATTAACACTGAAATTGTAACGTACACAATAACTTATGGCTGTCATTGTCTGAAGTGCTTTCCCCTTAAGCAGTTCACAATATTTTTTAATTTCACAGCTATTACTAAATTAATTAGTTCAATGATCTAAATGTAGTAAAAAATAATCATAAATAATAAATGGCTAAATAGTTTTCCTGTACTGACGCACTCATAAGGTTATGTATTACAAGTTAAAAATGTCATATGGAATTTGGCTGGCGTATGCATGTAGTTAATTAATCTTATGTACATTCATATCTACATTCTTCGTAGGATTAAATAAAAATCTTATTTTATTTTTTGGATGAGGTGAAAATTAGAAAATATTATTTTAAAAATGATGTAATTTAAACAGTTAGTTACATGTCTATTAATAAAATTATAAAAAAATAAATCATTTTTAACAGTGTTATTATTCAAATTTATTCCATTAGATAAAAAATACTAACATTTTATCCTAATAATTAAATATGAAGTTAATGCATCATTACCAGATTATTAATTTTTTTATGATTATTTTTTTTTTTTTTACAACAAATAATTCTAATCTCTTCATTCGATTTCTTGTCATAATAGTTTTTAATTTAATCCATCAATCTATCCATTGATGGATAGAAAATGAAATTAAAAACTATTTTGGTTAGCATTTTCACCCACCAAATGCTGCGCAGGAGAAATGCTAAACCCTAGAGCTTCATCTCAATCAATAATGGTGAGCTAACATTTAAATGTTATATTATTGTCAGAAAAAAGTAATATAATAAACAATTATAGAATTTTAATAAATGCAGTTGTAAGTGTGTTTCTCTGAGAATCTGTTCACAACAGATGCTTCTCGTGTAATCAGTTGAGTAAAATATAAAGTAATTTTTAATCAGTAAAGCATATTTATTTTATAATATAATAGGGTTAATTATATTATTTAATATAAAATTCTGTACCGTTAGGAGGTAAATTACTACACTTGGATTTTGTACATCAAATATTTGAATTGTATCTTTGTTCATCTCTCAAAACAATGAGTAATTATTTTTTATAATTACACATGTACCAATCATTTATCAATCAGAATTTCAGCAGTATTTTTCATCAGTTTTTGTGGTGATTGCCTCAGTAGCTTAATCAGTAGTTTTCTGAGTGCTATATCGAGGTGTCAGATTTGATTCCTTACAAGGGTCTGACTTTTAATGGTAAGATAGAAGTATCTTTCCTTATTGAAAAACAGTTATTTATTAGATTAATTTTTTTACCTGTAATTGAGATTACTGCTAAAGATTAGATATTAAATAAAATATTCTATTGCCTAATCAATTTCTACGTTGTAGGCAACCATGATTACCACTGTCGCCACGACTGTCAACAAAATAGAGGTGGGTGAAAATTTGCAGCAGAAGAAATCCTGCACCACTAGGGAAAAAAATTAATATAATAAAAAAATTAATATAAAAAAAATTAATATAATAAACAATTATGGAATTTTAATAAATGCAGTTGTAAGTTTGTTTCTTTGAAAATCTGTTTACAACAGATGCTTCTCACATAATTAATTGAGTAAAATACAAAGTTATTTTTTAATCTATACAATATATTTATGTTATAATATAATAGGATCAATTACAATTGCTGCACTTAGATTTTGTACATCAAATATTTGAATCGTGTCTTTGTTCATCTCTCAAAACAATGAGTGATTATTTTTCATAATTACACATATACCATTCATTTATCAATCAGAATTTCAGCAATATTTTTCTTCAGTTTTTGTGGTGACTGCTTCAGTAGCTTAATCAGTTGTTTTCTGAGTGCTATACTGAGATGTCAGGTTTGATTCCTGACAAGGGTCTGATTTTTAATGGTAACATAGAACTATATTTCCATATTGAAAAATAGTTATTTATTATATTAATTTCTTTTTAACTGAGGTGTACGAGATGAAGACCAAGTTGTTGTTAAAAAAAAAGAAAAACAAGAATTAATTTTAGAAGACAGACTGAATAAAAATAAATCATGTACATGAGATTTGTTGATCTTAAAAAATGATTTGATAGTGTAAGATGGAACAGTATGTTCAAGATTTTTAAACAGATAAGATTAAAATGTAAAGACAGAGGTGTTTAATTTGTACAATAATTGAGAATATGAGTTAATTTAAGCAAAGCCAAGCTGCATTGCAGAAGGAGTGAAATAGATAAACTGTTAAGATTTTTTTGATGAAATTGCTATTTGGATCAAATGAATTTGAACAATGAGTGAGTGACATACATTCATTGCTAGGATAGAAATATAATTTGAAGCTTTAAAAAACCAAGGAAAATGAAATACAGCAGAGTTGTATTTTAAGGAGTTACATATTAAAATAGAACATTGTATACCATAATTTTTATTTAATAAAATTACAATGGAAGTTTATGGAAGAGTTTTTAAAAAGAAGGAGAAGTACTATTGTGTGTCAAAGCAAACATTAAAACTGAAAAAGACAAAATTAACCTGATATTTTGAAATCTTTAGTTGATTAAGTATTTTAAACTTACTAATTTGTAAATGAAAGTATTAAGACATATTAATTAACATTATTTTAATTGTAATTTAATATTAATAGCAATTATTTAACTGATATACACAATTATTTCTTTATTAAGATTTGTAGCAAGTGAATTATATAAATTGTATCAATGGATGAAGCCTTTACTTGATGAAAATTTATCATAACAAAAAGAAAATGAAAAAAAATATATTTCTGATTTTCAGAAAATTTATTTAAAAAATGACATCTAATATTTATGATAACTGATATATTGATATTATTCTTTTTGTTTTACAACTTGTATCATATTACAAACAACTTCAGTAATAATAAATAGTAACATGTAGTAAATATCTCAGCCATTTATTTGGAAGGTAGAAATATCTCATGTCACCTTTTACCTTGTTCTTCAATTACAAAACAGAAACTTCTTTACCATCTAAATTACATTAACTTTCAACCAGATTAAATTAATAGCATCCTAAGATATGTGGAATTTGAGAGTGAAGTTAAATTTGAGTCTTAAAATTAATCAAAATTGATTTTTTTCTACTTGAAAATTTTTCTTTTCTTTAAATTTTATTTTAACAAAATGTGTTTCTCTAAAATAGCTCCCCGCTTTAAGTTAAATAATGTAGAGAATTTCAATTTACTTATTAATAAATTAATTTATGTATTTTAATTGAATTTTGATAAATTTGAATAATAATGTATAAATACTTCCTGAAAATATTTTTTAACTTAACAGCACCTAATGTTAAGGTGTTAGATTTATAAGAACCTAAAAATACTACAAATAATGAAATAAATAAACACTTAAATATTTTATTCAGTTATTATTATCACTTAGTAAAAAATATACCAAGCCCTCTTTAAAATTATATTCATTAAACTGTTTAAATTTTCAAAGAGTAGTTATTATTTTTATAATCACACTTACTATTTTGTTAGCAATAATATGCAAAAGCCATGGAAAATCCTGTACATTTTTATTTATATAATTGGTATAAATTTCTGAAATATCAGTTAGATTTGTTTTTAAATTTATCTGACTGTCAGTAGGAAAAAATATTTTCAAATCATTTGTAATATTGAAGCGGTTATTAGCTTTAGTTTTCAAAAGATTACTGATTAGTTCAAATTATCATTTTGAGGAAGTAGCACTAAATCCTCTTTAATATTGTTGTAATTGTTTACTTGTTTTAATTTTCAAAGGATAAGGGTCATATTCTTTATGCGTAGAATAAGGATGAAGAAGTTGTTTAAGTAATAAAAATATTACTACCAAACTGCACATTATAGAAATGCATCTTAACCACACATAATGTTTTCCTTTTTTGAAATTTTGACGGTTTTCATCATTAATATTTGTGACATTGTTTAACAATAGTTCACAATTTGTAGCATTCTTATTAACATCATTTTTTTCAAGAAGTATTTCCATACTGGTACTGGCTTTAAAGCATTCAGAATTATCAAACTTATTTTCAGTATTCAATTTATCGATGTTACTTACATCAGTTGGCACTATTGGATCTATCGTGAGTACTTCAATATGATTAATGTTAACAGAATGATCACAGCTTTTACAATTTTTATTTATAGCTTCTTTGTAAAGATGTATTTCTGTACTGGTACTGGTCTTAAAGCATTCACCTTCATCAAATTTAGTTTCAGTATTCAGTTTATCGATATCGCTTACACCAGTCAGTATTATTGAATCCATTGTTAACATTTCAATTTCATCATTAACTGGTGATTTATTTCCATTTTCTACAATCACCATTTTATATTAATTTTTAAAAAATTACTCAGTAAATTCAAAATTAGTGAATTAGTTTAAACTTTTTTAAATCAAGTTTATTTCAATTTCTTCCAATAACATGTAGCTAGATAGAAGAACTGCAATCTGTAACAGAATAAATTATTAAAAATTATATTACACTGGAAAAAAATTCCTTTCGGCACGCTGGAAGGCAGAGGTAGATCTCATCAGTGCTAAGTAGGAGATAAAAAAGATTTCCACCTTAAAGTTAAGAAAAACTTCAAATCTACTCAATACGACAATGGTTGCATGTGAAAAATGTTTCACATGTTTAGCATACCCTTGCCCTAAGGGTTGGTCATATCAAAAGTTGTTTTAGACGAAAGTTTTAGGTAATATTTAGAGGACTAACAACTACTTCAAACTAATTCAATACTATGCCTGTTAAGGGAGGTATGATTCTTTTTTGTCTTCGAAGCTCCATTTTTTCAACCGCCTGATCCAATGGCTGGTAAGAACTTTAAACGAATTTGATATTTAACTTAATAAGAAAGTTATAGTTATTTTGTCTTTATTTTGTTTTTTAGTAAAGCCCTCCCATTTCCACCCCCATGGTCCGATTTCAGCCATCAACGAACTCAACTAAGATTTTGAGACAAGTTTCTTTCATAGAACAATTTGAAAGTGATTGGTGCAAAATTACAGCAGTTATTGTGTCCACAAGAATATATATATATATATATATATATATATATAAACTTTTGAGCTGACAGTGGTTTTGGGGTCTAAGGGATGTGAAATGCAAAGATATATCGAAGTTTTCCGTAAGTCAAATCATGGTACCCATTACAATAGGTAGCTTTTTTATGAAATCTACCTAAAAGGTGGGCCTATGGCTCACTGTGAAAATGTTACATGGTTTGTTTCATTACACATGATTTTGTTAAATGTTTTTGCCAACTGTAACTAAATAACAAACATGAATTTAGAATACTAATAACAGCTAAACCTTTTACCACGAAAAGCTTCAAATCTTGAACATTTTTAGCTGATTCTTGAGTTGTGATTTTTTAACACTGCTCTAACTGCAATGTTTTCGGTTTTTTATCACCAAAACACAAATTGAATTTTAGGTTTTTTTTAAGGTATGCAAATGTATACGGCGCTTTGGCTAGAAGCAAGCAGATGATGCTAAGTAGAATGCTTCCAGTTAAAATGGTGCATATTCCTTGTGTTTTATTCTAGTCATAGCAATTCAGTCTTTCCTCCATAGTGAATAATTACATAAAATTGTTCTGTCATCCATGATGACAACAGATGTTAAACAATGCTACTGCATAAAATTCATCCAGAAATTCAGTAATACTTTATTTGAAAACAAATGTAAGAATCAATAAGCATTAGGGGATAATGCAAGGATTATACAAATAATAAAAAGTATAAACATTTCAAATATGGTCAAACTTTGTTGTCCATTTTCTCAAAGCAAGGTAAGTGAAAAATAAAGTCAAAGTTTAATTAACTGGTTTTTTATATTAGTTTGGATTTTTTCATCATAAATTGGCTTCAGTAAGTCAAACATTTCAAATGATAGTCATGATACCAAAGAAAGCAGGAGCAGATAAATGTGAAGAAAAAAGAATTAGCTTAACTAGTCATGCATAAAAAATCTTAACTAGAATTCCATATAGAAGAATTGAGAGGAGAGTGGAAGAAATGTTAGGAGAAGACCAATTTGGTTTCAGGAAAAGTATAGGTTAAAGGAAAATAATTTCAGCACTCAGATTAATAATAGAAGGGAGATTAAAGAAAAACAAACCAACATATTTGGCATTTATAGACCTAGAAAAGGCATTCAATAACACAGACTAGAATAAAATGTTCAGCATTTTAAAAAAATTAGGTTGCTAACATTTATAGGAACCAAACAGCAACGGTAATAATTTAAGAACATAAAAAAGAAGCCATATTAAAAAAGCGAGTCTGACAAGGATGTTCCCTGTCCCTGTTACTTTTTAATCTTTACCTAGAACTAGCAGGTAATGATGTTAAAGAACAATTTAGATCCAATCTAACAGTACAAGGTGAAAAGATAAAGATGCTATGATTTGCTGATGGTATAGTAAATCTAGCTGAGAGAAAAAAAGATCTAGAAGAAACAATGAACAGCATGGATGAAATCCTATGCAAGAACTACCACATGAAAAGAAACAAGTACAAAATGAAAGTAATGAAACATAGTAGAAATAATGTAGATGGACCATTGAATATAAAAATAGGAAAAGAAAAGATTACGGTAGAAGAATTGTTATTTGGGAAGTAGAATTACTAAAGATGGATGAAGCAGTAGCAATATAAAATGCCGAATACCACAGGCAAAACAAGCTTTCAGTCAAAAATATAATTTGCTTACTTCAAAAATTAATTTAAATGTCAGGAAAACATTTCCTGAAAGTATATGTTTGAAGTATAGCTTGGAAGTAAAACTTGGACGATCGGAGTACCTGAAAAAAGATAAGAACCTTTTGAAATGTGGTGCTGTAAGAGAATGTTAAAAATCAGATGGGTAGATGAAGTAACAAATAAAGAGGTGTTGCGGTAAATTGATGAAGAAGCATTTAGAAAAATATAGTTGAAGAAGAGGCAGATTTATATGTCTCATATTAAGGCATCGTGGAGTAGTAGCTTTAATATTGGAGGGACATATAGATGGGAAAAATTCTGCAAGCAGGCAACATTTAAATTATACAAAACAAATTGTTAGGGATGTAGGATTTAGGGGATATACCAATATGAAACGACTGGCACCAGATAGGGATTCTTGAAGAGCTGCATCAAACCAATCAAAAGACTGAAGACAAATAAAACTACATATTTAAAATAAAATAAAATTAATTCTGCTGGAATTCTCTTAATTTTAAAAATTCTCTTAATTCTTACTATCCCTTAATTAATTAATTAATCTTTTATTTATTTATTTATTAAAATGAAAATTGCAAACAATTTACTTTTACCTGCAGGCTTACAAAAAAAAAGAAAAATTAAATTATAATTAATAAAGTTGAATCATTGCTTTACAAAGTTTTAACTAAAACATTAAACCAAATTAACATTAATTTGGTATTGACTTAAGAAAATTTAAATTACTGAAAAAGTATTATTTTTAGTGAATTAAAAAATATCCATTATATTCTGTAGTTTTAGTTTTATTTTATTAAAAATATGAATAGGCTTAAAAAGCATTGTCTAAGTAAAAAAACTGCTTTTAAGCATCTCAAAGAGGAGAAATCTTAATCTTGAAAGAAGTAAGAAAAGTAATATTAGGAAGCAATATAAAGGTAGCTACAGAGGTGGAAACACCAAATAAAGTTTCTCTACTAATCAAATAATGAACCATCAAAATTAGTACATTTGGCAAAGACTAAGACTTTTAAGGATAAATAATAAAAAAAAAAAAAACAGTCAAATTGAGAACCTCCTGTTTTTTAAAGTTAAAAAATAAAATAGTGGTTTCAAGTACAAAAAATGGAGAATAAAACAATCTTTTTCTTTTTGTAAATTTCCTGTGCGTTCTTAGTTTTGTTTAAATTATTCTCTGAATAAAATTAATTTCTTATGACCCAAAAAAGGGAAGGTAAACAGTATTGGATAAGGTCTGTAGTTATCAGAGTAATAACAATTAATAAATAGTACAAGTACTTGCATCGTATTATCTTACAGACAATATGATTACAGATTAAATTTCAAGAAACCTTTTGTTGCTTCATACTATTCTAACCAATTTTCAGATTAGTTGTTACCTAAATCACATGTGGCACAAAAATCACCATTTAGAATTGATTAGAATATCACTCTCATTATGGTGCTTTTTATAATTTAGCTCAGTAGGCTTAGCATGTGATTCTTAAAGATCAGTATGCTGTTAATGATACTGATTAAATCAAATAATCTCTCCAACAATTAAAGTTAGTGTATTTAATGTACATTCCACTGTCAAACAAAAAATGTTAATGAAATAAATGTTAACAATGAAAATTTTGTTTTCCTTTTAATGACGTAAACAAAGAAAGTATATTAAAGTGAAATTTAAATAAACTTTACCCCAAACGCACCTCTAAACTTCAGATTTTGTTTTATCAAGTCTCTCACAGCACTATATAATTTCACAAATACAAAGTATTTGGCGTTATCCTTTTTCGTCACTACTTAAAAAAACCAATGTACATAATATAAAACTAAAAAGAAATAATTTTTCATTTAATATAGCATAATTTAATGAAATAATTTTACCTCATATATAAAATTGTGTAGCTGATTTTATCTTTTTTAAATGAAAAATGCCAATTTATTTTTCTGTAAAGAAATTAGTTAATAACAGTATCATAAGAACTATTTTAATGGAATAGTCACTTCTAAATTATAATAAACTGTAAGATAAGAAACATCTGGATAGTATCACAAAGACCAGTGATACTAGTTATGTCATTAATTTTCTCTGTTAACTATTTTATGGAACCCTGGGGACTATTAGAAATCTACAAAGTAATAAATAAAGATATTTTAAAGAAAAATATTTTTATATATATAATTTTTAAATACTTACGAATTCAAATAGTATAAATACACTTATTTTCCCTTATTATTATACTCTCTCTATAGAAGACCATCAACTACAGTATTGGTATAACAGATGTGCTAATATTTCTCAATTAACCATTATTCAATAGATTAAGTGCCACACAGGCAACAGTTATAGGTAACCACATATGAAACAAACCATATTTGATAATGTACCAGCCATTCTCAAATACAACAATCCTATTCCTTTTTAAATTATTGGTTGCAGTTTTCTATGGTAGTATATCCAAATATCTCAGTGTTCTAGATGAACTTATGTTGACGCCTGTACACAAAAATTAATAAAATTATTTGAGAATATTATGACATTTAAATTAATTAATATTAGTATAATATTATTATACATTTAAATTAATTTTTGATGTAAACAAATTATATTTCTTACTGAAGGCTCGTTTCGCTTGTGCTATTCGGCATTTTATATCACTCCTGCTTCGTCCATCTTTAGTAATTCTACTTCCCAAATAACAAAATTCTTCTACCTCCATAATCTTTTCTCCTCCTATTTTCACATTCAGTGGTCCATCTTTGTTATTTCTACTACATTTCATTGCTTTTGTTTTGTTCTTGTTTATTTTCATGCGATAGTTCTTCCGTAGGACTTCATCTATGCCCTTCATTGTTTCTTCTAAATCCTTTTTACTTTCGGCTAGAATTACTATATCATCAGCAAATCGTAGCATCTTTATCTTTTCACCTTGTACTGTTACTCCGAATCTAAATTGTTCTTTAACAACATTAACTGCTAGTTCCATGTAAAGATTAAAAAGTAACGGAGATAGGGAACATCCTTGTCGGACTCCCTTTCTTATTACGGCTTCTTTCTTATGTTCTTCAATTGTTACTGTTACTGTTTGGTTCCTGTACATGTTAGCAATTGTTCTTCTATCTCTGTATTTGAACCCTAATTTTTTTTAATTGCTGAACATTTTATTCCAGTCTACGTTATCGAATGCCTATTCTAGGTCTATAAACGCCAAGTATGTTGGTTTGTTTTTCTTTAATCTTCCTTCTACTATTAATTTGAGTCCTAAAATTGCTTCCCTTGTCCCTATACTTTTCCTGAAACCAAATTGGTCTTCTCCTAACACTTCCTCCACTCTCCTCTCAATACTTCTGTATAGAATTCTAGTTAAGATTTTTGATGCATGACTAGTTAAACTAATTGTTCTGTCTTCTTCACATTTATCTGCCCCTGCTTTCTTTGGTATCATTACTATAACACTTTTTTTGAAGTCTGATGGAAATTCCCCTTTTTCATAAATATTACACACCAGTTTGTATAATCTATCAATCACTTCCTCATCTGCACTGCGCAGTAATTCTACAGGTATTCCGTCTATTCCAGGAGCCTTTCTGCCATTTAAATCGTTTAATGCTCTCTTAAATTCAGATCTCAGTATTGTTTCTCCCATTTCATCCTGCTTAACTTCCTCTTCTTCCTCTATAACACCATTTTCTAATTTACTTCCTCCGTATAACACCTCAATATATTCCACTCATCTATCGACTTTACCTTTCTTATTATATATTGGTGTACCATCTTTGTTTAACACATTATTAGAATTTAATTTATGTACCTTAAAATTTTCCTTAACTTTCCTGTATGCTCCGTCTATTTTACCAATGTTCATTTCTCTTTCCACTTCAGAACACTTTTCTTTAATCCACTCTTCTTTCGCCCGTTTGCACTTTCTGTTTATAGCATTTCTTAATTGCCGATAGTTCCTTTTACTTTCTTCATCACTACCATTCTTATATTTTCTACGTTCATCCATCAGCTGCAATATATCGTCTGAAACCTAAGGTTTTCCAGTTCTCTTTATTCCGCCTAAGTTTGCTTCTGCTGATTTAACAATTTCCTTTTTAACATTCTCCCATTCTTCTTCTACATTTTCTACCTTATCTTTTTTACTCAGACCTCTTGCGATGTCCTCCTCAAAAATCTTCTTTACCTCCTCTTCCTCAAGCTTCTCTAAATTCCACCGATTCATCTGACATCTTTTCTTCAGGTTTTTAAACCCCAATCTACATTTCATTATCACCAAATTATGGTCGCTATCAATGTCTGCTCCAGGGTAAGTTTTGCAGTCAACAAGTTTATTTCTAAATCTTTGCTTAACCATGATATAATCTATCTGATACCTTGCAGTATCGCCTGGGTTTTTCCAAGTGTATATTCTTCTATTATGATTTTTAAATTGGGTGTTGGCAATTGCTAAATTATACTTCGTGCAAAACTGTATAAGTCGGTCCCCTCTTTCATTCTTTTTGCTCAGCCCATATTCACCCACTATATTTCCTTCCTTGCCTTTTCCAATGCTTGCATTCCAATCTCCAACTATTATTAAATTTTCATCTCCTTTTACGTGTTTAATTGCTTCATCAATCTCTTCGTATACACACTCTACCTCATCATCATCATCATCATCATGAACGCTTGTAGGCATATAGACATTAACAATCGTTGTCGGTTTAGGTTTTGATTTTATCCTTATTACAATGATTCCATCGCTATGCGTCTTGAAATACTCTACTCTCTTCCCTATCTTCTTGTTCATCACGAAACCTACTCCTGCCTGCCCATTATTTGACGCTGAGTTAATTATTCAAGCTCAAATATATTATGGATATTTTAATAGCAGAATCTATTTTATATCATGTAATGGCATTATTCAGGTTTCAGATATTAGAATAATCTTCAAGATTGTACAGAAAATGCCTGTGGTATACCTAATTCCATTGTTGTGCATGACATCTAACTTCCTTAGATGCGACATTCTAGTGGAAAGTAAGCAATACATCAGTAATCAAGCTTTGATTGAATCAGTACTTTATACAACCACAGTAATTTCACTTTACCTGAACCCCTGAAGATCGCTTCTCGGCCTTGGCTCCGTACTGTAAACTTGCAATTTCCATTACCGATAGCGATTTTCTGGAAGGACATTGTTCTACGTACACGTCGTCGGGGCTGTACAACGATCGGTGACAGTTAGTCAACCTGCGTTGTTGCGAAGTGTTTAACGGAACAGCGGTGTAGTGTGTTATAGAAAGGTCACCGTTGTCTAAATAAGGACGTTTCCTTTGTGTGTCGATGTCCCCAATGCGTAGTTCGTGAGGCCAATAAATTTTGTGGATCCTCTGGCAGGTTCGGGAAGGGATTTCGCTCCGACCTCGCCGCTAGTCTGACTTAGGAGCTTTTACCTTTAGATGTTTCGAGCGGGGTTACGTGAGAACAGGTGGCCTTGCTCGGAATAGAAATTGTTAAATGCTCACCTTGCTTTGAGTTAGGTGTTAGTTTCTTTCAGGCTGTGAACGTAGTGCCTGACGTCCCAGTCGGTGTTTTGCTTAAGCTGCGCTTGGCAGTTGATGTACTGTGCGTCTGCGGGGAGTTCTAGTCAAATGAACAGTGTTCTTTAACTGCCCTGCTCTTGGGAGGGCCAAAGACCGGGCCACCCTGGAACTTAGAGGTCAAGGGAAAATTGGCCACTCACAAGCGGCGAGTCAATGTGGGGAGAGCCTCATTGTTGGACTGTGTGAGAGTTCCTTTGTTACTATGTTCAACCGACATCAGTAGTTTACATAAGGGAAAGACTGTTAACACACTGATGTGGGAAGCTAACCTTGAGATATATGGCTGACCATCAGCCAATTAGGGCTCCAAGTGCTTTAGTATGGTGGACAGACACTTGCTGGCATTCAGCAATCTGGGCGTGGCAGGGAATTGCTGTTTAAACAAAGTAATTTTTTTTAATTTATGAATGTCATATATGTTTTTAGTAGTTGACGAGGTGCGCCAACCCATTTTAGTAAATATATGACGAGTGAGCGGTTGGGACACGTAAGTCGGTGGTGTATGGCATCGCGGTTAGTCCGCTCACGCTGTTAGGTAAGCTATAGGAGCTATTTAGGATACTGGTCGCTAAACTATTTCGAGCATCAATAGCCGTTTGTGGCACAGACATTCGATCTTATGGTTTAGGGCGACCGAATGGGGGAGTGGCGGGAGAATGCCAAGCAAACCAATATCTTACCTGAACCCCAATTAATATTTCATTAACATATAATAATTTTGAGGGGTTTGTTGCATCTAATACTCAATGTTGTATATATTAAACCCAAGTAAAGGTTTATCTAATAACAAGCCTAAAAAGCGAACATTATCATTGAACATTATCATTCCGCGGGGTGGATGTTATTCATTCTCGTGGGGGACGGCCGCTCTCCGCAATCGTGGTTAGCTCAGATTCGTTGGGTGTCTTCTGGATGCCCCATTGGTCTGATGAGTAATTCACCGTCGTGCGAATTACGAGACACTATGTCGTACTGTTGTCTGGGTAATTCCAGTTTGGATGGAGTATCGATGACTTGCTGGCGAAGTTGAGCAGGATTCTGGATGGTCTCCCGGGCACCAGAGTGCTGGTTGCTCAGAACGCTAATGCCAAGTCTCACGCCAGGGGTTCACCACTCATTGACCCCAGAGGCGCAGGTATCGAACAGTCCCTCTCAAAACTCTCAGTGATGAGCTCTTGTCAGCAAGGACCTCCCCGCTGACGGCAGCTCATCAGCTGCCAGGCGGAACGAAAGAGGTATTGGTTCAAGTTAGCGTTGTTGATGCGCACCCGGCACCCTTTGCCCTTAAAAACGAACTCGAGGCATACCATCCCTCCAGATCCTCTATAAACTTATACATGGATCTTCCCTTAGCCGTGGTGTCATTCCAGCTGCCATGCTTATTGGCGGGAGATAGGCAACTGAACGAAATTTAGACCTAGTGTCTACATAACCATAAAATATTTTGCTTATTTTGTGAAGAACTCAATCTATATAAGAAAAATATTTCTCTGGTATGTCTTATCCTAAAACAAAACAAAAAAAAAAAAATAGGTATTAAATTGGCAATATTAAAAACTGACAGATTTCCAGTTTTTGATTAACAGAATTTTTTTAAAAACTAATGTTACGTTAATCCTTCCTTTTATCAATATATACTCTTTCATATGTATTTGACTGAAACGCAATTTATATGTACTTTATTTTTATTAATATTTTCTATCTTCAATAAATGTATTTTTAAATTATTTTTGGGGTGTTTTCTGTTTTTCTTTTAAATCGCTATTAGTAAAATAATTAATCTTTATGTATTCACTAAGCACTCCTAAAATCATAATCAAATGAATTAAAAATCAGTAAAATCACATTCGGTTAATAAGTAAAAAAAATTACAATATAGGTATTGGATTCGTTTTAGATCCATTTTAATTTTCTACGTGAGTAAAGCTAGGTGTCATTTATTTTAGGTGTTTTTCTATTAAGATTGTTATAAAATGATTAACAACTTATTTCCGTTCTCATAACTTGATGTGTAAAGTAATTTTATACTTCACAAGTAGAAATAAATCAGTATGAACATATGCGCGAGCACACATAAACAGTTAGATTAATTAAAACATGATGATATTAACCCTTACATACGGATCTCTTCTCCGGTCGCCGGAGGGCGCGTGGGAGGACAGGTTCCCGGCTGGGAGCCTAAGGGGCCCCCGTACGTGAGGGGGTCGTCAGGGCGCGTTGAGGTTGGGGGCACATTCCGCCTGTGTCTCTGATGGCGGCCTTAGACGTTAAGTCAGATTTGTGTACTGGACGACTATGAACTGGCAATGATATGTGCCGTGTTATGCTGTTCTGACTTGATAGTTAAATGAATAGCGCTGGTTTTGTGTTGCTTTGGTCTCTCTTAGAAGTGTAGTATTTATCTATTTTATTGATTTTTATATATTGTGCTTTTCTGATAACTGTTGTATGACATACATGAACCTGAAGTGTTTTGATATATGAATTGAAAAAAAGGATGATGTTCACTATGCTGTATTTCCGATGTGCTTTCTTCTTGATGTTTAATATGCTGGTTACGTGCGTAGTTTTTTCATATGGATGTATGATGGAAGTATCACTGAGCTGCTCTTCCTACTTTGTATGTATTTGATAAATGATTGGAGTTTCATATTATTACTAATTGATTTTGTTTGTTGTACATTGTTTGCTCTGATCTGATGTGGTATGATTTCTTAGATGTACACATTGTTATGAATGAATGTGTTAGTACTCGCTATTCCCCCTTCCAGATAAAGTGCACACTACCGGTACCATGAAGGTTGGGAAGCAAGAGGTGGAGGTTTAGTCGGTAGTGCGCAGGTACACATACAAATACTATTAACATCTGGTGGATCCTGTTAACGAGTTCGACACTGCGTAGGCGTCCGTAAATAGGATTACCCACCTCTACAAAAAAAAAAGTGATGACGGTCGGTGAGGAGATGGGAATGGCAGTGAAGGCGGAAGTGCTAGGGGGTATTGGTGATGGGTTTGAGGGGTAGCGGTTGGTGAATGGAGGAATTGGGTGTTTGAGTGAAAAGTTTGAGTTTGTGAAAAATAATAATAATATTAGAAGTATTTTTAAATAAATTTATTACATTATAAAGAAACACAATAGAAAATTAATAATATTAATTTATAAAAAACTAATTGGCAACAATACGTAAAAGGTTTTAAAAACCGATGAAAAATTTAAGTTAGTGGGATTGGTTTGCTTGGCATTTCTCCCGCCACACTTCATAACATCGCCCTAAAACATTAGACCGAATGTCTGTGCCACAAACGTCTAATGAGGGTCGAAACAGTTTAGCGACCAGTGGCCTGACTAGCTCCTAGAGCTAACCTAAAAGCGTGAGCGGAATAAGCGTGATAACATACACCACTCGCTTGGGTGTCCCACCACCCACTTGTCAAATATCACTAAAATGGATAGGCGCACCCCGTCAACTACTAAAACATATACGACTATCAATAATTAATTTATCTTGTCAAAAACAGCAATTCGCTGCCACGCCTAGGCCGCTGAATTCCAGCAAGTACCTGTCCACCATTAAAGCGCTTGGAGTCTTAATGTGGCTGATAGCTAGCCATATCTGTCGGTTAGCTTCCTACAGCAGCGCGGTAGGAGTCTTTTCCCTTAGGTAAACTACTGATGTCGGTTGAACAAAGCAACCGCATCAAGGAACTCCCGCACAGTCTGACAATACGGCTCTCGCCACGTTGACTCGCCGCGTGTGAGTGGCCAATTTTCCCCTTGACCTAAAAGTTCCAGGGGGGCCTGAGTTCTGACCCCCCCCCCCCCCCCAAGAGCTGGGCAATCGAACATCATGTGTTCGTTCGACTGGACCTCCCCGCAGACGCACAGCTTTAGCCAGGTCCAGATCCTGTATAAATCTATACAAGGACCTTCCCTTAGTCGTGGCGTGCCATTCTTGCTGCTATGCTTCCATCGCAAGGCTGTAAAGCCTCCTGCGCAGGCGGAAGATGGGCAACTGTTCGAAATTTAGAATCGGTGCATCACCGTTCAGCTCCGATATATGCCCGGCTCGAAACCGCATCACAAACCTCTGCCTCCCTGCCTCTTCGCAATTTTCACATGGCCGCCTGAACTTTCACCACTAAATTGATTGGGAGAGCCTTTTCCAATACGGTGGTAGCTCGTAGGAGGTTGTTTTAAACACACCAGTGCATACAATTAAGGCTCTGCGCTGGGCACTTCTTAAATTTTGAACAAGTACTCTATTCATTCCTAGGCAAGAGCTTAGTGGACGGTAAGAAGAACTAACAGTAGGATCTTTGTCGCCAACTTTGAACAACAACACCAAGCCTCCACGCTTCCAACACGCCAGAAAGTGGCCGGCGAAGAGCAACCTATTATATATTCTAGTTAGAGGACCAAGGACTATTGGAAGCGCTGACGAGGAGCTCCACTGTGATACAATCATATCCAGGGGTCTTGTGCTATGTCCTCGGATCAAGTTCATTAAGGAGTAAAGGCAACTGATTTTGTAGAAAATCTACGCATTTTCCTCCTTTCAAATTTCCATCGAAAAAATGGGATCCGATTAACGTGTCACTCTAATGACACACTAATGTGCCGATTAGTGTGTCGATTAGTGTATGATTCCCCAACAAACATTGATGTTTTACTTCCCTTAGCCACCGTGAATTTTGTACTGTTCGAAAATAAAATCCTGATTCGTCCGAAATAAAACATTAAGAAAAAAATTTTGATCTACCTGTACTTTTTCAAGCGCCCATCGACAAAATGCTATTCTTAATTTTAAGTCGTTGCCATGCAATTGCTGATGCAGTGAAATATGGTAAGGATGGAATTTCAGGCGTTTTAATGTTCTCAGAACACTGGCTTTTGATAGTCCGGAGTAATGTGAAATTTTTCATTAACTAACATGAGGATTTACAATGACCGCCGCTGCTACCATTATTTCATTATTTTCCGCTGTCACAGTATTTTGACGGTTTCTATTTTGGCCCCTACACTTCCAGCATCACTAAACTGTTTTACAATTCTGTATACAGAAGCACGACTTGTAGTATTTCTACCAGGGAATCGTAGAGCAAACAAAGCTACTGTTTGATCAACATTTCAGTAACATTCCCCGAAGAGAAAAATTACCTTCGTTTTTTTCTATTTGTAAATCATTCCATAATTTCCAATTAATAAAAACTAATTAATTTAATATTTAATAGTTGGCGAGTAAGAAAGTAATAAAAAAATTAATTGAAGACACTGGCAATACGTTCACTTAGACAAATGTTATTTGAAACTTGAACTTTACTTTTATTTTAAAACGTTCTCTGGTGTTTAAATGTTCAACTTCTTTTTTTCTTCTATTTTCGTTTCATTACTGCAAACATTGATTGTTTTCTATTTAAAATTTAATTTTCTTTTATTTAACATCAGTTGGATGTAACTCATCAGCCGGGTCAGACTTAATGAAACTAAAAACTCCAATTTATAGATCTACAGCATTTTTGAAGATGAATAACTAAAAAACAATCAATTTAAAAAAAAAGTCGAAATTTTAATTGTTTGTTGCAAGGAATTCGAGTCTGGAATAAAAAATATAGGTTCCTATTAAAAAAAATTAAGTTGACCTTGAAATGATCTTTATTTTACCTTATCAAGGACAACAATGTTGTGAACGTATTTCCCACTTAAAATGGAAAAAACTTTAAAAAGAAACATCTTTTCCTAAAATTTGTAGTTTTTTGAGATTTAGATATGTCTCAATTTAAATGGACCACCTGCGGTATATGACAAAAGTGCGTTGTTTCTCCAAAGTGCTTCATCTGATAGATAATATAGTTTTTCTTGTTCTTGATAAAAGTTTATAATTTGTCGTCGTAAAGTTAAAACTTTTATCAAAATTTGTCATGTTGATAGCCAACGAACCTTGCAGTAGTACGGTAGATCCACACTATACATTTCCTTGTCTAAAGTAAGTATCTGCCGAAATTCACGATGTTCATTGCATTTTCGTGAATATAGTTGACAGTCGCAATAGTTTCACCCAGAGCGTCTTGCAAAATGGTGGATTTTGCTGATGCAAGATGTAATGAAATGTTATCAATTCTTTCAAGTTTAAGTTTTTAATATAGCAACGAATCCTTCTTATTACCTATCATGGAAGGTGCGCTATCGGTCCATACATTGATTAAATTACTGAAATTTAATTGTAATCGATGACGTAGTTCTCTGAAGTTTTCGAAAATGTCAACTCCGCGAGTTCTCCAGTTAGTGTACCCAGCGCAAGAAATTCTTCGTAATGATGAAAATCTTTAGTAGCAGCACGAATAAAATATAAAACTTGCGCCGAGTCAGTTTTATCAGTACTTTCATCTAAAGCAGTTGAAAAACAAACATCTTCATTTTGCATAATTGTACGTAGTTGCTTTGTTACATTTTGTGCTAATTCGTGCTGTCGATCTGTTATAATTCTTCATGAAACAGCCAATCGCTTGTATTTATCAACTTTTTCTGGATCTAACACACCCACAGATTGAACAATACATTCTTTAATCATTTCTACGTCACTAAATGGTTTGCCTCTTTTTTCAAGTGTAAGTGCTATTTTGTAAGTAACATCAACTGCAGTGGTATTTTTCTTTACAAAAGCACTAAAAGACGTCTGTTGATGATGCTTTTCATTTCTCAATTTTTGAAGTGCAGCTTGTCGAGATTCACCTTCTAAATTGAAATATTTGTGTTCTTCATGAGTCAAATAGTGTTTATTTGAAATAGCTTTTTTCAAATTAGTTAAAACTTATTGCACAAAAACACACTATTTTATCTTTGACAGAAGTAAAGAAATAATCGAACTTCAACTCTACATTAAATGTTCTGTTTTCTTCATTTAATTTTCTTCTCTTACAATTATTTGATTTGATGGAGAAAAAACTAATATCAAATAATATCTTTAAGAAAGCGTATTCTTGCTAGAAATACAATAAAACCGTGTACTAGTGTAAAAATAACAACTATATTTTCACAATGCCGATAGCAATACAAGAAGAAACTGTTACAAGCACGCACAGATAACTACAGAACGCAAACTCCGCAACATACTGTGGAACGCTTTGTTGTTGCGTGGTAGAGGGGAAAAGTAGGTGTTTATACTTCAACCCACCGGGTTGGTCTAGTGGTTAACGCGTCTTCCCAAATCAGCTGATTTGGAAGTCGAAAGTTACAGCGTTCAAGTCCTAGTAAAGCCAGATATTTTTACATGGATTTGAATACTAGATCGTGGATACCGGTGTTCTTTGGTGGTTGGGTTTCAATTAACCACACATCTCAGGAATGGTCGAACTGAGAATGTACAAGACTAACACTTCATTTACACTCATACATATCATCCTCATTCATCCTCTGAAGAATTATCTAAACGGTAGTTACCGGAGGCTAAACAGGAAAAAGAAAAAGGTGTTTATACTTCAGGCACTTACAGCTTCGTTCATGCTTAACCCGCTAGATGGTAGCGGTAGTCTTATTTTTCACCCAATCCAGATTATTTCATATGTAACAAATTTCAGAACATTTTTACATTTTTCTAATTCTAATCCCATAAAAGACGGAAAATTAAAGAAAGTGTATTAAAAGGCGATGAAATTTGTTACAATACGAAATAAACCTGTTGATTTACAATATATTCATAATATAGCAGGGAAAACAATTACAAAATATATTATTACTTTTTTTTATTATTAAGACATATCAAAATATTATAAACATGCATTATAAAAAAAACAAACAAAGAAATGTAACTTATTTATTTTTATTTAAATTGACTTATTATTACAAAAATTATAACATACTTTTCCCCCTCTACCCATCACCCTTCAGCGTTTCCCTGTATGCTGCAGACTTGATCAGGGCTGAAAGCATGTTACAAGATTGACAAATTAGAAGCAAGGCCTTATCACTGTATGAGTTGCTAAGCCCAACAATGCATGAGATGTTCGCTACTTGTCATATGTGAAAATAGTAGTGTTACAGTTTTGCACTAGCTGGGATTCTAACGTTTGAAATATACTATTGGCTATTACGACTACTAGTCACTGTGAAACTTACATTCATACCGTTCTTGGCATTAATGTAATTCTATTAATTTTCAAATTGTCGTAATGTATATTTTTTTTTTGTCTTCAGTCATTTGACTGGTTTGATGCAGCTCTCCAAGATTCCCTATCTAGTGCTAGTCATTTCATTTCAGTATACCCTCTACATCCTACATCCCTAACAATTTGTTTTACATATTCCAAACGTGGCCTGCCTACACAATTTTTTCCTTCTACCTGTCCTTCCAAAATTAAAGCGACTATTCCAGGATGCCTTAGTATGTGGCCTATAAGTCTGTCTCTTCTTTTAACTATATTTTTCCAAATGCTTCTTTCTTCATCTATTTGCCGCAATACCTCTTCATTTGTCACGTTATCCACCCACCTGATTTTTAACATTCTCCTATAGCACCACATTTCAAAAGCTTCTATGCTTTTCTTCTCAGATACTCCGATTGTCCAAGTTTCACTTCCATATAAAGCGACACTCCAAACATACACTTTCAAAAATCTTTTCCTGACATAAAAATTAATTTTTGATGTAAACAAATTATATTTCTTACTGAAGGCTCGTTTCGCTTGTGCTATTCGGCATTTTATATCGCTCCTGCTTCATCCATCTTTAGTAATTTTACTTCCCAAATAACAAAATTCTTCTACCTCCATAATCTTTTCTCCTCATATTTTCACATTCAGTGGTCCATCTTTGTTATTTCTACTACATTTCATTACTTTTGTTTTGTTCTTGTTTATTTTCATGCAATAGTTCTTGCGTAGGACTTCATCTATGCCGTTCATTGTTTCTTCTAAATCCTTTTTACTCTCGGCTAGAATTACTATATCATCAGCAAATCGTAGCATCTTTATCTTTTCACCTTGTACTGTTACTCCGAATCTAAATTGTTCTTTAACATCATTAACTGCTAGTTCCATGTAAAGATTAAAAAGTAACGGAGATAGGGAACATCCTTGTCGGACTTCCTTTCTTATTACGGCTTCTTTCTTATGTTCTTCAATTGTTACTGTTGCTGTTTGGTTCCTGTACATGTTAGCAATTGTTCTTCTATCTCTGTATTTGAACCCTAATTTTTTTTAAAATGCTGAACATTTTATTCCAGTCTATGTTATCGAATGCCTTTTCTAGGTCTATAAACGCCAAGTATGTTGGTTTGTTCTTCTTTAATCTTCCTTCTACTATTAATCTGAGGCCTAAAATTGCTTCCCTTGTCCCTATACTTTTCCTGAAACCAAATTGGTCTTCTCCTAACACTTCCTCCACTCTCCTCTCAATACTTCTGTATAGAATTCTAATTACGATTTTTGATGCATGACTAGTTAAACTAATTGTTCTGTATTCTTCACATTTATCTGCCCCTGCTTTCTTTGGTATCATGACTATAATACTTTTTTTGAAGTCTGACGGAAATTCCCCTTTTTCATAAATATTACACACCAGTTTGTATAATCTATCAATCACTTCCTCATCTGCACTGCGCAGTAATTCTACAGGTATTCCGTCTATTCCAGGAGCCTTTCTGCCATTTAAATTGTTTAATGCTCTCTTAAATTCAGATCTCAGTATTGTTTCTCCCATTTCATCCTCCTCAACTTCCTCTTCTTCCTCTACAACACCATTTTCTAATTCACTTCCTCCGTATAACTCTTCAATATATTCCACCCATCTATCGACTTTACCTTTCGTATTATATATTGGTGTACCATCTTTGTTTAACACATTATTAGATTTTAATTTATGTACCCCAAAATTTTCCTTAACTTTCCTGTATGCTCCGTCTATGTTACCAATGTTCATTTCTCTTTCCACTTCTGAACACTTTTCTTTATTCCACTCTTCTTTCGCCAGTTTGCACTTTCTGTTTATAGCATTTCTTAATTGCCGATAGTTCCTTTTACTTTCTTCATCACTAGCATTCTTATATTTTCTACGTTCATCCATCAGCTGCAATATATCGTCTGAAACCCAAGGTTTTCTACCAGTTCTCTTTATTCCGCCTAAGTTTGCTTCTGCTGATTTAAGAATTTCCTTTTAACATTCTCCCATTCTTCTTCTACATTTTCTACCTTATCTGTTTTACTCAGACCTCTTGCGATGTCCTGCTTAAAAATCTTCTTTACCTTCTCTTCCTCAAGCTTCTCTAAATTCCACCGATTCATCTGACACCTTTTCTTCAGGTTTTTAAACCCCAATCTACATTTCATTATCACCAAATTATGGTCGCTATCAATGTCTGCTCCAGGGTAAGTTTTGCTGTCAACGAGTTGATTTCTAAATCTTTGCTTAACCATGATATAATCTATCTGATACCTTGGAGTATCGCCTGGCTTTTTCCAAGTGTATATTCTTCTATTATGATTTTTAAATTGGGTGTTGGCAATTGCTAAATTATACTTCGTGCAAAACTCTATAAGTCGGTCCCCTCTTTCATTCCTTTTGCCCAGCCCGTATTCACCCACTATATTTCCTTCCTTGCCTTTTCCAATGCTTGCATTCCAATCTCCAACTATTATTAAATTTTCATCTCCTTTTACGTGTTTAATCGCTTCATCAATCTCTTCGTATACATACTCTACCTCATCATCATCATCATGGGCGCTTGTAGGCATATAGACGTTAACAATCGTTGTCGGTTTACGTTTTGATTTTATCCTTATTACAATGATTGAATCACTATACGTTTTGAAATACTCTACTCTCTTCCCTATCTACTTGTTCATTATGAAACCTACTCCTGCCTGCCCATTATTTGAAGCTGAGTTAATTAATCTAAAATCACCTGACCAAAAGTCGCCTTCCTCTTCCCACCGAACCTCACTAATTCCTACTACATCTACATTTATCCTATCCATTTCCCTTTTTAAATTGTCTAGCCTACCAAGCTTTTTTAGACTTCTAACATTCCACGCTCCGACTCGTAATGTATATAATTAAATATTATTTAAAACAATATTTTATGAAGGCTGCTCGGAAGCCACATGCAGTCTCAAGGCCGCAAGATCCCCACCTAGGTTTTATTGCTATTGTTACCTTGTTTCTTAATTTTGTGTTCTTTTTACAATAATACTCATCCAATTCCTGTATATTATTAGTACCTTACATATATTTTTAGTTAGTTCAACATTTTTTTTAAAATTTAGGGTTTAACCTTTGTGTTTATATTAGAGTAAAATACTGTTTTATAACATAATGAAATAAATAAACTGTAAGATAGCTTCTTGAAAAATGAAATTTTGACCATATTTTCTTATTTATTTTTCCTTAAAAATTAATTTTACCCCACAATTTCAGTTAATAATAAGTATTTAGATAATAATTGTTTCAAATATTTTCTCTAAAAATATTTATTTTGTTGTATTTCATAAATATGAGGTAAAAACGACATATTAACTAAAAACATGTATACAATTCTGTAATTCAACACCAGGCGCTGGATAAACAACTGTTTCTGTTGGAAGTAGTTCAGACTTCTACCAACAGAATGTACTTATTGTTTCACTTGAAACTATGTATTTTTCGGCCAGGAAGATTCTAAGAAGGAGATATCGTATAAATACAAAATTTTATACTCGCTTTACACTTAATTTAATTTATCTATTTAATTATAAATTTTTTATTTAATTTACTACTTAATTTTATACCAAACGTATAACTTTTTAATCCCTCACAAAACGATTAATATAATTAAACCTACGAAATCATTAATATCCCAAACCATAAGTAACATATTACAAAAAATCATTTAATAGGTAAAATATATAACTTGAACAAAATCTTATCACTTCGAAACGTTAAGAAAATTGCTTACCTTATTCTCTGTCAATGTCTGACAAACACTGGATTCCCTCCGTTATATCCGATTCTTCATCACTGCTACGTTGACAACAAATCATCTCTAATATTATTTATTAGTTCATCAACCACAACATCGAGAAAATTATCTCTTCTTTTCTTCTTCTGTAACATGCACTGTTTCCACTTATCAGTTGATACCTCGTTCACGCCTTTTTCAAGCAGGATTTTAACGTCTTTCATTTCCCCGACGGGGAGTCTTATTCTTTAAGACTTTGGGGGTTGGCGTCCCCACGGGCCTAGCCTCTACAGCTTTTCTTCCCACTATACAATGAGCTGCAGAACACTTTACATTATACACATATACTACACCAAGAACACTACATAAATTGCAACATACACACTTACACAATTACACAACAACAACCTACACTGATATTTCTTACATTTACATTAGTGGTGTTGCGACATCTTACGAAACGCAACCGTAACCAAAGGTGGGAACAAATCGTGCCGATGGGTGAATGGCTCTACGTAGTGAGTCTCGAACGATGTCCTCTGGGCACCAGGGCGAACCCAGTTGTATTTAGCTCTAGCTCCAGTACGCGTGCGCTCTGCTGGAGTGGTCCATTTTTCGCCGGTACTCGTGGGACCAAAATTTCAGTTCCAATAATAAACACAATGATAGTTGGTGGTCCATTTGAAAAAACCACCAAATCCAGTCTTGTGAAAAGACCTCGGTCAGCTTTGTCTGACGAGGATAAAAGTCCTACTGAAGAGAACCATTACTTATTAGAATCGAATTCTAAAAATATTAGATTCGTTGTTCTCAGAAATAGTCAGGAAGGTGGCTCCCTTCAAAAGGTTTCACCTTCCT
This sequence comes from Lycorma delicatula, assembly GCF_047948215.1. Lineage (NCBI taxonomy): Eukaryota > Metazoa > Arthropoda > Insecta > Hemiptera > Fulgoridae > Lycorma > Lycorma delicatula. The sequence goes on from NC_134455.1 coordinate 126,589,140, forward strand.
TAATAAACAAAACCATAACAGGTGCAAGTGGCTCCCCGAAGAATATCAGGAAATTACGTGACGGATCGATTCTGATCGAAATATTCAACGATGAACAGAGTCGATCTATCTTACGTCTCCGTAATATGGGTGGTATAAATATAAGTGCAGAAAGCCACAAAACGTTAAATACGAGCCGGGGTGTAATTTTTTGTCGAGACCTCTTAGATATAGATATCTCTGAAATAGTTGATGAGCTTTGCCACCAAGATGTTGTTGAAGTGAAACGTATAATGAAACGGCAGAACGGAACAGAAGAACCGACACCGTCTCTTATACTAACATTCAATCTCCCTGTTCCACCGGAGAAGATTAAAGTGGGTTACCTCTCGGTTCGGGTACGACCATTCATACCCAACCCACAGCGATGTTTCAGATGCCAAGGTTTTGGTCACACTACAACATCTTGCACGAAAACTGAGATCTGTGCTCGATGCGGTAAAGAAGGTCACAACGACACTAACTGCGAAGAAAGTGAAAAATGTGCAAACTGCAGTGGTCCACATACAGCCCGCTCCCGAGATTGCCCAACTTTTAAAGAAGAAAAGGCAATTCTCAAAATCTGTACCGAGCAAAAACTATCTTTCCCGGCTGCACGTAGAGAATATAAAAAGATAAACAATTCACGGAACCTGGTTAAACCAGATGTATCTTTTGCCACCGCTACATCTAAACAAATTCCTACAAATGTTAATAATCAGCAGTGCAGATCCTGCAATGAGCTTAAAAAACTTGTTCAGATGCTTTCTGATCAAGTAGCTTCACTTACAGCCACTGAGTTGACAAAAATGTATAAAAAGTTCTCCGTCGCAGTTAATAAATCTAACAGTGTGATACATACGAAAGTTCCTGTTCCCAGTCGTACCGACACGAGTAGCGACTATCACAGCTGGCAGTAAGCCACCTAATAAGCTCCCCGTAAAGGGAACCCACATAACTATCTCCTTTGGGATGTCAACTGCAGCATCCCATTCAAATAAATCTCCTCCACCATCACCTCACACTCACAATTTTTTTACACTTATGAACATTATTCAGTGGAATGTTCGAGGTATTCGGTCCCGCATTGAAGACATTAGAGTACTGGCGCACGCACATGATCCACTAATCATGTGTTTCCAAGAAACTCACCTTCTACAACATGACTCAATTACACTCAGAGGATACTTCTGTGAGAGATACGACTGCCTAGTAGACAGTAGGGAGAGAGGTGGAGTGGCGATTTTCATGAAGAATGGGGTGCCGGCTACAAAAATTCAACTAACCACTGTCATTCCTGCTATTGCAGTAAAGGTCTCTATCCCCTTCAAATTGCATATCTGCAACTTGTATCTCTCACCGAACACTGAGTTCAGTGCTCTAGATGTCTCAAATCTCCTCACGCAAATGCCATCTCCATCGTTAATAGCAGGAGACTTCAATGCCCATCATATTTCCTTTGGCTCAATCTTCTGCTCCACTCGAGGAAATATGATAAACAGAGTGAGACAAGACTTGGACCTTTGTCTACTGAATCATGGATCACACACATTCATGTCATCATCTGGTACTGTATCTAACATTGATCTCTCCATATGCTCGCCGAATTTACTCCCTCATTTTAATTGGTCTGTTTGTGATGACTTTCACGGCAGTAATCATAGACCAATTATTATTGGTTTCGGTGTAGACTGCGAGATTAAGAGAAGGCCACGGAGATGGATTGTTGAAAAGGCAGATTGGAGTGGATACCATAAAGCATTCCAATCGCAGTATGACGATGGAGCGAACATCCTCGACCAATATTCCTCTTTTACGTCCATGATACTTGAGAATGCCAACAGATATATCCCACAAACATCGGGTAATCCTAGATGTCCTTTCGTTCCATGGTGGAACGATGATTGCAAAAATGCTATTAGGAATCGACGGCAGGCACTACGCAAATTTAATCGTAGGCCTACAGCAGAACATCTAAATTTATACCGCAGGGCTAGAGCGGTGTGCCGTCGGGTATTCTTGAACGCTAAGAGGAATTCATGGACGAAATACGTGAGCACTATCTCACGCATTACTCCCATGTCTACTGTATGGAAGAAAATTAGTGCAATTTTCGGATCACCGAAACAATCTATTCTCGGTCTTATTGATGAAGAACTCCTTTCATCGCCTTCGGCAGTGGCAAATAGTCTAGCAAAATTTTTCCGCTCGGTGTCTCTCACCTCATCATATAATAACGATTTTCAAAGGTACAATATACAAATAGAAGTATTATCGTTAAACATTGGTGATTCGGTTGGTGAATTAAACACTCCATTCGTATTTAAGGAATTGTTACATGCACTTAAAAACTCACGGGACACTTCCCCTGGACCGGACAACATTCGCCTTTCCATGCTTTCACACCTTCCTAATTCGGCACTACAACAACTTTTGAATATTTTCAACGGTTTATTCTCCGAACAAGTCTTCCCACCCGGCTGGTCAGAAGCATTTATTATAGCAGTACTAAAACCTGGTTAAGACAAAACCAACCCCTCAAGCTACCGCCCTATTTCATTAACAAGCGTTTTGTGTAAAATAATGGAGAGAATGGTAAACCGCAGGCTTACATGGTACTTGGAGAAACATGGCTTTCTATCGCCAGAACAGTGTGGTTTCTGACAAGGACGATCTTCCATTAACCATCTAGTGTCAATAGAGACAGCCATACAAAAAGCTTTCCTCAATCGCCAGCACCTCGTCGCTATCTTCTTCGATATAAAAAAGGCAAATGACACAGCCTGGCGACGTGGTATTCTTAACACTCTCAAAGAATGGGGAATCAAGGGCAATATGCTTGCTTTTATCCGGGGATTCTTAAATCACCGAACGGCTCGTGTTCGTGTGGATGATTCGCTCTCAGATAGTGTCATCTTGGAGAATGGAGTGCCTCAAGGTAGTGTATTAAGTGCCACCTTATTTTCTGTAGCCATAAACAGTATTACCAAATGTGTGCAGGCTCCTGTCTCATGTTCACTATTTGCTGACGATTTTGCTATTTACATTGCAAGCCGTTCAACACCCACAGCAGAGAGACTACTGCAGAACACTATATCTCACCTTGAAGCTTGGTCCAGGATTACTGGTTTCACATTTTCAGCCGAAAAAACAAATTGTGTAGTTTTTTCTCGGCTACGAAACCCTTCTATTCCGCAAGTTTTTCTGATCGGAGAGATTATTACTATCTCTACTTACGTCAAGTTTTTAGGTTTATTTTTTGATAGCCGTCTTACTTGGGTCAAACATTTAAAAGAATTGAAAACAAAATGTTCCAAACTTCTAGATATGATGCGAGTCCTTACTAACACCAACTGGGGAGCCGATAGGTCATGTATGATACGTTTCTACTATTCCTTTGTTCGCTCCCGTTTAGATTATGGTTGTGTCGCCTACTCTTCAGCTCGTCAAACCGTGCTTAAAATGCTGGATAGTGTACATCATGCTTTCCTTCGGCTTGCCACAGGCGCGTTTAGATCAAGTCCTGTCGCAAGCTTACTTGTAGACTATGGTGAACCATCACTTTGGGATAGACGAGACCAGCTTTTATTATGTTATTTTGCTCGTCTCAGAGGACAGCCAAATCACCCGGCTCTTGACTCAGTCTTTAGAAATCCTAATCTAGGAACGTATGAGGACCATCCACGTCGTACTGCACCTGTAGGTGTCCGTATCCGGCGTCTGCTGCAGCATATAAATGTTGACACACCGTCATTCTTTTCTACGTATCCTTGCTCATATCCTCCGTGGAGAATAAACCTTATAAATTTTACTTTTGACCTTACGACATACAATAAACAATCAACACTACCTATTGTCTTCCAGCAAATGTTTCAGTGTGTTCTCTCCAAGATGAAACCAGACGCGGTTGTATACACTGATGGATCGAAACAAAACGATACAGTTGGCTGTGCATTTGTTGTCAATGAAAGAACTTATATGTTTGGTCTACCCGGTATTACGAGTGTGTTTACCGCTGAACTATACGCTATAAATAAGGCTCTAAACATCATTAACCCTAAATATAGAAAAATTCTTATTTGCAGTGACTCGTGTAGTGCTCTCCAAGCCTTAAAAAACTTTTATTCCAAACATCCTATCGTCATTGAAATTTATAACGCAATCGCTGAGTTGAATAATCGCAACACAGAAGTAAGTTTTTGCTGGGTCCCTAGCCACGTAGGGATTCCAGGTAATGAACATGGAGATTCCGCTGCCAAAGAAGCATGTAACCAGCCTCCTTTCACCACACGAGGGTTGCTACTTCTGATTTTATTAACTATGTAAAACAATCACTAAGAGCAAGGTGGCAAGGGGACTGGACGGCTACCGTTGATAATAAACTCCGTCAGATTAAAGATTCTGTGTTACCATGGGACTCCTCATGCAGAAAACCCCGGCGTGAGGAGGTAGTTCTCTGTCGATTGCGGATAGGACACACGAGGGTCACACACGAGTACCTGTTGACAAGAGGACAAGCACCTCTATGCGCACGATGCAACAGCCGCGTGACTGTGCGCCACATACTCGTGGACTGCATATGTTATGCGGCGTCGTAAATTTAAACTACCCAGAAACATCCGTGGTATCTTGTGTAATGATAAAGAGGTTTTAAACCGGATGTTTCTGTTTTTGCGTAGTATAGGGTTAATACAAAAAATTTAACATAACATAAAAATTTAATTACTTTAGTCCTATGTATTGTTTTTGTTATCCGAGTAGCGAGCCTTTTACACTCCCTATCAGAATTTGTCAAATTTTATACATATATATATTCATATTTTTTTTATGTTTTACAAATTCGTCTGTAATATTAGTTGTAAGATTTTTGTGATATTAGTTGTAAGACTAAAACATAATAGTTTTAAGTTTTATCTGCTTTTTTAGTTTTAAGTTTTATTTATTTTTAATATGTTAGTTTTTAACGTAGTTTTAAGTTACATGTTAGTGTTTTTTTTTTAGTGTTTTTGTTATCCGAGAATGGGCCTTTTACACCCATTCTGGATTTTGTTTCCTGCGATAGTAGTTTTAAGTTTTAATTTTATCTAACAGCTTTAATTACTTTTATTTATATATTTATTTAAAATAAAAAATAAAATGAAAATCCGGACGTTCAAAAAAAAAAAAAAAAAACGTCTTTCTTTTATATGTATTATAATTTCGGGCAACATAGCCTTTTATTTGATTCCACAGTAACTCAATCGGATTAAGGTTACAACAATGATAAGGGGGGGGGCCTTAATACCGTATGACCTTTTGATTCAGTCAAATCATCGATTAAAAGTTTTTAAAGCTGTCACGATTGTGTTTTACATGTACAAGGAGTTCTGCTTTTAAACTGTTTTCTCCAAAGTGGATATTTTTTTATTGCAGCCATAAAGCAATTTATTGTTTCCTTCATCAACTGTTTGGAATATTTTCCAGTTTTTCACTATGGTACGGAGCATTGTCCATTACAACAGTACTATTTTCGGGTAATAAAGACAATACTTTTTCAAACCACTTCCTAAAAATATCTTCGTTCATGTTATTGTGGTAATCTCCAGATATTTTGCATTCAAAAACGAGTAATCCCTCTCTAAAAATCCATTTTCATTGCCAATATATACCACAATTAATATCTTTTCTTTATTTTGCTGCTTAATCCTGACGGAAATGCTGTTTTTACCGATGTAACTGTCGTATCACACCAAATTCTTGAAGTGGTGTGGCCTTCATTTATTCGCGTCTCATCCAAATAAAATATATTTGTATCCATTTTTCTATAATTTGCTATTTATTTTAATAATTACGCCGCCAAATTATTAGCTCTTCTCGATCAACAATTACACTTCTTTTATTTCTTTTAATAAATTAAAAATCCATCGACAACAGTAATTTGTATAAACTAGTGCGTCCAATTTTTGGTAAACTTTTGCCACAGTTTATCTTAGCCAGCATTTTTTTTAAAGTTGGTATTTAGTTTTGAAAAAAGAAATTATGTACAGCCAATCTTATTACATTTTTGTCAAATTCATTCCATTTTCCTAGCACAGGTTTTCCACTTTTTCCATTTTTAACAGGAGTTTCTACCTTTCCTTTCCTATTTATTTCAGTCCGTCATCTATTAATAGTACTAACCAACACACCAGTTAATTCAGAAGTAACTTTTACTATTTCCTTTTTAACCAACGTAGGATTTTTCTCCAGCAGTTGATTGAATACGTCTAAAATTATTATATTTTTACCACTTCGCAAATTCTTCCCTTTTCTGTGCTTATTAAAAGATGTTTCTGAATTATCATCCATATCGATAAACTATTCGAATAAAGCATATGCAGAGTAATCACACTATCAAATCTCACAATAATCAGTTAATAAATCGCACAATAAATCACAATAACCCATGTTTTGTTTTTAAACATTCAGTAGTTACAACAGCTCGGCGCACACAGTAGTGTGCTGTATATACCCGCACTACCACACTCGCAGTTTGTTTATTTCATATCTCCTTCTAAGAATGAACAAATTATACAAAAGCATCGATGTACGGGACAATTGGATCTCGTACAGCAGGTAGCGATAAAACGGTACAGGTTATATATGCCCCGTAAGCCTACGGCCACACGAGCGTTTTTTCAAACTAAAACGCAGCATGAAACAAATTCCAAACAGACAGGCTGCTGTAGCAAAGGCGTGGTCAGATGCAGCTTATTTTCCGCTGGCGTGGGGCTCGACTGTCACGTTTTCAAGGTCGCCCGCTGACGAATACAACCAGTCCTATTTTTCAAGCCGGTTTTCAAGCTCAGTACAACACACGCGTGAAAACACTTCGCTGCAAATCACTTTCTGTTTTTTTCTATATTCGTGTGTTCTTTTCTTCAATTTCTGATATTTAAAATAATTATTTCATGAAATATTACTTGGATATTTTGATTTGCATGGCACCCCATCCGGTTGCCCTAAAGCATAAGACCGAATGTCTGTGCCACAAACGGCTATTGAGCCTCGAATCAGTTTAGCAACCAGTGTCCTAACTAGCTCCTAGAACTAATCTAATTGCGTGAGCGAACTAAGCATGGTGCCACACACCACTTGCTTCGTGTCCTACCACTCGCTCACTTGTCATATATTCTAAATTGGGTAGACGCACCCCGTCAATTATTAAAATATATATGAAATTCAATAAATAAAATTTATTTCGTTAAGACAGCAATTCGCTGCCACGCCTAGGCTGCTGAATACCAGCAAGTACCTGTCCACCAATATTAAAGCGCTTGGAGCTTTGATTGGCTGATGGCCAGCCATAACTCTCGAGTAGCTTCCCACAGAAGCGAGGTAGGAGTCTTTCCCTTAAATAAACTACTGATGCCGGTTGAACAAAGCAATGGCATCAAGGAACACACACACAGTCCGACAATGCGGCTCACGCCACATTGACTCACCGCTTATAAGTGGCCAATTTTCAATCATATTACTTGGAATATTACTTTTGTAATATAACTTGGATAGCTTATCATTCTTGAAATTGAAAAATATCCATATCTTTACGATAAAAGACATAATCATTTCAAAAACCGTAAACTTAAAAGAGGTGCATGGAGCGCTGTAAGTGTTATTGTTGAAAAATGGTACCAGATGAACGAAAACACAAAATATAATGTTGGTATGTAGTAATGCAAATTAAATTTTATTTGTTAGTTATTAGTTGTAACTTAAATTTTAAGTAGATGATAGATATAGCCTACAAGAGGGCATTATACAAAACTTACTAGTACAAAACTTTAAACAATTCGATACAAAATTATTGCTTCTACTAGTTAGTAGCTTGTACTGTGAACTTGTACCAATAAAGTTTCTATGCTGCAATGTTAGAGAAAAACGATTTTTCCAGAGCACTTAGCCTGCAGAAGAACAGAAATAACTTTTGAAACCGTCTCTGGTCTCAACTCAAATGTTGTTTTCTCTTGTTCCAATTGCAGGAATACTTTTTAGTGAGCATGACAGAGCAACCATCTCGGTGTCTTACGAAATTGTGAAGCACACAGCATGCTTGGATAATGATGTCGGCTATACCAATACTACCATCGATTGTCTGATGAAAAATTCGACATTTATTATTTGGTAATATGCCAGAACTACATTCAACACATCACCGTGTTCTGGACAGCCTATAGTTATAAATTCTTTGCTGTTCCTTGCAGGATACGGTCTCATGACATTTTCACACACAGCAAAAGCTTCTTCAGCTACAAAAACGTAAGGCATTAGGTGTCCAAACGGATCGTTAGGCAAATATAGTAAATATAATATAATATAGCTAATATATTAGCTGAGGCAAGTTTAAAGTTTGTTGGAAAACCTTTTTACCTAGCTCAGTTGTTTTCAATATATTTGTGTTTCCTTCGTAAGCAAAAGATTCTACATCAATATATCGGAAATAATAGTTAGAATCAATTACAGCCATTAACACAATAGAAAAAATCTTCTTGTTAAAATAATAATTACCTGAACACCACGGTTTTAAAATTGTTTTTCGTTTGCCATCGATTGCCCCCAAGCAATAAGGGAAATTTGCCCTTTTTTCAACTACTATCACAGCGCACATTCTAAAAAATTAATTATAAATATTATTCCAGATAAAAACTTAAAAATAAATAATATTTTTAAAAAACTATATATATATATATATATATATATATATATATATATATATATATAAAACTAAAGTGAAAAAAAATTAATTTAACAAACTCAGAGAGTGTAATAGGCTCCTTCTCGGATAAGAGAATAATAAGAATTTAACATAAAATTCATAAAAATAAAAAAAATATATAACAACAATATTGTTATGAACGATCTCGCCTGAAGACCGTTAACAGGTTGTGGTAAATTTTAGAGCGAGGTTGGACTTTATTTTCATACGTGATGAATTGAAACAACGCCTTGTTGCTTGTTGAATTGTTATTTCATTTGTTGTCGTTTTGACATTTCAATAACACATAATTAAACTTAATAAATCATATAACGTAACACATATGACTTAAGAACATGTACGTATAAAACTAATATAAGCGTCCATCCGGACTGAATATGCAACACGACCGCTCTGGGTCAGATTCGAGCGCCGACGAATGAATAGAAGGTCGCTACATTATAATGACCATTCCTTGCGGTATTACAACGTAGGACATCGCGTGATCAGATCGCTTGACGAAGCTTGTCGGAGAGCCTTAGCCCTCGCTAGGTAGCAGCACACGAAACACTCGGTCTAAAGCTTCTTTATCGTTGCCCAGGATTCGACGATTTTCTAAGGCAATTTAAATTTACGACTCAAGGCCGCATAACATATGCAACCCACAAGGATATGGCACACAGTCAAGTGACAGCTGCGTAGTATGCATATTGGTGCGTTTCACATTAGATACCCGGGAGTGAATCTGGTATGGTGTAACAGCAATCGACAAAGGTCTTCTTCCTCACGACGGAGTTTTCTGAATGACGAATTCCATGGCAACACAGTATTTTTAATGTACCGGAGTTTATTATGCACTGTGTCAATCCAGCCACCTTGCCACTTAGCTTGAATAGGGTGTTTTACACAATTAAAAAAATCGCATGTACTAATATGAATGACGGAAGATATGCGTCTTTAGCAGCAGAATCTGCACTTCATTGTCCGCAATTTCTACGTGGCTAGAGATCCAGCAAAAATCCACTTGTGTGTTGCGATGGTTCAACTCAGCGATTGCATTATAGATTTTGGTGACCACAGGATGTCTAGAGTAAAAATCTTCTAAAGCTTGCAGTGCACTACACGAGTCGCTAAACATAAGGATATGGTGGTATTTTGGGTTAACGACATTTAAATCCTTATTGACGGCGCAAATTCAGCAAGTTCAACAGCAAATACACTAGTAATATTAGGTAGACCAAACCTATAGATTCTATTACTAAGAATAAATGCTCATCAATCAGTACCATTTTGTTTCATCTATCTGTGTATACTATTGCGTCTGGGTTTATTTTGGAGAGAATATGGTGAAACATTGCTGAAAGACTATAGGTGGTAAGGATTGTTTCATGTAAATGGTAACATTAAAAATATAATTTATAATGTTCTCACACTTTTGTAAATAAGGATTCACAAGAACTGCGGTAAAAGTCGGGTGATTCAATGCCCTTTTTGACGGCTGTCAAAAAATAAATCTAAAAACTTAATATTAAGAAAGATAGCAGTTAGCTCTCGTTTTTCAATAAGAAATATTTGCCGTATAAAAGGGTTCCGCAGGCGAGAGAATACACACCATTTTGTTTTCTCAGGTGAAAATGTGAAGCCGGTAACCTTCGACCGAGCTTCAAGGCGAGATATGTAGTGTTCTGCAGTAGTTTCTCTATTTTGGCTGTTAAACGATATGTAATATATACAGCAAAATCATCAACAAATAACGAAGATGAAACAGGTGGCTGTAAACATTTAATAATACTGTTGATGGATACAGAAAATAAGATGGCACTTACTACACTTCCTTGAGTCACTCCATTCTCCAAGGTCACGCTATCCAATAAAGAATCTCCAACACGAACACGGAGAGTTTAGTCATCTAATAAACTCCTGATAAATGCAAACATACAGCCCTTGAGTTCACTTCTTTTTTTTTAAGGGTGTTAAGAATACCACGTCACCAGGCCTTGTCGTATGCCTTTATAATATCAAAGAAGATAGCTACGAGGTGCTGGTGAAGTAGAGAAGCATTTTGAATAGCTTTTTTCAGGGACACTAAATGGTCATTGGAAGAACGACCTTGGCGAAAACCACATTGCTCTAGAAATACCATCACAGCTCTGAACGGGGGTGGGTGGCGACCTGAAGCTTCACAAGACGGGTTTCTTCCCCTACTGGGTTGGGATTTTCGAAACATAGAAGGTCATGTCTCTCTAAGAACCATATGAACCTGCCGTTCACCATTCTCTCCATCACGTTGCATAAAACGCTTGTCAAAGAGATATGATGATTTAGGGTTTAGCTTCAGAGGCTTCCTTTGTCTTTACCAAGTTTAAATACTGGTATGAATGACTCCTGACCAGACCAAAGGGAAAATTTGTGAGTAGAATAACTATTATAAATACACAATAGATGTTGTAGCGCCGAATTACGAAGGTGTGAGAGCGTACCGAGACGAATGTTGCCTAGTCCAGGGGAAGTGTTACGTGAGTTTTTAAGTGCGTGTGACAACTCGTTTGATGAAAATGGAGCGTTTAATTAACCAACCGCATCACCAGCTTTCAACGATAATACTTTCTTCTGTAATTTTTGCCTCTGAAATTCGTTACTGTGTGATGAGGGGAGGAACAGCCATTGAACGGAAACAATCTGCCAAATTACTTGCCACTGTAGAAGATGATGTAAGGAGTTCTCCTTCATGAATGAGTTTGAGAATGAATTGTTTTGGTGATCCGCAGGTTATAAGGATCTTTTTCCACACAGTAGACGTGGGAGTAGTGCGTGAGATGGTGTCCACATAATTCCTCCGTTACTTCCTCCTGTTGTATGTATATAGTGTAAACTGGTCTGCAGCTCTGGGTGTAGTGGTAAGAAAAGCTGCAGAGGCTCGGGCCGTGGGAACGGCAACCCCCAAATCCTCAAAGAAAGTCTGGGTTTGAACGGAAGCGACTGGAGAATTTTAATGAAATACGGGGCATTAGCCTATAGGAAAGGTTTAATAAGGACATTCAACTTTTAACTAATTTTTGTAAAATGATTATAATTTCTTTTCGTCTTTATTACTATAGCATGCCTATTGTATGAATATTGCATTAAGTGATCGAAAATGAGGGGGGAAAATTAGGGATATTTCGATTTGTTTTGTTTGTAAAAAAATACAAAGTATAAGTAATTTTATAATAAGTTATTTTATGAGTAATTTTATAATTTAATAAAAACTAATTTCGTTGCCAACCGGGCAGACGACCTTATGGTCATGTTCAGGTGTGAAAGAAAATATTTTCAGTTTGTTTATTGTTATATTAGTAACGAGCATAGCAATTATTACGTTATGTTTCTTTTTCAAATTGAATGTAATTTCTTTGTCTTTTCAAAATGAATGTATTTTTTTTAGTTAGAAATAAGCAAACTATTATTATTATATCTTATCTATTGGAATATCTAAATCTATAACAAAGAAGAAATATCGATCTTATTACTCTTAATTCCGATTTAAAATCAGTTCGACTTTGTAGTATTATTAATGAAGATATTCGATATTTATATCTTTTCGACTGGAATATCGACATCTTTAACCATAAAGATAATCTATTGATTTTATTAGTCTTTATTTCGATTCAATATCAGTCCGACTCTGCAACGAAACAGAATTACTTCTACAATAAATAAGACATTATCTTAACATATTAAAAGACCGCGCCGCTCACCTGATCAATGAAAAAGGTAGGAAATGCAAATGCAGGTAGGATGCGTGGAGAATCCACGCATCTTGGATTTCATTCTTGGATTTCTTGAATCAGCTGTTACATACACAGAGAACTCTAGCGTAAAATAAACGCAACATGCAACCACAAAAATCTCGCCAAGTTAACAAGTGTGACGTACTGCACAGTCACCATACATGTGTGAAATATCCCCAGCAAAAATATTTTTCCTTTTTAGGTGGATCTTTGTGATTTGTGGAGAGCAAACATTTTGTGGTGAAGAAATTTGTGATGAAGAAAATTCGTGGAGCGGGAATTGTTTTCTGGTGGGGAAATATGAGAAAGGGGAAAATTATGATGCCGGGGGGGGGGTTCCACATAAAGAACTTGATCCCAGTGACATCACTGGGTTAAAGTTAAAGGTTGTTCCAGGACACGCATAAATACACTGCTCATGACGATGTGCACCAAGAATGGTGATAGGCGTGGAGTCGTCAATTATTAGGCAGAGTGCAGGAATCCAGGAAAACACATTAGATAGTTCATCCTCACTGATGACGAAAGTTTGAGGAAGATAGAAATTGCATACATCCATTTTGAACGATGCCACTATTCTCACTGAGGTTGAAGTGATGTTTGTATTCAGTGGTATCCACGTGGCCAACATTATTTTCTTGAGGAAAACAGTCACACTGTCTTGTCCTCTGCCCTCAGTTTGGTAATCGCATCCTGTGGCATAGATGAGTCTCCTGGAGAAGCAGTATTAAAGAACTTCTTCCTTTATTACGATTTCAATGTCCTCATGACGAGAACTACACAATATCACTTTAGTAAACAATTTAGTTTAACAATATCAAACTTAAAAATTACACAACAGTAATATAAAATCGATTGTTAAACAGACGCCGCAGCGGAACCGCAGCGTATTATGGAATCACCCTCCCAACTTATAGGGCGACCAAGTTCGAGACCATGCCAGACCAGTCTCTTTTTATACATTAAATATTATTTATTCCTCGCATCAAACTGTGACATTACATCATAACATATGAAAATATCAGTAGTAGGGAAATAGGCATACGGCGCCAAAATCCAAGATGGCGGACGGCCACCTACGGTCGCCATCTTAGAACGAGGTCACGAATCCAAGATGGCAGCAGTCAGCCATTTTGGGATTATGACGTCATTGGCGCCGTAGTCTGTCCGCCATCTTGGACTGACGTCCAAGATGGCCTTAAGATTAATGCAAGGTCTTTGCATTAATCTTCTTAATAAATGTTTGCAACATACTGCCGTATATGGTGATGACAACAATAACGACGACGATGATATTTGTAGTAACCGTTCAAGTCAAGCGAGAGTGACGGAATGAAGAAACTAAGGCGTACCCCCTCCATTCATACAAGGCATTCGTATCCCCTCCTACAATGCCTACGCATCCAGTCGACCTCGAAAATGTTTAAACAGGAAAACTTCCATACACAAACGACTATCTATAATATGACCTTGACGTCACAACCGTCTTAAGTGCCACAACCAAACCGACGTTGAAGCCACGTGTCATTTTACCAGTAACCTTGAACAGTGTTAATCGTTTAATTATAAGAAACGACTATGTATTTTCTCAGCACTTTTAATATCGTATGTAACCGGAAACGGCACGTCCTGTATTTCTACGAAAATTGTCGAGATGTTACTGCATGCTAAATCCAACAAAGGTTACAGGTTTCAGGTCGAACGCTGGGTTTACAAATTCAATCAGATGTAGCAACGTCCTTCCACAACGATAGGAAATATAACCAAATCCGATGCGACTATATCAACATCCATCTTGAAACTGTACCTATTTACTAGTAGCATTTCCAAACCACCCTGGAGGTAGCAACCGCGGCGCGTTGAGATTTCTTTTTACATGAGTGAAATCTCTCCCCTAGAGGCCTACTATAAAACACTCGAACCGGTTTTTATATAGTTTTTACCTTTTTTCTTGCTGAACATATCATGTTACAATGTGCATCAAATAATACCATGTCTTAATAAACTTAATTTTAAATCTTCAGCGACACCATTACTACCAACGTTGTCGTCTTGGTCATTTTTTACACTGTAATAAGTTAGCTTCATCGGATGACGTCGTACAAACGTCATTTCGTCTTCGATGAATTTGTTTGTATAGCTCCTTGGTAATAATAGCTGAAAAAATACGATTCGTTGTCAGAATCGTGTCGTATAAGATGACACAAATGCGAACCTCGCCGTATGATGTATATATCTTTCTCATGTGCAATAATACATAATCAATACCGATATGAAGATCGGTCAACCTCTTCAATGGTAACCGTTTGAGTAAAGTCTTGATCGTTGAAAACGTTAATAAACGATAATGCATCCATCATCACACTGGCAGAGCTCACGCACGAATGATCAAGTGCAGTGTAGATACTTGTGTCATCTACCTTTTCTCCACCACTACCACGCTTTTTGGTAAGATTTTAGAAAATAACCGATGGAGTTCGTTTTCATCGATAACTCGGCAAGCTAACGACAACGATGTTGAGTTTTCCTATAGTAATTAAATTTGTTTTTGCGTAACAACAGTTTTACTTTCATCAGGTGTCTAATAACCATTTCCCAGGAGCACAGGTATTCGGGTAACCGTCGACCACAATATTCGAATTTATAACACTCGATTGCATGACTGACATATTTTTCATCATCATCAAAGTGTTCGACAAGCATCATAAAACAATGTTTACACATGTATCTTGTAATGATTTCAATTCGTTAACCAATTCGGTAAACGTTTTCCCGATTTTCAGTACTATAAGTCCGATAAACGTTTGCAAAGAATCAATACATCTTGTAACAATCTTTGTACAATCCCCTTATTTTTTTCTTGCGAATGATTTTGTGTTCCACAAAGCAAGCATTAAGCCAAGATGGAAGGCTACAACTATAATTGAAACGGGTCCAACCAATGATGTGGTTTCGTCAGCAGACTGAGCTCTACAGCCGTCTTCGAGGAACGATAGACTCTACTAACAGTGGGAATGATGCAATTCCTACATTGTAGTAAATTATGCATGTTAATCGGTATGTAACACCAACAACATCTTATGCACAAATCGTTGAAGGAATAGTAAATACCGTTCTTGGCCAATTCTTCTTTGTTGTTTACGTTTGTATTTTCAAACGATCCGCTTCTCTGACCAGATCCAACGGCTTTTTACACAATTTCAACCATTCCACGTAGAAACATCCGGTTTGTAACGCACATTTTCCGCTTGGATATAGTTTATGGTACGGACAGGTTACGTTGTAATTCGAGTTCGGCTTTGGTGCGTCTTCTTGTATCATTCGAACATCGTTATGATATTGACGCAAAAACTCTCATTTCTTCAACCCCTTTGTGTATATTGTAGAGAAGTGTGAACAAAGTTTCATCATAACATCGTCGCTGTATACAACGTCACCGTACTCCGAATCTATTTTGTGATAGTTTCTTTGTAACCAATCGGCCATCCGCCTGTATTTCGATTTCATTTCAGCTTGCGGGTACGGTGATCGAAAATTTATGATCATGTAACATCCCCTGTCATTGACAACAGCGAGTTCTTTAACTATAAACTCACCTCGGTTACCAAGGAAGCCGTGATATTCGATAACTCCTTCCATGAATGTTGCTCAACTACGAATGTGTGGTCAAAGATAACGTTATTATATCACCGTAGACGTGGTGGGGGTAACCCCTCCACTTTTTCTTTTACAAATTCATCATCATTATGCTAACGTAGTAACATCATCATTTTTATGTATATGTAACGTTATGTTAACGTAGTAATTTCAACATCATAATCATTATGTACATATAACGTTAGTTAACATAACGTTAACTTTATGTTAACATTATATTAACGAAGTAACATCATCATCATTATGTAGATGAAACATTATGTTATCGTTATGTTAATATAGTAATGATGAAACATTCATTACGGTTTTCTTCATTTACCGTTACGTTACGTAATGATAAACTCCTATTACCGACGTTAACCTATGCTTTTTCTGAAGGTTACGATGCTGTAATATTGCTAACAGTGTCAGCAGACTTGTTGTTTTGATGATGATACGGTAGTGTTGTAAAAAATTGGCACCGCTTCCACCGTTGATGAATTAGACCATATTAACGGAATGTTTACCGGCAATGGTGCAGAAAAATCAGTATACATTGTATCGGTTTCATGCGAAAAGTCTCCCATTAATAGTTCGATTTTAAATACCTCTCGCATTACATAACCTTTTTCACTATTCCCTAAACGGAATGTGTGACGATGGTATCATGTATAATGAGATAGTAGGTTGTCGTGTGCGCTAGTATATTGTTTTTGGTCTCTAAATCTATACGTACATCTACGGTTCCTGTTTTAAGCTTATTGTTTTGACGGGAACATTCGATTACTATTAACGGTACACTGGTTTTGAAATCTGCTAAACTGTAAGCGGGACACTCGTCCTTCGGTTTGTTGTAATAACCGGACCGAAAGCTGGCGAAAATTTCATACATCATATTCACATCACCCTGTAGATTGTCGTACGGATAGTATTGCGAATTCAAATACAGACGAATGTTTACCAATTCACACATATCGAAGAGTGTCAGTGTCTTTGTAGATTTATGTTTTCTGTCGGTCTGTAAACCGAATATCACGTATCTCGGTTTCTCCGTTTGCGGACATGTCTTTACCGTTCATAAATGTATGTTTGTTTGTGGTAGAGCCGGATATTTATGGATTTTCCATGAACGATAAGCTATCGCTAACGGTCTATCTTCTTCTACTACCATCAACAATTGCAATCGCATCATTTTGGCAACGTGAACATACGGAATTTTCCACGCTACCTTAGTCACTTTCAACTTGGAATCGGGTGCCTCTTTGGAAGATGTCGTTGGAAGATCATGCGTTCATGTCGTTGGAAGATCTAAGCAAAACCAATTCTTGTTTGACGTTCAATATTATGTGTTTGTAGCCTTCGGCAAAACCCATCAGCATATGCAGCGGTACTTAAAAACAAAATCTTCCTGTGTTTTCATCCAAATCGAATTTATTCGTCACATCGAACTTCCACTCAATATTTTCCAATTTTTTTTTTGCTTTTAAGCAACGATAGGATATTCTTTATCGTTGTCGTTATTCCTAACTTTTGTACTCAACACATCTCCGTTCCGGTTATCTCGTATCGTATCTCCTCGAAGAGAAATGATATCGCGTTTTTTTTATAAACACGATTCTGTTGCCATTTTATCACCTGCCTTAGTAGTAAGCGTCCTTTAGACCATGAAAAAGCTTTTATGCGGTAACGTGTACACATCCTGTTGGTGTATCGGTATCCGAATTTCATCGTTGTTGTTGAAAGTCGACGAAGCGTACGGTAGATGAGTATGATATTCGTATTGGGTAATCCTGTTTTCGAAAGAAACACTTTCACCAACGTCCAACATATTCGCCCAACTGTAATACCAAGTTTTGAAGAAACAACACGTTACGCGATGTTAACGCTTTGGTGTTTGCACGACGATTGACCAATCTGCGTATCGTTTCATTACTACTACCATCGTTATTGTATATTATCCCCATCGGTCGGTTGGTTTTCCTTTTATTTTGGTTATCTTTGTAAATGCAATCTTAGCGTTACGGTTTCACCGCGGAAATTTGTCAGTTTTCCGTCTTGATCGGTAAATTTTATAGCGATCTCGTCTAAGTTCGTTGTATTTACGGGTAGATATATTATATTCTTCGGCGGTTCGATTATTTTGAAACCAGGTGGTACGCTTATCGTAAATCCATGCAACACGTGTCCTTCTGATCTGTTCGTATAGAAGCCTCGTATAAGTTTTCATTCGACCCGTACGGTGTTCACGTTGTTAATGGCAACCGGCTTCGATAACTCGTGCCATATATTCGCCGTTAGATTAGTTTTATGAAACCCCAACAGCGGTGCCAAACTATCTTTTTATGATAAACCGATCACAGCACTGCATTTAAGTTCGCATTTTAACGTATTGTTATTCGGTCGCATAAGAAAATCTATTTGGTGTTTGTTTTTGAGTTCATCGCTCAAACGTTTAGCGATATCATGCACTTCGTATGATCCTGTCAATAGTGTCAGCTTAATAAACGACAATAATTGTATTGTTGCTTCCCTCTTTGACATTCGGAATCGAGTTATATGTTTTTAGGTTTATCAACGCCAATTTCCAATTGCCATCAGGTAAATCTAATGTTGGAAAGAATGTAGCGTGTAATAACGACGTATTTCCACTTATGCAGAACATGATGATGATGAAGATTTTTACTTGTAGGCTGACGAACCACGACTGAGAAATTCAAGACATAAATGTCCGCAGATAACCGTGTTTATATTTTGTCTGGCTTTATAGTTGAAATTTATAATCGAATCGAATGGAAAATAACGCATCAATTTGTTAGGTGGGCCAAATTACTGAAACTATCAAAATAGTTCACCATTCGTCCACATTTTCTATAACATACCCAGTGTATTCCATGACCGGTACTGCGATCAAGATTAACTATCGCAGACTCATTAGTCTTCGGTTTTTTGGGTAATGCGTCCAACATGAAGACTCCTCGAAAATCAGCTATATTTAATTTTCTCTTGTACCACATCAGTTCTATATTCGATAGCGGATGCACGGATATTCCCTTGAAGACGACGACGACGACGACGTTTTGTTTTTACCACACATCCCCGATAGTATCAAAGGGTAGGGCTTAAGGTATAATCCCCGCTCTGCAGTGCCGGCTTTTCTTTTCATCATTTCAACAAGACGTTTTATATTATTCCTTTTTGATCGTCTTCTTCTTACTCTTCTACCGCAGAAATTTGTTTTTAACTTCATCGCTTGTAACCGCCAATGCAGTAGCCTTTTCTGCGATACTCGAATCCTTAGATTTAACTCTTTCCCAAGCGCTATCGGCTAATTTACGATCTTCAGCCGCTCTGTTTTCGTTATCGTTGTACTTAGAGTATTAGATATCATGTTCTTTACAAGCTGCGTCTAACTTGTTTACACCGGGATCGTTTCTGTTTAATCATTTTTCTAAATTCGTTCCCGGTCCGCAGTACTGATATCCAGGAATATGTAACTCTACCGGCAATAAATCGTTTCCTTTGTTTACAATTTTACCCACCACCTTTTTGACCCCTTTTAATGCTTTATCACCAATATAAGATCGTACCACCCCTGCAGCTTTTGCTGTTAGACTTGTTAACAGTCCACCGTCTCGTTTAAGACTGGCATTTCATTTACATTTTCTCACCTTACCCTTTCGAATAGGAGAACGTTTTGACCTCCTCACTCCATGTTGGACAGACGATGCACCTTTTTACAATCTTCCATCAACTTACATTCGGGGTCGTATCATATTTTCCTCCATCGTCTTCTACGTAATTCTGTCATTGTTTAATAATTCCATTAGCACGTTTTGATCCAAGTGTTTGTTACTTTTGACGCCAAAGTTTATTAGAAATCTGTAAAATTTAAATAGATGCTCATCGACATATCCCTTAGTAGCGAGATCGGTTGATTTTATAGGTGTTTTGGTGTTCATAATACTACTCATTAATTTTCGTTGATGCAATTCCATATCGTCTACATAGGTCTTTGTAGCGAGATCGGAGCTGTTCTTAGGTATAACAGCGTTAGTGATAACGCATCCTCTAGCGTTCATTATCTTCTTTTCATCGAAAAGGTTTGTCCGTAAATAGTTGACAGTAACGACCGTCTGTTTTTTCAATTGGTTCACCGATATCGCATTCTTTGAAAAGAAGAGTGCGTTTTTGTCCAACGGTGAAACTGACGGTAAGTATTTATTATTATTTAAGTGTTGCTGCGGCACTAGGGCTCCTAGTGGTCACCAGAAGAACTAGTGGCGCACTATAAAATCCAAGATGGAGGCTGCGACACTAGCGCTCCTAGTTGTTGGTGCAGTACAAGCTGTGTGTGTGGGTGTGTGAGTTTGGTGGTGGGGTGGGGGTGTAGGTTGTGGTGATTGTAGAAAGGGGTGAATGTAGGAGTGGGGTGTGGGTGTTGGTGGGTGTGGGTTGAGGGTGTAGGTGGGTGGTGTGGTGGGGGTGGGTGTAGGTGTGTGTAGATGTGTGTGTGTATTAGTGTACAGAATGATATGGCGTTAATTTTCACAGATTATGTAGAAAATGTTTCACTCATTACATGAGGGAGCCACTGCAGCCGATTGGTTTAAGGCAACCAATTTTTTTTTTTCACTTCAAATATTATTTATTTATTTTATTCAAACCGAACGGTATACAGCAGCTAATCAACAGCGTTACCAACCTTTGAATTAATTTTTATAAATAATATTCAACGCGAATATATTACTCAAGTTGGTATCCGTGCAGAATTTCAAATATCCCGCTAAGGGAAACAGGAAATTCCCACAGGGATATTCCAATATGGCGGTGACGGACTACGGCGCCAATGACATCACAATCCAAGATGGCCGACCACCGCCATCTTGAATTCGTGACGTCAGTCCAAGATGGCCGACAGGCTACGACGCCAATGACGTCACAATCCTGATGGCCGACCACCAACATCTTGTATTTGTGAAGTGATATAATCATGTACATAAATAATTAATATTTAATGTATAAAAATTAAATTGGCAACACTACTAGGGAAAAGAAAATTTTCTACTGAGAAAAAAGAGATCCTAGAAGTACAATGAACGATTTAGATGGTGTAGCTGCCGTGCCATCGGGAAGAACAGGAAAATGTAAGATGGTTGTCAGGGTGAGGGGTCAAGGAAACACAGAACATACATTACCTCACTACTCGAAAGGTTTTCCATTTCTGCAACCTTGTCAAAGCTAATTTGTGTGCTAGTCGTAAACGATAGTCTAATGCTGTATAACGTAAACATTTAAATATATTTAATGCACTTTTTTACTGTCCCATTTACAGTGATACATTGTAGCATTCCCAGACGATATGAGTCATCTAAGTGTTAACCTAGTTAAAAAATTAGAAGTTAAAGGATAACATCTTCAATGTAACTATCTGATACATACGACTTCCAAGTCAATGCATTAGATTTAATTTGACAAAGTTTATTTTTTACAACATTGAAACCCTTCTAATCTGTACACATAAACTGAAAATATTTTAAAAAGTGTAAAGAATTCTTACCCGAGTGCAGATAAAGCAGCTGCAAAATATACTAAAATCATTTTAAAGTCTAATAGATTTCATTAAACTAATGTTGGATCATATGATCGTCTTTTTTTTTCCTGGGCGCACAACAGTGAAGTAATCAGCACCCGGATACGGTATTAATATAGTAAACAATTTATTATTAAAAATTAACAATAAAATAAAATTAACAATTTAATGTGATCATCATATATGGTAAAGTAAATATACCGTTTCACTAACCACAAACAGTAAAAAGATTGAATTCATAACAATTTTTTTCATTCACATTTTAAATACATTACCGCAAATTAGTGAAAGATTATAATCGATAACGACCAATTAGCAGTTCAATCGAACTTTCTTCAACGGATATTACAAACAAAAAAAAATTACTCTACTAAAAATGGATTAAATATATAATTTTTCGTCTTTATATAGGACTCCTTGATCGGCTGAAATTCCTTTATATTCAAAAAAAAAAACAAAACTGTGTATTGTAATTAATAAAGTACAAAGAGAGGTACAAGAGTAGTCGGATTTAGTGAATTGAAACTGAATTCAACACCTGAATGTGGTGTGATTCTACGTTCTGAATCACACCACATAAAAATTTGCCAATACAATTCTTTTACGTGATGTTAAACCGTGAATTTAGCATAAATTAAGACCTATCGGTGTAAACCACATTTGCATTTACCAAAGAATAAATGTTAGGAACACTCAGCTGGAATATGTTTCCTACAACACAAGCAATTCTTTGAGGAGATATAGTGAAGAAAGAATATGATTTAAAAATAACATGAAATAAAATAGAAACGTAGATCAATCGGTTATAAATATATTCTATTATTGTACAAAATACGATCACATATTGCCGTGAATAAAAGAAAAACCGATTCGGAAATAAAAAAAAAAATGTGAATACGTTTTGTATATAGGTATTTTTTTACTTCTATGTTTGAATTCCTCCATAAATAATATATAAATTTCTTTGTTGTATCAGTTGTTATATTCTCTCCAAAAAAAGTTTACGTCATGCAGCAAATGGATGTATAAAAATACTGTAATAGCTGAAAATGTTACATTTAACTTACTATCTTACTATAAGAAAAAAGGTTTCTTCTCTAGAACGAATTTCTTAAAAATTTTACTCATTTTAATCGAGAAATAGCTTGAGATTTTAATTTTTTTAAATTTAATATCAAGAAAAAATTACGAAAAATTAATGTTACCAATTTTCTGAATGAACTTAAAAAGGGAGATGATTGTAAAGCGAGATTGTATTAATCCCTGAAATTAATAACAGTAAGCACATTAATAGTATAATATCCTCTGATTATAAACCTCTAAAAGAATAATTCAAAGGTTGCAAGGTTAGTATTACTGATGCAGTATTAAAAACATTTATCAGCTGATTTATTGTTGAAATACTTATAAATTCTTATGTAAATAATGACAGTTCACGTCGCTGCCATCGCAACAAGATAACGGCAATAAGATTTCAAGGGATAAAATGTTGTTTTATTAATTGCCGATCTCCGTCGCGGAGTGGTAGCTTCTTGGCCTTTCATCCGGGGTGACGGGTTCGAATCCGACCAGGCATGGCAGTTTTCATACGCTACATAATTTCTTTTCCATATTCCCACGTGCAAACTTCAAAGTTTCTGTGGTGAATTAATGAATTAATTCATAGATCTGTTGTAGTTTTCGAGCTGTTGGGTATACTATGAAAAAAAATTATTACAGTCACTATAATATACTAATGAATTGCAACAATATTGCATTTTTCGATCTATTTCTAGTATGCCTTTGTTAAGATTCATTTACCTTCTTAATTAATGTAAACAAGCTACTGTCTCGTTCTTTTTATTTACTGAACCAGCTGATATTAAATATTATTCTACTTTGTTGATTGTATTGTTCAATATCATTTAAGATGTTAATTTTATTATTAAAATTGTTCTAGCTAGACAAATTATAAATATGTAAAATAAACGTACAATTAAACTAACTTCATATAAATATAATATGTTATCATTCAAATATAATAATTTAATTAAAGATAATATAATATGTGTATATAAGTGAATAAAGATTGTCTTCAATGAATATTTCAATGTTCGGGAATTATTAGTGTATACAGTTAAACATAACTGAGGTATTACACCGAGGCTGTGATTGTTGTATAGCCTTTTTATTAATATCATTAGAGTTTCTTATTAAAATATCTGAAAAGGTAATAAATCAAATAAATTCACACAACTTTATTGGTCATGAAAAGTAAAACTTATTTTTAAATGCTTTATCATACGAGGTTCTCGAATTGAAAACATTCGGTTTTGTACCATATCTTGTTATTAATACAGTATATTTGAAGAAACGCGCAGCAATTATAGTTAATGATCTTGTCTATTATATGTACCTCGTTTCTATTCTTTTTTCATTGTATATTGTTTAGAAATTATTATTTTTATATCGACATTTTTAATTTATTGCACATTGTTATCTTTTTTGTTATTCGAGTTTTCTTTAAAAAATATTTGAATTACAATGTCTTAAAAGTAATTTAAATCAAATTAAATTTTTTTCATATTACTTTAATATTTGTTTCAATAGATTATTCTATTCAAATTAAAAAAAAGATAATTTTAAGTAATTTGTCATTTCTTGGATTACGTTATAAGAACAGTAACTATCCTACTGACCGATAATCTGTTTGGTTTGTTGTATTTTTCTACAGCTCCCTGAAGTAACATCGACAATAAAATAAGTACGAATATTAATATTTCAGTTAAACCGTCTTAACATTAACTATTTATTATATTAATAATAAATAGCTTTCTTAAGAAAATTGTAAGCATACTTAAAAAGCCTCTATTATTATTCATGTATAAAATTGACATGTTTATTTTACCAGAATTCTATGTCTTTCCGTGAAATAATCGAATTTCTTTCCCTCAAACTTCCAGCTTTACCTTCTTATGCCTCAGAATTCATATCTACTTTTTTATTTACTAATATGCGATAAACTAAGATGTAAAAATAAGTATATAAAATATATTTTAAAAGAAAACCCAAAATTAATTTAAATTCCGAGTCCTGAATAACATATATAAATGATGATAGCTCGTTCATTGCACTAATTACGCTCACTAGAGTATTACGAACTAATGAAAGGAGAGGATCGCGAAGCAGTCCGTTCAGTTCAATTCTAACAAGGTACTCCTTATTTTTATAAATATTATAAATATTTTTTACTTAAGAATTTTTTTTAATAACAAATAAGTATTAGTACTTAAGACATTACAAGTTATTTAGCTAATATAAATAATTGTGGAAGTAAAAAAAGTGTGTTTTCAGAAGAAATTTACAAGATGGATGTCTCTAGTAAAATCAGAAATACAATTGCTTTCCTAGGATTCAATTTGGATGGAAAATTCAGTAAAAATGTTATAATGTATAATATCCTAAAAATATTTATATGCTCTTTCTGCGTATTGTATTTAAAATATAATTGGAATGACATGGACAGTAGAATTAATTCATTGAAATCGGTATCATTTTTTATGGTATTTTCGATGTATATGATCATATATCTAACATCATGGAAAGATTTTATTGAAGCAGTTAATATTATTTTTAATAATACTGATCGTGAATTTTCATATATAATTACAGATAAAAGAAAAGAATCTTTACAACTTATTGAAAACGAATTTATTACGGCTAATAAGAGGATGTACAATTTAATTAGATTATACTGTATTACTGCAAATACTTTACCATTTATAGGTACAATTTATATAATCATAACAACAAATGATTTAAATACCATAAAGATCGACAATTTACCATTACTTTATCCAGTACATTATCCAGAAAAATATAAAACATTTTATGTATACTTTTTATGGTACATTTTAGAATGTATATACCTTACATTATCTTGTATCTACGGTTATTTGTCATATGGTACACCATTTTTAACGATGAAAGTAATTGCTAATGACATAAAGTTGCTATTTTTATCAATTAATGAAATGGAATACATTATTTCATTAGGCGATATTTCTAAAAAACATTATCATCAAAACAGATTTAAAGAAATGAATCTTAATAAAATTAATTACAAAAAAAATACTGAAAACAGATATTCAAAAGATGAGTTACATATAAAAGAATATTTAGAATATATCATAAAATATCATCAGTTAATATACAGGTAAGTTTAATCTATAATTAACCTGTCAGCGTAAATATATTTATTTCTATTATTATTCTGTCGTGTGTAAAGCCGAAGGTTAAAAACGGAAGAAAATAAGATTAGTTCTTTTCTCTTATGTTTAATTATTTTTTGAAGTTACGTTTCATTATTTATTTTATATTTTATCCTATATATATATATATATATATATATATATATATAATAATAGGACCCCGATAATTCGTCACCCCTCTGGAAAATTTCTGATTTTTATTTTAAGAGGTACAATACTGATACACAAAAGTAAATTAAATTGTTAATTACTTATAAAATTACTCTATCTGTTTAGGCTTACAGCTTAAAATTTCACTTAATTGCGACCGATGTTTTTATATGAGCCTACTGTATGTTGTGTATAAATTACAGTAATCGCGTGAGAAAAGAACTGATAAAATTATTTTATATATCTTTCATTCATACAAACACTTTCATTTGGTCATTATTATCCAATTAGTCTTTTCAAATTTCTTACACAGTATAGTACTTTATTATCAAAGTTACTGTATTACATCATTTCTTTTCCGTTTCTGAAATTCATTACAGTAATGAACTTTACGTCGTGTGTGTCAGTTGTTCGTACTAGTGTCATACCTATTATTGTATACTGTATTTACGGAGCAAAAATGTATAACATGGAAGTTATAAAAGTTTAGAATTGACAAAACAGTTTGAGATTTTTCAACGGCTGCGTAAAGGTGAAAGTACCGTTAAACTATCACAGGAGTTTAAAATCCCTTATACGTCACTAAACGATATTAAAAAAAAAAAAAATCTGATAAAATAGAAGAATTTATGAGTAAAATGGAAGTTACTTACAGTTATGTAACAACCAGAAAGAGTATGAAAATAGCAGAAAATGCTGAACTAAACGAGGCAGTTTACATTTGGTTCGCACAGCGTCGTAGTCAAGGCCTATCTTTAAGTGACTCATTAATTGTTGAGGCAGCTCTTCAAATGAATGAACGATTAAATGGTGATCCAGATTTTAAATCCAGCTAGGGTTGGCAAAATAGATTTAAAGCAAGGCACGGAATTCGTCGGCTTACAGTCAGATCGTATCTTACTATTGTGATAAATTTAGTTCAAATAATAAAAGTCCTAATTTTAGACATGTACAGATGTATAACTGCGACGAAACGGGATTGTCCTGGAAGGCGCTTCCTAAGAAAACCTTAGCATCTTGTTCCGAGAGCATTGCGGCTGGATGCAAAGTAAGGAAAGAACGCATCTCTATTTTTGTATGTTCTAACGAAAGAGTTTTTAACATATAAATCGTAACTTATTACCGGTGAAATATTTTTCGCAACGGAGTGCTTAAATGACGCGAGAAACTTTTATTCAGTGGTTTTACGATGTTTTGTGCCTGAAATCCAGCGATATCTTAGAGAAAATAATTTACCAGAAAAGGCATTACTTGTAATGGATAACGCTCCTTGCCATCCGGTTGAAAAACTGGAAGCACTAGATGGCAACATAATAGCCGTATTCCTTCCTCCAAACGCAAGCTGTTTCTTCCAGCCTATGGATCAAGGGGTAATAAGTATGAAGCGACGTTATAAAAAAATTTTATTGCAAAATTTAATTTTCTGCGAAAATAAATTACAGGTAGAAGATTTTTGGAAACAGTATACCATAAAGGATGCAATGTATAATATTCCTGATGCGTGGCAAAACATCCCGGAAAAAAGGTTGAAGTTGAGCTGGAATAAACAATGGCCTGACCAGTTACCAGAACCAAATACCGAAGAAGGAAATGCAGCAAAAATTTTAAATTGAAAGAAATTTCTGATAGAATTCCTGGTTTAAATGATGTTATAAATAAGGAGAGAGAAGAATGGGTAAAATTAGACGACACATATTTAGGCTACGAAATATTAAATGATGAAGAAATTATTAATCCTATCAAAAATAAAGAAAATCTAAAGTGCCGAATATGAAGAATTCGTTGATAATCGAGTGAGTAAAATGAGCTGCAAAGAAGTCATGGAGATTGGTTTGCTTGAAATTTCTCCCGTCACCACCCTATTCAGTCGCCCTAAAACATAAGACCAAATATCTGTACTACAAACGGCAACTGAGCCTTGAACAGTTTAGCGATTAATTTGCTAAATATCTCCTAGAGCTTACCTATCAGCGTGAGCGGACTAAGTGCGGTGCCGGCTTACGTATCCCAACCGCTCACTTTACCTATTTTAGCAAATATATGACAACTTTTTCTAAAATCTAAAAACTATGTTCTGATGTTGGAGTAGTGTTTTTTTTAAAGTTATAATCTTTAGAATTTTAAAAAAATTTTATTAACGCATATTAAATCAGATAATACAAAAAAGAAAGCACTATAAAAATTTAATTTTTTAGTTAAGATAGATTCTTTAATCGGTTTCTATTGAATTAATAAATTTTTTTTAAGTATATTTTTCAAAACCTGGTCCTAAGAACCGTGCGTCACAGTTAGTCTGGCTGAAATAATTTATTTTATTTTTTTAATCCTTTTTAGTGTTGATTTGATAAAAGACAGAAAACAAAATATAAATTAATCGTGTACACGTTATAGTTTACTCTCTGACTTTAGTGCATATTAAATTTATTCTTCGTTTATTTTGGATTAAATAGTAACTTAAGAAACTGTTTCATAAATGAGCTCTAGAAAAATTGTATTGTGCTGACAAATAATTGTAAAGATTATATGAAGAACCTAAAATCTTCAAGGCTCTTTTAAAAATAAACAACAGTTTTTAGATTTGGCAAATGTGAAATGATTGAAATGATCTAGTGGAAAAATATCTATGTTAATTTTTTAAAAAAACTAGAGGTTTAACTAAATTAAAAAATCGTTAAGTTAAATGAATAAATATATAAACAGTCGCATTATTTGCATCACTCGGAGATAAAAAGATTGTCCTTTGATAATGTGATTTTGAAAAGAAGTCAAGTTGTATTTGCAACATAGAAGCACTGATGAATCACAAAATTTATTTCTATAAAACTTGGAAACTTAAAACTACTAAACGGTATAACTGTATATATGTATCAAGGAAATGTTACTAATTTTTTTTTTTTTATTTTTTAGAAAAATTGATTTAACGAACAAAGGAATTCAAGGTATATCATTAACAGCAAAATGTGGAGCTTGTGTGTATTTATGTTTGTCAATATATTTTATTGTACAGGTAAATTAAAATTAAAACTTAAATTAATTGTAAAAATTAACTAAAATTGTTTAGGTAACTAAAATTAAAGCACTTAAATTTATAATAAATTTACTAATTATTATACGGTTAATAAGCAATCATTGCCTCAAACACAGCGTATTAATAACGGTTAATATATTTATGATCATTAATTTATCATATTATTAATCATCATCGACCAAATTCTTGCGTGGTCTTTGCTTACTCTGGTGATATTAGTTTTTCTATCACTGAGCAATCTACCGTTCATGTAGAAAGTTTGAATATCAGACATCCTATTTGGTGTAACCCGACCATTAAGTGAAGAAGGGTAGAGTGTGAACCGCACAGACCGCAAATATGACGGCCTGAGTATTCCCAGACGGTCGCCAGCCATATATTTAACCGGGTAGGATACCAACAGCCCAGGGACTCATAGGAAGTAGCAGCAGGAGTTCCGATACTGTACTCATGATCCATTTGTCTGAAGGGACTGATTACACAGAAAAAGAACGTAAGGAAAGATCATGTCACCTTCAACCAGTGTGACCTTCAGAATCCGAAGAGGAATCAGCAGTTTTCCAGCCTAAAATTTGTTATGTAATTAACGTATGTATATGTGAGATGAGAAATATAAATATTTGGTTAAGTAAAATTGTGTTGGAAAGTAGCCACAGGTTTATAAACTGTAGGGTGAGTAGTGTAAGTGTGCCATTAGCCGGTGAGTGTTTAGAAAAATGAAGCCATCAGCTAAGTCCTCCGCGTTTGCACCTTCTCGTACTCTTCAAGAGTTAAGAACTCCTAACGGGACCTACTTGTAAAAAAAACGATAGAATCCCACACTGACTTTAAACTATAATCGAATTTCTTGGATACGCTTTAAAGAATATAAATAATACACACAATTCTTAAATAAATAGTAAAAAAAATAACAATATTTTTAAATAACAGGTGTTGCAAATCTCAATTATTATCCGCACAGGTGGTAACTCAATTATTATCCGTAATATAGTTACAAATTTTATTGCAATATAAATAGGAAACTTATATGTACATCATTTTTCAACATAGTGCCTTTGTATTTCAACGCACTTGGTCCATCGTTGCACAAGCTTCCTGATGCTCTCGTAAAAGAAGGTTTTCGGTTGAGCTGCGGGCCAGGAATGCACCGCTTCTTTCACTGTTTCGTCCGAGGTAAATCGACGGCCCCTTAATGCCTCTTTCAGTGGACCAAACAAGTGGTAGTCAGAAGGGGCAACATCAGAACTATACGGAGGATGAGCCAGTACTTCAAAGTCGAGTTTCTGGAGCGTTTCAGCAGTGTGGGCAGCAGTATGTGGACGGGCATTGTCATGCAACAACACAACACTTTCGACAGCAGTCCTCGGCGTTTGCTTCGAATTGCAGGCTTCAGCTTGGCAGTAAGCATCTCATTGTAACGCGCACTGTTTATTGTCGTGCCCCTTTCCTCACAATGTTCCGGAGCTGGGCCTTGTGAGTCCCAAAAAACGTAAGCGTCAGTTTTCCTGCGGAAGGTTGGGTCTTGAACTTGTTTTTGCAAGGCGAATTTGGATGTTTACATTCCATACTCTGTCGTTTACTCTCCGGCTGGCAATGATGGATCCACGTTTCGTCACCAGTGAGATAATTCTGTCTAAGAAGATGTCCCGTTTGTTACCATAGCAATCCAAATATTTTGGCAGATGTCCAAGCGCGTTTGTTTATGCGACTGTGGGAGTTGTTTTTGGGACCCATCCTGCACAGACTTTATGAAACCCTAGTCTGTTGTGTATGATTTCATAGGCAGAACCGTGACTAATTTGCAAACGATGTGCCACTTTATCGATAGTTCCTCGTCTGTCTAAGAAAACCATGTCAGTGGACGTTCAATATTTTCCTCGTTTGTGGCGGTAAACGGTCGTCCGGCTCCTTCGTCGTGCGTAACACTTGTGCAACCGTTTTTGAATTTTTCAATCCATTCGTAGACACTCCGTTGCGGCAACACACTGTTCCCGTACGGTACCGAAAGTCTTCGATGAATTTCGGCCCCTGATACACCTTCCGACTTCAAAAAACGGAGAAAGCGGAGCAGCCATGTTAATGGCAGGGCAGCGATAATGGAACTAACTTAGCAGCATCAAACCTGCACAGACATAACAATTAAACCACGCATGCGTCATCTACGCAACACGACAGTACTACCAACATAAACAAAAATAGAACTAAATTGTGGATAATAATTGACTTACCCTCGTAACTGTGCACCTAAACAAAATCAACTGATTTAAATTTAAAAAAAAAAACAAAAAAAAAACGACTTAACATGTATTTTAATATTGTTATCGATAGAACAATTGACTTTGTTCACATCTCGTGCATTGTCTGTGAATAATCCTCATGAGATCTTGGAAGAGCCATTATAAAAAAAAAAATTTAATTTTAATTTGGTATGCTGGATAACGCAGACTGATTATCTCATTCAGTTTCTACAGAGTATAGTTAACTCCGATAAGTTATTGCAATTAAACGATCTATCATTTAATGGACAAACTGAATGAGGTATAAATTTCTGGAACGTATTTAAACAAGGTCGAACAACATCGCAAATAACCTATGTTTCACTAACCACGTAATGTCTTCGGGGATACGCTGATTTCAAAACACATCTGGTCATCAAGATCTCCAAATTTTACACTTACAAATTTTTAATTATGGGAAGCAATGCAAGGACCTGTTTCCGGTTACAATTCTCTTATCCTGTATGAACTGAAAAATAACATAATTGAATTTTTAAATGAAATCAATCCTTTAGTGCTTCAGCGTGTATTTTCAATCATTCTGAAAATACACCTGTTCAGGTGTACGAGTTGTGTGAAAAAAGTAATGAGACTGATTTTTACTTACCTAAGTTTTTATTTTTTCCAAACAACAATATTATCCCCTTCAAAGCAGTTCCCTTGGGCAGCTATACCCGGCAGAGTCGTTTTTCTCATTCCTGATAGCAGCGCTGGACGGCTTCAACTGGTAGGGCTTTTAACTGGTCGGTCACAGTCTTTTGAATGTTCACTAGAGTTCCAAAATGACGACCTTTTAAGACACGTTTCAATTTCGGGAAAAGGAAAAATCACAAGGACTGAAATCAGGTGAATAGGGGGGTTGAGGAACCGTAGCAATGCGTTTTGAGGTCAAAACTTTCGTGATGGAAATGGCCGTGTGACACGGGGCATTGTCATGATTTAACATCCACTTGTCTGCAATTTCTGGTCTCACGCGAATCACTCGTTTCCTGAGCCTTACAAGGACATCTTTGTAAAACACTTGGTTTACAGTTTGTCCTGGAGGAACAAATTCTTTATGCGCGATACCCCTACTGTAAAAAAAGCAAATCAGCATGGTTTTGATCTTTGATTTGCTCATTCTACATTTTTTCGGCCGAGGAGAAGACGGAGTGTGCCACACTTCGCTTTGCCGCTTTGTTTCAGGATCGTACTCAAATATTCAGGATTCATAAACTGTGATCACACGATTGAAGAATTCTTGGTCGTTGTCAATCCTCTCAAGATGATCAACGCACAAGTTTCTTCGATTGTTCTTCTGTTCCATTGTGAGGTTTATCGGCACCGATTTCGCACAAACCTTTCGCATGTCCAAATTGTCTGTCAAATTTTGATGTACGGTGAAAGCGTTTAAATTTAACTGTTCACTCATCATCCTTATTGTTAAATGACAGTCTGATCTTACAAGAACCCTCACACGCTCGACGTTTTCGTCAGATTTTGAAGCTGAAGGTCTCCCTGTGCGAGGTTGATCTTCAACGTGTTCTCGGCCTTTCAAAAATGATTTGTGCCAGGGGAAAAATTGTGCTCTTGATAAGCAATGTTCCCCATAGGCCTTTTTCAACTTTTCAAAGGTTACACTCGCGGATTCCCCAAGTTTAACACAAAACTTGATTGCACAACGTTGCTCTAAATTCCGATGCTCCATCTTCGTAACACACAACAAAAACAAAACTTCACTGATGGCGCTGTCAAAAAAATGTGTTGGCTGAACGGAGTTGAAACTCGTACTGAGCATGCAGAAGGGATGAACAAACCGGTCTGACACAGACCGGTAGACACAGCGTTACCAGATCACTCGCAGTATTACCAATTTCATTATTTTTCTCACACACCTCGTACCTGAATGATTGCAGTTTTCAATATCTTCTGTAAATAAAAGTTCATTGCAGGAAGTGCTATTCCTGTTTAGTCATTGTTATTTGAATGTAATAAATTAAGAAAAGTAAATAAAATAGAAGTTGCAAAGGTTAGTGCATTTGTATCGCCACCAACCAATTGGTCTTTGAATAACTTAGTTTGATTCGTTGAGCACCATATTCTAGCTTGCTGAGACCGAAAAAAATGTTTCATGCTTTTGTTGACCAAGCTTCTTTATTCATTTCTGTTTGTGTTTTTTCTTTGTTTTAGAAAGATGACATTGTTTTTAAGCTAACTGAAGGAAGTTTGTGTGTCCTCGTATTTTATCTAACATATATATTTGACGTAAGTGGAGAGCGGATTAACACTGAGGTATATTAAGAAAATAATAATAAGTAAAATCTATAGTAAAATAATATTTAACTTACCACTGTGAACAATGAAGAACGTGTATTAAATTAAGATTGTTAAATTTAAGGGTAACATATTAAGTTTATTAACCCATAACAGTTTCTGAAGGGGTCTCTGTAACCCTGCGCCGGTTGTAAATCACATTTCCAAGAAAATCAAGTAGTGGAGAAACTGATCTAACAGGATCTGGAAGTCGAAAGTTCCAGCGTTCAAGTCCTAGTAAAGTCAGTTATTTTTACACGGATTTGAATACTAGATCGTGGATACTGGTGTTCTTTGGTGGTTGGGTTTCAATTAACCACACATCTCAGGAATGGTCGAACTGAGACTGTACAAGACTACACTTCATTTAAACTCATACTTATCATCCTCATTCATCCTCTGAAGTATTATCTGAAAGGTAAATATCGGAGGTTAAACAGGAAAAAGAAAGGTATTCTTTATTAAAAAAAAGTGCCGAGCTGAAGCGTGTAATAAAAGGTTGTAATAATTTCACAAAAATTATTTTATAATTGTTTTTGTGGGTCACTATGACCCATGTGTAGTGTTTACGTGATTAGCTGATAATCTATAACAGACAGTTTTATAAACTTGATTCGTGTTTTTTATTGACATTTTACATCCTTACTCCCATAGGAGAAGACATCGGCCTTGTGACGATCCCGATCACCACACCACCCATTCCATTCCTATCCCTGATGGGGTTTACCGGAGGTATCTTTTAAACCCTCTAAACTGTCAGGATGCTATCGATGCAAATTCCTCGGCAGATATTTATATCAGTGTATTTACACAACTTACTATCTCTTACGTATGGTCTTTTTCATTGATATTTAGAGTTTTATTGTTTGTTTAAATGACAACGAAAAATATTCTTTTCAATTTTAGTTACTATTGCTTCATCAAGCAAGCATTTAACGGATGCTGAATTAGAGAATATAGTAAAAAGTACAAAATTTTGGAAAGAAATCGTAGATGATATTGAAACCTAGGAAAGTATTTCAGAAGCGGAAAATAGGGCAGAAGTTGCTCAATACTACGTTTAGTTACGATGACGAGTGATAAAAATGGGCAAGATGATGAAATGTACAGCGAATACGACTCTGTCAGCGAACTTAATAATTCGCCTGAAGAACAAAGCAATAATTCTATAAATTAAAAGAAAACTACCTGGTACGGGAAAGATTCAATAAAATGGGCAAAACTTTCATCTCTAAAAAGTAAATGTAAATCACAAAACATTATACGAATTCTACCAGATTAAAAGGACCTGCTCGCATAGATCCACCGGCTACACCCTTAGATTCTTTGAATTTACTTTCATTAATGAAATGATAGAAAAGATACTAAATTTACTAAAGATAAGATTACAACAACGAATGTAAGATATACAACATTCAAAAATTCTTCTTCAAAGTTTTCACCAACCTGTATTAGTAAAATTGGTTCAAGTTGAAATTGAAGCATTTATTGGTTTGCTATATACGCAAGGCATTTTATATACAATTACGAAGATTTAAAATCATTATGGGGAACAGAAAGTACGTGCTGAGATTTATTTCGATGTGCGATATCAATGGCCGGTTTCTTATTTTTGCTATCTTGGTAAGATTTGACAACCAAATTACTCGATGTGAAAGAATAAAAAATGACAAGTTAGCTACAATTTCAAACTTATTTAACATTGTTGTACAAAGTTCTCCTAAATTTGTTCCAGGTCCGTAGTTGACAGTTGATGAAAAATTCTGGTTCCATTCTTTGGGAAACTTTTATTTAGAATTTACCTCCCCAACAACCAGCAAAATATGGAATCATGGTAAAAATTTTAGCCGACGCAAAAATGTACTAAATGCTTAATGCTGAATTTTATACCGGTAATCTCTCGGTAACTGAAGTTGTTCGTTTGGTCAAACCAGTAGAAAAAGGTAATAAAAATGTGACCGGAGGTAATTGGTATACGTTTATGAAATTAGTCAACGAACTAAGAAAATCTCTAACCTTTGCGGACCAAACTAATAAGAAATTTTCTTTTATCAACCTATATATGTTATGGCCGAAAATTTCGCCCTCGCAAGTATTTAGAATTTAATGATTGACAGCTTTTACACCTATATTGACTAAGGAGGTCAGGAATTATTCTTCTGGGTGCACAACGAGGTGCCGTTATTATCACCCAACCAAAAAATTACTATAGTAAATGATAAAAATAAACAATTAAAATTTACCATAAAAATTAAAAGTTTGTAAAACGCCTATGCAGTATGCTAAGTGGGAAATAAAACAAAAATAAATACAATATTAAAAAGATAACATAAAACAAAAAAATTGGCGTACGTTAAAGAAAAAAACCCATTAGAGTTTTAATCGAATATTTTAATTCAGATGCACGTCCTTAAGAAATCATTAGATAATAACGATACATTATTGCATATGATATTTAGGATCTTGGACAATAGTTTAAACATCCGACGCAATGCCGTATAACAGACACAGTTCACAAGGTTTTTGTGGGTGCAGAACAATGTGTCATCATTAGCGTCCGAACACGATATTTATATAATAAAAGATTAAATTTAAACGATTAATCTAAATATTACACAGAGGTAATATAGAATTAATACAGAAGAAAATGAAAATTCCCATGAAGAATGCTGAATGCGAAATAAAAACACAATTAAATACAATAGTTAAAATTAACTTAAACGAGCAAAATACCATCTGGCATACGCCAAATTGCGTAAACAGACGAAAAAGATTGTATGAATAACCAAATTTTTGAATCCAGACGTACGCCTTTAAGAAATCGTAATATATTTGATAACATAGTCATAACGTTACCCAAAATATTTTTGATGTTAGCCCCGAATTTAAGTTTTCGACGTAGTACCGCAGTAACAGATACAGTCCACTAGTACTCGCCAGCATACTGACGAGAACTAGTGGGCTAGGCTGTTGTGGAGTAGTCTGCTGACGCAGTGAACACAAACGGATGCATCAGTCTAGGTAGTCAGATATCCATGATTTTTTTTTCTTTTTTTGGGGAGAGGGAATAAAAACGTTTTCACGTTATCATCGTTCAGAATATCGTTTAACGAAACAAAAACTAAATTAAAACTAAAATATTAAAAATAAAAAACGTATAACTAGTATCACGGCAAATAACTAGCATCATTAAAAAAAAAAAAATACTTGTAACTAACAGAGACGAAAACGTCAAAATAATAACATTTTATTTAAAAAGAAAACAAATATATATTTAAAAAAAGATAAAATTGAAATTAAAAAAAAAAAAATTTAATGAAGTCCGAGAGAATTGCAAACAGCCCTTTCTCAGATAACAAAAAATGAAAGTAACAAGATACGAGTAAACGTAAAATTAATATGCAATTTTAAGAAGTATATTGATACTTAATAGAAATACTTCATAAAAATGTAATTGCCTACGATGCGGCGACTGTTCCTCAGTAATGTAAGTTTCAGACGTAAGGCCGCAAAACGTATGCAATCAACAAGAATCTACCGCACATTCAAGGGGCAGTGGCATCGTACGCATAGTGGTGCGTTTTCTGCTAACATCAGAAACCCGTGAGTAGCTCTGGTATTTTTTAACCGCAATCGGCAGAGCATCACTTCCTCTCTGAGAATTTTTCTGCACGAAAAGTCTCATGACAAAATAGCATCTTTGAAGTGTCGGAGTTAGTTATCTATTATTGATATCAGTCTAGTCACGTTTTAGAGTTCAGCGGTAAAGACACTTGTAATACTAGGTAGACCAAACATATAGGTTCTGTCATTAACTACAAATGCGCATCCTACGGTATTATCCTTTTTCTATCCATCTGTGTATACTACTGCGTCTGGATTTGTCTTAGAGAGAAAATGGTAAAACATTTGCTGAAAGAGAAAAGGAGCTGTTGATTTTTTACTGTGTATGGTAAGGTCAAAATTAAATTCTATAGTGTTGATTATCCATGGAGGATATGAACGAGGATAAGTTGGAAAAACAGAAAATGTGTCCTAACTTAAAAGGTGTAGTAAACGCATGGTATGAATACCCATAGGTGCTGTATATCGTGAAGGTCCTCGTAACTATGGAAATGAGGATTCACTAGGATTGCACTAAAAATTAGGTGATTGGGATGTCCCTTAAGACGGAAATGTAAGACGCTAAAAGCTAGTCTCGTCTATCCCAAAGTGATGGTATTAGCACAATATGCATAGATGATTAGCTCCCAAATGAGTATTAGGTAGAACTCATAGTATGTCTAGCATTTTAGACTATTTACCTTCAACTCCGTAAAATGTGTTTCTCACCTTAGTCGTTGGTCAAACCACAATTCAAGAAATCGAACCCTCATGCATGCTTCAACTGGTTCACCATCTATAAATAGTCGAGGGACAACATGTTCCCTCAAGTATCAAAAGCCAATTCCTTTTCGTTTTCTCCTTAGAAAACGTGAATACAGTCCTGTTACACCACGATTCTAAACGAGTTATTGTATTTTGAAGCAGCCTCACAGCTTAAAATAACGTAAATAGGTAAATCATCTAAAAATAACGAACACATAATGCGTTTTCGCACGCAGTTTGTTATAGTATTATAGCTACGGCATAAATGTAACACTATCCTGTGGCATTTTTTTTATAGTTTAAAGTTTTTGGATCCCGTCGTTTTAACTTGAATTTGAAAGGACCGACCACAAAGGAAACTCCTCATAAATGTAAGGAGATTCCCTTCTATACCCCATTCAAGCAGTTTTTGATTAGGATTCCTCTCCTCCACTCCATGTCATACTCCTTTTGCATATCGAAAAATATAGCAACGAGGCGTTGGAGACAGAGAAAGAGGAAGGCGTTATGAATGACATATTCAAGAGAAACTACATGATCAATAAACGATCTACCTTGGTAGAAACAGAATTGTTCAGGGGCAATTACGGCGCCTTCTCTCAAGGTACGACACTAGACGACAGTTTACCATTCGTTCCATGATATTGCTTAGTGTATTAGTAAAGGGGATAGAACGATAACTTGAGGGACATAATTTATCAGTACGGGAATCATCATTGCTTCTGACCAAAAATATGAATAAACCTAATCAGAAAATATTCTATTATAGATACAAAAAAGATGTAATGCTATCCGGAAGCTGTGATAACATACTGAGCCTATATTATAATTTCCGTCGGAAGTGTCACGGGAATTATTCAAGGCATACCTTGAATGAAAAAGGTATGTTTATTTCATTTCACGAGTCTCTAATCACAAAAGGAATTTTCTACCTGCAACGTTTATCTCATAAACTAAGAGCAGTAAAATGTTGATGAAAGTGAAACTGACCTAAATGAGTTTCTGAAAGTGTTTTCCACATCAATTTCATGCTTTCCAGATGTTAGAGGGATATATTCACTTGCATTATCGAGTACCAGGTGTGTTTACCTGGCAAGTTGGTGGATTGCGCTATCATTCTTTTTGTATTAGCTAAAAGAATTTTTGTACCCGATCTAGTCTGCTTTCTAAACCACTTATCTGAGGTAAATCACTATTACCGATCGAGATAACAATCGGTCCGTAATTACATCAAAAATGTTTTTGGAAACACGCCAGATAAGACGTGGAAGTATGGATGCTGAACACAAAGAAAGATCGATAGAGAAAAGTGTACCAGGTGAAGGTAACATAAATAAATACGATCCATCGTTCATTAAGCAGAGATCAAAGTTTTTCCTCAGTCGGTCAACTGCAGTACCTCGGGAAGAACATGCAGAATGATAGAGGTTGAAATCGCTAAGAATTATGCTGGATAAAGAAATCTATAAAAACAGGCTGGACAGATCATCCTCAGTCATTTCGGAATTTGGCGGAAGATATAAGTTTCAGATATTCATTTTAAATTCAGTCAATATCTTCACTGAGACTGTAGGGATGTTTGTCGCTAAAGGAATATGCGTCGCTAATGCGATTTCCTTCAGAAACACAGTCACACCCTTTCACGTCTTCTGCCCTCAGCTCATTGGTTGCATCTTTCGCAGATGTAACCGCGAAAAGACACAGCATCCTTTGGACGGAAGTAAGTTTCCTGCAGGCAAAGTAATGAAGGACTTTCTTTCTTTAAAAAAATCTCGATATCCTTACGGCGAGTACCGAAACCGCTAATATTCCACTGAAGAATATTTGTACCCATAAAAAATACTTTTTCTTGTTATAAATTTACGTGAATATTACTATCAAATACTATTCGGTTTTTCTTTTTTTTTTGATTTTACAACGTTTAGGAAGTGCTTTGCTTCTTTCAGCACTTCATCCCCCATATCCTTGCAGAGATCTTGAGATGGTGGCGGGGATTTGAAGCCTAGGAGGACGGAGATGCTGTACCAGACGATGATGTTTTAATATATCTAACAGCAATCTCCGTAGGTTGCTGCGTAATCGGTGCAGCAAGAACTTTTTGTGATGATGTGCCAACTAACGTGGATTTAGGGAAACTACTATTGTTCTTTATACCAGAAGATACCTTATTGTCAGTACTCACCCCTTAATCGCCCTTAATGCTGTAATTGCAGCCATGAGGCACTTTACTTGATCTGATAAAGCTTTTACCAATTTCGTCAGTTCCTTGCAAGAACCGCATTCGTTCTCATTTTGTACATAGTATGAGAAAGCCTGAACAAACTAACACCAGATTATAAAGGATTTCTCATGCTAAGAGATTCCCCTTATTTCCAACAAGCTTCCGGAAAGGACACTTTCTGCTCAGTGCAGATTTGAAAATAGCTTTTTCTTCTGTACAAGTTAGACTATCTCTAGTCCTGCTGAATGTGGACCTTTACAATTTTTTCTACCTCAGCGCATGTGATATCTATGTGTCCCGTACAGCCGCAACATGCACAGACTTTTTCTTTCATGCAACCATTTATATTTTAACCAAAACCCTGACACTGGAAGCAGCGTCTAGGGTTAGGTATATAATATGGCCGCATACAGATAGACAGGTAACCAACTCTTTTTGTTTTTTCAGGAACGGTCGGACTTGTAAAAGTTAAGACAGCAAAGATGTTGGTACATCAACATCATTCTCCTTTATCATGATTCAGTGCACTGACTGCGGTTACAACTCCTTTGTCATTTCACGTAATTCTATATCAGCCAATTCACGGCAAAACTAACCTTGCTTGCTGAAATTCAGCTTTTTTCCAAAATAGCGTTGTAGAAAATGATTTAATAAACACAAAAGTACTGGTACGTTATTCTAAAGAACCTACAACAACGAAAACAAAGACGAGAAATGACAGTAGACATTCTTACAAAATTATAAAATTTATCTTTATATTGTCTTTCTCGTGCAAAGAATTCTGTGAAAATTCATATTTTCCAGCGTTTTTTCAACAAAAAAAACTATACGGGTATTACCCGTATAGTAATACGGTTAGTGAAGTATGGTTGGCCACAAGCGTATTTAGCAGTGGAATCTGCACGTTCATTACCCGGAATTCCCACGTGGCTAGAGATCCAGCAGAAACTCACTTGTGTGTTGCGATGGTTCAACTCGGCGATTGCATTGTAGATATCGGTAATGATAGGATGGCTGAAATAAAAATTCTTTACTTCCTTGACATCCATTCTGTGCCTGGTTTTATACAATACTGACAAATTATGAGTTAGTTACCAATTAGTCTCCCGCCCTGCTCTCTCACTTTTGCCCTCCCGTCAACTTGATCTCCTAGGGTATAACGAGCGTATATACAAAGCCCTATACTAATTGGTAGTCCAAATTAAATAATAGAAATCGACGAAAATATGTACTCTCGAAGGAAAAAAAACCACACCGGCCGCATTCGTCCCAACAGTGAGTATTTAGTGATTACTGACGCAAGAATAAAGAGTGTTTTTTGATCGCAAAAGAAAACAGAGGTGCGGCCTTGTTATCAAGTCGATAGTTAAAAATTATAATAATTTTACAAACAATGATGAGTATAAGCTTGTTGATCCTCAAACAGGTGCTTATACTCAGGCAATTGAAAGTAACAGGTATTAAGCTAAAGACAGGAATAAGTAACAGTGTGGCACAAAGAAAGCACTACTACATACATGTTAGTGCGAAATGTTGTGGCGTCATCAATATTTGAACGCTGATGTCTACGAACTAGTGTGTCTTGGCTTGTGAATATTGGCAAGTGTGTATATTGAAAAATGTGTATTGGCTTTAAAAATTATAAGTACTTAATGAAAAATTAAGCCTAAATAATAAATTTAATTAAAAATATTAGTTCTTTTTTTTTTTTTTTGCGAAAAACATTTTTATGTTATCATCGCCCGGAAAACAAAACGTGAAATATAAATACAAAATCTAATAGAATAACAAAAATTAAAATAAAATAAAAATTTA
The DNA here is from genome assembly GCF_047948215.1 of Lycorma delicatula. Taxonomy (NCBI): domain Eukaryota; kingdom Metazoa; phylum Arthropoda; class Insecta; order Hemiptera; family Fulgoridae; genus Lycorma; species Lycorma delicatula. Next base: position 126,631,267 of record NC_134455.1, read on the forward strand.
AAGTAGAAATTTAAAAACAGAATAATAACAAACTAAAACATTAACAACAAAAGAAAATAAAAACTTACGAAAATTCCTAAGCAATTTAAACTTACAACGCAAGGTCGCATAACGTATGCATTCCTCATGAATGTGGCGCACAGTCAAGCGGCAGTTGCATCACTATCATATTGGTCGTTAACTGTTGACATCAGATATCCCTGAGTAGCCCTCGTATATCCTATCCGCAATCGCCATAGTACCGCTTCCTCACGACGAATTTTCCTGTATGAGGAGTCCTATGGAAACACAGAACCTTTAATGTGCCGGAGTTTGTTTTCTACTGTAGCCGTCCAGTCGTCTTGCTATTTTGTGCGAAGAGTGAGTTTTACATAGTTAATAAAGTCAGGTGTACTAATACGGGTAGTGAAGTACGGTTGGCCACAAGCGTATTTAGCAGCGGAATCTGCACGTTTATTACCCGGAATTCCCACGTGCTAGGGATCCAGCAGAAACTCACTTGTGTGTTGCGATGGTTCAACTCGGCGATTGCATTGTAGATATTGGTAAAGATAGGATGGCTGAAATAAAAATCCTCTAAGGCTTGGAGAGCTAAGAAAAAAATTATTATTTTTCAATTTTAATCATTGGTTGACAGCTAACGGAGAAGACCCAAAATGCGTTTAATAAATGCTCTAGTTCATTAAAAATGAAATGACAAATGACTCGGGAGAGAGAATTTGCGGAGAGTCAAATATAATACTACTGCAACTGATGATATCATCCTGATTGTTCATAAAGCTGCTTTTTCACCACATCCCGTTTTTATATACAATTTGGGCCTAATAACCCTGTTAAGTGTTCAAGTTTAGTTCGGTGAAAATGCTTGCTTAATATACGTCTTATTTTATTTAATTCCAACGAATCGATTTACTTTATCTATTTCATTTATTTATTTTATTATATACACATAGTATCCTCCAATATTTATGAAAAAGTTTACATCAAACCTAAGTTAACACCTTCCAAAGTTAAATTCGAGATATCGTATGAGTCATTAGTCGGTTTATGAAAGGGAGACTTCTTTTTTTTCTTTTTTACCACGTGAGAACAACCGGTTACCGCCTAGAAGATGTTACTTCGGTCGGTCCCAAGTGACGTGGCTAAAGACTAGTCCCGCCTTTGTGAAGCTTGAAGCTAATCTCCCGACGGGGCCCCTCTTGGATCATTAAGACATCACGATATCCCTCCCGGTTGCCTAGGTGACTCTCCCCAAAAGGGCTACCCTTCCCTTCCCTATCACTTAGAGTGGGTCCGGGTATGCACCCTACGCATACCTCCCCTGAATCGCGCGTCCACCTCATAAATCTCGAGGGTCCTCAATGCGTCATCAGAACGTCCTGATCCAGCCATCTGCTGGATCCGTATGAAAGGGAGACTAAACGATTTTAAAAGCACGGTTCCGAATGAACAGTATTTTGTCTTCTCATATCTCAAACCAATCATGCTCAGACAAATCTGATCAGGGCATACATCGTCCTGTATAAAAAAAAGACCGAGCCATAATCATACACACCGGAGATAAGATGGAGGTTCATAACGAAAGAGTTCCTTCCGTCGAAAGATCGTAAATCAAATGGGGATGGATTATCGTGATAGCATGAATTCAGAAAATTTTATTGAATGGATAGAAAAATCTCCTTCCAAAACTATATTTGCATTTGATCACCATACTGGATAACGTTGCATGCAATATATTCAATATAATAAGAAGCCTACTCCGAAATTTAGAAAAATTGAATTGATATCTTAGCTGAAGGAGAATTAGATCAATTCGATCACAGAATGTTTAAATTAAGAACTTTATTAATTAATCAAAATGAACAAAGAAAGATATAGATTATTTACTTAGATCGCCTTCTTCAAAATCATGATCACGAGGCCACGATCAACTGCCTCTTCGTCACTCGGATATAAATCCATCGAAATAATCTGAGCAAATATAAAACGATATATGACGTAAACAAATATCACTATGGTTTTAAACGAGTGATTAATTTATGGGAAGAAATACTTTCTGGTATAACAAAGCCAAACCAGTTACAATTTATCGTAAATTATAAAAAGAGAAAGAATTAGAAAATGTATGCCTTACTCTAGAATATGTAGTTGATGAAGTTATATATTTACAAGACAGTAGCGGTTAAGAGCAATAATATAACCACGGCGAAGACGATTTCTTCCATGAATGTTTAACAGTTTCTTTAAATTTACAAGTTTTTCATTGAATATAGTAAGAATTAATACTTTTATGTTGTAATATGAACTAAAAATAAAATAAGATATAAATGAATATGAAATAAAATATAACAATAAAAAATTAAAACATAAAATAACATTGATTAAAACATGACTATGGATAGGTGAGGAAAAAGAGTATTATTTTGCTTGATTAATAAACTAAATATAACATTTGAGTTAAATGCAAATCATAAGCGAATAAGCTGAATGATGTAGAAAGTAAAGAACAACGATATAGTTTTACTTTTAAGTTCTGTGGTGTAATAAAATGATAATACGAAAGTAGTTATTTTAAATACTTAGGAGTATGTAAAAACTAGAAGCAAATGGAATAATTCTGCGTACTTGGAACTCAAGGGCAATGCCAAACTATTTCAGATTATGGAACCCTTTAATAAAATTTTCTTGAAAAGCTATGTTGTACGTATTGAAAAAAAAACCAATCTAAATTTAGGAAAAAAAATGAAGTAAATAGATTTAAGTACCAATGGACAGTATAATGCACGGATTTTACTGCAAGTAGTGATAATTATCATAGTTTTACTGGTTTTATTTCATACGTTATTATATTTATTTAATTATATATATTTATAAATATATTTATTTAAATTAGAATATAGTATAATTTAAATTATAAGTAAGCATATTTATTATTAAATACATTCTAGAACGTTTATTACTACCACATCAGTCGAGCCCGAACAATATGTTATGATATTAAGCTATTCAGCTTTCTGTAAGGCAAGGATTTTGAGTCAAAAATTTGATTATTTCTAACTTTTCAAAGCCGTTGTTGAAATCTTAAGTCAATGTATTTCTTAAAACGTAAGTGGAATATTTCTAAGTTACGACTTATGCATTTGGCAACGTTTTGTTTCAGTAGAAAGCGATCCCTACAAGACGTTCCAACTTGTTTACTGATCTTCAAGAATAAGATATTTAATAGAGTAGTTACAAAAATTAAACTATCCAAATTTTTTCCTCGCTGTAATATTATCCTTTTCCTCAATATTTTGTTGTAACAAATAGTGTACAACTATCATCGAGCGATTATTTTTAAACCAAAACCTATTACCTTAAAGTACGGAATGACTGTTTAGAAATGGCGTTTTTATGGTTACATCTTTTGTAGTTTTATTAACTGTGATTATGACTTTAAGAATCAACAGATTGAATAAAAATTTTACACTTCTACCACAAGATTCGAAAAAGTTAACAAGACAAGCATCTGAGAAAGTCGCCATGAAGTAATTTTTATTTTGTTTCTACCATATGGATCGTTTCATCATTCGGTTTGAAAAATGGCAATCATGAAATTAATTTTGTTACAGTTATTAATAATTTTTTTTTTTGTTTTACAGTGGGAAAACTTAAGAAAAGCTTTATATGAATGTAATTGGATAAATAAACCAAAATGGTTTAAAACAATGTTATTAATTATTATGACCCGTAATAATAAACCTATGGAAATGAAATCTTACGGCATAATTACACTTAATTTGAATAATTTTATTGCGGTAATATTTCATAATCATAATTTATCTATATTAAATAATAGTTTATCTATTAATTTCCTAATTTATATATTTAGCTTTCATATACCTATATGTATAACCTACAAAATAATAATTCTGTTAAATTTTATTTTGAAAGAATGCTGTTTCATACAAGCTGAATGTTCTGATCAGTCCGAAACTGACAACTTTTTACCAGATATTAAACTGAATTTCAATGGTAAAATGGTATAGTTGTGTGCGCGAGAGATTGTTATCCCCGAGGTTACGATAAAATTATTGTAATTTTCAAATAAACACCGGAAATATCTATCAAAATTATGGAATAAGATAAATAAACTATTAACATAAAAGAATTATCAAAATATTTGCTTCTAACATCTAACACAGAAAATTTACATGTGATAACATAACCTCTTACAATTAACGTCGGTATTTCTTTTTCTTGGGCGCACAATGAAGTATTCATATTAACGCCCTTTGACAATATTAATAACAAAAAATTTTAGTTAACAATATCAAACATAAAAATTAAACAAAGGTTAAATAAATCTTATAAAATTAACAATTAAAACGCGCAATTTTACAATGAAAATATTCCTCACATGATACAGCATAGATGTAAAAGTGCCTAAAAGTCGAAATAAAACCTCAATGAAATAACAATAGTAAAAACCTGAATTCAAACAAAAAAATTACCAACTGGCATACACCAAATGGCACAAATAGACGAAACACGCAATAACATTAATAAAATATTTGTGTACAGATGCACAGTCTTAAGAAATAACAAGACATAAACAGTTAAAAGATATAAACAAGTTGAAAAGATGTAAATAGTTAAACGACATAAATACTTAAAATAACAGTTATAAGATTACAACTACACTAAAAAAAAAAAAAATAAAAAAAATGGCCAGCATCAGGAAAAATATACCAACGAGTAAACGAAAATTGAATCAAAAGTGATTGTTGTTTTTACGTGGCAAAACAATATTAAAATGTATGAAGCATGTTGAAATTTCGTAGAAATAGCAATAAACAGTCTAAAATTCCCTGACCATTGCCCATGATGCGGCGAATGTTTCCAGGAAATTTAATTTACCACTCAAGGCTGCATAACAGATGCAATTGACAAGAATTTTTTTGGCAAAAAAACGCTTTCGCGTTATCACTGTCTGGAACAAACATATCATAACATATAAAATTAAAATATTAAAAAAAAATAAAAACTTATAACTATTATCACAGCTAAACTATCATTAAAAACCAATATTACAACTGGAAACACAAAAATAAAATATAATCTGTGAAAAAAGAAAGCAAACAAAATAAAAATAAAAAATAAATAAATAAAATTTACCGATTTCCGAGAGGGAGTGTAAACGGTCCTTTCTCGAACAACAACAAAAATTAATATGTAAAAATAAAACTGTAAAAAAAATTTAAAATGAAAGCATTAGAACTTAAAGCATAAGACCGAATGTCTGTGCCACAAACAGCTACTGAGCCTCGAAACAGTTTAGCAACCAGTGTCCTAAATAGCTCCTAGAGCTTACCAATTAGCGTGAGTGGACTAAGCGGACGAAAGTTTTCTTCTTCAGACAGCAATTCGCTGCCACGCTTAGGTCGCTGAATGCCAGCAAGTACCTGTCCACCATATTAAAGCGCTTGGAGCCTTAATTGGCTGGTGGTCAGCCATGTATCTCTAGGTTAGCTTCCCACAGAAGTGCGGTAAGAGTATTTTCCCTTAGATAAACTACTGATGTCGGTTGAACATAGTAACCGCATCAAGGAACTCCCACAATGTCTGACAATGCGGCTCTCGCCACATTGACTCGCCGCTTGTGAGTGGCCAATTTTTCCCTTGACCTCTAAATTTCAGGGTGGCCCGGTCTCTGGCCCTCCCAAGAGCAGGGCAGTCAAACATCTGGTGTTCATTTGACTGGACTTCCCCGCAGACGCACAGCTCATCAGCTGCTAGGCGGAACCGAAACAGATATTGGTTTAAATTAACATGGTTGGTGAACACCCGGGCACCCGATGCCCTTAAAAATGAACTCGAGGCATACCATCCCCTCAGATCCTGTATAAACTTATACAAGGATCTTTTCTTAGTCATGATGTCCCATTCCAACTGCCACGCTTCCATCACGAGGTTCTGCAGCCTCTTCCGCAGGCAGAAGATGGGCAACTGAACGAAATTTAGATCCGGTGCATTGTGATCACCGTTCCGCTCCGGTACTAGCCCGGCTCGAAACTACATCCCAAGTAACTCAGCCTCCCAACCTCTTCGCAATCTCCATATGGCTGCGCGAAGTTTCACCACTAAATCGATTGGGAGAGCCGTTCCCAATATGGTGGTAGCCTCGTAGGAGATTGTTTTAAAAACACTAGTGCATACAATTAAGGCTCTGCGCTGGGCACTCCTTAAAATTTGAACAAGTGCTCTATTTATATTCAACCTACGCGCTCAAACGGGCGCCTATACAATACTCCGTAGGAATAACAATATCCAGTCTAAAAAGTTATTGACATTGCCCAGGATGCAGAAAATGTTCCTCGGCAACTTAAATGAACGACCTAAGACAGCATAATGTATTTTTTTGGTTTATTCTGGGCGAAAAACGCTTCGGCGTTATCAACTCCCAGCCACGACATGTTTGTTAGAGTAAACAAGCATAAATCACATTTTATGTCTCAAAATACTAAAATTCACTGTTATACGGCAACTGTCATGAATAACTTATACGCACTACAGTAATTTAAATTACTGAATATAAACTGAAAACTCGAAGAAACCGTAAACTTAAGATAAAAACATTTCATCATTCCCTGGAATAGTTCGAATTTTAGCCCCCAGCTTAATATCCTTCTCTCACCGGTTATTTCTGTATAAGGAGCTTCACGGTGAAATAGTGTTCTTTATCCGGGAAAGTTTGTCGTTCATGGTAGCATCCCATTCACTTTACCATTCATCATGAACTAATTGATTGGTGTAGCAACTGAAGTGGTTTTCGGTGAACACTTTCAGCATTTTCACCAAAAATAACTTTCTTCTTACCTATACTTAACGATGCAATAACAAAAGGGATGGCTTTTTTTTTTTTTTTTTCCAAGAAAGCTTGGAAAAACTTGGTCAGTTCGTTGCACCTTGAGCACTCGTTTGTTCACTTTGTGTACATTGTTGGAGAGAAGTTGTACAAAACTAGCACCGGGTTGTACTGGAGCCACAAGAAAGGATACGTTTTGCTCAATACAAATCCTTAACATAGCTGGCTCCTACTTATAAACAATTTCGAGATCTTGCCTTACGTGAACCTTTACAGTTGTATACTCCAGCAGAGTGCATGCGTATTGCAGCTAGAGCTAAATACAACTGGGTTCGCTCAGTTGCCAAGAGAACATCGTTAAGACTGACGCTATATAGAGCCATCCACCCATCGGAACGATAGTTTCCACCTTGAGTTACGGTTACGTTTCGTAAGATGTCGCGGCACCACCGAGTGTAAATGTATGAAATAACAGTGTAGGATGTTGTTGTATAGTTGCGTAAGTGTATTTATTGTAATTTATGTAGTATTCTTGGTGTATAGTCTAAAGGGTTCTGTAGCCCTGTGTATAGTGGGAAGAAAAACTGCAAAGGCTAGGGCTGTGGGGACGCCAACCTCCAAAGTCTTTAAAGAATAAGACTCCCCTTCGGGGAAATGATTTCACGGCCATTAGACACAATATAACTGGACAGCACTGCTTTCTAGGCAATACTAACTAAAGTTAATTGTCACTAAAACTGTAAAAAAACCTTTGCTTATGAGGTTACTTTTGGTGTTATGTAACCTATTTACAACTATATATTATTTATGATTATACTTGACTTTAATCAGCAAAAGCATATTTATTTTAATTAACTGGTAATTATGACTTTTACCAGAAAACTGTTTTCTGATTTGTTGATATTCTAAGTCTTTTTTGGAGATCAGTTAATTAATGCTGCTATTGAAAATAGTAAATAAAATTGACAATAACATTTGTTATACCGAGTAACTGTAAGCTCTCGGGTGTAAGTTTTTCAATTTTGCTTTATCGTTAAAGTAGTATATACTTCGGAAACGAAAATTCTATTAATCCAACATAATGAAGAATGTAAATTAAATGCAATGGTAAGTGTAAAAAAAAGATATTTGTTTATAATTTATTGAATACGTTTCTCAGTGACCTAAAATATATTTTAAGCTGTGAAATCAAAGTAACTTTATATCTCAAATGCTTGTCTATGTTCATCTAATGAAAATATAATTCTTATTCTAACATTAATTACGTATACACTAAAATTTTACGGTTTTAAAAGCGTTTTTATTGTTTAAGTTAATGTTTAAAATTTCTTATCACCGGTATTTTTATCGTTTTGGAGTGATAAATTGAGGATTACAACATATCTGATATTTCAAATAATTAGGTTTGTGATAATTTAATTTACGGTTTTTATCATTTAGATTAACAATATTTCTTGGTTTTTTGAATAAATTTCTATTTGTTTGTGCACTGTCTTTAAAAAAGTAATATTAAGTACGAGTAATAGAATTTAAATCTTTCTGTTTTATTTCAATTTGAATCTAAAAATCCTGTCTAATATTAAGAATTATTTATTCTGAAAATTGAGAGAAATTACTATAAGATCATTAAAAAATAGATAAAAAGTCTTGCTTTTACATAAACTGTGTTTTTGAGGTGCATTTAAAACGAAATAATATTAACCTGTCATTTTATAAATAAATTTAAAACTATTATAAGTTTTAACCTTTGAAAAATTGAACATAAAAATTATAATTAAATAATAACAATTTTTTTTTTTCAGTCATTAAATGCGATATATGCTTATTACAATTTTCTAAATAAAATAAAATTAGGTTAAGTTTTATGAATATCTGGAAAATCACAAATGGGTTTAACTACATAAATAATTGTATTTGCATCAGTTAAATAAAAACAGATTATTAAGAAAAACTATGAGTTAATTAAATTAATCATGTTCAATACATAACCGTTTTATATGTATATTAAGTGATAATACAACTAAATTCCAATGTACATTACTTTTAATGTACTGAGAGGTGTTCTTGATGAAACTCTCATCGGTACTTTTTTGTTACCTACCGCAAAGGCTTTCAGGAGCTTTCTTGCAAACGAATATAGATGAGCTCTTGGAAGATACTCTAAAACATTGGAGATATGTTAATTTTATTTAAAATGCAATAAAATGTTTAAATCATTCAGATTCAAAACTGGTTAAGTAACTAATAACAAAATAATTAACTACATAAATCATAGAGATCCTTCAAAAACAATAATAAATTTTATTTAGACTAACAGGGTGTATACTGAGATGTGCAAGCTGCAATTTGAAATACATCGGTAAGACTGATCGATCCTTCTCAATCAGAATCAAAGAACACAAGTAGTATAACCAAAAATACATATCTAACTTTGCCAAACACATCCTGGATCTAAATCATAATTATGACCCTAAAAATTTTATTAGTATTCATGATTACTCCAATAATACGTATAAAACAAATATTTTAGAAAAATTTCACATTACTTAAATAACAATAAACTGATAAACGAGCAAACCAAGTTTGAAAATGATATTTTATTCAGGCAAGTTTTAAACGATAATTATTAATTCTTATGTTGGCCAAACTGATTTCCTTATAATAAACTTAACAACTGTGAGTACCACACTGACAAGACGCATTACGTATGACTTGATTTTAATAATTTACAATCAATTGTTATATTTCCACAAACATTTTTTATTACCTAACTCATTTAATATGTGAAATATTATTATATGTATAACTAATTACGATACGTCCCTGAAGATGAAAATAATTTATCGGAAGCGCTGGGATATAAATCTATACACGTATTTGTTGGTAAGCGTATTTATATTTATAACTGGAGAGATGATTTATGAAGATGCTCACTTCTGTCGTAAAGTGTGAAACTTTTTTCTAGGCGAAAAACAAAGTGTCATTAGTGCCCGGATATATTACTTAGATTTATACAGTAAACAATAAAATATTAAAAATTAACTTAAAAATTAAACAAATTTTTTCTGGGCGCAAAAGGAGGTGTCCCTACTCAAGCCTAAACACAAAATTACTAAAGTGAATGATTAAAAATTATTTCAAATTTACCTTAAAAATTTGAAGAATGTAAAAAGCATATGCGGTATGCGATGTACGATAAAAACAATATTGAACATCTAACATAAAAAAACAAAATTGCCGTACCTTAAAAGGCTATAACATATAATAAGTTTTTATCAAATATTTAAATCCAGATGCACGATCTTAATAGAGACATTAAAAAACATCGATTGTTGCCTAAGATATTTCAAACTGGTTTGCTTGGCATTTATCCCGCCACCAAACCATTCGGTCACCCTAAAGCACAAGACCGAATGTCTGCGTCATAAACCGCTACTGAGCCTCGAAACAGTATACAAATCAGTGTCTTAAGTAGCTCCTAGAGATTACCTAACAGCGTGAGCGGACTAAGCACGTTGCCATACTCCACCGGCTTACGTGTCCCAACCACTCACTTGTCATATATTTACTAAAATGGGTAGGCGCACCCTGTCAACTACTAAAAATATATATGACGTTCAAAAATTAAAATTTACTTTGTCTAGACAGCAATTTGCTACTACGCCTAGATCGCTGAGTGCCAGCAAATACCTGTCCACCATATTAAAGCGCTTAGGACCTTAATTGGTTGGTGGTCACTCGTATATATCTAGGTTAGCTTCTCTAACCCACCAGGTTGGTCTAGCGGTGAACGCGTCTTCACAAATCAGCTGATTTGAAAGTCGAGAGTTCCAGCGTTCAAGTCCTAGTAAAGTCAGTTATTTTTACACGGATTGAATACTGGATCGTGGATACCGGTGTTCTTTGGTGGTTGGGTTTCAATTAACCACACATTTCAGGAATGGTCGAACTGAGACTGTACAAGACTCACTTCATTTACACTCATACATATCATCCTCTTAAGTATTATATGAACAGTAATTACCGGAGTCTAAACAGGAAAAAGAAGAGGTTAGCTTCCCACAGCAGTGCGGTAGGAGTCTTTCCCTTAAGTAAACTAATGATGTCGGTTTAACAGAGCAACCGCATCAAGGAAACTCCACACGGTCCGACAATGCGGCTCTCGCCACACTGACTCGCCGCTTGTCAGTGGCCAATTTTTCCCTTCCAGGGTAGCCCGGTCTCTATTTTTTCATTCCAGTTGGCATGCTTCCATCCCGAGGCTTCTGCAGGCGGGAGATGGACAACAACGAAATTTAGATCCGGTGCATTGTGATCACAATTCCGTTCCGGTACTGGCCCAGCCCGAAATCGCTCGAAAGACATTTCAGATATTAGTCCCTGTTTAAAGTTATGACGCAGTGCGCGTAATAGACACAATCCACACGGATACGGTGTGCCACTAGCTGGCAGTCGCAGGGAAAACAAACGGATGCATCGGTCTGATGCATAGGTGTCCATGAGTAACTATAGCGTGCCCTAATATAAAAGTGTAAATAATAACCTCCTTTCGACCATTATTCCTACATGAGGAGCTCCACGGTTACGCCAATGTTCTTAACTGGATGAAGCTTCTTATTGAGGAAGCATTTCATTAATTTTGCCACTCATCCCGAACTACCTTATTCAGAAAACACACAAGATCGTTCGTAAAACAGGCCTCTTTTGTCGTACGATCAGCGTGCTCATTGCCTGAAATTCCAGTATGACTAGTAATCTAGCAGAAGCTCACGGTTGTGTTACGGTGAGTCATTTGAGAGATAACAGACTGTATATTGTCGCGTGTTCCGCGGCTCGATCAGAATATTGAGAGGTTAAGAATTTAGAATATTTATATAATTACAGTTTATTGGTTTAAAATCTTTGAAATTACAAACTGACAAATCAATATTAATAATAATGGTGATAAATATAATAATGATAATAATAATAATAAGTGACAATAACAAAAAAATTAATGAACACAAATATTAATATAGTAATTACAACCACAATAATAATCAGAATAATAGTAGTAACTATATATTAATATCACAAGACAGTAATAACACGTCAAATATAAAAATACATAACAAAATACATGACATAATACATAATCAAAACAGCAAGTATGACATAAAAAGAGGACGTAATCAACAAAATATTACACATGAAATAGTGGTAAATATTATTAGTAAATAGTACAGATTACACATAAGACAGAGTTCAAAATAAATAATCTTTCGGAATTTATTCCAGGTAGATAAATAGAAAACTATACCCATTAAGAAAAGAAACAGTTAGTCTTAACCCTTTTTAACTACTAGTCTTGTATTAACAAACAAACGTATAGTGTTCACTTGCAAATACCTTTGCTATTTACCCTAACAGTTTATGAATGAAGTTTATTGCATTATTTCTTTAATTTATGCACTTATAGTTTTACTATAACTCACCAATAGTATTTCTTGTTTACTGGAATTACTCGTGGCGTCATCTTACTCATATCGAACTAGATTTAAGACTCTCCTCGCTGGACTGACGTCTCGCACTCATTTCTCGCAGACTCACACCTGTGACTCTTCTCGCTGTACAGACGTTGTAACCATCTCGCTGGACTGGTTTGCAGAACTCCACTCAACCCACACAACTCACAGACTCTCCTCGCTGAACTCCTCGCAGAATTACCGTTGCGGGACTGACGTCGTAACGCCTCGCAGACTGATTCTAACAGAACTCTCTTTTTTAACTGGTCTTATTGGGCTATTTATTTATACTGCTAGCCTCTTTACCTGTTGGACCAGACCCAAGTCGAAGCGTGAGAACAGTCGAAGCGTGAGAACAGTCGAGGCTTGGCTTTTTTTTCTCATGAATTCAAAACCTGGTCTAGTCTCACCGTACAACAGATGTTCATTGTGTTTCAGCGGATAGTTTGCACTTCGGAAATTTTCAAAGACGTCTGCCAACAATAATACGTCGCTAAGAAGATAAAGATCGTGGTAATCGCCTAACGACGCAGTGGTAACGCGCCCACACTGCGTCACTCCGCTGACGCACGCACAGTAGACACCGCCGCCACCGCCTCCCGGTGCACGATCTACGACGAGAATCTCTCTCCTTCGCGGTAACGCCTCCCGACGCCATCGCCTGGACGACTAGGATCATCCTCGAGGTACGTATATATATATATATATAAAATGTGTGTGTGTGTGTGTGTGTGTGTGTGTGTGTGTGTGTGTGTGTGTGTGTGTGTGTGTGTGTGTGTGTGTGTGTGTATGTGTGTGTGTGTGTGTGTGTGTGTGTGTGTGTACAGACTGATGTGACGTTAAAATTCACAGCTTATGTAGAACATTTTTCACTCATTACATCAGGGAGTCACCGCAGCCGATTGGTTTAAGGCGCCAGTCGGTCGCGTCCCGTCATGACCGGGTTCAAATCCTCTAGCCGCCCGAATTTTTTTCACTTTAAATATTATTTATTTAATTCAAACCGACCGCCACACAACAGTGCTAACCAACCTTTGAAATATTACTTCAATATATAACAATGTCGACACAAAATGAATCAAGTTGGCAACACTGACGGGCTACGGTGTGTCAGGAAATGACGTCATCCAAGATGGCTGACCACCGCCATCTTGAATTAATGACAACAGTAGTGACGTTTCCAGTTACGGCGTCATTTCTTGACGCCGTACCCCTATTTCCGTACTACTTGTGATTAATTATGTTACCTTATGACAATGAGGCATCGCATGTATTGGTAACAGTACTCATAACACATCCCGGGCAATGTCTATTAAACGGCTTTTCCCGGCAACTAATATTCTTTCAAAGCTATTAAATGATGGTTTCAATCTAACTGAATAAAATAAAATAAAAATAAAGACAAAAATAAATTTCAATGCTATATAAAAGGAACGTGTAACATTTATTATCTTTTCTTATATTTTTTCTAATACTGGTAGCATTTCATTTTAATAATAATTAACTGCGAATTTTTTAAACTGCAACAATGGGGCCTCCAAAATCTCAAAGAACAGCTTCAGCGAGAATATTTCAGCTGGACCCATCACTCCATTAGAGATCGAATCCAGCTCATCAGTCGCCGAAAGTGCATCGCTTGCGAGTTTAGATTCAATTGCAACAAAGCTTTCATCACCTTATGTTAGCTGGCGAACGTCATTGGCATCAGAAAGAGAAGATGCCATGTCCAAGGCCTCAGACACACTGTCATCGGAAGTTGAGGCCGTTCGCAGAATTGAAAAACGGTGCAAGAAAGGATGGCCGAAAGGAAAGCCTAGGCAGTAATTTTTGGATTTGAAGTTATAGAAAAATGTAAAATATTGAACCTTTTTTTAAAGTGGGACGGGGCTAATGACCGAAGTAGTCGATGCCCCTAAAAACCTCAAAGAAAAAAAAAATAAAAATAATTATTTTTATTATTGTTTGCTGCTGTCATTATTGTTACAATTCTGATTATTATTGTAGTTTATTATTCTTATTGTCATTGATTTGTCTTATTTTATGTTAGTTAATAAACTGTAATTACATAAACATTTTCAATTGTAAATCTCTCAATATCCTGATCGAGCCGCAAACATGCACAATATAAACTTTACAAATAACTTCTGGTATTCATTCTAGGTATTAAGAGAAGTACTGAAATTGTTTTGCTGACTGGTAATTATAAAATTGTTTAGATTTTATACATGGATTGAGTTATTTAAAAATATATTGATTCTATTACCACACAGTTCTATAGGCAGTTTAAATATCAGTATATTGATATTTAATGAACACTTCACTTTTTAACATTCAGTTTTAGTGGATAGAAGATCAATAAATTAGTAGTTGTAATTACAAATTGTATAAATTAAAATTTTATTATTATTATTATTATTATTATTATTATTATTATTATTATTATTATTATTATTATTATTATTGTTACAGTCTCAACTCAACTATAATAGTAGAGAGAATATTTTTGTTATGATATTCTTTAAATTATTTGAATGGAATTTGTGGAATAAAACAACAAAACTATAAAACTGATGGTGAAATAATTTATTTACTTATTTATATAATAATGTATACATAATAAAATATATAAAAAAAGTATCCATGTACTCATATTGTCAAATTCAAAATCGATAATATTAATTAATATATAAGAAAAGGAGATAATATAGTGTGAGTGAAGTATAAATAATGTAACAAGACGTCCAAACCACTCTACAATAATGATACTTGTTTATGCAAGCAATCAATTTGTATACATAATTGAATTTGATTGTCTTAAAATGTAATCATTATGTAATAAATAGTGCCAATTCTCTTATCACTACATTACAGTATATAAATATATAAAAAGATTTATCTAAAAATGCACTCAATTATAGGCCTGTTAAAACACACAATCACAGGAATGAAAATTTTGAAATGCTTAATCACAGTTTAATGAAAATATATATACAAACACACGCACACACGCACGTGCATTGTATATCTCTATTTCATAGTTACACTCATGCCCATATATATTTGTTATCTACTTATTAGTCAACATGGATTTTATGAAGATTTACATTAAATATGTTTAAACTATGTATTATGAATAAATTTTAAAATAGAGTAGTTTGACAAATGTATATAATATAATGTATAGAAACAAATTATTGTCCTTTTTTGATTTTATCCTGAATGCTTGTTATGCCAAGTTTTATGTACAGCCACTGTACTTGTTCTTTGTGAAGAGAAATACTTCATTTTTAAGCTCCACTTTTGATATGTTAAGCTTATGAAACATTTTGTACCTATATACCTCTAAATGGTTGTCATGTTATGGATTGGATCTTCAAACAATCCTTTTTTTAATGCTTATAATTATATTTATAAATAAAAATTATTTGATCCATGCTTATCCTCTTTCTGCCTTTTAGGGGGCTATAAGAAGGGAAGGTCTGTTTTTCCCCTATATTGCTTGAATTACTTTCAAAGTTGAACTTCACCTTCTATCACAGTCTGATTTTTGTTTCTGTGAATTACTTCCTCCAACAAGTTTACTCTTGTACTGATGAACCTGAGCAGTGTTTATCTGTGCTGAATTTTATGCTTTGATCATTTAAGCTTTCGACTAAGTATGAAACCTCTTTAACAGATTTACAACTTTCTTAGGTTCTTTGAATTAAATTTTTTTTAATTATGGATATTTTTCTGAGTAAATTATTGATACTTTATCTCAACTAAGTGTGACACAGTGGTTTTGAAAGATCAGCTGTGCTTCTTTACATCCACTTTTAGATGAGTAAAACATAGAATCTTTCTTAATTATTACTATGATTTAAGATTGCTAAGAAAGAAAACATCCCAACCAATTATGAAATTTCCAGCACTTTCTATGCTTTTTATTTTATTTTCATTAAAAAAACCCATGAAAATAACCATGCCAAAATCCTAATTTTAACATAATTAGTAAATATGAAAAATTATATATATGATAATTAATGATGTTACATTAATAGTGGGAAGAGAAACAAGTTCTAACCATTCAGTAATGTTCAGTGTCATGTCTAAACATAAAAGCTTTAATTTCTGGTACAGTGTTATTTGTAACTGTCATTTACCATGTGTTATCTTTTTAATATATAGAAACCAATAATTTGTAAATTTTTAATGGTGGAAGATTGTGTTCTCAGTAATATTTATGGGTATTTGAAAGCTGTTTACGCAGTGTTTTGTGTGGATGAGAAAAATGTTCATCAGTGACCTGCATTAGAGATGAGATATAGGTGTTTGATCGTGATAATCAATAAATCAATGAAGGGTATGAATAGAATCTGACAACCCAAGTGTACAGATTCATAGAAATTGTTAATTAAGCACAAAGACATTCTGAATTAGGGCATTAATAATGTATGTTACAAAGACACTGCCTTAAATCTAGCAAGATTTAGATTAAATGTACCTAACAATTATTGGAGATCAAAATTTTTCTGGTGTAATAAAATTCAATTCATACAGGACAAAAATTATACTATTATTTTGGTTGCCACTGACACGGTCTATCTGCCAAAAGGAGGTATGGTTAAGTCAATATGACATCACAAAACCTTTAAGCTCAAGAAACTTTCATTGAACAAGGCCACAAAGAAACATTTTCTGGGCGAAACATTTTCTGGGCGAAACATTTTAACATTTACAAAGAAACATTTTATTTTATTACAAAGACCTCATTGTGGCACTGAAACAAAGATACTGATGAGCTTGAAATTAAAGGTTGTTTTCATCCCTTCCCTTGCACAGCATCGCTTTAGCATCCCAGACCTCTGATTATTCCCAAAGAAGAAGAAGTACAAAACATCAGCATATGTGATAAAAGAAGGTGATAGATGGACATTATTTTGAGATTATTTTTTGGATTATTTTTTCTTGTTCAAGCATATTTTATAGATCTGAAGATTGTCTCATATCATTAATCATTAAAATATCTGTTTTCCTCTTAACAAAATAAAGCATGGACTTGAATTTCTAAATACAGTACATACAAATGTGTTACAAAAAAAAAATCTTTTTAGAACTATCCTGCAATCTTTTGTCTGCTGTTACAGCATACCTTCACATGGTTAAGAAACTCACATTTGGTAATTGTTCAAATATTATTAAACTCAATGAGAGTACATATCTCTCATTGAGATATGATATATTTAAGTGTGGAAACACCTTTCCATGCATTAAATTATTTTTTCGTAAGTTTAAAAAAACTATATCTTGTTAGAATATATTTATCCACTTGATAAATCCTCACCTTTCAATAATGACTAACCAGTTTTCAAGATTGATTCTTTCAAGCTTCTCAAGATTGTATAATTTCTTTTATATTTGTCAGCTACTATATTTTCTCTTTCAAAATTACTTTTTTCATTTTTTTTTTATTAGAATTTCATTGCTGCAATATAATGCAATTAATGGATAAAAACCAAAGCTACATAAAGCAAGCAAGAGTAAGTCTTCTGAATATTAGTAATTCAACCACATTTTTAATACATTAAAATACTGCTGTGTACAATGCCATATTTTTAATTTTAATGATTAGCTGTATCTGAGTATATTACTCTTCATTACAAAGTAACAAAAAATTATTTTAAAATTATGTTATTAATTAAAAGTTACTATATATTTTTATGTTAATGCTATGGAACATCAGATTGCATAATCTGATGTTCCAAACATCAAAGGAAACAGATGGAATCAACCAAACATTTTGCTGAAAAGAAATTAATAATAAACAATAAGCATTACGATAAAATGATTTTAATGAATTTAATGATTTAATGAAGTTAATGATTTTTTTCCTATGAAGACTAAATTATATAATGAATTTTAAAATTTGTGATTATTCTTTTATATAGGTTATATTGATATATTTTTAATTTTACTCTGATTTTTATTTATTATGACAGGGAATCTTAATAAACAGGGATTCCTTTTTATTTATTATAAAAGAGAATAAATGCATTGTAATATTTATTTGTTGGTGACCTAGGTGAATTGAATAGTCTATAGTCAGAAGTACTTCTGTAAGTTTTGAGTTTGATGGTTTGAATAAAGTGTAGCTGTAATTGTTGGTGTTTTTTAAATTTTACTTGTCGACTGGGAGAGTGATCATGAAGTCAAAATTTTGTTTGTGTTTAGGTTAATTTTAATTTATAGTTTATTTTGTTTTTTCTAAATTACAGATTGATCACATTGCCTTGTTTTCCTTGTAATAATACACTAATCTATGAATCTCTGCCAGTAAATTATTTTACTGCTTATTTGTTGTACATTTGTTTTGCATTGTAAAATCTTTTTTAATAGAATGCTGAAAACAGGTTAGAAAGTTAGTCAGTCATGACTAGACAAGTTAGTCATCTGTCAAATCATGATGTAATTGAAAGACAGTTAATGAAATTGGTAACAATTTAATTGTGAACAGAATCTTTCCCTTGACATTTCTTTTCTTTTCTTTCTTTGTCGTTTATGCGACTCCTGTGAGCATGGAAGTATTGTGGATGTATAATTGTGATCGGGTGAATGTTTTCTTTATTTCTTTTAATTTCTTAAAAACCAAAAAAAAAACAAAGTTATTCCAGATTGCTGGAAAATTAGAGAGGTAGTTAATTATACTACAGAAAAAAAGGATAACCAAACTATTGTAACAACAAGGAAGGTTTATAAGTTAGATATAAATTATGTTCTTGATATATTCTTAGGCATTTTTAAACATGTAGTGACCATTAGTATGTGATCCAACTAGTAGGGCACGTAAAACAATAAGTGATAAGTCATGGAGACCATCACAGTAAAAAAGTCTTAATAAAGGATACAAAACAAGGAAGACAGATTCTACTCCTAAAGGTAGTTAAATTTGATTCATTGTGACAGCAGATTGCAGTAAACAGTATTTGCAAGTGGCAGCCTAATATTTGTATTGGAAACTTAAGACCAGAAAAGAGAATTCAGGGTAGCGATGGCTTGTAGAATAATTTACATAGAGGCTTTTTAACGCATTAATGGAAGAAATGTACGTAGTCTTAAAATCAGAGAGGTAATTTTTACGATTTTATTCGACTGTAAAAACTGTTTAAAAGAGCGTTTATTGTCATACCTAGAAATTAAAATATCATAAGCAACTTGATAGTTTTCTGCAGAAATGGGAAGCGATTCAATTAATAAAAGCGAATTGCCAGATAAGTGTCCTTAAAATTTGCATTTTTTGTTCAGGAGATAACTGGGAATTTTCCCAGTTTGGACGGAACCTTAAAACAAATTGTAGAAATTTACCCAGTCGTTGAAATTACCTGAAAAAAATAGGAATTTTAAATTCCGAAGACTGAAAAACTAGTTTAATATTCGGTTTGAAATCGGGAGTTTCTGATTTTAGTACAAGTTTAATCGTACAATATAATGCGTTCCATTCAGCGCAGATTGAATTTATATCACAAATTTCGGCTTTACTAATATAATATTACGGATTATGTTTGTGAGATTATCTTCTTATATATAATTCAATCTTTTGTATTTAACTCAAAAGTATATTTTATGTGATCCAGCCTTTACTATCCGGCTCTGAGTAACAAAAGAAACGAGCAATGTTGGGTAAAGTTACAAAAATAAAATTACAAATAGCTCGTTTTTACCAAAACAATTGGACTTATTTTTTAACAGTAAAATCAAAATTATATAACCATATTCATAAAAACTGTATAAATACATTACTACGTTTTATGCTTTGTTAAGACTGCACAAAATCTCCATGTACAATATTTATAAAACAGGTAAATCTGTTACCTTTAATATTTATTTTACATACACAAAGTATATCATTAAGTTACCTTTATTATTTAGCAGAAGATTACTGTTCAATGAAAAACATTAATATCTTAATATTCACTTACGCAGGAGGTAATCTGGAGTATCATAGCAGAGAGTTTAACAAACGATTACTGTAGAATGAGAAAATCTTGATATTCACTTGCACAAAATATAATCATAAATTCCTTTGAGTTTGATGGAACATTCCAATTAAGAGATTTTTGTCATACAGCAAAGATTCATAAGAATTACATAAACAATGTTTGCCAAGTTCACACAACACAGTTCATAGGTAATAAACGTAACAGAATATTCACAAAGTTCACACAAGAAAGATTCTTAAATATTATTACATTCTATAATGTTTAAAGAATTTTGACATAAAACAAAGATTCATAAGAATTAAACATAACAGAAACTTTCACAGTTAATTGATACATACACTTTCTAAGAGTTTTTTTACAAAGTAGTGTCTTATACATAAAATTTGAAGTGTAGCGAGAAGAAAATGTTTTAATTATTATAAGAAAAAATGTTTATTTTTTTTAATTAAAAGTTCTTATTACCATTTAAGGATACAAACACATGAAATGATACAGTTAAATCTTAAGAAATAATCAATACAGAAGGCATAAATGAAAATCAGCTGAGCATTAGAAAAATTTCTTATTTATAATTGAAATATTCATTACACCAAAATACTGTTAAATTTTAGATGAAAATAAGTTAAACACCAAACAAGTTGAATTAACTTATCACTGCTTTACGCATTGGCGTAAACAATCATACAAGATACTTAAAGTCTCCTTCTAGAAGACAACATATTAGATTCCACAATTGTAGAGTAAAGGATATTTAACAAAAATAAAAATATTTAAGAAATCAGTGCTATCACTCTGTTGATGTCTATGGTTCATTTGTTAATGTCTCAGCCTTTCATCCTGGCCCCAGGTTCAAATCCCTGTCAGACATGGCATGTTTCATTTGCTACAAAATTCTATGTGGTTATTACCACATAAAAACTTCAAAGCTTGTGTGGTGAATTATTTTATCAAGCAGAAAGATTAAATAATGAAGAGATGTAGTCAAAAAGGGCTGCTTGAAATAAGAAAAAGAGAGGTACTCTGCACATATTATAATTTTTTTAATAAAAATATAAAGATAAATTATGAAAAAAATATATATATGAAAACTTTTTCGGGATCTTGGCAGATAATTATTAAGAAAATTTAAGGTTTACATGAAATTCATGAAAAAAATCCAATAGTTTTGGATTTTTTTGGTAAAATTTTTTTTAAAAATTAAAAAATTATGCCATCCTACAAAACTGTAGGATGGCATAATTTACTTACAATTAACACAATGGACAGTTGTGAACATCAAATTGCCAATAGCAATTTGATGTTTTTCAAAACAAAGTATATTGAGAATTTAATTCTGAGAAAATTTATCTAATTAGAGACAATAAAAACCAAATAAATTTTTAAATAAACAGCAAAAATTCTAAATATTTTGGTCTATAAACGAGTAAAAAATTCTACTACTCTGTATTCTAATTTTTTATTTGTTTTTAGTGTACTGTCAGCTGCTAGGAGTGCTAATGTACTTAACATTCATTAGTGATCTATATGTTCCATTTCAAAAACGTGGTTTTTAAAACATCATTGTAGTGGTGATGTATTTGGACTCATGTCATAATTTAAGATTTACTATAACTTTTTCATTACTCTTTTTTGTAATTTGCACTTAAGTACTTATTTGTAACAATATCATAAAAATTTACAAAGAGAAATAAGCAGTTTTACATTTTATTTTTTAATTCATCAAGGATTACCGTTAATTATTTCCTTGAGGGTCATTTGAAAAAAATTTATAACTGAATAGTAATAAATGAGAATTTATGTTATCTATGATACAACAACAATAACTCGAAGATTATCTGCATATTCAGTAATTCTAGTATGGAATGTCGTCATCCATACTATCTGCAGCATGTATAACATCTGGAAGAATGTGATTATGATCAAAGATTCAATTATAGCCAGTGGTCATTAGATTAGAGTATTTGCATTAACTATTCAACAAAGCAACATTTACATGTAATGGCAATAACAACATAAGAAACATTCATATTTTAAATGATTAAACATTAATATTGGAAATTCTTAAGTAACTTTTGAATTAAGCTTCCAACATCATTTTTCGTCTTCATTTCGTTAGTTGCCAACTTTAGGGAATGCCTATCTATACACTTTCTTCCAAATGAACATCACGCATGAGCTTTTAGAGGATGTTCCTCTGATAATGCAAACAACATGAACTTCCAGAAAGATTGAGTGCCAATTAATTTTGAACATCAAGTGACTCAGCATCTCAATGAAACATTTTGAAATTAAATTGAAGGGGATTGGCCAAGGAGGAACCCACAAACATGACCACCCAGATCTCCAGATTTGAATCTAGATGGGAAAACATCTACATAATTCCTTGCCAATACGTTTGCTCTGACAATTAAAACAAATGTTTATCATGGAATGTGAGAGAAGGCATAAATCATTGCACTGAATTATATATCTTTTTATATAAAATACATGAATATTTATTTTATATGCATCAATTTTTTTTATATAAAATTATTTTGAGAGAAACAGGCTTTCCTTTCAACTTGTAACTGCAGTGCAAGATACTTTTCAAGATGTTTTTATTGCTAGGTATTCAGTAAAGATAAATTTTTAAAATTTTTCATTTTTATTGACCTTTACATTAATTTATCATCCTCATTCATCCTCTGAAGAATTATCTTAACGGTAGTTACCGGAGGCTAAACAGGAAAAAAAGGGTCCTTCTTGAGACAAATGATAGTTAGGGTGCAAGAAAGATTCTTGGAAATGTGTGGTATTAAAGAAACAAGGACTGATTCCTACTATCCCATGTACATCGAAACTGAAGGCGATTATCCACATTGTTCCGAATGGTTTAAGTAAGGATGAGGTGCTGAATCACATTTTTGATCAAAATAAAGAGGCTAGACAATCAGCTGAAACATTTCAGAAAGAGCTTAATGTGCTAAAAGAAATAAAAACCCTAAATAATGAAAAGCATTGGGTGGTCAAATGTTCAGCTGTGGTTCACAATTGTTAACGGCTTAAAAATAGGATTTTCATTGATTGGAGCTGCTCTCGTGTCAAAGACTTTGGAGACAGTACATGCTGCTGTAGATGCCAGAGCTGTGGACATGTTAGCAAGTGTTGCCAGGAGAGTAAGGTAAGCAGCCACTGTGGTCTACAGCATGATTGCCGAACTTGTCCGAACAAAGATAAGAAATTTCCACATCTTACTTGTGGAAAATTTGGATGTTACGACGGAGTACCCAGTGAATAGAAAAGACTGCCTGGCATACTTGAGGGTCATGGAAATGAGTGTAAGAAAAACTAATTATGGAAGGTAACCTTTCTGCCAGTCTGTCTGGCAACCTGGATGTTGTTGAATATCTAGTGCCTTGGGAACCTGGAAACTGCCACTTATGTAATAGTTGGTTTCAGAAACTCAGAGACTTGATGTGGCATCTCAGAACATGAAGGGGCAAGCATGGGATTCAGATCCCAGAGAGTTTTTGGTAGACCTAGACATCATGCTGCTTATTTTCGTTATGCTAAATCTGGAGGTATAGTGTTGTAGAACTTGGTGTATGAAGGCTCACGTCTGTTAAAAGAGATATGAAAATTGGGGTTTCTATGCATAGGAGACACAAACATCCAAAGGTTAGGCTAGAAGAAACTAGTAGCTTGATGGTGAAGCATGATGGATCAGCAAAAAGTATATGTAGTGGGGAGGAACATTATCTATTATACTCAGGAGCTTCATAATAGGTTACAACATACGATTGCAAAACAGATTAAAGATAAAGTAGCTCACACACAACTATTAGGTGTTATAACAAGTAGATCTCCTGGAAGGAGGTAATCTCAGAGAGTCTCGATGAGATGTGATTTTAATGAAGAACAAGCAACAAATCAACAAATGTTTCACATTCCTCTCATTATACACAAAACATCAAGAGATACCCGTTAGAGGAAGAGGCATTGCTTGAAGAGTGGCTGGAGGATCCTCGACAACATGTGAATCCTTTTGCTGAGAAATGAGCTTGCTGAGAAATGCAATGAGTTGGAAAAACCTGATATCTGTTGGATTGAGGATTTCATGAGAACTTTAACAGTTATGATCATGATGAAGGGCCGAAACAGTTTTCCAAATAAGAGCTCTTCTTATGTTGACACCATAGATTGAGGTGCCAATGGTGGTCAATGGTTGACACCATTGAGCTGCCAGGTGGTTTCAAACTCAAAGATGTGGCAGTTCCGGTTCTAGCCTTTGCAAATGATCTTGTTTTATTATTTGACAGCAATAATTCACTACAATGAGCCTTGGAGACAGCTTTGGAATACCTGTGTCGAGTTGGCCTCTGTATGACGCTGAATAAATGTTAAGTTTTCGATGTTAAGAGAAAGAATAAAACCTAAGTTGACACTGAAGTCAATGTTTTTATTCAGGTACCTCTTTTACATGCTATGGAGTCACTGAGAGAATTGGGTACTTTGGGACCTACACTTTAGCATGGCGGAAGGCATCTCCAGCCTGCATGGTATGGCAGAGGTCATTTGTACATGTGAATGTATTGGCAAAGTGGTTTAGAAGCACAGTCAAAAATTAGATCTCCTTAGTTTTCGTGTTTTACTAGCATATTATCTATCACCTTTTCATTACAGATTTGCCTTTGAGAAATATTTGAAAGAGAATCATTAGTAGATTGGGAGTCATTAGTAGATTGGGAGTTCTATCACCTTCCACTTTGCACTTCTAATGGTCTTTTATATTGTAAAAGAGGTCCCAAAAATGGAAGATCTTGTTCGAGCAGCCAACCTCAAGGCCTACTGTTCATTGAAAAGTTCTGAAGCTATTATGATACAGAAGGTGCTTGTGGAGGGCAAGGTGGCAGCATGTAAGACTATTGCATGAAGTATGGATCTGAGTATGGATCTTTTTTCTTTTAGCCATTGAAGCCTAAAAGAAAAAAAAAGTGGAACTAGAAGATTGGAGTCAGCAGCCTATCCAAGGTAAGGGTGGTATTGGCTGTAAAATTACGCAGGAAAATTTTACACGCTGGTGAGGAAATTGATCTGCTGCAGATGAGGAGCAATGTTTTCCCTAGCACATGTTTTAGGTGAATGCTCAGCAGGTCAAGGTGGCAGGTTGGCTCAGCACAATAGAGTAGTTGATATAATTGATATAATAAAAGATAAGGCCAGGGATAATGGATTTGCTGTTGCTTGGGAGCAACTGCTCAAGACTGTAACTGAAGCTTTGAGACCTGACCTAGTCTATTTTCCTACACCATGACAAGAAAGTTAGGTACCACAGGGATAGGGAGGCCCCATATCAGTTTCCCACTGATATGCCCTATCATTTGGTGTTGAACTCATAGGGGTAGTAGTTTTTCAGATGATGGATACCTTCAGGTGTGAAGTATGGGTAATGCCCCTTGGGGTACTGTCTAATGCGATGAAACCTCGGAGACTCCTGATATGAATGCTGGATTGGATGGGCAGGATGATGAATAGGGTGCGTCGCTGGTTGTATTATTGGGGGAGTTCTTTACAGCTTTAATTTCTTTCTATATATTCTAATTTTTGTCTCCTCTTCAATATTTTTAACCTTACAAGTCTTTCTTCCATTATTAAATTAACTCTGACGCATTAAAATCTTCCTTTTATCAACCCATCTCTTTTCATATTTCAAAACACTCTTCTTTTCCTTTTTATCAATCCATATTTTCCACGCTAGTTCCATTGAGCAAAAGTATTGCTTTAAATTTTTTTACAAAAAAATATTCTAAATTGTGTTTGGTAACATTGCTCCTTATGCTAATCTACTTTTAATGACTTTCTTTAATCATATATCCTTTGCAATTCTACTTTCCTAAATAACAAAAATTTTGTTAACATTTTTCTATGAATTATTTCATTATCCTTCCTTTCAAATTAATTTCTACCCTACTAGTAAACCCATATTGTCCTGCATTTCTGGTAAAAATTTTTTAATCTTTTCTCTGTGATAGGAGAATTGCAACGCTCCTTCAAATCTTTTCCAGTACTTAAGTTCAAAAGTAATTTGGAGAAATTACTAACTGATCTTTAAACATGCTGTTAATTACTCATAAAATAGGAAGTATAATAATAGGAAGTACATTCCCATGTTGTAGTTCCCATTAGAAGTATAATAAGAATATTTCTACATTCCTATTAGGAACATATAGAAGTACAGGATTTTTAGAATAATATAATATATATATTGTAACAAAAAAAAAATTATCAATATAATAAATCTAAATTTCATACTTTTAATGAATAAACAAATTTCTCTCTGGGCTCAGATAATCACACCAGTATATTTTTAATAATAAATTTAATTAAATGTATAAGTATTTGATATTTCTTATTTTTCATCTGTATTCAAGTAATATAATACATAGTTAATTATTTTTCCTTAAAAAAAATAATTACAGGTCACATGTTTTTTTCACTTCATTTTTTAATGTAATTTATCATGATGTACAACATTATAAAAAGTTGGGCCCTTAATTAAAATACAATTCAACCTTTAATATTTAATAATTGAATAATAATAGCAAACACCATAAAACTAGTATTTAACAGCCAATGTTAAAATATTATCCTTCTTTAATATAGGAGGTAGATATCTGTTTGGCTGCACAGTAATATGTTTTCTACATACATTTACATACTGATTTATTTTTCTACCATCTTATACCAGGCCGTAATTCTTGCAGTTCAGCACTAGTAATATATCCATATTTTTGGCTATATTGAATCTGATTAGGTGGTGGTGCATCAGAAGTATGTGTAAAAATTTTTCTTTCTTGTGGGGATTCTGCGGCAGTAAATTTTTCATTTGATTTTTTACTGCTGACCATATGTCTAACAACATTCACCTTTTGAACTGTTTTTAATGTTGGCTGAAAGCAAGTTGAAGTTTTTACCTGAAAAGGAATTAAATTACTTTAAAATAATGTCAGCAGAATTACAGAAATTTAGAAAACATAAAAAATCAAAACACTTGAAAATAATTCACATAATCATATGATTGCACAAATTATTTTTATTTCTACATAAATATAAACATCCAACTTAACCACTTACCACATGTATGTATTTTAAGAAACAGTATTCTGAAAAAGATGTAAATTTAGTTTGAAGTTGAATTTCAAAATATAATATTTGTTTTAAATATATAATTTCCAATTTTTAACTGTAACTTATCTGAACAAGACAGTTAGGTGGTTGTGCTCTCAAATATCTAAGTTACACATGAATTTGAACTATTCAGGAAACTATTATTATTTTTAACATAATTGATCATATATAAAAGTTTTTACCTTTCTCACATTCTGAAATAGATCCTTGTTCAAAAGAGAATCAACTAATAGTACAATGAAGTTAGTATTTGTACCCAGAATTCTTATATAACTAAGTTTGTGAATGAATTTTAACCAAACTATTTCCAATTTTAATTTAATTACCCATTTTTTGATCGCTGATCAGTACAATTTATTTTTAATTACTCTCATATTTATAAACAATCTTATGCAGAAAGCATTATTTGCTAACTGAAGATAGAAGGTAGTATGTTCATTTTTTGATTACCCACATATTTTTTTGGAAAATTTCAGGTTGAAAACATCATCTGCAAACTGAACATGGACATTACCAGATGACACCCTAACATCTCCAATAGGCTTTTTCAAATTCTCAATGGTTTTGCAAATGAAATTTAGCTATTATTAATTTTCCAGTTTTTTAATGATAATTAATCAGTACAATTAAATATTTTATCACCATAAGATTATAAATAAACTTAGTCCAAAAAATGTATTTATTTTACTCTTAAGTAGTACAGCTTGTATATGAATTTTAGCTTACCAGAAATTTCTTATTTTACAGTAATTGAACAGTAAAATTAATTTTTTAACTGTTTCCCTGTTTTGTTTTTTTTTTAATAATCTTAAGTTGAAATGATCATCTGCAAACAAAAAGTTTCTGAATCATTAAAATTCATGTACAAACTGCTGTATTACTTTTAAAAGATTTCAGAGTATCATCAGTTAACTTCCTCCTTGTTTGGTTTGCAGAGACTGGGGTTTTAACATGAGATTTTAAAAACCAAAAATATATATATATATATATATATATATATAAAATTACTGTTAAGTTAAAATTTAAGAGCTACTAAACAGCTTTAAAACCCAGATATTCTTTTTTTGTGCAGTCCCTATATATAAACTGCTAACTTTATTTGCTAAGAAATTTATACCTTAAAAAGAGAAGGCAATAATTATAGAAAAGAACCTAGGTAAAACTAAATTGCATACTTGTAAAATTTATTTACCATTACTGTAGTTAAAAAAAATGTAGTTAAAAAAATAATGACCAGGAAATATTTTCAAAAATTGTAAAATATTAATCTTTATCTCCCAGTGAATTACAGATGATGAATTTGCAGAACTGAGTTTATATATCACTGATGTAAATGTCTACCAAGACATTTACATCAGTGGCATCTCAACAAGGCCTGCCTTATTACTATAAGATGAAATAAGTTAGAGGGTGAAAGACAACTCCCATTAAAGCGCATCAGGGCTATGAATGGGGGGGGGATAGGCATCACAAGGCAGGTGTCCTCCCCTGCAGGGCTGGGATGTAACTTCCTTGTGTGGTTTTGATTGACACGGAAATCATTATAGGTTATTGAAGTATGAGTTTGAATTAATAGCACCTTAAAAAAGGATCCTTAAGGATAGCATCCTTAAGGATCCACCTTATTAAAAATTTAACTTATATTTAAGTTATATTTTAATACTTCAGTTAGCATGCTAAGACCCCACTTACCCTGGTATTGCTTTTTCAATCCAAAATATCCTAATGGAACCGTTCACCATTTTCATCACTGACTGCTCCTACATTTGGTGGGAAGAAATCAAAATGCGAGTCCAGGAAGTGAATCTTCAGTGACATGTTGCATCTCATGATTTTATAAAATTATAAAAGATCAACCACTACTTGTTTGTAATTTTTGGATTTACTGTTTCCTAAGAAGTTCTGGCAAATGCTATTAATAAACTTCATGCAGCTTTTTCCACCTTATTTAATGTACTATCAAAGATGTCATCTTTAATAAATCTCTAATTTGAGGTCCTATAAAGATTCCTTGAGTTTTGCTTCACTGATCTTTGGAAACTTATTTTTTAAGTACGAATCCAGGCCCACTTAGATCCATTGGCTTCAGTTGGCTTCACTGGATTCAGTATGGCCACTCTTTCTGTAGATAATGATTTTTTCAGCTTCTGCTGTCTCATTCGCAAAGAATACAACAGTATTTGGTGAAACCAGGTTGAAGACACCACAGACATTCCACTGAAATTCTTTCTTTATTTTATCTGGCAGAAGTTTCATGTTCACGTAAATTTCTTTCAGCTATACACGAATCAGTAAATAAACGCCACTCCTCTGTTTTGTACTCATGCCCATGAGCCCATCTTCAAATACAAAGAAATTCTTGAAGTCATTATGCTTATTCTAAAAACACATACTGTTGTTTGTAACTCACCAAAAATGTAGCAAACACTGTCCAAGGGGTTTACACAATTTCTAGGCATTTTGCAAAATCACACAATATACAAACATTCAAATCATGAAATGTAAATCTAGAATACATCATAACTGAGAAACGTTTATACTGAGCTACATTATATGAGCACATACACATGAAATATGTACTGATGTCAACAGAGTGAACAGTGAACACAGATTGGCTATGGCTTGAACCAGTAATTTAGGCGTTATAATCAAAACTGATGTTGACATCACTTTGACAAATAACGATGTAAAATCTGTAAGAAAGCCATCTTCCGATTCATTTTAGAATTGCATCATCCAACAGTTATGACTAATTGTATTGCATTTTTAAATGCTTAATACAATTTTTTTATTCATTTTGTATTATAAATGCGTAACGTCACA
The DNA here is from genome assembly GCF_047948215.1 of Lycorma delicatula. Classification (NCBI taxonomy): domain Eukaryota; kingdom Metazoa; phylum Arthropoda; class Insecta; order Hemiptera; family Fulgoridae; genus Lycorma; species Lycorma delicatula. Next base: position 126,661,584 of record NC_134455.1, read on the forward strand.
ACATAATTGCAAAATTTTATCACTACAGGTGATAGAAAAATTTTGTAATTAAAGGGGAAAAATACAAATAGAAGCCACTTCTACTTGCTCTGAGACAAAATTTTGTATACCATTGTAATTACCTAATTAAAACTGTCAACATCTACAGACGTTGTTGGCTGACTTTTTTATTTTTGTTCAGTTTGTTTTTTAAATTTATTTAAATTTTTATTTTTATTTGTAGCATCTTTTTTTTATATTAAATTTACTTTCTTTTAAATAGTGTAGTTTTTTATCCCTATCACTTTTTTCTTCTTTTATTTTGTCTTTATTCCACCACTCTCTCTATTGCAATTTAAAGGCCACTTTCATTTTTCCCTACATATTTTCTCTGGCTGTTGTCTTCTATATGTTTCTCCTGTAAAATTTCATCTACCATTATTGGGTTTTAACTCATGTTTTCCCTTTAAAACTTAGTTTTGGTTTTTTAATTTCTGATTTTCTCTTGTTTTTCTGTGTGTGTGTGTGTGTGTGTGTGTGTGTGTGTGTGTGTGTGTGTGTGTGTGTGTGTAGAGGTAGGTAAAAAGAGATACACACTTCCCTATTTTTTACCTTTCTGAGTGGACAGATGAATTAGGAGAAGATGATTTTATAACCGAATTTGTTTCTATATAGATACTAAAGTTGTGCTTATACAACTTTAAAAGGTAGGTGGTGTGTAACAAAGATGAAAGATTTTACTTTTAAACTACACAAATTCTAAGGTGTTGGATAAAAGAATATTTTCTTTTATTTTTATTTTTAAGAGAATTTTTGTATTTCACATTCTCTATATCATTGGCATGTACAATACTGCTGATATGACACATCCTAGAATGAACTTGGACACCATGATATGGTCTATAGCAGCGTTTCTCAACCAGTGGTCCACGAGATGTTGCTACCGGTCCCTGAACAAACTGCTTACAAAAAAAATTTTTAATTATGAGAAAAAATGAACATTAAAAAATTCATATAACGATAATATAAATTGAATATGTTATAATAATTTAATAATGTTCTGTACAAATATATTGGAAAATATTGGTGGATGTTTAATTTATTGATTATATTGTATTTTTTGCACAATTGGTAACAACAATAAATTATCCCACGAAACATGAAGTGTAGTAGTGGAAAATATCAAAACAACGCCTGTACTAAAGAATGCGGCTTTAGGGGTACCTTTGTTTTATGACTTAGCTATGTGGATGTTCAATTTATTTAAAACACTACATTTTCAATTGTATTCTTTACTTTACATAGTCGACTAATAGTGTTATACTTTTAATTTATTTTGGTTTACTTTTAATTAATTAGGTTTAAGTAATTTACAATCATTGAAACAATTGTGCATAATGAGCAAAAACAAATCTCTCACTAACTTTCATTATTTACAGTTAGTTTGTTATATGATTTGTTTGTAGTTCCTATTATTAAATAAAACAACCTACATTTATTTTTATTTTTGTCTGATTTTAGTTTATATATTGTTTAGTTAGTTTTAGATAGAAGTGATATTAATTAATATTATGTATATGTAAATTTAATTACTAATAAAATAAAAATATGATAAATATTTTTTTCTTGCTCGTCAAAAATGTTAAGCCATGGGTACCGGCAGACCCTTGGCTTAACATTTTTGACGAGCAAGAAAAAATATTTATCATATTTTTATTTTATTAGTAATTAAATTTACATATACATAATATTAATTAATATCACTTCTATCTAAAACTAACTAAACAATATATAAACTAAAATCAGACAAAAATAAAAATAAATGTAGGTTGTTTTATTTAATAATAGGAACTACAAACAAATCATATAACAAACTAACTGTAAATAATGAAAGTTAGTGAGAGATTTGTTTTTGCTCATTATGCACAATTGTTTCAATGTACCCATATATTTTTCTATAATTTTACCACTCCATCATACACTGGTCTATGGGACACATAATTGTTTTTAGGCTGCAGTAGAGCTTAACATGTTATAATAAATGTATTGTATTCCAGAACTTAAAAAGGTCTAGTAAATTGTATAAGTACAATAAAACAACCTAATATACTACTTTTTTAATAGGCATATTTTGAATATAGCAACTATAGTGTCCACTGAAAGTAACCAAAAGAAGTATTAACTATGAATTTACAAAGTATTTATTAATTATAACCATAAAAAAAATGTGGAACTGTTGCTTTGAATGTTACTCACAAGTTCAGTTGTATGGTGCTGTTCTTGAGGTGATGACACTAATTTAATGTGATCTCCACTCGCATCAGATTTTTTATAGCTGAGTTGATGCTCTTGATGCTGATAATATTTTTGCACTTTTTTCCTTGTGTTCACAGATTCAACTGCAGCTGGGGCCGATGTTGTTTGTGCTTTTGTTGCTGCAACTGCTTTCCAGTGGCTAAGTTGACTGTTTCGCAAACTGTGTCTGTGATGTGAATGACCAACTAGGAAAAAAATTATTTTTTTCAAATAAAATAATAAACAAAGTGGATTTGTTTATTTTTGTAAAATTAACAAAACTGAGCTATGGTTTGTATCATTTCTATTATGTGAGATTTTATAAGCAGAAATTGAATAATAAGGAAATATATAAGAGATTTATTACTGTTAATGCAGAATTATTTTTCATTGTGACAATTTTTTATATTTACTAAGAGAGAAATTAAATAATTACTGAACATTTAATTACGAAATAGTTATTTAAAAAAGAAATCATAATATATTTCTTGGGCAAATGTGAGCAGTTTGCAAATAATTATGGCAGGCATCTCTGTTATAGTTATAATATCATCTGTATTACAGTTGATACCATACTTGCACACTTTATACTTCTTTTACCCATAAGTAGTAAATATGATAATTTAATGTACAATTCTGAAGTGTGGTAAGTTTATTTATTTATTTTTTTTTTTAATTTATACATATGAAAATAAAAATATTCTTGTTTCTATGGTCAAAATTATAATTAAATAGATTATAAATTACTCTGACACTACAGTTTGGATTTACCTGTTATTCTGTCAAAAGAATCTTATTCTGTTATGACTGATTGCATAACCCATGTTTTTATGCTATTTTTTACAATAATATTTTTAAATTTGATTAAATAGCAATAATAGAACTGCATTTATGTATTTAAATAAGCAAATGAAGGCAATTACTGAACAAAAGTGACTGTTTTTAAGTGTGTTGAATTTAAAGTTTATTCACTTCAGTAGGCTTTAAAAAGTTTGTTTTAAATCTGTAAATTGCTTGTTACAAACAACTAATCAAGAATTATAAAACTTTCATGCTAAAACACTATTTTGGTGGTATTAAATAAAAATAAACAAAGAAGATACCAATAAATAAACAGACAAAAAAATTACACAAGGTTTTTGCAATATTCTTGTAGGAATAGAGGACTAACTACAAATTTTTATGAACTACCAAGCTAAAATAAAAATGAAAGTAGGTTTAAATGAGATGTATGCAGATTACGTGCATGCTCACACATTATTATGAGAGATATATATATATATATATATATATATATAGAGAGAGAGAGAGAGAGAGAGAGAGAGAGAGAGAGAGAGATAGATAGATAGATAGAGAGAGAGAGAGAGAGAGAGAGAGAGAGAGAGAGAGAGAGAGAGAGAGAGAGATAGATAGATAGATAGAGAGAGAGAGAGAGAGAGATAGAGAGAGAGAGAGAGAGAGAGATAGAGAGAGATAGATAGATAGAGAGAGAGAGTGAGAGAGATATAGAGAGAGATAGAGAGATATAGAGATCTATATCTCTATAGAGATAGAGAGAGAGAGAGAGGGAGTGAGAGAGAGAGGGAGAGAGAGGGAGAGAGAGAGAGGGAGAGAGAGAGAGAGAGAGGGAGAGAGAGAGAGGGAGAGAGAGAGGGAGAGAGAGAGAGAGTGATAGATAGATAGATAGATAGATAGAGAGAGAGAGAGAGAGAGAGAGAGAGAGAGAGAGAGAGAGAGAGAGAGAGAGAGAGAGAGAGAGAGAGAGAGAGAGAGAGAGAGGGAGAGAGAGAGTGATAGATAGATAGATAGAGAGAGAGAGAGAGAGAGAGAGAGAGAGAGAGAGAGAGAGAGAGAGAGAGAGAGAGAGAGAGAGAGAGAGAGAGAGAGAGATAGAGATAGATAGAGAGAGAGAGAGAGAGAGAGTGATAGATAGATAGAGAGAGAGAGAAGATCCTTCTAATCTCTGGTTCTAATTCAGCACCTTTCTTCTTTCTTTTTCCTGTTTAGCCTCCGTAACTACCGTTTAGATAATTCTTCAGAGGATGAATGAGGATGATATGTGTGAGTGTAAATGAAGTGTAGTCTTGTACATTCTCAGTTCCACCATTCCTGAGATGTGTGGTTAATTGAAACCCAACCACCAAAGAACACCGGTATATCCACGATCTGGTATTCAAATCCGTGTAAAAATAACTGGCTTTACTAGGACTTGAACGCTGTAACTCTCAACTTCCAAATCAGCTGATTTGGGAAGACGCGTTAACCACTAGACCAACCCGGTGGGTTCTAAATCAGCACCTATTTTTGTACAACCATACTTTGTTTATATCAGCCAGTATAAATGTGATATTAAAGAATAATATTTATCTAATTTCTTACCATGTGAAAACAAAACACAAGTACAACAATTTTAGAAGATTAATTTAACTGCATAATATCTACATACAATAAAAGATTGGAATTTAGTAAAATATTAGAGATAGAATTACCTAAAGTAGCGGCAATACAAATAATACTACAAAAAAAGTAATCTAAATGATGAGAAAATATGGTGCTATGGTGCTAGATGATGAATTTGCTAATTTTTTTTTAATTAAATTTTTTCTTTAGCCAAAATCTACGAAAAAATCAAATTGTATACTATACAAAAACAACAATACTGCTTACAAAACTAGTAAAAACATTAATGTTATCATAGTATAATGTTACAAACATTTCACTCGCATAAGCTTTATTAATGATGCATATATTAAAATAATAATTGCTAATTATTTTACTCAGCAGAAACTAAATTTTCACGATAATGAAGATATAACGCACATTTTTTTTTTTTTTAAACCAACATATGTAGTTCTAATATGAATTATACATACATTTAATTTATCAGGTTAATTAAATTTTTTCTTTAGCCAAAATCTACGAAAAAATCAAATTGTATTCAAAAAAAATACTGCTTACAAAACTAGTAAAAACATTAATGTTATCATAGTATAATGTTACAAACATTTCACTCGCATAAGCTTTATTAATGATGCATATATTAAAATAATAATTGCTAATTATTTTACTCAGCAGAAACTAAATTTTCACGATAATGAAGATATAACGCACATTTTTTTTTTTTTTTAAACCAACATATGTAGTTCTAATATGAATTATACATACATTTAATTTATAAACTAAAAAAAAATTTTCCTGAAGAATTGGATATACGAACAAAAAAGAAATTGATCAGGTTAAAAATAATAAATTTATTTACATCCTGCAATATGAAAAACGTACTATGAAGTAGAAAATTAATTCTAATTATGGTAACATTAATCACCCAACAGGTAAGTCTACTGGTTAAACTCATCACTGTAAAATCAGTTGATTTTTGAAGTCGAGAGTTCTAAGGTTTGAATCCTTGTATAGGCAATTGTTTTTAAATGGATTTGATTGCTAGACTGCGATACCGGGAATAAACATTTACACTTTCATTGCACTACTGTATCTGCAGTTACATCAGAGGCCTGGCAAGCATGTAGCAGTTAATTGCATTTGCATGCACACGTATACACACACACATTCTCTCTCTCTCTCACAAATTTTTCAACTTCCATTATTTGAATGGAAGTTACCATTATTTTAACTAAAATATAAACAATCCTCAGCTTGCTTTGGTGACACCATCAAACCTTTTTCTTTTCCAAAATAAAATCTTTTAAAAAAAATTAATTTGCAAAATATTAATTTATCCAATTTTAGCAAAGAGGTCAAAACTCTTAAAACAAACGAATTCGACTTTCTTGATTATTATCAGATCTATTTTGCTGAACTTTATAAACAATTTTCTGGCAAGCAGCATGGATGATTAACCCACCAGGCTGGTCTAGTGGTTAATGTCTTCCCAGATCAGCTGATTTAGAAGTCGAGAGTTCCAGTGTTCTAGTAAGTCCTAGTAAAGGCAGTTGGCCTAGTAAAGGCAGTTGGTTAGTTTTTTACAGATTTGAATACTAGATTGTGGATACCAGTGTTCTTTGGTAGTTGGGATTCAATTAACCACACATCTCAGGAATGTGTCAAACTGAGACTGTACAAGACTATACACTTCATTTACACTCATACACTGAAGTAATACCTGAACGGTAAATTGCAGACATATATATAATCTAGTTTCACTAATGATTACTTACTAAAAATAAAAGGACTATAAAAAATATAATAATACAAGACAATGCATTAACTGGGTATTACAATTATTTATTTACCACTGGCACTTGACTGTGCTCCAGTTCTTGGTGGATGTGTGACAGGTTTTCTTCTAATACCAACTTGTTGCTTCTTTTTTGCCAGCAGTTCTTCATTAGGTGACTCACTTGTTTGCTCTTTGTAACCAAATTTAGATGTTGAATTGCGAGAATGTGATATGTTACACCTAAAAAGTATAATTATATTTATACAAAATCCTACTCTTAATTGTCCAGCTATAAATCTTAAATTAAATTACCTACCAACATTAACACTATCAGTGTTAATTATCATTCACCTAACATGAATTAATGGATGAATATATATATTTATATTTATGTCCTTGTATGTATGTAAGAATTTTTTGTCTTGACCAAAAAAATGTTTCATTCATAGCAAAACAATTTAAAAATATAGAATAAAAATTAAAACAAAATTATAATCAAGTTTTGTCAATGAGTTAAACTTCAGATTTACTGCAATTACAACTATACAGTCAGCTGAATACTGATAAATATGGATGATTTCCTCACGATTAATGTTATGGTAAATAATATCATGTAACCAATTTATTTATGACCTATTTAGTTGTAATTTTCAAAGCCTGTGGTCATTTAGCAAGTTTGTGATAAAATTTATAAATATAGTAGTATTTCCCCGGTTGTTTTATTAATTTATAGCACGTTTAATGTTATAGCAAACCTCAAAAAATTTCCTTATTTTGAATTGATGTTACATATTTTTTTATAAGTTATTGATAAGAATTTTTAAAGTTTTTTTTTATAAAAGTTTGGAGGTATCAAGAAACAGTTTTCTTTTTGAATGGACAGCAAATTTTTCCCAACTTCTAAAAATCACAATAATAATGTTTTCTAAATACTATGTTATCATATTTGTCATAAATATATGTGTTCTGCGTAGATAAAAATTATCTTCATTGGATGGTTTACAGGATTCACAAACATTATCTATAACACATTTGTGTTATGCAGTGGAAAATTTTTCAGGTAAATTGTTCATACATTGTTTACAATGTTTATTTTTAGTATTATCATTGATATTTTTTTCTCGTTTTGTATACCGATTTACTTTTTTATTTGTGCAGTTAATAATTATAAAGTCAATTATTTCTTGATTTAAACTGTTAAAGCTGTGAATTATTTAATAAATTTTATTTCTTCTCTGAGGTTGTAAGGAGTAAGTATGATTTATACTTTAATATGGAAACTTAGTAGTATACAAAAACACTATTGCATTTTAAAAATAATGTAACATCATACCAAGGAAAGCTAGGCCAGGGTAATAATCATCAGACTTATCACATCATCAATTTGATCAAACATCAAAAACACAAAAAAGGCTAAGTTAAAGACAAACAGAATATGCATTAGATGGTCATCATAATAATTGTAATTAAATCAAGTCCAATTCAATTTCAAATGTCTATAAAAAGGGCTATTCTGGCAGTTAAGATAGAAACGGCAACCTTAACAAGAATAAAATGTCACCTATATGATCACGATGGCAAGGTCTGAGATCCGATTAAAAATCTAAGAGTTAAACAACATGGACAGGACGTCACAACTTTTATCTTTTCTATGTAGAAGCAATTCAGATTATTAATCAGAAGAGAGAAATTTGTGACAGAATTTTGTAAAAAGATTCTCACACCAAGTAGGTTGGTGAGCCATAAATAAGACATCTACATGTAGTTAAATTTGGTGACAAGAGTTATGTATATAAGGTATAAACTGCAAAGCGAGACAAATATGTGAGTATAGAATAGATAATTTAGGATGTAATAACAGATTAAATTATGTTATACAGATTAAATTATTAGTACTTAATAGAAAGAATTGGAGGATGATAGTAACCCATCAACTGACCGATACTCAATAAAAAAAAAATCATCCCTTAATTTTTCTTTATAACTGAAACAAATGTGGCATAAAAGTGCATTTTATTTGCTACAAAAAGTTATATTTTTCCATATAGTCACCATTTGAAACTACATAATTTTCCCAATGGTGAACCAGTTCCTATTCCATCAATGAAGAATGCTAACTGTCTTTCCTTGATCCATGATCTCACTGCATTCTTCATTCATCATTCAAGGTGAAATGAATTCCCTTAATATCCCACTTTCATTGTGGAAAGAAGCGAAAATTGCAAGGCACCAAATCTGGTGAGTATGGAAGGTGTGGAATATGTGTGGAATATGTTTAAATTTCAACTTCACAAGAGTCTCAGTGGTTGCACATGCAGAATTATCAGTACTGTAGATCATTAAACATGACAACGCATGTCTCTTAAGGTATTTTAGTATGCGTTTTAGAAGCACTAAAATGTGTTTCACTTGCTTTTGGTAATTCTCATCAGTCACAGAAACTGCTCAATCAATGTGTCGTTCATCCTTAATATTTACTTTACCAGCTTCTGATGCATAAAATTTTATTGCCTGCCATAAACATGTTTTAGATGGCCAATGAATGTCACTGTCACTAATGACATTAATGCTTTCTAACAAGTTCTGAAAGATTAGCAGTAGGGGAATGAAACTACAAGATAGCAGGACCTCTCACATTTAAAACATTCTGTTATGTTTCAGTGTTCATGACACTTCAGCCTCCCCTAGTAATATATAGTAATAAAAGCAGAAATTTTAAAGTTTTTTAAAACTATTTTTATTGATGTACATCTTGACAATTATTTTTAATGCTTTCTAACGAATTCTGAAAGATTAGCAGTAGGGGAATGAAAATACAAGATAGCAGGACCTCTCACATTTAAAACATTCTGTTATGTTTCAGTGTTCATGACACTTCAGCCTCCCCTAGTAATATATAGTAACAAATGCAGAAATTTTAAAGTTTTTTAAACTATTTTTATTGATGTACAACTTGACAATTATTTTATATATTTTGTTTTTTTTCTATTATGTGAATATTATTTTAGAAATGCCTTTTGGCGGCACAAAAAGTATTTCATTCACTAAGAAAGGTAAAATATGTATCATAAATGGTTCAGAATTTGAAACAACCTAGTTATTAATTTTGTGAATTATAACTAATCAAAGTAAGGGGCTTTGAATTTTAAAATTCTAAAATGACGATTTTTATGGGTTTACCCAAAAGGTAAAGGGTTCTAAGGTACATTCTCAAAATCAATGCACACAATATTTTATCAGATTGTGGTAGAGCTATAATCAGCTTTTATTTTGAAATAATAAATACCTTGTTTCTAATATAATGGTTAATTTAAAAATAGCCTAAAAAATATTAAACTCATACTAACTTGTAACTCTAATATACTCAAATATTTTGTAATGCCAAGAAGAAAGTACAGTAAATTTTTTTAGCAATTTTTTAGCACAAAAGTTAAAAACAATTTTTTCTAGTGTTTTTTTTTTTTTTTAAATGTAAGTGCAGTGTCTATCTACATAAAAGTGAACTTAATAAAATAATGTAAAATAGTACAGGCTTTAATTCCATACAATTATGTTTTCTTTTTACTGTTAAGTTTCAAAATAATATAGCAGCTCACACTCAGGTATCTGTCTAGATTACAATAACGATTAAAATAGTGATAATACAAAGTGCAACTTTTATAAATGAATTTTATACATTGTCACTTTTTGATTTATTTGAAACTATTTCTCATTTTGATATGAAAGACTTTTACTTTCTGATACACACACATATTTATTGTGTGGTAGTATATATAAATATATTTTATATATATACAAATATATTTTTTTAATCTGTAATCTTTTTGTCTTGTTTAGATTAATATTAAAAATCTATAAAACAATACACAGCAAATGTTCATTATACAAAACAAACTTAGTTTAAAAAAATAAATGCAAAACTAAATTATTGAAATTGAAACATTTATTACCACAGTAGTATATTTCTCACCATGTGTAGAAATGTGAATTGTATTTATTTTGCGATATATCTCCAGCACTGTGGCTATGTTTAGCATTACTGTTTCTTCGTTCACTCCCTCTTATGGCCTCATACAGTTTGTTTCTATATTCATCAACTGATAGCTGAATATCATCACATAGTGGTGGTATTACTGAATTGACCATTGAAACTTCTTTTTGAGAATTATGAAACCTGTAAAATAAACTGATATATAAATATTTTGTTAGACATGGTATTTTTATCACAGAGTCACAAAAGCTTGTCTCCCTGGAGTTACAAAACAGTTAATTGAAAAAAACTGCATTTTTTATTATATTAAATCATGTTCTTTTCTACATTATTCTCATAAGACAATTCTTTTAAAGAAAACCTGTAGCAACTGTAAAAAAATAATGTATAAAAGGATTGTATTTTTCCTGCTTATCTGTTGGTACAATTTCAGTGTAACATGATTTTGTTGAAAGATTATCTAAGTATTTATATTCAAGTATATTTAAAAATATAGTAAAAAGTATTAAATTTGTTTTGATGGTCAGTTTTAATATGGTTGGAATTTTGAAAAGTTACTACCATTGGCTTCAAGGAAAGAAAATTAGAAAGGAAGTTAACAGAAAATTTTTAATTCAATGAATCATCAAACTTTTTTAACAGCACTATTGCAAAATCCCAGGTGATGTGATAGTTAGGATATGAAAACTGATATGATGATCACATCATGGATCACACTCTTTAGAAAAGAGATAAGATCATCAGAAACAACACAATTAGGAAAGGAGATTGAAAAAAAAGCCTCTTTTGCCACACTATCAGCACGCTTATTGCCTGAAATTCCAGTGTGGCTGGGGATCTAGCAGAAGCTCATAGATGTGTTACACTGATTAATTGCATAGATAACAGTGTGTCTGGCATACATGTCAATTTGCCTGCAAGGCACTCATGAAATCTCGAAAAGTACTTGTTGAAATGTTGGATTAATTATATTTAAGGCCTTATTAATAGCATAAAGCTACGCAACGAAAACACTGGCAATGGTAGGAAGGCCAAATATGAATGTTATATAGCCAACCTCAAAAGCATATCCAGCAGAATTAACATTTTTAGAACGTCAGTATGAACTATGGCATCAGGATTCACGCAGTTTATAATATAAAATTTTTCTTGTAATATAACCGGATTTGTGTACTTATGATATCGACAAAGGCTAAATCAGTAATTAACAAGAGAAGGCCGCCAAAGGGATTAAAAACACGGAACAAAGAAAGAACTGAAGGTAATTTGTATATTTAGAACTAAGAAAAGACGCTGACCTCTGATGCCAAGCAGAGCTGTAGATCTCTGCTGTTCCTGGTATCAATTAAGATGCGGGTTAGAAAACACCGCATCAAAGATTGGATAATTTCAAGTTTTCATAAGAGTTATTTAAGAGCTGATCATTTGGCTTCGTCTATTCCAAAGGGATAGCTCACTACTTTCCACCAACAGACTTACCAGAGGGCTTGAACAAAATGCACCTGTAGTAAGACGGATGAGTATATGATGGACTGAATCAACCATTCTAAGAATGGTGGACCGAGCGGATGAATAAGCCACGCACCCGTAGTCTAAGCGGGAACGGATCAGAGCTCAGTAGAAACACAAGATGCACACTCTATCAGCTCCCCAGTATTAGATAAAACTCTCATCATGCCTTAGTATTTTTAAACATTTTTACCTTCAGCTCCTTTTAAATATGTCATCCACATCAGTCGTCGGGTCAAACCACATTCTTAAAAATTAACACGTATGCATAATTCTACTGGTTCATTATGTAAAACCAGTTGAAGGTGAACATGTTCTCTCCAGAGTATTTATGGCTACGGCAAATAAAGTAACACTTAGGACACAATCCTGTGGTATTCAGTTTTCTAGTGTAAAACCTTCGGGTATCGTTGCTCCAACTCTAACAGACCGATTGAGGAAACCCCCTAATAAATGCAAGATTTCCTTCTATACCCCGTTCATGCAGTTTATTTAGAATAAACTGGATGTTTATTCTAAATAACAACCTGTCCTCCAAGCCGTCTCGTACGCCTTCTGAAAATCGAAAAATACCGCAACCAGGCGTTAGCGAAGTAAAAAGGCATTTTGAATAACAGCTTCCAGGGTAAATGTATGATCGATAGACGATATACCTTGGCAGAAACTGCATTGTTCGGAGACAATTAGAGCATTTCTCTCAAGGTACCACACTAGACGACGGTTTACCATTCGTTCCATCACCTTGCAAAGGATACGGTAAAGCGAAAACAGTGAACTTGAGGGGAATGATTTTTCTTTACCAGTTTTTAGTATGGGAATCACCAGTGCTTCTGACCAAAAATCTGGAAACATCTGGTCAGAGAATATTCAATCATAGATACACAAAAGATATCGTAGTGAGGGTCTGGGAGATCTGACAACATACTGAGCGATATCATTCCCAGGGGATGTATTACAAGAATTATTCATGGCATACACCTTAACTGATACTGCGAATCTCCGACAATAAAAGACTTACTTTCTACATGCAACTTACACCTGATGAACTCTGGAAAATATGATGTAAGTGAAACTGACAAACGTATTGCCAGTCGTGTTCGCCACTTCAATTGGCGTCTTTACGAGAAGGTGTAGTTTTCCAGTCCAATCGGTTTTGGAGACTGTCATGATCCACATATGGCCCTAACTTTTCTTCACGCAACCAATGATGGTGTTGTCCAAATAATAGTATATCTATAATTCATCCATGACTTCCGTTTATTACACCGAAACACTCGACGACATCATACAGCTCTCGCATTCTGGAAGGCGCAAGTCAATTTTGTCGTGGGTCTTCGATTGCAATTACGTAAAATTCTGCGCCGATCCCTTAGTGCACACGCCTGCCATTCTTCATACTGGCTAAAAGAGTCGTTGTACCCGATCCAGTCTGCTTTTCCAACCATCCTTCTGTGTAACTGATTCTGAGACAAATCACTATTACCGACTGAGATAACCAGTTTGTGATTTGCTTCCAAGAATGTTTTTGGAAATGCGCCTGGCAAGACGTGGAAGTATGAATGCTGAATGAAACAATAAATCAATGGACAAAAATGTACCTGATGAAGATGACAAATGTGTACAACCCACCGTTAAAAAAGCAAAGATCTAAGTTCTACCTCAGTCGATCCCTCAGGCAGAAAATGCTGACGAGCACCATAAAGGGTGATGGGAGCTGAAATCACAGATTACTAAGCAAGTAAATGAATTTGTGAAAACAGACTAGACACATCATCCTCACATACCAGTATTTGGTGAAAGATGTAGGTTGCAGATATTCATTTTAAATGGCTCCAGTATCTTCTCTGAGGCTGCAGGCATGTTTGTCAGTAGCGAAATACATGCTGCTAATATGATTTTCTTTAGGAAAACCTCCACACCTTCACACCCTCTACCCTTAGTTTGATGGTCGCATCGTTTGCAGACAAACACAAAAGGATACATCATCCTGTGGATGGAGGTAACTTTTCTGCAGACACAGTATTAAAGGATTTTCTTGCTATATAAGGAATTTAATATCCTCACGATGAGAGTGGAGACTGCAAAAAATCTACTGAATAATATTCGTAGTCGTAAGAAATAACTTTTTCAGCTATATATAAAAACTCTGCACGCAGATTACTTATCAAATACCAACCAATTTTTTATTTTTGGATTGTATGACCTTTAACAGTTGCTCCACTTCTTCGAGCACTCCATCCACCACCATATCCTCTTAGAAACTGGAGATGGTGAAGGGGACTTGGCAGTCTGAGAGGGATATTGCACAGGGATATCTCACAGGGATATTGCATTTTTTGCTGTGTAATTGGTGCAACAGGAAATTTATAAGAGATGATGTAACAACTGAAGTGGATTTAGATAAACCACCATCGGTTTTTCTAGCATAAGTCACCTTCTGGACATTACTTAATGCTGTAATATCAGCTGTGAGCAACTTTACACATTTTGACAAAGCTTCTACCAATTTGTTTAGTTATTCACACAATGCATACTTCTCTTTTTGAAAATTATTTGAGCCAGCCTGTACAAAACTAATACCAAGATGTACAGGATTTCTCATGCTGAGTGATTTTCTGCATTCTCGACATGCCAAAGGGAAGGACACTTTCTGCTCAGTAAAATTTTCAAAATGGCTTTTTCTTCTTTATAAGTGGGATATTCTTGAGACCTTACAGAGTGTGACTTTACCAATTTATATATTTTTTCCCTCAGTACATGTCATGTATAGCTGCAACACGTACAAATTTGTTTCTTTCTGCAATCAATTTTGGTGTGACCAAAACCCTGACACTGGAAGCAGTGTCTCAAATTTAGTATACATAGTTGCACATGGACAGAAAGGTCCATCCATCTTTTATATCATCAGGAACAGATGATTAGAAGTTTTCTAATCCAAGGATGGTGGTACATCACAACCGTTCTCCTTCTTCATGATCTACTGCACAGAAGTGACAGACTGCAGTGAGAGCTCTTCTGAGATCTCTGATAGTTCAATATAAGCCAAGTCATGTCAAAAAATCTCTCCTTGTTGGTAATTAGTGTGTTATGTGATTCCACTATTACTTTGTCCTTCCCTAATTGCTAAGAGATTCCAACTCTGTTTGTCATTATTTACCTTGATTAACAGGTCACCAAGTTTTTTAATAGACTAATAGAGAGCCACAAAGCTGCTACAACACACTTGTTTATTAGGAAAGAAGAAACCTTCACCAATGATTTACCTTCTTGCTTATACTTAACTACAAGGAAACAGATATTAAATAACTAGGCGCTCTCTGTTACATCACTCGTTTCCTTATTGCTCAGTACATCTTCAACTGATAACATTCTTTTCAAACTCCAGGATTTTTTGATGGTTTTTGTCAATGGACCAACAACTACCAAACGATTATTAATTGGGACTAATGTACAGTTCCTACAAGTACTGGCGCACTCCAGAGGGGCGCACACATATTGGAGCTAGAGCTACATACAAGTGGTTTTTCCCAGGTGCACAGAGAGCATCGTTTGAGACTCTATGTAGAGCCGTCTACCCATTGGCACAATAGTTTCCACCTTGGGTTACAGTTGCATTTCGTAAGGTGTCGCAACACCACCAAGAGTAAGTGTAAGAAGAGTCTGTGTAAGATGATGTGTGTTGCTATGTAGGGGGAATGCATGTTGTAATTTGTGTAGTGTTTGTGGTGTGATGTATGTACGTGGTGTAAAAGGTTCAGCAACTCGATGTGTAGTAAGGAAAGAAAACTACATAGGCTAGGGCTGTGGAGATGCCAACCCCCGTAGTTTTAAAGAGTAAGACTCCCCGTCGGGGTGTAATAATCCATACATAAAATGAGTAACTAGCAGTTGTTGAATAACTGACATAAAAAAGAGTAACTGGCATAAATATTGTTGAGAAATAGTTCAGAACACAATAACTGTCATAAGTAAAGTCATTGAAGTCATTTACATTTCAGGAACATCAAATAATCCATGTGATGTTTGATATGACCTAGTGATGCTTAAATTAATCAACATCTATTTACCTTTAATAATGTTCTTCTACAGTAAATACATTAAACAGTGTTACATTAAAAAATTTCAGTTTGGAAAAAACTTCACTCAGATGATTTAGCCATTCTAATAGACTAGCAAACTAGTTTTGAGCGTAGCCTGGAATAGAACATATTCCACCAAGAGAATGCATACACTCACTATAATCAGAGAGTCAAAAGATGTTTCATTATATGTTCAACATAATGTTTCATTATGCAGAAAGTTTTATTACACTAATATTTAAACATGTTTAAAAAATATTGGATATTAAAAATAAATAATATAATTATATATTCTTGAAAAAATGTACTATTAATTAAATTTACTTACATTTTAATTAAAAAAAATTATTTAATAATAATTTTGTAAAACTCTTACAATAATAAGGGTTTCATGTACATAATTTTTTTTACACATTTTTATTTTGAAAATATAAGAGGCTAAAAATTAATTAAAAATGACAACTTATTTTAAATAATTTTTCATATTCTTCTAATTGTAGAGTAAAAGCCAAAAATGCTTGGATTTGTTTTGTTTACAATTGTTATCGTTCATTTTTATACTGATTCTACCAATACTGATTTGGCTACATAATTATCTTCTGGAGGTGTTAGAACCAATCACACTTTTAACATTTTTCTAAATCTCAAAACTTATGCAAATTCTTTCGCATCCTTTACATTTGCAGACTCTTTTAATGCTTTTTCATTAATGCTTCACATCTCACTTTCAATTTCATTTTTTTACTTTATTAAGCATATAAGGACTGTCCTAAAAAACCAGACCTTTCTAAAATAACTCCAAGAGATAAAGCATGGGATGTTGGCCCTGCAGATCTGACTGGTCTAATCTTTTGAGATCAAGTAATAACAAAAAATTTCTTGTCAAATGGCTGTACTGTCTTGCTGAAACCAACATTCTTGTTGGTTAATTTTTCTCTATCAATACAGTAAACTGATGTATTAAATTGCAATAAACTTTACTATATCATTACCAAAAAACAAAGAACTCATTACATATTGCACGGAGATTTATACAAAAACATTAATTTTAAGTATATGTAATGATTATTCATTAAAGTGTAAGATTTTCACCACTTACACAGTTTGCTCACATAAAACTGACAGATAACAGTAATGATAACAGTTTATCTTCATAAAAGAGTTTGGTCTCTAAAATTCACATGATCTAGCTTCAATCCAATTTTCATCAATAAAAAAATAAAATAAAAATACTGCAAAAGCTTTAGAATGATTTGGTTCTTTGAACTCATTAACAAAAACACTGTGGTAAGCACGTAGTTACTTTTCTTTTAATTCTGAAAGCAGTAATTGATGACAATATATCTGCATAACTTTCTAAGAGATTTTCCACGTAAACAAGTCACAACAGTTAACCATATAAGAACTGACAAGTTAACTGTGATTGTTGACTTTGTCACTTTTATTTGACACAGAATTTCAGACATGATATTGCTGAGACTTATTGGTGACTGGTAAGTTTTAAACTTCTTTCAGATGTCTGAAAGATTAATATGTGAAATAAGTATTTTCAATAAACAGTTATAACACTTAAAACTCTGATAACAGGACATGGATGAATGGATAATGTAATGTAATAATGCATAACAAGGTTATTTAATCACTATATGCAGCTAATGTGTACAGCATTGGCATCAGACAGATAACAAAAAAAATTACTTAAGCCTAAATAATGCATCCCCATTCTAAGTGTTACTTCATTTTAGAAACACTTATTTCTTATACCTTGTCAGCATTAGTGATCTTTCATCTATAATGTAAATCATGCCATACTAGATCACATCCATCTAAATCATGTATCTGATTCCAGCGCTGATTTTACTCTTTCTTTATCAAAAGTTAAGGATTTTCATGAATTGCCAATACATTGATTGATGGCTACAAATGAAGATATGCATATGTCACCTTGGCAAATTAATAGTTTAAAAGTAAAAGTAAATAGTTTAAAGTAAGTAGTGGTTAATAGTATAAGTAGTTTAAAGTAAAAGTAAATTAAGTTTTGAGTAAGTAGACAAATATAAAGAAGACTTACTTGGCTACATAAGGTTGTTCCAAAGCTTCAGCAGCAGTTAATCTTTTGTGTGGATTAAATACTAGTAAACGAGATACTAAATCAACACTGTCTGGTGCAGCATCAGCCAGTACAGATTCTAATGGAGTATGAGGTCCAGGAGGTGTACGCTGCAGCAGATTGCTGCCATACCCAGTACATACTGAATCTACATCTACAGTAACAGATGAATATAAATATTATAATAAACTTTAAACTGTTTAAATAAAATATTATATTAATGAAGGACCAAATTTCAATTAATAATCCACAGTTGATGAAGTGCATATATTTCAGGATTCATAAAAATGTAAAAACTTCCAAAAGAGGTAATAATATATAACAATTTAAAACTGTTTAGCATATATACAAACCTCTATGCAACTTTGCAAGTATTGAATTTTCTTCTTTTACAATAATACATGACAGAATTAGATTAACTATGAACCCTACAACAGTGGTTTGTATGACAAACCAAGATATAAAGTTAAGTTAACTTAGTTAAGTTAAAGTTATAAGTTAAGTTATATCAAATAATTTAAATTAATCTCTTAAAATTTCCTGCTGTTTTCATGGGAAAAACAGATTGCATTAAAAGAGCTAAAACAGATAAACCAAACAGTATAACTAAATTTTCTTAACATTTTTATGTTTTACAGCATATGTAAATATAAAATCCAATTTTCTTAATGTAAACATTTCTTTATGATTTATATTTAGAAATTTCATCATTATAAAGAGATCACTTATTCTGTGAATGATTTGTTGAGATCAAAAAAAAATTCTGATGAATATTGAAAGTAAGAAATATATCAAATACATAATTGATACCTATTAACTGTTTACATAACCCAGTTTGCCCTGATTATGTCTGCAAATCATTTAACATGAATTTATTGGCTTATAACTGCGTTACATATTCATGCTGGAACATTTTTAATAAATTGCACATTAGACCCCAGTCAAGCTGGCAGAAGATATTCATAGAATTGTTGCAAATCATCAAACTGAGTTGCAGTCTGTTAATTTTCATTTTAGTCTTGGGTACATGAATGAATATGCTTCCTTTATTTTGTCAATTTTTTATAAAGTAGATGTTGAATATATATATATATATATATGTGGTTTTACAAGCACACGAAAGTATCCACAATCAGATGGAAATATTCAAATTTGACAACCATTACAAAGCACTTGGAGAGTGCTCTGGACTCAAAATGGTCATCAAATGACCAATTGATGACAATGGTCATTCTCAGTATATGACGACAGTTTGGGATTGTACTGGCAATGTATTCAGACAATACAGACACTCATTTTGTTAAGCTAGTTATGTTGGAAACCTAAAATAAAAATAGAAAAGTCTGTAAGCTATTAGTTGTCAAGACTGGCTCTGAGATTAGTTTACTGATTTTTAAAAAAATGGTGACATTTATGGGTATGGACATTTTTATTAAAAAAATTTCTTCCATATTCCTGCTTATGTAATTAATATCAAAAAAGGAACCAAACACATTTTATAGTTGATTGGTCTTAGTATACACAAATTAAAGAAAAAAATTAATCAATTTTATCCTTTGGTTTATCAATATTATTAATGCTGGATATTTAAAACTTTAGATACTTCAAATTGACAAAGAGAACGTGTTATTTTTTACCAAACTTTTAAATTATTAAAATACATTAATACACTTACTAACTTGCTGTAGGAAAATGTTTCATATAATTTTATAGTAAATAATCAAACCTAGTGAAGATAAGATGAAGAAAATAGATTAAAAAACATTATGGTCTTCAAGGAAAATACATATTTAAATACAGAACATTAAGTTATGTCTAAAAGTCAGCAATTAAAATTAAAAACAGACTTTAAGGCAATTCACTAGCACATTTCTAATGTTAATAGGTACACAGTAAGCAGCTATTTTTTCATATAGTAAGAAAAATAAATTCTATAAGGCTTATATTATGCAAGTATGATTAATACTGACAAACATACAGATGTAATTTTTAATAACTTATAGCTAAAGATTATGAACTGATTAAAAAATATTTTGTTTTCTTTTCTTTTGAAGATACAATTAGAGATAAATAAGGGATTTCTGTCAAGTGTTAGTAAGATATTGTACAGTAGAGCATATAGTAAAGATGCATTTAGCAGTTTTTATTTAAAATTCATTTATTAAAAAACAAAATTTTTCGTTCTGAAGTAAATAAAAATTGAACATAAAATCTGTGTGACTAAATAAGTATACACTTTTTCAGTATACAAAGTACCTAAGATTACCTGTAAAGTTTAATTTAACAACCAACACACACGGGTAATGAATAAAATATTGAGTTTGCTGAAGTTTCAGGATTTTGTAAGTGTAAAAGCAATAGATTTATTTATTTTGTTGGGAATTAAATTAATCTTAATAGAACATTTCAATCATTATTTGAGGATATGAATTTTTTAAAAACCAGAAAAGGCGGACTGATTATAAACAAAGCATTTTCATACTTATTCTCTCGGAAATTATTGCCAATTTTAACTTCTCACTTCCTGAATTTATATCATTTATTTACGTTTCACAATCTTTTAAACATTTATAAAGGATTCATAATATCGAATTCAAACTCTTCATTTTATTAATTCATTTGAAAGACTGTTATTAAATGTAAATCCAATTTTATATGAAACTTCTGCAATTTGTTTCATATTGCAGATTAATGATACATCTTGCAATAATAACTATTCTTTTGGGCCTCTTCCACAATTATCTCTTCACACCACTCAATATAATCTAGATATACTCATTATACTTGTGAAGAATCTGTGAAGTCACAAAAATTAATTCTAGAGTTGGCCAATATGAAAACAATCTTGAACATTTCAAGGAGTAGACTGTTAAAACTGAGTCAACTAATTAAGATCTCTACAACTGTGTTGTAGAGATTTTAATTATTCAATTATTTGCTTAATCAATTGTTAGATATGTTAGACAATCACACCACTCTATTAGAGTTACTTATTGTAATATTTATTTCTTTGATATTATTTTCAATAGTTAGGCAATAATAACGGCCTAATATCATTTGAAGGACAAAGTAAATAAATACCAGTTGCTGAAGGAGGGGTAATAGTCGACATGATCTTTTCAACTTGGTTAACAGTTGATGAACCAGGAAATAAAGGTTTTCCTAGTAACATTTCTGCCAATATGCAACCAACACTCCACATGTCAATACCTTTTGTGTACCTACAAAAGAAAAGAAGAATGTGATTTGTATGAGTGTCATTCTTAGATATTTATTACTATAGGTATATTACTTATTTTTAAGTACTGTTTTACATTTGTTTATGTTTGCCTGAAGTGCAATGGACATTTTACACCATACTTTAGTAAATTTAACTGGCTTAAATTATCACACTGAATGTTAAATTTTAGTTTATCATTTTATTTTAAAATCTAATGCTCCTCCTAACATTACTATAAATTTATTACAAAAAATGTGTAATTTTTGTGACTGATTTTTCTTGGCTGTAAATAATATGTAAAAAATTTAAAGAACTACTCATATTAATAAAAAAGATCATCAGATTTTTCTTATTGTTTTTAAGCTTACTGCAAACAACTAAAATCTATGTTACATAATTTTGTAAACATGCGTGTGTATAGATGTGTGTGTTGGCCTTGATTTATGTTTACATGTGAAAACATCCTTCAATCACGACCACTGAAACTTGTACATTACACTGATAGATTGTAAAAAATTATTAATAAAAAAATTGGATGAGGGTTTTATAGGGGATACTACTACAAAGGGGGTTGGACATACTAAAAGTGTTGCTTATTGTATGATTTTATAATATTATAATATTTTCAGAAATACAATTTAAACTTTTTGAAAGGAAAGCTTTAAAAGTATCTATATCCATTTTAGAAAGTTTTTTCTACCTTTTGACTGTTTCGGCCAATTGATTTCTAATTTTTTGTGTATGATTTTGAGCATTCAGGGAGTTAATAGACTTCAGAATCCTTAAGGGCTTGCACACCTCAACCTGTTAAAAATAGCACTTCCATTAACATTTTTATCCTATAGACATAAAATTTATTTTTTATTTTTATAATCAGGATGGGACAGTTTCCAATCCTAAGTTTAAATGGTAAAGTTATGTATTTTTTAGATATAGTATCTGTTTCAAACTTTTACTTTTTGCTTTCCTGTCATTATAGCTCTAGAACTATACTACAAGAAGGAAAGTATGGTAATCAGTCAAAAAATGGGGTATGGGTTTTTGCATTTCTCAACATTTCATGTTTCTCCAAAATACAAAAACAAGTAGGGTACTGTTATGTACATATGCTGGTGCATTTGAACCTTAATGACCTTTGATTGAATAAATGGATTTTGATGAAATTTTGTACAGACACTTTTGTGTATAGGGAAATTGGTAAAATTTTGGGTCGGGGGTTTTGGAGGGTTCAATTTTCTCAAAATTTTGCCAACATAACCCCACCTTACATTAAGCTCGGTACATGCATGCTTATCTTAACTTTTTTTTTTTTAATTTACCTCAAAATTCCCCAATTACTAAAAATCGAAAAATGTATTTTTTTATTTATTGCATATTTTTTAAGTAAATTTTTTAATGTCTTCCTAGGCATAATAGTGGTGCAAGTGATAAAAAAAACTCTTTGGTGGCAATATTGGAGATTGGAACCAATCAAACTTTAAATAGCAAGAAAAGAAACCATCTCTGGTAAATTTTATTGATTATTAAATTTTATTGCCAGGAGAAAACTTAAGTTTTATGCTGACTGGAAAATCACCAGTTTCTTAATAAATTATTTTAAGATTTCATTCATATATTTCAAATTTCTTGCTATAAAGTAGTGGTCATCTTGCACTGTGTTTTATTTTTATGTTTGTATATTATTTTCCATTTTATCACTTTCTACGAGTGTTTATTTAAACATTTTATAGAACTTTCTTTTTCTAAGATTTTTTATTAGTAAAACGTTTTTCACAAGAAAGACTATTTTTAAAAAGTATGGTTAAATTTGTTGATTCTCTTTATTTTATTAATTTTGCTTTATTTCATTATTTTCCTCTGTTTATAATGTTGT
The DNA here is from genome assembly GCF_047948215.1 of Lycorma delicatula. Lineage (NCBI taxonomy): Eukaryota > Metazoa > Arthropoda > Insecta > Hemiptera > Fulgoridae > Lycorma > Lycorma delicatula. Next base: position 126,684,817 of record NC_134455.1, read on the forward strand.
CATGAATAAAGACTATTTACAACATTATTTAACAGATTTTAGGATTTTTTAATTTTTTTTGTTTTTGCTGTGAATTTTATTTGTGTATTTATTTTTATATTGGTATTGTTTTTAAACAACTTTTTATTTACCTTGGAGTTATTTTTCAGTAAAATACTATTAAAAAATACCTCCAACTTGAACATTAGCAGTGGCGGCTCGCGTATAGGCACACTGTGGAACTGCAACACCATTTCCATTTGATATTATCGACAACATTTAATATAATGAGTCCTTTTTTCTTTAATTCTTTCTTTATACTTGTACAATATATAAAATCCTTAAGCTACACATCAAACCGTATACAATATTTTTGAATGTGATAAGTGTAGAATTAGATTACTATTCTGCTTCCAGTTTTGATTCATTTTTTCAATTCTTTTATTGATCTTTCGCGCAAATTAAAACAATAAAAATGGATTTCATATTTAAATGAATAGATCAAGCTTGAACTGTAACAATTTAGGTTACAGTAAAATATGCTTGATTTTGTTCTTTTAGGATTTATCAACTTTCTGAATTCTTTTTATACATGTTTGTTTTCTTTTATGCAATTTTAAAATAAAAGTTTTCTGGAGCAGCACCCCCACTAATTTTAGCAACGAGCCGCCACTGAACATTAGTAATATGATACTGTATGGAATAAATTCATTAAGAAAGCAAAATATTGACAAATACATTTACTTTAATCTACAGAGGGTCCTCATTGTCCGAGGATAATTGGTTCCGCAAAATTACTACTTAAACTTTAAACGAGGACTAACATTTTTTAGGCTAAGTGCCTCGACGAAGACTGCGAGATATTTAATTATGGTAGTACAGTATACGGATACGGAAAAGAGCCTTATACAGATGTCTAAATTTTTAATAACTAATTTATACTGTACATCAAGTACTGTGTATCAAGTGAACAAAATTACTTAGTATACACTTCTTAAAATAACAAAGTAAATCTTAAAACATTGACCCTTTTTGCATATTACAAGGCATATGATCCTAATTTAATTATACTACAGTATAATTAAATACTGTAGTATAATTATACTACAGACTGATACTACAGTCACATTACTACAGTCTGTAATATCAAATTACAGACTGATAAAGTCATCATATGACTTTATCAGTCTTATGATGACTGATTAACCATCAGTCATCATAAGATTGGCGCACAGTTCCATCAAAATTTAACACAAAATAACTTACCTTTTTCTTCTTTCCTGTTATTTCTTCTATTTCTTTGTCCTTAAGCACAGCAAGGTAACACGCTATTACGCCATTCACTTGGCCTTTACAGGAACAGTCTTTATCTGGATACAGTTACAAAAAAATTCCAAAGCTTCGTCAATTTTCCTCACAACGAGGTCAGTTTCTTTAGAAGTGACTGGATAAATTTCCTCGATGACGTCACTCCATCTGAATCACACAGCTCCATATCGATTAAATCTAGGTTTTTTAGCAGTACTGCATACGATTCAAGCAGCTCCCCAATATCATTTTCATTTATTTCACTAAATCCCGCATCCTTTGCTAGATTTGCAATTTCATTTTGTAATGCGTGTTTATTTCCTCAATGTCTGTAACAACATCTGGATGTAATCTCTCCCAAGAGCTGTTCATTAGCTTAACGTAAATATCCTTCCAAGCTTTATCAGTTCAACGCAATGAAGGACGTATTGAACTCTTTCCAAAACTATTCCACGTTATTTTCATTTTCTGTGGCTGTTTCATTAATTAGTTTTTGGAATGTGTTAGCGTAAGTAATTATCTTTCATTACCCTTATTACGCCTTGGTCCATAAGTTGCATTATCGCCGTTGTACGAGGTGGCAATAATACATTTTTACATGGTTGCACTAATCTTTATCAGTGATATTGGCTGAAGCATCATTATTCATAACAAGCAGGACCTTAAATTAAAATTTCTCTTCCTCACAATAGTTTTTTTATTTCAGGTACAAAATAATCATTAAACCAATCAGGAAAAATTTCTTTTGTAATCCACGCTTTTTTTAATGCTCTAGAATTTTCGCTCCTGTAAACAATTAAAGGCTTAATTTTTTTGTCAAAGTATGAATTTCCGCCTACAAGAACAGTCACGCGATCTTTTGAGTTTAAAACCTGGCGTCGCTTTTTTCTTTTTTCGATGTATACGTTTTTGACGGCATTCTTTTCCGGTATAAACGGGTTTCATCGACGTTAAAAACTTGTTTAGGGCTGTACTCGCCTTCGATGATTAATTTTTTAAATTCCACAGGATAAGTTTCACCGGCTTTAACGTAAGCGCTACAGCTTCTCTGAGAGTTTTGACATTTTTAAAACCATAATGCTTTTGAAATCTGTGAAACCAGCTCTTGGAAGCAGCGAAGTCTTTTTCGTTGTGAATTTCTCCTTCCAATGCTTTACATATATCCGACTATAAACTGAAAAGCTTCTCCAGTATAATTTCCAAACTAAAAATAGGCGTGTGTTTATAAGGTGGTTCTATCCAGGTCGCTAATCACCTTTCCATTGTCTCAACAACTTCACTTCTTTTACGCGTCAATTTAACTTAAGAGTGCCTTATCGTAGTCTTACCTCTTCGTTCAATATCCTGTGCATACTTAGTACGGTACGAACAGTGGTCTCTGGTATGTTAAGGGAACGAAAAGTGTTCAAACACACTTTTACCACTTCTCTTCCGACTTTTTTTCCTGTTTAGCCTCCGGGATTACCCTTCAGGTATTACTTCTGAGGATGAATGAAGATGATTTGTATGAGTGTAAGTGAAGTGTAGTCTTGTACAGTCTCGGGTCGACCATTTCTGAGATGTGTAGTTAATTGAAACCCAACCACCAAAAAACACCGGTATCCACGATCTAGTATTCAAATCCGTATAAAAGTAACTGCCTTTACTAGGACTTGAAACGCTGGAACCAAATTAGCTGATTTGGGAAGATGCGTTCACCACTAGACTAACCTGGTGGGTTACTTCTCTCCCGACTAATGACATTTAACTTTACTTACAAACTATAACTAGAATGTTTCCTTTTAAACATCCGTGGTTTTGTGCCACTACCACTAGGTTTGATGTTCATGTTTGTACAGTATAAATTACTGTATAAAAATAAATAAACAAGTGTACAGTAATAAATTAATAATAAAAATAAGTAAATAAAACAGCACTGTATTTACAGCCTTCGTATCGTAAAAGAAGCACAAATGAAATACGCACAAAAAAATAACACTGTCACTTTACACTACTGTACTCTTTTTAATCCAGACAACCGAATTAATAAGACAGAATTGTTTAAATGGACCACCTAATATCAACTCAAAACACGAACTAGTAATGCACTGTACGCACATTTGTAACTAAGGTCACGCGTAACTTAATTTTTCTCTCGTAACCGTGAACCTCATAACTGCGGTTACTCTGATAATGAATATGAGGAAAACGAGAACCCTCTGTTTATATATAATTTATTAATTATATATTAAATATTTATTAAATATTCTTGGAATGAATAAATTTTTTATTAAAGAATTAAGGTTTTTATAAAATATTAAAATATGTATTACTTTTTTGAAGCAATAAGAATTTCAGGAGCACGATACCATCTTGTAGCAATATAATCTGTCAGAGTTGGATCCGAAGGACTACCACCATTAATTTGTGTTACAGATCGTGCCAGGCCAAAATCAGCAACCTTACATTGACATTGACTGTCCAAAAGAATATTACATGGCTGAAATAATAAAATTCAAGAAAAAAAAGATTACGAAAATCTCATATTTTTCTGTTATTGTTTAATTTGGTTATGTAATTCCCTTATTGGTGCTAATTAAAACATTAACAGATTTCGTTAAAAAATATGAATTTTTGTATCGTAAAGATTTTTAATGTAACAAAACCATAAGCTCAAGAAATTTATTTATATTAAATAAATAAAATACTCACCACCTGTAAAATAAAAATTATTTTTAATAATATACGTTATTTTGAAAAATGTTTTTGAGATCACTTCTTATTATAAGTTTTAAAATATAAATATATATTTTATTCCTTAGCAGACCCTTCTCCAACACTGTTTTAATCAATTCTCTTCATCATTAAGTCCTAGCCAATTAGTCTTTCCATTCTGAACTGTTCTGATTAAGCTGTTATTCTATTTTAACTCTCTGGCAATTTCATTTTTCGCTTTGTCCATTTAATCTTTTCAATCTTCTCATTTCAATGTCTCCAGCATCCTTTCTTTTTCACTTTTTCTTAGTGTTAATGTTTCACATCCAAACACTCAAAAAAAATAAATAACACTTCACAAGATACTGCTTCAAGTAATTTTAATGTAAATTAACCGTTTGTTTCTACCAAATGTTTCCTTAGGTTTTGCAATCCTCTATTAATATGAACTAAAGTATCTTCAATTTTTCCTGTTCAGCATCTGGGAATCACCATCAAAAATTACTTCAGAGGATGTGATATGTATGAGTGCAAGTAAAGTGCCATCTTGTACAATCTCAGGTCGGCCATTTCTGAGATGTGTGGTTAATTGAAACCCAACCACCAAAGAACACCAGTATCCACGATCTAATATTCAAATGCGTATAAAAGTAACTGCCTTTACTAGGACTTGATCGCTGGAACTATCGATTTTCAAATCAGCTGAATTCCAAACCAAAGTATCTATACAGTTTTATTTATTCAATTCTTGCTTCTTTTGTTCTGAAATTCATTAACTTATTGTTTCATATCTTTATTACTCTAGTTTCCTTACACACATTTTCCATTTTCTGTCTGATTTCATATTCTGTCAAAAATTTTCTAGTTTTGAAACAAACATGTGCTTCATCTCCTAAAAATAAGTCATATGTAAATTTTAGACAATTTATTCTCCTTCTCCACTGATTTCTTCATCTTACCAGTAAAAGATTATTTATTTATTAAACCCTTTGGAAACCATGTAGAACAAACCATTGTCATATGTATAGTTTCCAGATACATGGTTTATCCTACCTCCTCTTGCTTTTGTCAAAATTAAAAAAAAAAAAATTGTTACTAACATTTACATAAATCAAGATTTTCAAATATGGAACATACAGAAATAAAATTAAAAATCTTAACCAAATAAAAATCGTCAAAGAGGGCTTAAGATCTGAATATGAGCCTAAGCAGTTATAATTAGGAAAGCATGTTGCAAATATCCATAAAAAAAGTATCAACTTATGACCTTTTTTGTAGCAGGGAAAATAATAAAATATGTATTTTATATTTCATATAATTTAATTACTTTTAAATTTTATAATAAATTATTTACATAGTAATGAAATTTTAATTGAACCTAATCTATTAAAATATGTTTTGATTTGTTTAGGTTTGATTATTTTCTGTTTTAAAATACCTTGATTAACTGACTAGACGGCAGTGAAATTTACAAGCAATCACAACATATAAATAAAATATTGTACATTATAATTTAAAGTATAATTAAATGAACAGCAGTCATATATTTAATTTAGGAAAGATGAATGCAATTTCAAGATCTATTTCGTCTAACAAGGACACAATCGATCTAGGATTGAGGAACATGCCACTAATGGATGAGGTACTGTACCACAGATATAAGAACTTACTTGAGTTGTCTTTTCCAAGATACTTTATCATTCATAATTTTTAAATCTTGCAGAAAATAAATGAAAGCATTCTGCACAATTACTGGAGAAATTTATTAAACAACAACAGTTCTGCTGTGAATAAAAATCCTCACATCCTCTTGTAGTACAGGACATTTAATATATAGTTATTCCAGATTATAAAGATAGATTTATTAACTAACTTAACTCACATTGGAAATAATTATCAATTATCCCCAAAGAATTACCACTTAAATAAGTAGACCTTACAGTTTCTATTACGATCATTTTCTAAGTTGAACTTCTTCTCTTTTGCCTTCTGTCACTCTTGAGTTCTTTCCTAATAGTGAAATATTTATGTTTAGCTTTTTTAGATGTGAGTTTATTTCATTAATGTCTTAATTATCTATTTTACTACCTTTTTTGCCAAAGATTTTCTTTTGACTATTTTTTTTTTCTCAAAAAAAGAAAAAATTGTGTATGTAATAATACATTGATTACTTCCTCTGTAGCATATATGAAGCCTCTAGTGCATCACTATTTCACAGCTCTGAAGCATATATGGAGTAACATTCCATTCATCCTTCCCTCAGCCAACATTTATCTATGTGATTATTCTGCTACAGAAATTCAAAACACAACTCCTGTATCAATTCCAGTGCATTGATTAAAGTGAATTTAAAATTTTTAAAATACATGTCCATTGTATTGCTTGTTATTAAATAAAAATTTTCAATACTCCAAATTGACAGGGCTTTAATTTTTCACATCAGAGTAAATAATAATAATAATTTAATTCATTCACTCACTAGAATAATTGAGATTACAATATAATTCATGTAATAATTCAATTTCATGAAATTTACAATTTAATAATATATCACTGTAACAAAAATGTAGTCTTGAATTACGGGTTTAGAATATCTGCAATAAAAGAGTATACTGTTTATAATTTCACCAGTCATGGCTGAAGAATATGCTCACAGCACTTCTTAGATGTATGTACTAATTCTTGCAGATATTTGTTACACAGGCCTTGAAGTACAGAACTCTTTATCCTACTTCCCCACCAACCATCCCCGACCCAAAAATAAAAAAAAATCATCCTTTTACTTTAGCAAATAACTCTCTCTTTCCCCTCCATAATTACCACTAAAATCTGTGAAAGGACCTGGGGATTACTGATTTACCATCAGATCAACCTACTTAATCTTTAGTTAGAAAATAATATTAAGCTCTTTAAATCTTAATATTATTTGAATCTACAAGCATGGAACAACAGTCATAAATGAACTTTACTTGCAGGAAAATATTAGAATGTAATTTTTTTTATTTTACTGCTAGTTATACATTAATATTCTTTGAACAGTTCACAGCTCAGTTTACTTGTAAGTTTTGCCATTTTATGCAGACCTATCCAGGTAGATTTGTTCAAATGTTTAGATATGCTCATAATCCCATTTCTATATAGTATATATATGTAACATCGTAATATATAATAAAAAGTTGAAATTAACATATAAAAAATTATTCATAATTAAAATTAATGAATAGTTTGTCACATAAAGCATACTTTTACAATTTCAGTAAACACTACAGAGATAACACACAGCAACATACACTCACGCCCAGTGCCATATCTATATATAATACAGACTAAAAATTTTTTATAACTGCAGAAAATAAATTATTTAGTTACATCCAACATTTAAAATGATAAAGTTAAAAACCTCAACATCAGATGGTTAAAATATCAATCTGAATTTGATTAATTTACTGGCTGTTTCAATTTTACTTTGTTTTCACTTGTTTTATTGTTTTTATATGCTTTAAGTACTTTTTTTAATTTTATGCCATACATATGATTCATTCAATTATGAATTATTTTGTTCAATTATATATTATTTGCAGTTCACATGTTTTATTTATTATTATTGTTTTTATTAAATTGTAATTACTACTATATTGGGACTATACTATTCTTTTATTCTTATATGCATCAATATTTTATGGTTAACTAGCCCAGTTAGAATATTAATAATTTCTAATAAAATGTTTTTAAAATGAAAAAGAATGTCAAAGAAATCAGTACAAAAAGCAATATAAATGAAAACTGAACATTTAATTGTAATTAATGCTAAATGCTACGAGAGTAGAATTCCCTTATTAAATTTATAATTTATTTGACATTTTATGTAGTAATATCATTGTATAGGTGTGTAATAGTAACTTTATATAGGAACATGTAACAAGTAGTTTTTTCTGAAAACGATACAATATAAAAACAGTAAAAAAATAATACTGCTCAGCTGAAGGATTAGTCAGGATGATCGGCAAAAGATTAAGGGAAAGGTAGAAAGGAATTATTTTATGATTTATAGATATGGAGAAAGTCTTTGATGGGATTAAATGGGACAAATTCATGGAATTTCCAAAAGAGAAAAAAAAAAGGATGACAATCTTAAAAACTGAAAAACTAAATGACAATCTTACAGACTGGATAGCATTAGGTAGGGGAGTAAAATAAGGATGCTGCTGTTTATCTCCCACTCTTTTTAATCTTTATGTAGAAGGCATATTCAAGAATGTTGTGTAAGTATTTTAATGTAGGTCAGAAGATTGTTGGGTAACATTTGCAAATCTGCAAATGTAACATTTGGAAAATGTTACTGGCAAATTACACTAAAATGCTACAGATGACATCCAAGTTAGAAGAAATGATGAAGCAAAGTGATGAAGTTATGAGAATTAATGACACAGAGTATGAAAGTGCAATCAGAGAATGGGAAAGTAGAACAAGTTGAGAACATCAGTTTTATTGTGAAGCATGTTAAATGACAATTGGAGGAGCGATACAGAAATTAAGTCAAGAATAGCCAAAGCAAAGAAGGTCTTTAATAAGAAGAAACTGCTTTGTAGCAAAATAGGCTAAGATGTACAGAAAAGGCTGGTTAAGTGTTGCATATAACCCACCGGGATGGTCTTGTGGTGTGTCTTCCCAAATCAGCTGATTGGGAAGTCGAGAGTTCCAGCATTCAAGTCCTAGTAGTCAGTTATTTTTACACGGATTTGAATACTAGATCGTGCATACCAGTGTTCTTTGGTGGTTTAGTTTCAATTAACCACACATCTCAGGAATGGTCGAACTGAGAAGGTACAAGACTACACTTCATTTATACACATACATATCATCCTCTGAAGTATTATCTGAAAGATAATTACCAGAGGTTAAACAGGAAAAAGAAAGAAATGTTGCATATAGAGTCTGGACTTTGGAGAGAAAAGGATATAAAATCCAAGCTATGGAAATGTGGGTATGGGAGAGAATGGAGAAGATTAAGTGGGTAGAAAAGTTAGTAACGAGAATGTATTGAAAACAGTAAAGGAAGAAGGAACACTGTTGAAAATAAGTAAAAAGAGGAAGGGAAACTAAACTGGTCATATATTAAAAGATGTTATACTAATGGTATACTAGTAACTATGAGTATACTATGAGTAAAGTGAAATGAATATAACTATGAGTAAGATGGTATACTAATAACTATGATTGCAGGTACTATAAATGAGATGATAGATGAGATCAAAAATAGAAGTTACAAAGATACCAAATACCTGGCCTGGGGCAGAAAGAACTGTTAGCATCAGTGGTGTCAAGGACTTTCCAATGGGCACAATACCTTAAATGATGATGATGCTGCTTATATGCTTGTGAACAATTTAATTTGACAGTCTTAAACACATACTTAATTTTTTTTCCAGTTAACTCATTATTTCTGTTATATGTTGCCATACAAACAAGAAAACCATAATCACAAAATGTAGGTGGTAAATCTACTTCCAATACAAAATATCTTTTTACAATTATAAAACCAATGAATTATTAATTCAGACTATGATATATGTACCTTGAGATCTCTATGAATTACATTTCCTGAGTGTATGTACTTTAGAGCTTTCAGTAGTTGATATATAATGTATCGTTTATGAATATCACGTAGAATTTCTCCATGTTTAATAACATTATGTAAATCAGTTTCTGAAAAATAAATTAACGAGTTATTTATGGTTTAGCTGATCAAACTATTATTTATATTTAAAACCTTTAATAAACAAATACTAAACAATTTATTAAAGATAAATCTAATAAGTAATTTTATTAACTTGCATTTATTTAAAATAAAAACATTAACTGAAAATGTTTTCAGTTATGCAGATTTGGTTTTACGAGGAACTGTAGTACATTTAAACTGTACAATGCAGTACATTTTTTAATTGAACCTAAATGTAGTTTACTGTGTTACACATTTTTATTTTTCATAAAAAATAAAAATTTTTATTTTATTTTAAAATTTAAAATAAAAAATAAAACTTTTCATTTTATTTTTTAATAAAATTATTATTATTTTTTTTTTATGTGTTGCAGCATTACCCTACATAGTGATCATTTCATTGAAAAGTAGAATTTTAAAATTGTTTATAACAGTTGTCAACACTGTACCAAAGGATACAGGGTAAGAGTGATGGTGAGGGGATTAAGAAATGTTACCATAAAAATTGTCTATCATATAAAAGAATATTCTTCCCGGTATAATAATTGTTAGCGATTGCTGGAAGACATATAATTGTTTGCAACACGAGGGCTACCAACATTTAGCGATGAACCACAAATATAATTTCATACATACGGACAACAGCCTAACAGCTAATAACAATGCTACTGCCATTACAGATCTGAGGAAGAATAATGAGGTAATTTCATTCTTCCGACTTTTGAAACTTGTATTTTTATTAATTATATAACATATTTTTCAACATAATTCAATTTTAAAAAGATTAAGCTTGAGGATGTTCAGGCTCACAATTACTAAAAATACTTCATTTTTGTAACGTTACTGTTACTAATTTTAAAAATGTATCAAATTTACTACAAATTAATATTTTTTTCTTTTGACTGATAATGTGATTCTTCATTCCTGTTATTTCAAGAAAATTTATTTCAATATTTTTCTTTCAGAAAAAGATTGAAATAACAATCTTTTTCTCCAGAGTGATATCTCTTTTCCTTATGTGTGTAAAATATTTGTGTGTGCTACGTATTTTACAGTTGAGTTTGTCTGGCTCACAAGTATGTTGATTGGTTTGTGGATCTTACTTCTAAAAGCAGATAGATAATGTGATTTTGAGTTGTTGAGAATGAACGTCATTGTTAATTTTTTATATAATTTTAAAATGTGTTTTTGTAGTTTATTTTTTGTGATAGTGAGGACAAAAAAATGATTTGTTTATAGTTTAACTTTAACTTTAAATTTTAATTTGCTATACATTTTGAGTATGTTGTTCACATTGTTTGTATTACGTTGGTAAAATAAGATGGTGTCATCAACACTATGTTGGTATACTATTTTGTGAGCATATTGATTTCTGTTCAACAAGTATGTTTATTGTTTTGTGCTATTAAAGTTTCACATGTGGTTAGACCACGTGCAAGTTACCAATGCATCACCATAAACTGAACAAACAGGTACCCCTGAGATGCTGTTTTAGGAGGTGTAATGGGATGCTCTTATTAATATTTCTGCAAACAATTGTCTGATTTTCAAAATTCAAATGGGGTATTTGTTAGTAGGTTGAAAGCTAACATTTGCATGCATCAGGTACACTCTTTATCTAACAGAACATGGTTATTCAGAAATCTTGTTTTATCTTCGCAACCAATTTTCCGATTTTCAAAATTCAAACAGGGTATTTGCTAGTATAATAGAAAATTCTGATGGAGCCAAACCTGAACAGAAATTAACTGATATACTCAGAAATGAACTTCATTTACATGACTGCCCAAAAAGGGGTTTGATGTACTTAGAGTGTAATCCTGTATTAGTAATTATCCTATATTAAAGAACAATAAGTTTCTCAGCAATTTTTTTTTGTTAGCAGTCACACATTTTTTATATTTATCTCTTGTTTATATGTTCAATGAAATGTCACCTTAGAATGAGGGTTTGGCAATTCTTAGCAACATGCTAAATCAGATTAAAGATAAGCAAATGGATTATTTCTGAAATATTCACTCTCAGGAAATATATTGTCTCTGGAGCACAACCCACCAAAATTAATCAATAAATATCACTTAGTGAAGTGTAGTACACTTTCTTCTTCAGTATTTGCGTTTTGCAACACTAAATCATGCATTTAAAATTTTGCTTTGGATGATAATCATACTTTGATTTGTAATACTTGTTGCAGATTTTTATATTTTAATCAGCAGAAATCATTTACACTCCATTCAAAATTTTTTGCTTTTTATTAGTCCAGATGTGTTAGTTAAAATCTTGTATTAATATTTTTATTTAAAAATCTTATCTAGGTTAATCATTTTGTAGATAATGTTTATGAGGTATCTTTATTCCTATTCATGTCATTTTTACTTTCCCAGTTATAATGATATATGCTACTATAACAATAACAGGAAAGTAAATAAATAGATCAGAAAAAAAAAATCTTAATTGGTCTTTAAGTTCTGTTCCTTAAAGAAACAAAAAGAAACAAAAAATAAAACATTTAAATAGATTGTAAATAACCTGCAAAAACATTTATTTATCCAAGCCTCCCAATTTAAAAAAATTATTTTTGTCAGATGGAAGTTTGTGCGTATGCATTTAGCACTGCGTTTGATTTATTAAGTCTGGACCCCCCCCATTGACAAGATTTTCTTCAAAATGAGCAGACATGTACACTACCTTTGAAAGAAAAGAATATATTAAATTTTTGCCAAAACTGGAAAAAGGAACGGGGTTGTAAAAACCCCAGTAAAAATTAAAAATTTTTACTGGGGCATCTTTGGCTAAGAATCTTCTTACAAAATTCTGAAGTTATTTTATCAAGATCACAAATTATCAAAAAATTTTATTTAATATTCACCGTCCGTCACCAAAAAATGACATTTATTTTTTAGCTTTATATTACTTAGGAAAGTAGTTTCCTAAGTAATATAAAGCTAAAAAATAAATGTTTAAGTAGTTAAAGGGAGGTTTTGCATCTATATTTTCTCCATCAATAGGCCTTCAAACCAGTATAAAAATTTTGCGTCCGTTCCACTCTAACAGTTCAGTCATAACAATTAATAATCTTTTTTATTTTTAAACATTTTTAGAAAATTTAAATCAATTTTGCAAGTTACGCATTGCATTTAAAATGTAAAAAATATTTTTTTGATGGTCCTTACTCTTTCTTTAGTATTAGTCTCCTTCCTAGATAATTAAAACTGTTTATTTAGAATAATGAACCATCATCTTTCTATTTTTTAAACAATTTTAAAAAGTTCTTTTTAAATTTATTATCACCACACAGGGATTAGTTTCTTAAAAATTAATTTTTACCTGAATGATTCTCCTTGAGTATGGGAGCCCCAAAATGAAAAAAATTTTTTAATTTTTCAAGAACAGAAAACAATAGTCCCACCATTCAACTTTCATTAAGTACACAAAATAATCAGTTTTTTGCATTTATTTGTTCAACCACGTATCATAAAATTAGAAATAAATACTTTTACATAAAAATGTGAAGAAAATTCATAATTTTGGTTATTGCTTCTCAATAAAATGTTATTTTATCCTACAGAAACGAATAGAGATTAAAGTGATTGAACTGCATAACTTCTCCGGGATAGCCAGGAAAGATGCTATTCATTGCTTGTTTTTTAAAAATAATTTTTTCATTGTTTGTAGATTTTTTTATTTTCCTATTATGCCTATTTTGATAAATTTTTATTTGTTAACCAACTTCTAAAAATTGGAGGAGAATCAATCAGTGTGATTATTACTAAACAAAAAACTTTTTGCCATCATCCATGTTACTACTTAGACTTGGATTGCTATAAGTAATGATCTTTTAACCTGACACAATTCTGAAAACTTGGGTAAAAAACTACTACAATACTTCTACAATCCAGAGATTGAGCTTTCAGCTCATGCTCATGACTGACAATAATTGCTTGATATTGTCTTGTTTTTATAACTAACCCTTAAAAATAATGTCAAATTGAACAGATCTCAAAAATAAAATTATAAAGAAAATTGAAAAGTATTATGTTTTGTATTTTTTTGTGAATTTTATTTTTGTCTTTTCAAGTTATTTTACTACTATCGTTTCCAGATTTATTATTTTCTTTTTATTTAAATGTGCTTTTTTTTAATCATTATTCACATTTTTATTAAGTTGTAGGTTTCATTTGTTTATTTACTTATTTGCTATTTGTTTATTGCTTTATTATACAAATGTTTATTTGTAATTAGTACTATCAATTATTTTCCAGAGATAACAAAATCTGTCTATTTAAAAATAAAACTAATTTGTGTTACACATCAGCACAGATAAAACCTATGATTATAATCTACATTGATAAAATCAATACAAAAGTTTTACTTAGTATTTTACATACATAAACTAAGATGTATTTTTTATAATTTCCACTAAATATTAGGTTAAAATTTACATGAAAATTCTTATTTATAATAAATGAATTATTAGCATGCTTACCCATAAATTCAAACACAAGATATATGTCCTTATTATTTGTTGCCCGTAGAATATTATGAAGCTGAACTATATTAGGATGAGCTCTTAATTCTCTCAAGAACACAATTTCTCTATAAGTCCGCTGAGCATCTGTTTGATTTCTAAATGCATCAAATATCTTTTTTACTGCAACAACTTCCTTTGTTCTCTTATCGACAGCTTTCCATACTATTCCATATGCCTATGCAATAAAATTAGTAATGTATGTATTGCAAAGGATTTTATATATAGGATTTATCCATAAATCATTTTATGGATGTATAATACAAAACTATAAATTCAAAAGAATTGATTTATTAAAACATTCAGATATGTGACAACCTACAGTTATATACCTAATAAATTAGAATATAAAATCCTTTTTTTTCATAATTTTAAAAGGTCCATTCTATTGCATCCCTGTCATTCCACTACACTCATGCCCTGATAGTTTTGTTAGTAACAGCTAACATTAGCTGCATGCATAATGTAACAATATGTGAAAACTCTGCTTATTATTTAGTTCTTTCCTTGATGTTAGCTTTATTACTGGTGGCAATTTGATGCTTGTAACAAAAAAATTTACAATAAATACTAAAGAATGGAAATATTTTAAGTCTAATAAAAAAGCTATAAATCATTCAATTTCAATTTACTTTGAAATTATTCCACTTTGGAAACTAATCATGTGACTCCTTCCTCAGTGGAATAACCAATGACACTGTAATCTAATTTCAATGTGATGAAGTTACAAAGACTTTGAAAATAAGCAAGTATTACTTTCAAGAACAATGTGACTCCCATTATAACTGGCATTAATCCAAAATACATTTAACCACTACTCACACCTCAAAAGTGGAGTTGCCTTGCATGTGTTACATACATTATCTAATGCACACACATGCATGCTCTCACGCGTGCGTGCGTGTATATATAAAATTACAAATAAAAAACTATCAGACATATGGAAACTCAAAATGGATGGCAAATATATTATTAATAACTATTATAGATGTATAGAAAAAGAAGAAATATTGACTTAGAGAACTCAAAGAAACTTTGTATTATTTTTATGATAAAAATAAAAACCAAATAAGCACAGGCCTTACTGGCTAATATAATGACACATTAATAGTGCTTATATTATGCAATTTACAAGTTTATTTATCACTAAATCCTCTGATAAATATTATTGCAGAGCTCATTTAAATAAAACCTTAGTCAGGCACTTCAAGAAAAAAATGTGCTATTATTAAAATTATATTATTTTCAATATGAAAATAAAATAAGGAACACAATTAATTCTCTCTCCAATGTTTAGGATAATAAGAGTCAAATCATTGGGGCTATAATGTTCTAGGATCAATAATATCATAATCAAATGGTTGGTACAGTGTCATGAAGGCATGATCTACAGACAAAATTGTATATTATTCATTATTTTAATTATGTTTAGTCTGTGGATGAGGATTGGATGATATATGGATTCTGCTTGCATACTTGGGAGAATTAACAGTTTTCACTCTTAACCTTTTCTCACACAAGGTATATTCCTTTTTAAGAAAGGTATGATTGTATTCCACATCTTAAAAGAATTCAAATGCATCTCAACCAAATTATATACTGTCATCTATCAATCATACTATTGCCACAGTATGTTATGGTGTCACAAGCGTACCATACCATATAATTTTCCAATGCTTGGGACACAAAATTTGCTCCCAAAATGTAAAAAGGAAAATGTATCAACAAATGAAACAGAGGCTCATGGCTAGATGCAGCATAATGTTCTTCAAGATCTAAAGCAGTAATATTTTAAAAATTGGAGAAGAGAAGTTAGCTGATGGAAATAAATACAGACAAAAGACTTCATATGAATTTTGGGTAAATATGAAACACGCCATAAAACATCAGAAAAAATCATCTGTGGAAGAAGAATAAAGATGTCATGGTTATGTTAGATATTTAAAAAAATGAAAGGAAGAAAAAATACTATAAATAAAAGTAGAGACAGGGAAATTGACTAGTTTAATATTGGCGATAGGTGTGAAGAAAGAAGTAAAGGAATAAATGTATGTTTTTAAATACTGAAAAGACAGCTTGTCAAATAAATTAAAGAATTGTACCTGACTCATTAAAGTTGGGGTGAAAATATGGAGTGCTCAAAGTAAATGGTTTGATCTAGGAGTTTAGTTATCGATCTTGTTTAATATCAATTTTGAAGATATGATAAAAATGAAAATATAAAATTAAATATAATAAATAGCATAAAGTTTGCAGACAACAGGTGTTTTCAGGAGATCAGGCAGAGTATTCAATCAATAGATGATCTCAAATTATAAAACATTATGTCAGAACATGGCACAAAGATTAATGTTATGGAAATAAAAGCAATGAGGATAGCACTAACAAAAATAATGAGAAAAATAAACTTAACAGGAGACAATAATTCAATGAATTTCTGCTCAAAAGAATAAAGTATTGGATGCATAAAGCAATACGGGTAGTAAGGAAAGCTTGTGAATAGGGAATGTAAAAATTAAAAACACAATGATCTCTGTGGCATAATGCTAGCATCTCTGTCTTAGATCAACTCTTTAATTCTAAGCTCTAGAGCTTCTATTCACACTCACTTTCCTCATCACTTTATTTTTCACTCTGTCGCTCAACTTTATCCAGTTCCTGCTTGCCTGTATTTCAAATACCTCTTTTTAAAATAAAAAGTCCAACATCTCTAAACTACAGTTTGAACTAGTAATCATTGTTTCCCCCAGCCATCATTCAATTTTAAAATAATTTAACCAATACAGAATTTTACAGTCAACATTTTACTAAGTTTTTTAAACTTTCGGTTCTCAAAATGTAAAACGACATAAAATTAAAAGATCAGATCTTTACTAATAGCAACATTTTTTTTTTTCAGTGTGTATTGTAAGAGCTGAAAAAATAAAAGATATGATATTAATACATGTATATTTAAATATATATAATATGTAGAGTGACTCACGAAAAATGTAATAAATTTTCAGGATATGTTCTACTAGTGAAAATAAAGAAGAAAGTTCATATATGTTCGGAAACGCTTAGCGAATGTCGGTCGGCGAAAGATTTAGCTCTGATTTCTGTGCCTTCGGTAAAATTAAGCCAGACGCTAATTCTTGAAACCCAAATTAAAGGGTAAATTTAGTGGTTTTATATGAAATCTGGCCGGAAACATTAATAACAGTAGGTCCTTAACTGGATTATTTAGTAGTTTTCGAGAAATCTCGGGTAAAGACAAAAGATTGGATTCGAAAAACACCCTATATGTTTGGCGTAAAATAACTTTGTTAAATGGAAAATAAACACAAACGTTTTAAACAGAACTTGTAGAAATCTGATTCTCAGTAAAATGGTATGAAAAAAGTCCACAAGCACTAAATACAAACCTAAGGGTTTCGAAGTTTTTATAAACATATCAAAATGCGAGTAAGTATTTTAACCAAACAAAATTTCCAATTAAATAAAGCGAAAGAAATAAATGTTTTAGAAAATTAACTAATGCAAACATAAAAAATTAATAACCAATTGAAAACGTCTTCAGCCACACTGGCTACAACAGTCAGCTCGACGTACAAATGTTTTTGGTGGCTTACCGTATTTCACCAGGGATGTTTTGCATTAGTTGTACCGCACTGAGAATTCTAATAACTAAATCTTCTTTATTATATGCTGATATGCTAATTATTTCGAGTGGTCCAAAGTGTATTAGTCAAGCGACCTTGGAGGCTGTTTGGTTGGTCCACTACGTCCAATCCACTTGTTTAAAAAAAATCGCATTTAAATGTTGTCTGACTGCAAGAGAAAAGTGTGGAATTACACCATCCAGCTGGAAAACCAACTGCCTTTGTTGTCAGAAGTCAGAAGTTTAAATATGAAGCACCCGAAACATTCTCATTGAAAATAAATGGAGCATTTATTTTCAATTTATCATAAATTTGTTATTTATCATAAATAAATTGTTGCCCATAATACCGCAACAAACGTTAACGCAGAACCTGTGTTGGCATCTAGTTTCGACGGTGTTGTGTGGATTTTTTTTTAAATTAAAAATTCCACTTCGTTTATGTGTGGCTTTACAAAAATGTAAACATAAATTAACGATCTCCAGGGAGGAAATTTTGAATCTTCTTTTTATTAAAAGGCTGGAGTTATATTTTTGAAGTTTTCATCATACCTTACTTTGTGTTAAACCAGTGCGGTAAGAAATTCTTCTGGTACTAATACTCTGACTACGTTCAATGAACTGAATTACGTCTTCTTCTTCACCAATAGGATTTTTGTTCTTCCCGTTCAGAGGTATATTAAGGAGATGACAATGATCCAATGGTATGTAAGCAAAAAAATACCAAAGGAAGGTTCTGTCATCTGAAATCCTCCTATTCGAAACTCTTTGACGATATTCTCGCGCAGCCGCTCACGAGTTTCCATTACAGAACCCGTTAAGAAAAATTAAGACTATGTAGTCTTTGTTGGAAAATTTATAAGGGATTTTTAGATAACATACAACCACTACTTTATCCACGTATTTAAATGTTTATTGCTGTTCAAATGCAATAATCCGGGTTAAATTATTAATTGGATTTACAGGTTAATTAGAAGACCCAGAGAAGTGGAGAATTGGCCTCGACTGAAAGGCCAAGGGAATATAGTGTTTTGTGGATAGATTAGCGACCCAAATGGCTAGGGGGCCCACTTTGGTGCTTTTCCGCCAAGAGCCGCGGTCAAATAGCTTTCGTTTAGGGTAAGTTTTTGTTAACTCTGTGATGGTCATGGCTTGGGGTGAGGCTTTGTCCTTGATCTCACAGTGGACCGGATCAAAGATAATTTATGTTTAAATTTGTTAATTACTTTCTGGAGATCCTGGTCAGGAATAGCATTTTTCATATGCTACAAATTTTCATTCTGGGTAAATGATCACAGCAGTCGATGGCCGCACATCCCATTAA
The DNA here is from genome assembly GCF_047948215.1 of Lycorma delicatula. NCBI lineage: Eukaryota > Metazoa > Arthropoda > Insecta > Hemiptera > Fulgoridae > Lycorma > Lycorma delicatula. The sequence goes on from NC_134455.1 coordinate 126,704,009, forward strand.
AAAAATTCATATATTTTTGATATTTGTAGGTTAAAATTTATGATGTTGTGATCAACACTTCATTTAAGGGTATGAGAATACCCTTAAAATGAGAATACCCTATAGGACACTTTTATGTTTTATACCACCAAAAGATTCTTGCCCAAATCAACACAAAACGTTGATAAAAACAATTTTTAGGCAAAAAAGGTAAACAAAATTTTTTTTTTTCAATTTTTGAAAAAGTTTTTATCAAAAAAAACCTTTTTCTATATTTTTTTAAAATTATAAGAAAGTAAAATTGTAATTTTACATTTATGAACCGTATATTGTATTGGGGGGGGGGGCTCCGCCCCCCCAAAACCCCTTAACAATCATTATATTTCTTTGATTTTGGACATAAAAATAATCATAAAATGAAAAAAAAAACATTTTTTACTAATTGGAAAAAATCATTTTTCCTCGTCAAATCAAGTTGTGAACATATTAGGCCAGAATATTGCTTGTGTAAGATTTGCATATGAATTTGTGCTACTGGCAAATGAAACTAAAATGCTAAAGAGGATGATATCTAAGTTAGAAGAAGTGATGAAGGAATATGGCATCAAAATTAATGTAGGGAAAACAAAATTTATCAGAGTTCATACGAAGGAAGTATGAGAGTGTAAATAAAGTTAGGGAAAGTAAAACAAGTTTAGAAATTCAGATAATTGGAAAGAATCTTGTATGATAATTGGAGGAGTGAAACAGAAATTAAGTCAATAATAGCCATGGCAAAGGAGGCATTTAACACAAAGAGGAAGCTGGACGAAAAGAGCAAAATAAACTTGGACCTAAGAGAAGGGCGGTGAAGTGTTACATATGGACTCTGCTTTTATACGGATGTGAAGTATGGACTTTGGGTAAGAGAGAGAAAGATAAGATTGAAACTATGAAAATATGGGTGTGGAAGAGAATGGACAAGATTAAGTGGATAAAAGAGTTAGTAATGAGGATGTATTGAAAAGGGTAAAGGAAGAAAGAGCACTGTTGGAAACAAAGCAGGAAAGGTAACTGGATTGATCAAATACTAATAGGAAAAGGTAAAAACAACTGTGAGTGAGGGTATTGTGAATGAAAAAGAGGAAAGGAAGAAGAAGATTGAAAATAATAAATGACATCAAAAGCATAAGTTACAAACTTAAGAGCTGGCCTGGAACAGAAAGAACTAGAGGTGTCAGTGGTGTCAGGGACCTGCCAATGGGCATAAAACCTCTTGATGATGAGACCATTTTTTTTTTTTAACAGAGATTGCACATTCATAAACATAACACAAGTTAACATCGTATACACGTGCGTGTATATCAATCTGCCAAAACACAGGAATTAGATAAATTAAACTTACTATATTAATCTCAAATAATCAAATGTCATGACATTCTCCATCTTAAGTTGTTATAGACGTTTTTATTACATTATAATTCTTTTAAAGATTTGAAACTTTAATTTAAATTGTTCAGTTTTGAAATTCTAATATGACTGCATATGCAAATTTTACTGTTCAATACTGAAATGTTTAAACTTATCTAATTACTGGGTTTTGGTGGTTCAGATTTCATATAATATTACATTTTATTATTAACACAGGGTTAGTATGTCATATATATATATATATATAGGATTTTAATATATATATTAAAATGCTTCCTAATATACGTTTAAATATTAGTCTGTTAACAAGAATTAAAAGGAAAAATTATGAAACTCTACCTTTCATAAAAATATAAAATTGTCCATTATCATTTAAAAAATAAAATCTACCAAATAATAAAGTTCTTTTATACATTAAAATATGTTTCTAATAATAATAATATTCTCTGAAAACATTAAACACTACTGTCAATAAAAATCAACAAATTTCATTAAAGTAATCAATTACTCAAGTGTATCCTTGACACAATCATGACCTAAAAAAAAGTATTAATTAATTATACTCACCCCTTTTCCAATTCTGCGTTTTATTTCATAACGATTTGTTACCGTTTCATCTATTTCTCTTACATTTTCGCCCATTGTTTTTTAATAATTAAAAATCTTACTTTATAAAGCCACTTACTATTCAAAATAAATTTTGAATCCAGATCCTGAATCACTTAATGGGTTAAAATATGAATTAAAATGTGACATTAAAAGCAGTGTATAAAATTAAAATTGACTGCATACGTTTTATATGCATTTCGTCCTTATTTAGTAATATTAAAATTGAAATAAACACCATTTTTAAAAAATATATAAAAAATCACATTCTTCAGTTATTTTGTATCAAACCATTGCCATAGCAACTAAGACGATGCTTCAAAAGTGGTACCAATGGTGCCAATTACGTCTCAAAAATATACCTTACAATATATTTACTTATTACATTAATTAACGTAAGAATAAGAAAAAAGGTAATTTTGAGAGTAACAACTGTTTAATAAAAAATCATCATTTCCTCAAAATTTTAAAATTTAATTTATTAAAAGCAGTCTAATGGATTTTTTTTGCTCTCGATAAAAATATGCCTTTCACTCTGGTTTTATCATTTTCAGTGATTACATGAAGTAAACTGTTATTGTTAAATTAATATTTTTTTGGAGTAAAATGTAACTAATTGGAAATTGGTCATATATCTTTTCTGCATGTAAAAGTTCTGGCGTGACTCACAAGAGAAAGTACTACAAAACTTAAAAAAGCCTATAGCATGTTGTAAAATTCTACAATTGTCATTCAACCTAAGCTAGTATCGTCGGTTAAACCACCAACATTTCAAGAATGTTTTTACTTTTTCTGAATATTCACAAATATTCTTAAACAACTCTTGGATAAAACTTATTATTAAAGAAAATTTTCATGATTTTTTTTAGCTGTGGACTGATCACACACACACACATATATATGCATGCCTTACTCGATTGTTATTTATTGAAATTCAATAATCTTAATCTTTAGAGAACTATAAAACTAATCCTATAGAATAATTAATAAATAGTTTATTTATTTTATTGCTCCTTTTTTTGTATGTTACATGATTATTATAGGAGCGAGTGCAATGTGTGCAATGAGATTAAGTATTCACATTGAAATTTTGTCAGCTGTTCACAACAGCTCAGCAATCTACTTTCTAAAGCGATGTAAAAGGCTAAGTTAACCTTTTCTTTGTGGTTGTTTTTTGTTTGACGTTTGGTTTATATATTAGAAGAATGGGTGGTGGAACTAGAAGATTTAGGAGAGGCAACAGATCATTCGCACAGAAGCGACGAGATAAAAAACAGGTGAACTTTTACGAATGCCATTATTTTGACCGCGAAATTGTTAAGAATTTTTTTTATCTTGAATGCCGGCACGTGGAACAAAAATGAAAACATATATCCTGGTCTATTCAGCTAGGAATCCTTGATACAAAAAAAAAAAAAATGTTTCAAAAATTTTCTTTGAATTGTTTTTCTGAACGATTGTTTATACATTTAGCCATCGTTTATGCACTATTAAACATGTAATTTAATACACGTCTTCGTATTTAATTAACAAGAATAAAAATATATAATTCTTAAACTCAGTCTTTCATAAGTATGTATTGTCAATTTCATATGATATTTTCTAATACTATTTAAAGTGGGGACATTACTTTCTATGTCTTATCTTTCTCTTGAAAAAAAATGTTTTAGATGGGCCGTATTTTCTTTTTAAATTTTTTGAGAATGTAGTTTTATTCATTCACTAAATATTTAAGTTATTGATGTATTTTTTACAATTAAGTTGTTTTGGACTATGGTGAATATCAAGGATAAAATTTATGTACAAAAGATATTTGTTATAAATTAGTTTATGTACGTCATAATGTTTGCATTCAAATTCCAATAAGAATTTGCTAGAGTAAGAGGTTGATGTGATTCCTTGCCCAAAGTAAATTTAACAATTTCATTAAGCAGTTTTTATTTATTTATAAATGTATCTTGAAGACAGGTTTGCCAAATAGCAAAATTATTAAAAAAAATTGTTTTTAACCCCCAGTTCAGTCAGTAGATGTTATATAAATAGATCCAGTTCATTAATGTAGGCAATCATCCTATTCTTTATAAAATAATTTTAAAAGTTTGCTTCTCGTAATAAATTTATCAAACTATATTAATCATGATCATATTACTTATCTTTTTTTTCCATATTGGGATCTAGTTTGACAAAATTTAATTCAAAATAATAAGGGGGAAAGCGCTGATTCATAAATGTATTAATTGGCTTTGTAGCTATACATACCTGTATACACACATCCTTTTTCCAGGATGCCTAAAAGGGAAATGTTTCATGATATGAAACATTTAATTAATGATGAAATTAAGTTGAATTAATGGCTACTGTAACCTCTGAAATAGTTATTTAGTTTATAGAGTTGGGCCACTTACCAAGTTGGAAAGAGTTTTAAAACTTTATTGTTAAAGTTTATATATATATAAACTTATAAAATTTTATATATTTTTCTTCCTACCATTTCATTTTTTGGCTTAAAACATTTTAATTATTAATATAAGCATAGAAAATTTTACTACATTGCAATATCTTCTATATTTTGACCATGCTTTAACTCAAATGTTAGAACCAAGAAAACAGAAATTTTACTTACATTTCAAAAGTGATAGGTAGATGTGCAGAATCAAATAAGAAAAAAACAAAATTGTTCTCTGATTTCATCCTAGAAAACCCCAAATAATATTGCCAATGAAAAGATATTTTGTAACCCCTTTTTCACATGAAGCATATTACATTCAGTTAAAAAAAAGTAGTTTTAAATAAACTACACAAAATTATAAAAAAATGGATTAAAAAAATATATATTCCTCTAAATGGTCAGCATGCACCCAACCTTGTTTTTGTAGTTGTCTCTTGATATGAAATTATTGTTTATAGTTTTTAAATTAGTGGAAAAGTTGATAATGGTTGTGAATAAAGTTAATGTGTGTAATGTTTTAGAACAGTTAACAAATCTGGAATATCATTTTTTAAGTTGTAAAAAAATGGTTGATAAATAGTGGACATAATAATTTATTTCAGAATAAATAATATATTTAAATAATAACATTAAGTTTCTTGCAAAATAATTTTGAAAATTCCCAATTCATGAACGACAAAGGAATTAAGTTGTTGAAAATTATCCTGTTAAAAGTTGATGTTTTGAATGTACATCCCAACTGTAAAAATATTATTTTTTTTGTCTTCAGTCATTTGACTGGTTTGATGCAGCTCTCCAAGATACATCAAACCACTGTGTTAACCGCTTTGTTAGTTAAATTAAAAAAAAGAAGAAAACTTAACCACCACAGTAACATAAAACTTAAAAAAAAATGTAATACAAACAGACAATTTTTGTGAGATCCTGCATCATCAATATATGCACAATTCCATAATTACATCAACAAATAACAAAAAGAAATAAAAGCTTAAAAATTTATAAAACATAAAAATTCCAAAAACCACAAAATTTGTAACAACATAACTCCACTGCTGTTACTGGAATGATGTAAATTTAAAATGTCAAACAGCTACGTCTACATCTATGACTATTGGGATTAGTTTTTTTTTAGGTTTTCTGTTACTTTGTTTGGTGGTTGTTTTTTGGATATATTTATAAAATTAAACATAATATATCTTTTAAAGCAAAGCTTTTTGCTTAACCCATTATGAAGTAAATAGATGTTTAGAAACTTCATCTAACCAAAAAGATAAATGCAAATTTAAATTAATGAAAGCTATTGAAAATTTGAATAAAAAATGTGCTAGTAAAAAAATCCAAGTATTACTAGAATAAGATAAAAACAGTAAAAAGTAGAAGAGTAATATAAGAAATATTGGCATGAATAGGGTCAAAGTAGTTGATTAAGGAAAGGTTAATTTTCTTTTTAGTCAAACAAGAATACCATCAAAAAAAGTAGAGGAATGTTGAGATAAAGTTATGTGTATTACATGTAAAGTTATGTAGTTTACACGACAATAAATTTTTGTTTCAGTATTTTAATTTACCTCACTATGAACACTACAGAAGTTTGTAAAGAATGCATGAATGGAGTGAATTATTTGAAAAGATATTTAGTTTATTAAAAGAAAAAGTACAACATTGAAAGAGTTATTATTAATTTGCTAGTCAATACACATCAATATCTTGCTATAAGAAACTCAAGCTTATTATATTGGGGTTTGAGGAATCTGTCAATGAATGAACTTAAAAAGTAAATAAATAGAGAAAATTACTATTAAATATATTAATATTAGTAGTTGTACTACTAATATTATAGTATTATTTCTCCTACAATAAATTTTTATTAATAGTAACTTGTACTATTATTTACATTATAAATATTAGTGTTACTATTCATAATTTTTTTTTTTTTGTGGGCGAAAAACGCCTGGGTGTTATCATCGCCCGGAATTTTATTAATAAAAGGGAATTTTATTAATAAAATTTTATTATAACTCCAGAATAATAAAACTTATAATGTGTAAAATTAATATTAATCATATAGTAAAAATTTATTAAAACATGAGTCAAGAAGGTAAAATAAAACTACAAAGTCATTAAAATATAAATGTTAAAATAATCGAATAAAGAAACTATATAAAAGTTACCTAATTCTGATGGGTTGTGCAAAAGCCTCCCTTCTCGGATAATAAAATTAAAGACAGAGACCCAAAAAAATCAAAATTGGAAGTAAAGGTTAAAAATGATAAAAAAACATGATTAATAACATCAAAGGCAGTAACTCGGGTGGTAAAAGGAGGTTGAATACACGCTTCTTTTGCAGCATAATCTGCTTGTTCATTACCTGAAATCCCTGCATGGCTAGGGACCCAGCAAAGCTTACCTCTGTGTTGCGATTACCTAACTCAGCGATTGCATCGTAAATTTCAATGACAACAGGAGGCTTGGAATAGAAGTTTTCTAACGCCTGGAGAGCACTACATGAGTCACTGCAAATAAAAATGTTTCTATATTTAGGGTTAATGATATTTAGGGCCTTATTTATAGCGAGTAGTTCAGCGGTGAACACACTCGTAATACTGGGTAGGCCAAACATATAGGTTCTTTCATTGTTAACAAAAGCATAACCAACGGTATCGTATTGTTTCGACCCATCAGTGTATATCACCGCGTCTGGGTTCATCTTGGTGAGAATATACTGAAACATTTGCCGGAAAACAGTAGGTGGTGTTGAATGTTTATCGTACATTGTAAGGTCAAATATAAAATTTACAAGGTTTATTCTCCACTACTATTCATAATGCTAGATAGAATTTTTTTTACTAAACTGAAACTAATATTATTATCTTTTTTTTAATATGAAAGTATGATTGCTTCAGATATGAAAAATCTTTGTTAAAGTAGTTTAGTTAAAAATGTAGGATTAATTGTTAAAATGTAAGTTACTGATTAAGGTTTTGCTTTTATGCAATAGAGTACGAATATAAGTATTCCCAAAAAGAAACAAATCTTATTCAATTTATGATAATGAAGTGATATATTATTTTATGGCACACCTCATTTACTAAAAAGTGTCAGAAATAATTTATGATGATTAGCATAAGTTGGAAAAAATTAATTAGAAGAGCTTTATGAAAACATTACTGATTTCATTTTTAAAACATTCTCCTTGAAAATTTAAGTTTGCTACAAAACTGACCAAAAAATATATTTAACTTGCCCACATTTTCAAAAAAAATTATGTTTTCAGCCATTTTGTACTTCTGCATTTAAATAATATTGTTTGTGTTTCTACAGAGCCTTCAGCTTTTGTTATGATGATTTATATATAAAAAATGATTTATATAAAAAATGTATGATTTATATATTACTTATTTAACAAGTGGAAACTTTTTCAAGTCTTGGTTTTCAATTGAAAAAATAAAAATGTATGAAGTACATAAAGTATATTAGGTTTAAAAGTAAACATTAATGCTCTAAGTCTAAGATGTTACTATAAAAGATAGTGAAAGATTTACTTAAAAAGAAGTATCAAAAAGTGGGATTTGAAAGCAGATTCTCTAAAAACAATTCTATTTCTGTATATAATGCAGGTGTACAATTATTAAATTAATCAGTAATGAAAAATCTACGGCCAATTGTGAAAATATGGGTAGGGACATACTACTTAACTAGAAAGTAATTTGGAATGGTATTAAAAAATTGTTTTCTTTAATTTTACATAAACTGTGGTTCAGAAGCAATTCCTCTCAGAAAAACTTGTTTCTGCATTTAATATGGCTATAATTATTAAATTAATCAATATTGAAAAATTTACACTAATTATGAAATTATAGATTGGGGACAACAGATTTTGGACATAACATTTGCATTTAATTTATAATTAATTATATAATAAAAATAAATTTTATTTAAAATTTTCTTATATTTAAAATTTTCTTATATTTAAATAATTTATAGGTATTTTTTGTATTAAAGTGTGACATAATTAGCAGATAGCAGAAAACAGAGATTTTTCAAGAGATAAGCTCACCCCAATAGAATAAATTGTTTTTGATATGTATAAAAAAATATATTGTACTACCAAAAAATGTGTTAAGTGAGGGTCATAAAGCAATGCTTTTGATAAAATAATAAAAAATTTTATGAACATCAAAAACTTAATTTAGGTTTAATTTGGAAACCTAGGTATGAATAATTTATAGAAAGGTTTGAAAATTAACATAGCTTGTGGTTTTGTTAATGTTTTAATTTATGATTACATAAGTAGATCAAAATCGATAAATTCTCTGTTGAACATTTATGAATTTCCAGCTGAATGCTGCCCAGACACAAAACTTACAATTATTTCAATTTTTGTTAAGATTTAGTTGTATTACATTTTAATGTTTGATAATGGAAGTTTCAAGATAAATAAAAACAAAATAAAACTTTGTAGTTTAATGATGTTTAACTTTAATAATGTTTTTGACTTGAAATGAGTGATAACTTTATAAATAATTTATATTGTTTTCTCATTCTTTAATTATTTGTTCTCAGAAGTTAAAAGCCTTGTAATAAAGTTTTATTTTTAATTACAGTGGCTATTAACAGTATTATCATTTACTGAATTTATTTTCAATATCCAACTTTTAATGGTTTGGGCTGCTAATAATTTTGACCACTACGACTGTAACGTCAGTTGCAATGCTTATTTTTGTAACAGACGTATAAACTAAAAGTACAAAGATTTTCATTTGAAAAATTACTAACTTTTAAAGAATAACCTACTTTTAGTTTTCAAAATACCGTAAGCTTTAAGACTGTGTATAATAGACAATGATAACAGTGTTTTACAAATATCATTAAGAAATGACTTATATAATGTTTGATTTTAGAAATAATTGTTATTTACAGGAAACATTCTGACATCCATAAACAGGCCAAACTGAATTCACACAAAAGTCTAAACTTTAAATGAAAATCGTGCAATAGATATATTTTTATTTCTTTGTATGAAGTAAAAGAAGTATTGTGAGCGTGAAAAAATTCGGTTTTCAGGTTTCAACGAATGTGGCCATTTTGACCATCCCTGAATCCATTTTTGGTGTGATGTTTGTACATATGTATCTAACATAAGTTAAAAACGATTAGCCGTAGAATATTGAAGTTTTGGATATAGGACTGTTGTGACATCTAGTTGTGCTCCCCACTTTTGATTGATCCAAAAAAAATCCCCAAAAAATTGGATTTCGAACTTTTTATTAAGTGCAGTAATAAGCCTTCATTGAGAGCTTTTCAACAATATATCATAAGTGAAACTTATTTTTATTTATTCCAGAGTTACAGCCAAATAAAATTTTAATTAATGAAATATTTGGTTCTTACAAGGGGAAGGCACATCGGTTCGAATCCGACTTTCATTTCCTTTTTTAATTAACTTTTTTTTTAATTTAAATGTATTAATTTATTAATAACATTTTAACCTCCGATTGTAAAAAAAAAATTACAATAAATAGTAATTAAATAATAACAATTAAAAAAAAACAAATTAAAAAAATCTGAAGTTAGTAGTGAAATAAAATTTTATGTACTTTTAATTTTAAAAACAATGTGTATTTGTAATTTAATAGGTGTACAAGGAAGTCTTGTGGGGTCCACGTTAGTTTTTTCTTACAAAAGGTTGTGAGATTTGTACAGATAAATTTTAATTATTAAATACCTAATCACAAAGAGAGCCAAAGTCAGGCAGCATTCATGGTATTTTTAGTTTGAAGATGCCCCTATTTAAAAAAAAAAAAAATTAATTCAACTGAAGCATGAGAGAATTAATAATATTAAATTTTAGATCTAATTTCAATGTGGCAACATATTCTGGAAAAAATTAAACCTACAAGAGCTATATATTTTATACTGATGTGTTGTTGACTACAGTTATTTGAGAACTGTTTGCAGTCATTGCCAAAAAAGTAATTCATAAAACTATTCAAAAGTAAAATTCTAAAATAGTGAAGTAATTCATAAAAATATTCAAGAGTAAAATTCTAAAATAGTGCCATTACTAAAGTATGATTCAGTTTGTTACCAATATTCAAGAGTATATTTAAAAAAATTGTAATGTATTTAAAATATTTTAAAAATAAAATATTTTTAATTAATTGTATGAAATTTTTTTTACTGTTTATTTAAAATAAAGCCTTTGGTTTTTATTTTTCTTATTTATATTTTATTAACCTATGCATAACTGCACAAGTCTTTTCATAGCTGATTTTTTTTGTTGATTTTTAATGTGACATAATCAGTCCAGAAATAATTTTTAACTTTTATCACTGAATTTGAGGATTTTAGACTGGCTTTAAATATTAATTTTTGTGCAAATAATACAAGGTTCTGTCACATAAGAATTTTTTCAATTCCTATTTTAACACATTAAAAGATAAGCCATTATTATGGAATGTTCATTATATCTTCTTTACTACGGTTTATATTTTATTGTTAAAAAAATTGATGCATAAGAAAATAATAAAGTTATTGATAATTTTCAACTTATAACAGAGGGCATGGTTAAATTTTAAGCTCTGGTGCAAATGTAATGGAAGATCATTGACATTACCATCAGATTACTGATGGTAATCTGATGTTATTAATATTACAAAATTTTACTACATGTATATTTTAAAATGTTGTTTTCATTTTAATCATTTGGGTTAAATAAAAATGATGTCTTATGTAATTTAGAATTAGGTTTTTTGATTATAGCAAATTTTGTTTAGGTTGCTTCTGATGCCTTGAATTTATTTCTTGATTTTCTCATGATTAGAAAATTTAACTGCTGCAGAAAATCAAGTGTACAACTTAATGACATTATTACTCATACTTTATTTGAGTCATGCGCAAAATTTGTATCCTATTCAGAATGTAATCAATGAGATATTATGCCTCTATTTAATTTCTATTAATGTTGGTTTACTGAAACAGTACTTAGTGATAGTAATAACCACTATGTGGACTATGTAAGATGATCAAATCATGTTATGGATACATCCGTACCGTAGAATATAGTCACAAGAAAAAGTAAACTATATCATTAGAAATTGAATATAAAACAGATCTTTTGTGGTTTTTTTATAGAACAGTAGAACTAGGCAGCTAGAAAAAGTGTTTCTTACTATTAAAAAGGAACTTACGAGGTTGTTTGTAGTTATTTGATTAATTAACATCTGATGGTTGATCAAAGTAGGTTTCACACTTAAGAAAAACTTACAGATATTCTGGAATGAATTCTTGAAAAAACATTTCCTATTTCTACTACAAGTGTAAGAGATCTGTAATCATATGTGTATCTCATATTTTATTTATTATGGAGGGAAGATTAGCAATTTATAGTAAAATACAGCCGTGATGTGTGTTCCACACTGAACCCATTAAATATGTTTATAAGACCATGCCATTAACAAAAAGAGATTTAGTAGTTGCAGCAGCTGTACACTGTATAGCTATTTAAAGAATTGAATTAGGTGTAACAGAAATCTGTTTGCATGCTGCATGATTTGAGAATTACAACTGCTTCTACTCAATAAGATTATTCCCATATCCTGTCATTACTTACTCAATGAACAAATGCTTACAACAGATTAATAATAACGCAAAATTTTCATTCCAGTTGCATTAAGTTTATTCTACATAGCCATTCCATAATCATTTTACATGACTATGAATATGTTTCACCATATAATTATTCTTTTTTATTTGGTATAGTTTGATACAGCTTCTGCAACTTGCATCCTAATCACCGTGTCTGCTATCCATTCAGTTTTCTTTTTAGAAGATGTATTAAACTATAACTATTAAGTATTAAAAGCCCAACATTAAATAGTAGTGAACAGTTCCTCACTTCTTGTTAATAAATGAAAACATTAAAAAAAAAATTTAATTCACATTAAGTTTTTCATGAAGTTGGTCGTTATTGTCATTAGCTATTAAATACAAATATCATGCTGGAAACTGCAACCTGTATTGTTTAACTTCGATGACTTGTAGGAACATTAAACGTTTCTTAAACCCTGGTTTTGAATTTGCCAATTATTATTAAAGATGTTTTTTGGCTTTAGTATTTGATTCTTTTTATCATTAATTCTGTCATTTTAGATTGCTGTTCCTTGAAAGATACAAATTTTACGTTTATTTGAGAAAACAGTTAATCTCTCTGATACTTTAATATGAATTTTTATTTGGTGTTGGTTTTTATTATTAAGTATACTTATCATAACACTGATTTTAATTTAGAGAAGTAAAACTTTTTCCTGATTTCATGTTTTTAACCTCATAAAATTTTATTTCTGTGATAGAAACTTGAATTCCAGAAATTGAAGATCATTGATATATTTTTAAAAACTGATTTTAGAAAAAAATGTTCATATCATTGGTAAAGTAAAATTATTTCTTGTATTAATAAATTATTTAGCTGCAGTAGTTATGGTATTAATGGGTAATATTTTTCTTTCTTTCAGAATGGTAATAGTGAACCAGTGCGGCGTTCCTATCAAGACATTGAAAGAACAAATCCAAACTTTATTGAGTATTATAAGGTAATTTGGGTGTCTATTTAAAAAAAAATTCTGTAACTTATTAATTTTTTTCAGTAAACTATATACATTTATTCAAATCAATAAGTTCACCTGAATAGTAAAATTCAAGAATTTTCCTCAAAAGTATTAAAAATAAATTATCAAATTGATCCATTTTTTATGATTAAATAAATCACTTATTATTTCTTATTATTAATTAATAAATTATGTTTTTGAAGGTACTGTAGCTTTAGTTATTTTATAAATAATAGAAGTCATTTAATTACATCTGTGGGTCATTAAACTGACTTTACTAGGATTTGAACCTTAGAACTCTTGACTTTGGAATCAGCTGATTTGTAATGACGAGTTAACCACTAGACCAGCTCAGTGAGCTGAGTTAATTGTCCCCGTTTTTTCCTTGTTTAGCTTCCTGGAATTACCGTCAGGTATTACTAAAGTGGCTAAATGAGAACGATATGTACGAGTGTAAGTGAAGAGTAGTCTTGTACGGTCTCAGGCCAATCGTTTCTGAGATGAGTGGTTAATTGAAACCCAGCCACCAAAGAACATCGGTATCCACAATCTAGTATTCTGATCTGTATAAAAGTAACTGCCTTTACTAGGATTTGAATGTTGGAACTCTCAACTTCGATATTAGCTGATTTGCAAAGATGTGTTCACTAAACCAACCCAGTGGGTAAGATAATTGTACCTGGTATACATTAATGTTACATAAAATGGCATTTTTAAATCTTTATGTCTTTTTTTTTTCATTTATCATGAGTTTTCTGGCATTTCAGTCTTAGCATATAGCCAGCCAGCTTCCTAGCCAAATAATCCTTTACTTTTCTTATAATTCCCTTTCATCTAAAATTATTTATAACCTTCTTCCTTCCTTACTTCCTTAGTAGCCTCTAGAACCTCCATTTATATACATTTTCTTCTTACTCAGTACCCGAATTTATATTTTAATTACTTTTCATTGCCAATTTTCTTAAGCACTTCATTTTTCAGAGTATCTGCCCATTTTAGCCTCATTGAAAAGTGATTTAGTAGTTTTCATGTATTTTCCTCAGAATCCATGTTTTTACTCTTCATGGGCAATGCTCCAATCAAAACATTTTTCTAATATTTTCCTCAGGTCATTATCCTAATGCCTACATAGCATTCAATACTTTTATCATTTTTCCATGTTAAAAGCATTTCATGCCATTGAAATTATGACTTTCAATTTTCTAGCTGCTGTACAATCTTTTATAAATATTTTATCCTAAATACTTGAAGTGACTTGTTATTATTTTCTAAAATCATGCTTTTATTTTCCTTTATACATACATATAAATGATTTATTCTCACTCTATATTCTTTACATTTCTTGTGCAAGTCCTGTAGCATTTCATTTGCTTCCTTTTTAGTCCACTACAGAACATTATCTAACAAAATGAATGTGTCTGATTTTCTTCCAACAGTAATGACTTCTTTTCTATTCAGATATTTATGATCACTTTTTCAGTCGATATTAAATAAGAGAAGTAACAAACTTTATCCTAGTCATACTCCTCGACCTAATTAATTCACATTACTTTTATTATTATTTCATTATTGATTCATGCCAGAGTAGGACTTTCTGTTAAGGTAAAGATTTTTATGTATATCTTTCTTTCCAATCTATACTTTTGAGGAACTCTATAAGCGTATCCCACTTATTCTTCTGTTGAATTTCTTCTCAAGGTCTGTGATTACAACATGTACTTCTTTCTTTTTTCTGTAAGCCTTTCACCTATTATTTAGCAAGCCATGAAATCCCTCACCCGATCTTTACTAAATTCAAATTTAGTTTGCCAAAATGCTTTCCACACAGTCTATGGTTAAGAGTAATAGTTAAGAGTATGGTTAAGAGTATTTTAGCAGCATATGGTGCAACTAGGTTAATTTTTCAAAATTTATTAAATATCTTTAAATTTTATGTCTTGTTTTCTTTTTGATCAGAATCATCAAAGTTAAGAAAAAATCACTAGCTCATCCTTTATTGTAACTGTACAATTCTCCTATCTTCTTTCTTCTCTCTTCACCTAAGACTTTAATTACTCAGCAGGTAAGTTATCCTTTCCATAAATCTTACAATTCTTCATTTCCTGTAAAGTTTTACCTACTTCACATTCTAGTTTCTTCAAGAAACACATTTTAGTTTCATCCGAAGTTGACAAATTTCTGTTCTGTGTTTAGATTTTCTGATGTAATTCTTATATCATTCCATCTTTGCAAAACTTCTTGAAATTTACTTGTTTTAGTTCTTATCTTAGATTCATAAGCATTCACCTTCAGACAACATATGTTTTAATAAAGGGGTCAGATGAATTTACTTGACATATATCCTCATTCAGTGTGTTAGTCAACTAACAAATGAAGTCTGTGGTAATCTGGCATTCAGTTTGTTCATACTGTTAATTGCTAAGTAAATATCTGTTTTTTTCTATGTTGTCTGAGACTAAGGTTTACTTTCTGTTTTGGTTTGATCTTTTATTCTGACATTTAATTTTAGTAGTATTTCACGTTGAATTTTATCATAATACCAATTTTTAAGTATGTGTATCACCTAATAATTAGTACAAACTTTAAATATAAATAGTTTCTGTAAATAAATATTGATTGTAACTATAAGACATATAGGTGCCGCCTTCATTATTTTTGTGGAAACTCTTATATTGTAAATTCTTTTATTATTTATGTATACAATGTAGTAAAGGAAACATAAACAATTGTTGGATTTTGCAAAGAATATATCTGAATATCTAATAGTATCCTTGCAGAAAGATTAGCTGAAGGTCCAAGGTGCTTTGGAGTTGAATCTGGTAACTGAAATTGGAGATGTCATAAGTGCAAGTGTTTCAGTTGAGGGAAAAGTCAAGGAAAATCAAAAATGAAGATTATGCTATTTATCCTTCAAAAAAGCGCAGAATAATACACATTTACAGTGTTACCATTCTAAAAACTACGTCTGTTAGAGTATCAGGGAAAAGTTTGTGTAGACTATGTTTGGTAATTTAGAAAATAACTTAACTTTTATTTAATATGTTTTAATAAAAACAATATGCTAACAAATTATTTGAATTAATTTTCACTTTTTTCTTTTTTTTTTAATTTTTATTCATTTATATATAAGTGTAATAAATGTATTGTAAAAATTTATCTGTCAGACAAATTCTTATGAAGTTTATGAATTTTAAGGTTAAAGTCTTTACTAATTGAAACTTCTCATTGGGAGGGTCGCCCAGTTTGGAGTTAAGTGGTTTAAACACTGATGGCGATAAAAAAAGAGATGTCAAGCCCATTTTCCTCAAAGAACATGATTGTCTTATTAATCTTCTTTTGTATCCGGTTATTGCAACTTAATAAATGATTTAAATTAAAAACAATATCTTTGTTTACTGTAGTAATTTTTGTTTTATGTTGACATAAAATAATATGGTGAATCTATTTCTCATGTTATAGAAGCAAAATATAGTACCAGAAGAAGAATGGTCAGAATTTATGTCTGCATTAGGACGAGATTTACCAGCTGCATTCAGAATAAGTAGTTGTTCTGTGTCTGAAGCAAATTCATTACTGCAGGTTATCGAAGGAAAATTTTTTAAACAACTTATTGAAGAAGGCACTAGTGATGGAGAAACACCACGTAAACCTTTGTGTCTTCCTTGGCAAGTTACATTTATTTTCTTTTACATTATTAAAGTAGAAGAATTACCTAAATGAATACAATTCTAATAGTAATATATGGTCTTTAAGTTAACAGATTTTTTTTTTTTTTTTTTACTATATAATAATGTATATAAATTTTATTTGGAGAGGTTAGATGCACTCCTAAGTATGATTGATTATGCCAAACAGTTGCATTGAGATTTTGCAATGGAAAATTGTTTTGGTCCCCTCACCGTTCAGCAGTTATTATTAACAACTTCTGAATCATCATGAGATTTTTATGATCATTACAGTGCTCTTTCAGCAGACCAACTTTTGACCAGCATACTTCAATTATTAAAATAAGTCATTTAAAGTAATATGATTAGATAATTTAATAATAATAATAATAATAAATTAATCTCTTGAGCGTTATAAAAGATTTGATTGTTTTTTTATTCACGTTAAAAAAATGTATTAATTAATGTTACAAGACTAATTTTTGAGGCAGACTCAAGACTTGACTATGAGTCATATCAACTAGTGTTGTAAAATTTTGATTATACTGAACTGTTAAGCCACACTCAATTGTTTATTATAAGTGCTTTATAAATTAGGAATCAAACACTGTACTGATTCTTAAAAGTCATACTATCTATTTTTTAAGATTGTTGCCAGGTGGTAATTTTGTATGTGGAAAATTAAAATTATGTTTATAAAAAGAAAGTAGGTTGTTAATAGAGAAAAAGTTAAGGTATTGGAGCATTAAGATAAAGGAAAGTCTGTTGGACAAAAAAAACTAAAAGACTAGAATAAATATAAAATGAACTTCATCTTATTGTTCCAATATATCAGGCAATGCTGTTTTAATATCTTGGTATATATTGAAAAAACTTAACTTAGAAGTTTAGATAACAATCTGCTTATGTACTAGATATGTAAAGGTTATGTAATAGATACAGAAGGAATACAGTAATTCCTGTAGAAAGCTTTGCATTTAAGTTGGTTCAAGTTATGTGTTTTTGTTAACTGTTTTGTAAAATGTGATTTTGTTCCAATTTATTAAACCTTAAAAATCCTGTTTATTTTTATTTTTACCTATTGATGTAAAAAACAGAAAATTGAGACATATTTTAACAATTTATACTTAAATTATTAATGTGTTGTAGGTTTATGTCACAAATATGTATTTTTTTTCAACATTAATGACTGCAACACAGTCCCATTCAAGTCAGTTAAAAGCGGCCATTGTGTGTGTGTGTTAGTTACAGTATTATATAAATGGTATTGGATTTCTTTGTATTTTGAAACCATTGTGATGTAATAAATTGTAAATTATGGTATCTGCTGAACCCCTTAAACATTATTATAACAATTTATTTATTTGTTAATAAATTTAAATTTAAAAAATATTTTGTAAAATATATTTTTTTATACTCATAGATTATTAGATAATATATACATATTTAGTATATATTAATTAATAATATATCTGTACGTAATAGAATTTGCCTACAGAGGAAATATGGGCTACAAAAAATTTAATTTAAATAAATTAATATATATATTTTTTATACTTAATAAATTATATTTTTAAATATAAATATATGAAATGTAAACCACCATAACACAGTAATTAGATATACGTTAAACTTACCATATTTATTTCCAATTTTGATTTTTGTGGGATCCGGCATCTTCAGTTTCTGTGATTTTGGCGAGTTATATTTCATATAATATTAAATTCTAATAACACAGTGGTCAATATGTAATTGAATTTCTTGAATTTTCAAAAAAAAAAGTGTATCAATATATTTATTAATCTTACGATTAGATCATTTAGATCATATTAATCTAATATTCATATTAGTGATAAATCTATATAATCTGTACATGTAGGTATCCAAGAAGATTGTGTTGGCAGTTACAGTTAACCAGAAAAGATATTAGACGATCTGAAAGTTATTTTCGGTTACATAATTTTCTTATTTCTGAAACAGCAAGTGGTAATATTAGTAGGCAAGAAGTTGTCAGCATGATTCCTCCATTACTTTTAGATGTACAGCCTCATCATAAGGTTTGTGTTATTTCTGTTTATTTATAAGTGTGTATTTCTATTTATTTAAATACTGGAAATAATATCACATTTGGTAGTAGAATATTATCATTCCAGAATCATATATAGTTAACAAGTTAGATGTTAATATGTACTTCAGCAATACAATATCAATAAATTAGAATGAGATTGAAGTAACCATTTTCTTTTTTTTCCAATAAATCTGATTTTATTTGATTAAAGGGAAGATACTAATTTTGCGACTGATATGTATCCATAGTTTGTTGGATTGTGCCTCATCATATACTTGAGGTTCAGTTAGAGTTCACATTTTGTTTCTAAAGGGTACAGAAACCATCTGTGAAAAAACTTTGATGCAAATGAGAAGCATGGAATTTAAATGTTTAATTGCCTAATTTTTGTTAAATGAGATCATAATAAAGTATAAAAATATCTAGTGGCAATCTTATTTATTGTCAAAATATTTTAGCAAATTAACCCACTCGCTTATTTTGTATTGTAACGCTCTCCACTTCTTTGAGGATTGTTATTTACTCCTGTGATACATGCACGCATCTACTTCATTTAACCCTAAATGCATTTTAAATGAAATTTGATTGTTTAAGATTTCCAAATATTGCCACTAGATGTTAGGTAATAGATATAAATGATATACATTATTGGAATTCTTTGTATTTTGAAACAATTTTGATTTAATAAATTATGTTATCTAGTGAACCCCTCAAATATTGTAACAGTTTATTTATTTGTTAATAAATTTAAATTTAAAAGTACTTTGTAGGGTAATTTGGCTGACATATTAATTACAACATTTCATTAGATAACTGGTATACTTCAAATATGTTAATGTTTTAGTGCTATGTAACTTCTCATATAGAGTAATTGTTATAGTATTGACTTATTTTATGTATTCTTCAAAAAGGAGTTAAAAATTGTAGGCAGTGAAAGCAATATTTCCAGTTCTGATTTAATTGATGTAAGAAGTAAATTTATTTAAAAATTATACTAAACTTAAATTAATCAATTTAATTTATTTAAAAATTATTTAATTATTATTTATTTATTTATTATTAAATTAGAACTACTAATTTTTTAATGCAATCTTCTGAAAAAAAAATGATTGTATTATTTTTCTCATTTTTTAAAATACTTATCTTATTTTTTTTTTTTGTTAAAAAAATACTTTTTTTAAAATTTCTTTTATGGGTAAAATTACAAAATCAATGGCGTAATGTCTTATTATTAATCTTTTACAATAAAATTTATTTTATTGGGAATTAAGAAAAGATAAATTAATTCATTTCATTTTAACAGTGTTCCATTCATAATTTTAAGAACTTTTTAAAGTGATATCATTCGAAAGAAATGCATACTAATGGCAATTCATTATAAAGAATTTTGAATTTGAAAATCTTTACACTAACCTAAATTTTTTACATACCTCTTTACATATTTCTCTTTAACTTGCTCCTCTGTCTTGTACAAGAATTTCAAAATATTAAAGATTAAATATTTCTGTCATTAAGTAAATAGGATGTACTTTTATGTGGGAATAAAAATGCAATCTAAAACAAAAACTTAAGGTGATGTTTTCCTAAACACTATAGCATTGACATGGTTTAGTGATTTCTGTTTTAAGTAGTTATTTTAAGTCCTACTTGAATAAATAGTAGTCACTTTGTTTAAAGTTTTTCATATTTTACCTAATACAGTATCACTTGATTAAACTAACAGTTATAACAGAACAGGAGGATTTGTAACGAGATGAACTAGAAATGGTATTTACTAGGTATTTACTATATTGGCACTAAAAAATGAGATGAAAGATGTAAATCTTTCATCTCATTTTTTAGTGCCAATATGACATTCTTACTAAGCAACAAATACCTAGCCAATTATTTTATTAATATTCTCTGTGTAAAAATAAATCATTAGAAGTAGAATTTCTGTGTACTAAAACCAAAATTTGAAATTTACATTTTATATGTAGCTGAAATGTAGGTAATTGAACACGAGCTTATTAATTCTCATTTTGTCTTAACATATAAATTTCTGTAAATGTAGGTTAATTTCAATGGAAATATAAGTAAACCCATACATATATTTATTTTTCTGTTTTGCAATCATATTTAAGAATAAAGATTATCCACAAGGAAGTATTTATTCAGTGACTTTAAAAATTTGTCAATTAATATGACTTTATTTGTAAATTTTTACGTTTTTCTAAAAAAAAAAGAAAGTTATATTAAATAATTTTTTCCTTTTGGTTAACAGAACTTATAGCTATTAAATGTGCAGATCCCCTTTCTTCATTCATTATCAATATATTCATTGTATTGCATCCCCTATTGTATTGTAACTATAGAAGAATCAGTAGCATGGTAGAAAAATAATGAAGAGATATGAAGAAAGATGAACTATTTTAAATCGAAATTAAGAGACTTATTTTATACTGACCTTGAAAGTTGTTTTTTATATTTGTTAAATGTATTGTTAAAATTATTCTTGCATATTTAACCAATTCATTGCCTTTTTATTATGATTTCTATGCTCCTGTTAAATCTTTTATGTGTATTTTGTTTCCATGAAAGGGAATCAGTAAAGTGGAGTTGTGTATTATTTGGAACATTGTAAAGAATTTTATTTAATCTATGTAAAAACTGATTTAACATTACACTTGCTAAGGAAGAATGCTTGGTACAGACATAATAAGCATAAAATATTCAATAAGTTATGCTGTAGATCAGTTTTATTTATTACAAATATTTCATTAAGTTGTTTCAAGAAAATGAGAACTCGTATAAGAATAAATTGTCATTACAGAAATGACAGAAAACTTTTATTACAATTTACAGATTTTAAACATATAACAACCTATAGTAATTTATAAGAAAAAAATGCATTAAATTTTGTTTTTTTTTTGTTTAATTTTTTTTTATTTGATTAGGTTTTAGATATGTGTGCTGCTCCAGGATCTAAAACTTCTCAGCTGATAGAACTAATGCATTCTGATGAAAGTAAAGTACCTGGTCAGTATTTTTAATTACATACATAACATTAAATATTCATATCTCCCAAAACCGTCCTGTGATCTTAGGATATGTATTTGTTTAGGAATTTCTGTATGTATATGTTACTTGACTCCCTTTATGAATCATAAGACCATGCCGATGGTGAGAGGGCTTGAGTGCTCATTGATATAGAGTAGCTAGACCAAAGGTGCAACCATATCGAAGGTATCTGTTGAGAGCCAGACTAAGAAATGATTCCTCAAAGAGGGCAGCAACTCTTTCAGTAGTTGTGCATAGCATAGGTCAGGAGGATGTAAACAGCCATACAACATCACTCAATCTTCTGAGTAGTGCACAGCTGAAAGTAATGGAAAACTACAGCTGCTTTTTTCCAAGAAAATGTAACTGTGCATTTTCATATAACAAAGATGGAGGTGCCTTCCTTGGTAAAATATTTCGAAGATAAACTAGGAAGGTAATATTGTGGGTGAATATGGACTGGACAAAAGGAATGAAAGAGGGGACCAACTTATAGAGTTTTGCACGAAGAATAATTTAGTAGTTGCCAACACCCTATTTAAAATCACTATACAAGAAAATATATATGGAAAAAGCCAGATGATACTGCAGTGTATCAGATAGATTATATCATTGTTAAGCAGAGATTTAGAAATCAACTCGTCAACTGCAAAGCTTACAATGGAGAAGACACTGATAGCGACCATAATTTAGTGGTAATGAAATGTAGATTGGGGTTTAAAAACCTGAAAAAAAAGGTGTCAGATGAATCAGTGGAATTTAGAGAAGTTTGAGGAAGAGGAGGTAAAGAAGATTTTTGAGGAGGACGTCGTAAGAGGTATGAGTAAAAAAGATAAGGTGGAAAATGTAGAAGAATGGGAGAATGTTAAAAAGAAATTCTTAAATCAGCAGAAGTGAACTTAGGGGGAAAAATGAGAACGTAGAAAACCTTCGATGTCAGAGGATATATTGCAGCTGATGGATGAACGTTGAACATATAAGAATGCTAGTGATGAAGAAAGTAAAAGGAACTATTGACAATTAAGAAGTACTACAAACAGGAAGTGCAAACTAGTGAAAGAAGAATGGATTAAAGAAAAGTGTTCAGGAGTGGAAAGAGAGATGAACATTGGTAAAATAGACAGAGCATACAGGAAAATTTTGGGGTATGTAAATTAAAATCTAATAATGTGTTAAACAAAGATGGTACACCGATTTATAGTACAAAAGGAAAGGTCAATAGGTGGGTGGAATATATTGAATAGTTGTATGGAGGAAAGAATTAGAAAATGGTTTTATAGCGGAAGAAGAATATGAAAGAAGAGAAACAATAATGAGATCTGAATGTAAGAGAGCATTAAAAGATTTAAATGGCAGAGAGGCTCCTGGAATAGACGGAATACCTGCAGAATTACTGCTCAACGCAGGTGTGGAAGCATATAGAAACTGGTGTGTAATATTTACGAAACGTTTTGTCAGACTTCATGATACAAAGGAAGGCAGGAGCCAATAAATGTAAAGAATACAGAATAATTAACTAGTAATGCATCAAAAATCTTAACTAGAATTCTGTACAGAAGAATTGAGAGGAGAGTGCAAGAAGTGTTAGGAGAAGACCAATTTGGTTTCAGGAAAAGTATGAGACAAGGGAAGCAATTTTAGTGCTCAGATTAATAGTAGAAGGATGATTAAAGAAAAATAAACCAACATACTTGGCATTTATAGACCGGGAAAAGGCATTCGATAATGTAGACTGGAATAAAATGTTCAGCATTTTAAAAAGTTAGGGTTCAAATACAGAGATAGAAGAACAATTGCTAACATTTACAGGAACCAAACAGCAACAGTAATAATTAAAGAACATAAGAAAGAAGCTGTATTAAAAAAGGAAGTCTGACAAAGATGTTTTTAATCTTTACATAGAACTAGCAGTTAATGAGTTAAAGAACAATTTATATCCTGAGTATCAGTACAAGGTGAAAAATGCTACGATTTTCTGATGCTATAGTAATTCTAGTTAAGAGTAAAAAGACTTAGAAGAAACAATGAACTGAATTTTGATGAAGTAACATCAAAAATTAATTTAAACAGGGAAACAGTTTTGAAATTATATGTTTGGAGCGTAGCTTTATATGGAAGGGAAACTTGGACGATCGGAGTACCTGAGAAGAAAGGATTAGAAGCTTTAGAAATGTGGTGCTATAGGAAGGAGAATGTTA
Organism: Lycorma delicatula; assembly: GCF_047948215.1. Lineage (NCBI taxonomy): Eukaryota > Metazoa > Arthropoda > Insecta > Hemiptera > Fulgoridae > Lycorma > Lycorma delicatula. The sequence continues at coordinate 126,728,029 of NC_134455.1, forward strand.
AAAATCAGATGTGTGGATAAAGTGACAAATGAAGAGGTGTTGCAGCAAATTGATGAAGAAAGAAGCATTTGGAGAAATATAGTTAAAAGAAGAGACAGACTTATACGCCACATATTAAGGCATCCTGAAATAGTCATTTTAATATTGAAGGGACAGGTAGAAGGGAAAAATTGTGCATGCAGGCAACATTTGGAATATGTAAAACTAATTGTTAGGGATGTAGAATGTAGGGGGTATACCAAAATGAAAAGTACTAGATTGGGAATGTTGGAGAGCTGCATCAAACCAGTCAAATGACTGAAGACAAAAAAAAATATTACTTACCCAAGTTTAGAAAGTGTAAAATCATAGATGTGCAGTAATGTTATTTTACCTGGGTTTTCTGAAGTAGTGTTGGCACTGAAGTATAGTGCAGGGAACAATGTACCACAGCAGGTCATATAACGTAGAATGAAGCATTTTTTTATTAGTAAAAAGCCAGTCATTGTTTCAGTACTCCATCCCCAGTCTGTGCATCACTGAACTTTCTAAACTTTTGAGAATAATGTATCATTTTTTCTACTTCATATTTTAGATAATCTTATATTCTAGTTGTATTAGTTAATTATTTTATCATACTTTTCATATTTTTGTTCTTTGTCAGAAGCATGGTGTAGCTGTTGTATTTTAGAAAGAAAGAAAATAATAAAAATATTTTTTTATTATTATATTAAACATACTGAAAAACAAAAACAAGGTTTTATTTTAAATAAATTGAGTTAAACTCTAATATTTTGTTAAATAAAAATACATTACTAAGAAGATTTATAGATTAAAACTTTTTTTTTTCATTTAATATTTACTGGGAAGGGAAAGCATTGACTGGCCTGGGTTCTGGGATGATTAGCGATTCATTTCTGTTTCTTCTTGTCCTTCTTCAGTGACAGAATTTTTAATAACTAATTTATCTTGAATTGAGTTTCACATGACTGTTTTGTTCTCTTTTGCTGAAACCTTTTAGTTAGCATTTAAATGCTGTACAATTCATATTTTTATTGTTATTTCTAAAGACCCTACTGTAGAGGAGAATTGCATTGGAAAAAAATTGGAAAAATTGGCTGTTATTAACCTGCCTCTAAAAAGAATGTTTTCAATTCATATTACACTTATTACAATATTAACAAATTACAACAACCACTTCTTTCCTTGTAAGCAGATCTATAGATCTATCCTAGTACAATTATGCAGATTTATAAATTGTACTTAAGAATATGGAATGGAATTTTTTTAATGTATAAATAATGCCATGCCTGACAGGATTATCACCAAAGACCATTGGATGAAAAACTGAATTGCAATGGAGGGATAAAAATGTTAATGTTATTCTCAAGAAATCTTTTTAGGAGTAATTTGTATCTCAGATCGAGTCACCTACAACCAAGTATGTAATTTAATATGCTAAGTTTATATTACAATCATCATAAATCATTTTTAATTCTATTTAATGTACACATCTACAAATTATTAGTAATGTTATATATTATCGTGAAATCTTTTATTATTATTGTTTGGGCTATTAATTCCACTATTAAGTGTTTAAAGTTTGTTATTGGATGTAATTCTGAGGGTAGTACGAAGTAAAAAACGTACAATCTGTTTTACCTTGATTTATTACTACCGTGATTTTTCCATTTTTGCAGCTTGATTGCTTATAACTTAAAAATGAAGGTATTTTACAAGAAATGGTTTTTGCCAATGTTTTTCTCATAAAAGTTTACATTAAAATCATATACCACATGTCCACCTTTGTATTTAAAAAAAAAGGTTGATTTAATATGCCGGATCCAAGATAGTGGACAAAAATTTCAAAACCATTAAGTAGTAGTTTTGTAATAATATAGATCCATACTCATTTCTACTCCTGGTATCCTAAATTTTGAAATATGAAGCGGTTTCTTTACTTCAACATCACCATGTATATGTACAAGTATATCATATTGTCACGTGTTCATGGCTCAGTCAGGATATTTAGAGATTTATTTAAAATGTTTATATAATTACAGTTTATTAGTTTAAGAACATATAAGATAAGACAAATCAATAATAACAGTGACAATAGGAACAATAAATTACAGTAATAAACAGCTCACAGTAATAATCAGAATAATAATAATAATGACAACAGCAAACAATAATAATAATAATAATAAATGTCAATAATTATAGTAATCACAGCCACAACAGTAACAATAAATATCAGTAATAATAATAAAAAACAATGATTACATACAAAGCAGAATTTAAAGTAATCATCAGGATTTATTTACAGGTAGTTAAATATTGAAAACCAGAATTCGGTTCCATTGATGAAAGACATTAACATGACCACTAATCTTAACACTTGTAACAACTAGTCTTGTACTAACAACAATATAGGTTCTTTGACTGCAAATACCTTTGCTCTTCACAAATAAAACTACCCTAATAATTACGAATGAGATGTAGTACATTATCTCTTTCACTTATAGTCTAACGATAACTCACTGAACCACTTCTTGTTTTCATGTACTGGAATTACTTGTGACATCACCTTAATTGCGTCAAACTTGTACACAATACAAATTTGCTCCTTCACAGACCTCCTCACAGAAAACCCTCGCTTCAAACTCGTATAATAACTCGTCATTTAGAACTCTCTTGCAGACCCACATCACATACTGACTGTCAACTGGCCCTCCCTGGAGTATTTTTACTCCTCTCCTCTTTACCTGCAGGACTGGAACCAACAAAGGCAGTATTACAAAGGATGATTGTTAAACGGACTTGTTACCTTTACTAAAAGGGTTTCTTTTAGCCCCTTTCTGGATTCTTTCCATTATTACATTTTTTATTACTTCTTTTTAATTAGCAGGAATTTGTTATACCGGTCTTGTTACAATATTATAAATTAGAGTGTAAAGGTTCTACATTTATTAACAAAGACTATGAACTATTGAAATTTTTGCATATTTGTTTGAATTGTTCTTATTATGTTTTTAGATGGTGTCGTTATTGGTAATGATATTGATAATAGTAGATGTTATATGTTGGTTCATCAAGCTAAAAGACTCAACAGTCCATGTGTAGTTATTACAAATCATGATTCATCAGTTATGCCTAACTTTGTAGTCACTACTCCAGGTACTTTTTAAATAATAATAATTTTTATTATTAATATTATTATTGAAATATACGTATAATTTTAATAATGAATACATTATCTTAGTGTTTGTTAAAATTATTTTATTATATTATGTATTCATTGCAAATGGTAAGTTTGTCTGAAGAACTAATTCTTTTCAACCATTTTATGGAAAACAAACGAGTATTATACAGTATTAGCACTTGTTCATTTCTATTTTATTTGAAAAAGCCTACAAGAATTGTTCAAAATTATATGTAAAAGTATCCTGTTTTTTATCATTTTCCATGTAGTAGAATTCAGTTTTTCATAAATTAGTTAAAAGTAACAGAAACTAATTATCCACCTTGGTGTTGTAAGGAATTAGTTGTTAAATTAAAAGAAAAAACTCTTGAAAAATGTAAGAAAACTAAGCCCATGGCTGAGTTATAAAGAATTATCAATGTTGTGCAAAATATATAAATTTTTAATTGAAAAAGATAAAAAATTATGTGTATGAGAGTAGAACTTACTAGAAAACCATCTGATTGTTGGAAGTGTTAATAAATACACAAAAAATAAACAAGATTGCTCAGAATTGTAGATGGAAGAAGATAATCATATTTTTCAAAATTGTGTTGCTAATATACTAATATTAAAAATGCTGGTTATTGCTTTATTTTGTTGAGTATCTGGATTCAAAATGAAAAAAGATTTAAATATAATCAAATAAGTAATATTTAATACAAAATTTTTCCTGAATCAGTAATATTAAAATTTATTACGTTACATGAATTTTTAATGTCATAAAGAAATAAATGAAGTGGCTGGCTAATTGAACATTTTTGGTTCATATTTTGTTACACATTTGTATATTATATTTTATCTTTCTCCTGGCTATTGAAGTTTACACTTTTGACATTTTGAATATCATAAAGCATTTTTTTTTTGTTAATATTTTATATGAATGTTGTCATATTTTTGATTCATCATAATTTCTTTTTTGAAAAAGTAATGAATTGCATAACTTGACCGGCGTAACCTAGAAAGTTATGCAATTCATTGTCAGTTTTTTCTGAATTTTTGTTTCCGTATGTTAGTGAAGTTATTTATGTTTTGTGTTCTTTATTTTTTATTTTACTGTAGTGTGACAATGAATGTGTGATAAATCTATTGTGTTAAGATAATTCATAGGTATATTTTTTAAGTAACATTCAGCTAGTAAACAGTGAAGAGTTTGTATGAGAATGGCTTGAGGTGTTGTGAATGTGTCTATAATTTGTTTATATTTAGAAATTGTTAATTTTTAAATTGCTTTTTGTTAGAGTGAGGTCAAAAAATGTACTTTTACTTTCCCATCTACCACTATAGCTCATGGTTTTCACCAGATCTTGATGTTTTTACACCTAAGGAACCCAAATAACCAAAAAACTGGATGAAAATTTTCTGGATCTTTGTATGTGCGTGTGTGTATGATCTTTCACTCCTTATATCTCCAAAACTACTGGACTGATTTTTAACAAACTTTGTGAGATTACTTCTATATATGAGGCATTGATGCCATTATATTTTCAACTTAAAAGGTCGAGGGGTTAGGCTTTACTGCAAGGTCACCCTCAGTATCTCAAGATTTCACCTAATTAAGGACTTACTTTTCTTAGGCACATTTGTTAACTAAAAACTTTTTGCACCCCCTCACACCTCGCACCACCACCCCAAAAAATGTTCTAAATAAACTAGCGGCTTAGTGTGTATGCTGCCTCAATAGTACTCCCTCTCACCACAAGGAATGCTAGTGTAGCACTGACTTACGGCTGTTGTAGTCGCCTGCTATGTTGTGATGTCACAGGTGAGCGGTAGAATTAGATAAATGAATAATATTCAAAGTGCAAAAAAGTATTTAAAGTGGCTGCTGTTACCGCCGCCACACCCACACGAATGAAATATGGTATACACACGTGCTTTAGTTGGAATCATTGAATTAAATAAACAAAAAAATATTATATTTAAATAATATGATAAATAGTTTAAATTAAGTTGTGTGTGTAAGCTATGCATCAGAAAAAGCCACATGATGGGAAAGTCCTACAACTGTGTTTTTTTTAATGTTCATACTGAAGTATGCGCCCATGATGATGATGATGAGGTAGTGAGTATAAGAAGAAATTGATGAAGCAATTAAACACATAAAAGGGGATGAAAATTTAATAATAGTTGGAGATTGGAATGCAAGCATTGGAAAAGGCAAGGAAGGAAACATAGTGGGTAAATACGGGCGGGCAAAAGGAATGAAAGAGGGGACCGACTTTCAGAATTTTGCACAAAGTATAATTTAGTAATTGCCAACACCCAGTTTAAAAATCATAATAGAAGCATATACACATGGAAAAAGCCAGTTGATACTGCAAGGTATCGGATAGATTATATCTTAAACCCACTGGGTTGGTCTAGTAGTGAACTCGTCTTCTCAAATCAGCCGATTTGGAATTCGAGAGTTCCAGCTTTCAACTCCTAGTAAAGTCAGTTACTTTTACACGGATTTGAATACTACATCGTGGATACCAGTATTCAATTAACACTGGTATCTTTTTGGTTTTTGGTGGTGGTTGGGTTTCTATTAATCACACATCTCAGAAATGGTCAAACTGAGACTGTACAAGACTGCACTTCATTTACACTTGTACATATCATCCTCATTCATCCTCTGAAGTATTATCTGAAAGGTAATAACCAAAGGCTAAACAGGAAAAAGAAAAGAAAGATAGATTATATCATGGTTAAGCAAAGATTTAGAAATTAAATTGTCGACTGCAAAGCTTACCCTGGAGCAGACATTGATATCAACCATTATTTAGTGATAATGAAATGTAGATTGGGGTTTAAAATCCTGAAGAAAAGGTGTCAGATGAATCAGGGAAAATGTTAAAGGGAGTCCCTATTCCCGTTACGTTTATTTTTTACATAGAACTAGCAGTTAAAGATGTTAAAGAACAATTTAGATCCGGAGTAACAGTACAAGGTGAAAAGATGAAGATGCTATGGTTTGCTGATGATATAGTAATTCTAGCTGAGAATAAAAAGGATTTAGAAGAAACAATGAACGACATGGATGAAGTCCTATGGAAGAAGTACCGCATGAAAATAAACAAGAACAAAAAAGATAATTTGTTTACATCAAAAAGTAATTTAAACGGGAGGAAAAGATTTTTGAAAGTATATGTTTGGAGCACAACTTTATATAGAAGTGAAACTTGGATGATTGGAGTACCTGAGTAGAACCTGTGGAATAGTCACTTTAATATTGGAGGGACAGGTAGAAGGAAAAAATTGTGAAGGCAGGCAACATTTGGAATATGTAAAACAAATTTTAAGGGATGTAGGATGTAGGGGGTATACTAAAATGAAACGACTAGCACTAGATAATGATTGTATTTATTTTGTTATTTATATTCACATTATGTTATCTCACTTTCACTTGGTCAGTATTGTAATATCATATGGCATCTATGCCAATATATTATTTTATACGTGTTTTTGTTATTTGTATTTGTCTGTTCTGTATGTTGTAGAAGAATGTTGTGGTTGTTTATAAAAGTATTAATGCCTTTGGTATTATGCTAAAAGTAGGAAGGCCTTCAAATTGTATGTAATATTTGTTCATAATATAAGGTAATTTTCTTCATGAGATAACTTTAATGTGTTTTACTATTTAAAATGTGTTCACACAAAATATTGGGTTTCAGTTTGTTTTTAAGAATATTTATTTTTCTTGTATTGGGATATTTGTATTTTGTATAGAATAAAAAATGAGATTAAAATAAATATTTTACCCTTGAATTATCTTTATAGATATTTACATTGCATGTTTTAAAAATTCAGCAAAATTGATTTATCCGTATTCATTTGGTGTATCAATTTTTTGCTTACATATAATAAATTTATTAACTCTGATGCAAAGAATTGAAATAAAGATGCTATCAAACAAATAAAAATATTTGTATATAAATAATAGATTTTTTTGATTACGTAAATTGCTTTCACATTGTAAGTTATATAATTCACTTATTGAACTGAAACATTTATTAGTCTTTATATCAGATTAAGGTATTGAAATTTAAATAGATTAATTTAAGGACTGAGAAGTAACAATTTCATTTTCTTAATGCAAACCATGGAATCAGCAGTTAGACAATTAATATGCAATTAAATATATAGGTGATTTCTGTTATTTGATCCTGAAAATATTCCCTATCTTGATACTCTTTAAAAATATAAACCTTTGCAATGACAAACCGAACGAACTTGTTTAATAAAACTGCATGAGGGATGGTCACAAGACAGATGTAGATGTTTTGAATTAAGTTTTTAAAAATATTTTATTATGCAGCTTGGTTTGTGTTATCATTGCAAGAATATTTTTTTTTTTTAATATCACTGCTAACTGTCATTGAGAAGAAGTTAGATTTTTTTTTTAAAGGAAGAAGTATGCAGTTGGAAATGAATGGGGACATTTTTGATAATGAATTTGTATATACAATCTTGCAGCTTCTACAGTGTTTATTATACTCCTGGAAAACATTAAAAATTGGATGTTAAAGAATATATTTTATCATTCTATATGGCACATCTTTTTTTAAATTGGTTTTAATCTTATTTCTTTATTTTCTTTAAATTGGTTGGAGAATTGTATTAATTTTGATTTTGACGTAACATTTGCAAAACATGCTTTTGTTTTGTGGAATATATAAAAATATATTTTTTTTTTTCTAAAATCGACCCTTTTGGGAATCATATTCCTCTGAATTATACAAATTATATTAATCCAATCAACCCAAGTACAAAATAAATAAAGTAGGATGACACCTACCTTATTCCATAATCCAAGCAAGAATGCTTTCGCGAGTACCTCACATCATCAGTTGCTCTATATAATTTTTCAAATCGTTTGTTCCAAATTACACATTAAAATTAAAAAACCTATACTATATGTGAAATTTAAAATTGTTAAAAGATCCTTTTCCAATTAAATGAAATCAGAAATAAAACTAAAATTTTTTAAATTCAAAAATTTGAAATTTTAAATTAAAATTAAAAATTGCATATATATAAAATATGAAGTCATTAAATAAATGAAATTAATTAATATTATGTAACTGTGTAGTCACATTACTTAGGCTAACTAGTCTACGTGGATTTCTATTTTGTTTTTATTATTGATTTTAATTTTGACTTTTAATTTTATTTTATTAATGACTTTATTTTTTATATATGTGCAATTTTTTATTTTAATTTACAATTTCAAATTTTTGAATTTAAAAAATTTTAGTTTTGTTTCTGTTTTCATTTAATTTGAAAAGGGTCTTTTAACAATTTTAAATCTCATGTATAGTATAGGGTTTTTAATTTTAATTTTTATGTGTAATTTGGAACGAATGATTTGAAAAATTATGTAGAGCAACTGATGATGCAAGGTACTAGCGAAAGCACTCTTGCTTGTATTTTGTAATAAGGTAGGTGTCATCCTATTTTATTTTATTGATTCTGTACTTGGGTTGATCGGATTAATATATATATATATATATATATTATATATATCCTCTGTAACAGTACAAATTAATTTATATTTATTAGATCAACCCCAAGTACAGAATAATTGAAATAGGATGACATCTTATTTCATTACATAACAGAAGTGCTTTCGTAAACTTGATTCGCATCATCAGCTGCATTATATTTACATATATATTTCAAAAAACATCATAAACTGGCAACCCGTGGTATCATACTACTTACTTATAATTTTATGTTAAAAATATTTTTAAACTAATTAAAAATTTTTAAATTAAATTTTAGTTATACTTTAAAAGCTTTACACAAATTTAAAACCTTTATTAAAAATTTTAAATTATATCAAAACAAGACCTAAAATATAAAAAAATTCTTTAAAATTATAAAGATTAATAATTAAGTTAAAATTAATTTTTTTTTACATATGTGAACAACATAATATGACAGCAATATAAACAATTAAAATTAAAACATAGATAAAAATTAAATCATTAAAAAAAATTTTAAAGTAAAAACAAAAACTTACGTAAAGTAAAATTATGTGCTAACAATTCCACTGAATTTACTTTATTAACCATATTGAAAGATCAGTTACTCAATATTATCAAAACAGAAAGTGGTGCTATCTACTACAGCCTTTATAATACTGTCATCCTTATACTCTATCTGAAGGTTAGAGAGGATAGGATAAATGACCCTAGTAAACATTTTTTTGAATTACTAAAAATGTTGTAATATTCTTAATTATAAAAATAGTTTAACATATCATACTATATTATACCCTTATGAACCAAGTGCACCTATATTAACTGGTTTACCCAGTTTCCATTGGGCATGAACCCAGTGGAAAGTGAGTCAAATGTACAAGATAATTCTACTGCGTCCAGGGTTATAGCTGATGTGCTAGCACTGCCGGATAACTGTGGTCAGTGTGCTGGTGTTATAAAGTGTGATACCGGCTAACAAATACTAAATGATTAGATCACACCAGGTCAGAAAATGTCTCTGCACAACCCTTAGATGCCTAAGTGAAAAGTTTAAGACTAATGAGAATATTCAGAAAGCCAATAGAAATTTTGTTCGATTTCCTATTAATGACTACACAGATAGGAAGAATTTTTCCAAGACCTATACAGCCGTGAGCCACTGCCTGTCCCACTAGCAAACCCATTAACTTTGGAACGACTGGAAGACCAAGCCACTGATACTATACTAACAGTAGATGAAGTGAAAATGGTGATAAAACAACAAAGCACCTGGGATTGATGGAGTAACAGCTGAAGTGCTAAAATCAGGTGGCAATATTCTTGTCAGTCGCATACAATCATTACTACAGCTAATATGGCATATAGAGAAAATTCCTACAGCATGGAAACAAGCAATTGTTATATCGATACTAAAGAAGGGTTTCAGTTGCAAATGCAAAATCTGCTGTGGCATAAAGTCTCCTATCAATAACTAGAAACGTTTTTATGAGAATCGTCCAAACTCAACTGCAGAAACGTAGAGAGCAACTGTCTAGAGAAGAACAGGCTGGCCTTCACCCAAACAGAGGCTGCTGTAATCAAATTTTCATTCTCAAACAAATTTTGGAAGAGCAAATATGCTGTGGGAAGTGAATAGTCATTGTATTCATAGATTTCAAGGTAGTATTTGACAGTGTCCATTGGCCACCACTATGGGTGGCGCTCAAGTCTGAACTTATGCCTGCCAAACTCATCCAACTGCTCATAGAAACGTACAATGGCTGTAGCAGCCGCATATGCATCTGTAATGAACTGTCTAATGAATTTCTAATACAAACAGGTGTAAGGCAAGGCTGTGCCATCTCACCCTTACTATTCAGTACTGTTATTGATGCAATTATGCGGAAAGCCTTCATTGGCCGGTATGGTGAAATACTGTGAAAATGGGTATATGTCAGCTCTAATGTTTGCCAATGATAGCACTATATTTGCAGATGATGAAGCCGAGCGACAGACACCCTGTACGACATTACGAGTGCAGTACAACTATATGGTCTCAAAGTTAATGCTGAAGAAACCAAGGTTCTAACAACTGATATAATAGCAGATGGCTCACCATCTGCTATTTACCTGGCTGGAATACACATTGAGCAGGTTGATTTAATCCAAGAAAAGAAGATGTCATCATCCATGGTCCACGGCAGGATTGGCCAGGCAACAGCTGCCTTCCAAACATTGGACTGGTGCATATGAAGGAAACCAAATGTAACCTTGAAGACAATGATCCGAATGTTCTGGCCACTCATATTAGCAGTCTTGCTATATGAATCAGAAACATGGACACTACTGAAAGAAGACCTAAACAATTTAGAAGTATTCCAAATGCAGTTCCTATGGCGAATAATAGGTGTATCACTGTGTGATCGTCTGCAAAATCACACAATCAAGCTCAGATGTAATGAACAACCTACAATTGAACTCTAAATACAAAAACACAGGTTGCAGTGGTTTGGGCACGTGTGCCGAATGCATATACCAACTTCCATGCCGCTCCTATGAAGACAACGACCTGCACTGTGGAAGATCCAATTAACTGTACCAAAGAAAACATGGGTCAAGCAAATTGAGGATGACCTAAAATACCAGAGACTAAAATGTATGTGATGCAAAACTCGCAACTACTGTTGAAAACATTGGTTTTCCAGTGGCACCTACAAAAACGTACTGCTTTGAACTCTCCCTCACCCATATGTTCATTAAGGGATCAAAGAAGAAGAAGAATTGTTTAGTTCTCTGTTTAACTGCTTTTCGTTCATTTTTTTCCTACTTAATTGTTATTTTATTAAACCTTTCTAACCTTTAAACAGTTGTTGATATGACAGATATTGTCACTTGCTATGCTGGAGGTTTTCAGAAGTAGTTCAAAAAATTTAGTTGTGATTGTTGAAATACATGTCGCTCTTAGATTTCATCTAAAAATTTTAGAAAACATCCTATGAATTTATAAAAATTTAATTATAGTATGTGCAGTCAAACTGAACAACAACATTCAACCTTTTTTTCTGAAATAAATTTATTAGATATTATGTACTTGCTGCACATTTTTTATTGTAAACTTTATATTTTTTATTGTAAGTTTATATTTTTTCCATTTAGAAAATTTTAATCATTTGTTGAAACTAAAATAAAGTTTGATACATATTAGCGCTGAATTATATGAAGTTGAAATTAATAGTAGTGCACAGTTGAATTTTAGAATAAATAATTTGAAAAATTAAATAAAGAAAAATAGACATTTATGTATTGTAAAGCATGCCTCAAAAAGATAGCGTATTTAAAAATTGTGATACAAAACACTGCGTAAAGTGTGTATCAGTATGTAAGGTTAGAAATAAACAGATCCACAGACCAATTAATTGAAAAGGATAATTTAATGTTATTTATCCATTTTTAAATTTTCATTTTAATATTGATTAGATGGAAACAATGATTGATTGATTTGGTCCAGCATTAATGGTTTTATTAAAATAAATTAATTTTGATTTTAGGTGGTGAAGAAGAGATCCTTAAATTTGATAGAGTATTATGTGATGTACCATGCACTGGTGATGGTACTCTAAGAAAGAATGCTGATATCTGGCTGAAATGGAACACTGCCAATGGAAATAATCTGCATGGGCAAGTATGATGTTTAAGTCAGATAATTAGAGATGTTTATTTATAATTTTATTTAGTATTTTAACTTCCTCAATTCATTTTGTTTTTCTGTATTCATTTATTAAAATATTTAACAAATTTTAATTGATTAAGGTCGTTAATTTAATTTTCAAAACATTTGAAATTTAATTTATCAAGTCTTTTGTTTATTTTTCAGTTGTCATTTGGCTGAATCAGGAAATTTTGTTTTAACTCTCCTGTTCAAAGATTTAAAAAAATATTGATAAAAGATTCTTGCAATGTATTTTCAATTTCTTCAATATCTTTAATATGAATTATATTACTGTACTGCTATAAGAAAGTTTGGCTTCAACAGAATTTACTATTACATTTGCACTTAATGACAGTAACATTAATCTCTTTTTATGCACCTATTTCTTGTTTTGAGTATTTAATTTGAGCCTTTATCACTTTTTACTTACATTCCCTTTTGTTCTCCAATGTGTTACTATGTGAGGTATTTTTTTTTTTTTTTAGACGCTTTAGGTTTAACCCACTGGGTTGGTCTAGTGGTTAACGCGTCTTCCCAAGTCAGCTGATTTGGAAGTCGAGAGTTACAGCGTTCAAGTCCTAGTAAAGCCAGATATTTTTACATGGATTTGAATACTAGATCGTGGATACCAGTGTTCTTTGGTGGTTGGGTTTCAATTAACCACACATCTCAGGAATGGTCGAACTGAGAATGTACAAGACTACACTTCATTTACACTCATACATATCATCCTCATTCATCCTCTGAAGAATTATCTAAACGGTAGTTACTGGAGGCTAAACAGAAAAAAGAAGATGCTTTAGGTTGTTAAGGATTCACTTTACTGAGATGTTACTTCTAAGTTGTGCAAGTGAAAAATTGTGATGTATTTTCATTTTTACAACACAGAAAAATAAATAATTCTTTCCTTGATATTGGTTTCCAGAAAGTACCGACACAGTCAAACAAGTTTTCTATGTAGAATATAAAGTTTGATAAGTACATTACATTATAATTTTGTTACTGTGTACCTTGACCACCTTTCTTTTTCAAAGTTTTATTCTTAGTTAAGTTCTTTTTACAGTAGTTTGTCATTAGAGTAAAAAAAAAGAAAGCCAACATCATGCAGTGAACTGTACTAAATGCTCTGACTACAGTTCAACCATTCCGTTAATGATGCAATGACTGTTTGCATTTTATCTTACTTCACACCCTACAGTTTCCAGAATGCTACTTTATGAGATGCTGAAGTATTATGATTCCATTAGGAGTTGTTAATGACCATTCTATTAGATATTTATTATTCTATTACTTATTTTGAAGAATTATTCATCAGTGAATTTACTGTACACTAGTTGGTAATGTGCCATCTGTAGCATTCAATATTTCCCAGAATTCAGCTGCTGGGCCTAAAAATTAAAAAAAATCAACACTCGCTGACAATTTTAATTTAAATCAAACAATAAATATTTATTTTTCAATTTTAATTTAACATGTTTAACTAACTTATTTATGCAAATTAAATTTTTAAAAACCATAAGTTTTTGCAGAAAATTTCATTTTGTTTTTATATAGATTATGTAATATATTAATTGCTGTAGTTTACATCAAACTACATTCATTTTTCATGTAATTTATAATTGCTTTATTTATTTATTTGAATAAACATGTATTTGTTGTTGAGGCTAGTGTTAAATCTCTTTCTCATAAAACATCACTACTTATTTTCTTTGTCAAAAGATGTATTGACATTCTTGTGTTATTTGCGTTGTTGGCAATAAACTGTTATTTCTGTTCTATTTGAACTTATCTTTTCCATAGTTATTGTGTGGGGGAATAGAGAGGGAGTTTTGCTGTAATTTTCATAGATATCTGTCCTGGGGCAGAGTACCCTGTCACCATGTCCATGTCTATTCTCTAAAACCTTTGATTTTTGATAGCTGCCATTTCCTTTAAGGTTGTCCATTTTCTTAATATTCCCATTAACTTGCCTCATTTGACATTTTCAAATGCTTAAATGTATTTAAAAAATATATAATTATTCCTTTTCCTCTCTCTATATACATTTCACTAATATTCATATACTCCATTTGCATCTCTTCTGTGACTCGCTTTCCTGAATCCATGTTGTTCTTCTACAACTATTTAAGCAATATTTTTTAATCATTTCTGAATCCAAAATTTCACTGCCCTGTAAACTTGACAGATAACTGCACTATGCTCTTTGGAGTTTATAATCGTGGCTATTTTAAGAAAGTTTTACAATCTGTTAATTATTATTTTCACGTTTATTGTCAGCTCATATAATCCCGCAGCTTTTTTAATCATATCCTTTATTATTTGCATAAATTTTGATTTAAGATGGCTGCTTCTACTTTAAATATCATCATGAAGAACATTTATTTGGTTTTCCATTGATGTAGTTTTATTTCTCTATGAATGATTCCTACATTATTTCTTTTTCATTTCCTGAATAGTACACTGTGACGTATTGTTGTAAATGTCACTTTGAATCCACCTCACTTATTTGGCCAGCCACACACACAGTAACTGTATGTGTGGCTGGCCACATGAAATATTTTATTTTAATTTTTTGACTATATATTTATATAATATATGACAGTTTTAATGTTTTTGAGTTTAATGTGTGATTTTAAAAAGTTTTATTAACTGACGATGAAGGAAACCCTCGAAAGCACTCTTAAAATGGAAAAACAATAAGCATAAGGTAAGAGGCATTATTGAATTCTGTACTGTTGGTACTGTTGAAAACTTTTGTCTTTGACATAATTGGTACAGAGGGGAATATATATATATATATATATATATGAGAATAGCAAAAATAATTGAACAGGTTTATCTAACTCCTTAGTGCTTGGTAAACTAAGATTTATATGTTATAAAAAGTGGAAGGATGTATTTCTGTCACTAGCTAAATCATTTTATTCATGAAATCCAATCTTTATGTATACGCTTAAAGGGTAACTTTGACCTATTATACTTGAAAATTATGTAAGATATGTTTTAAAAATGTTTAATTAAATTATTTTATGTAGCAATAAACAGAGTAGATTAATTATATTATTATGTATCTAAGTAATATCAATTTCTTAAAAGTATCACTTATTGTGAAATATTGCAAATGCATGTAGGAAAATTGCCTGTCCATTCCTAATAGAACAGGAAAGCACCAACAGACCACAATGGCTTAGTACACAACAGTACACAAAAAGCATTAAAATCTTGTATTATCATTTAACAAATTGTATTAAGCTTTTGCTTAAAACATCCTTTAAAAAATGTTATAAAGTTATAGATACATAAAAAATGCAAAGTACAATGGAAGAATATATTTTACCATTACATAAAAGCTGCACAAATCTTCTAGGAAATCTCTTAAAGCTACACAAATCTCTCCTAGGAAATCTCCTTATGTGTTGCTAATCATATACTCTAAAGTTGAATTAATAAAGTCAAGCAATTATTAGATTAACGTATCACATTTAGCACTTAATGATGGCAGAATGTAACATGTTTCACATGCATTATAGATGTAAGAAAGATTGATACATATAGTTTTAAGCAAAAAATTAATATAATCTTTTAGTAGAAATAGATATTTAATAGAATTTTTAAAAAGTTGTAATTTCTCTTTTTATTTTTTATTTATTTCTGTAGTATCCAAATCAGAATTTTACGTAGAGGAGTTGAAATGTTGGCTGTTGGTGGTAAAGTAGTTTACTCAACGTGTTCATTCAATCCGATAGAAGATGAAGCTGTTATTCACCGTGTCTTAGTTGAAGCTGAAGGTAAGAATTCCTTCTATTATAGTGAAATTTAAAGAAGTGTTTATTTAGTTATCTACCTAGTTGTCCAATTTATTGAGTTAGAAAAGTACATAAACAAAATGTTTACTATTAAAAAATTAAATAGTAACACTATTAAATAATATACTTATAGTAATATTTTAATACCATTAAATAGTATGTGTACGCAGATGGTGCAAATAGCAGATCTGCTGGAAAAAGATGTTAAAAGAAGAAAATTCCAGTTATTTTGTAGATGAAACTAAAAATCCTGGTTAGGAAGAAATTGGGATTGTAGATTTTCCAAGTGATTAATGTTAAATAAGAATAAGATGTACAAGGTGTGATAAAAAAGTATCCAATGTTGACTCATAAAAACAAAAATACACAACCTATTTAGTTCAGTGACACACTTATCCCAGTGATGTTTCCATTGTTGGAAGAATTTTTCAGTCATTTTTAGTGAGCACCATAAATCTCTTGTATATTTCTTATGATTCCTTCTCTTCTTCAAGTCTCTTTTCTTTAAGCAGAATTTTAAACTTAAGAAAGAGCTGAAAATAGCAGGGAGCCATATTTGGTAAGGAGCCTCCTGAATTGTTCAATCCCTTGTTTTATCAACAATCTCTGGATAAGCTGTGATGCATGGGCTGGAGCATTGTTGTGATGCATTTTCAAATTATCATTTTCCCAAAGTTATAGTCCTTAGCCAACAATATAAATCATAAATATGTAGTACTCTTTATTGAGAGTTTGCCTTTGATGATGATATTCACGATGAAACAAGCCTTGCCTATCAAAAAAGACTGTCAGCATGACTTTTACATTGCTTTATGATTGCCTGACCTTCTTTTGGTGTGCGCAGAACTTGGAGTATATCCATGCGAAGACTGTGCCTTTGAATCAGTCATAGCCGTAGACCCCACATATACTTTTCAGACCTGAATAGCCTATTTTGTTGAACCCGTAGCTGTACTTTTTTTTTTCACAAAATCAGAATCACCATTGACACATTCCATTATGTGTTCCCAAACTTCCAGTCTGTTTTCCTTTTATTCATGAGTGAAAAGTTTAGGAACAAATTTTGGTGCTATGTAATACATTAAATTAATTGCACCTAGCCAAATAAATTTCCTACTTCATTTTCAAGCGTTTTAATTGTTATTCAAAGATCATTCATCACCATCTGTTGAAGTTTCTCAATTTTTGGGGGATTTTTGCTGCTGGAAGGTCTGCCAAAAAAGTTTGCCAATTTTGGCAGACATTCGGCCATTTTAGAAACAGCAATACCAAATTAAAGTTTCATCATCAAATGCTGTTTAAATCATCTTATTGTCTCTATTTGCAAGGAACATCTACATTATGTAGCAAAAAGGCCACTGATGCTTTTTATGGAATCCGTAGGGTCATTCATCCCGATTGGGGTTGAATTATCCTACCATGCGTATCCTTTACAAAGGTGTCAGCGAAGCTATTGTACTGTATGCTGTGCCTATCTGGGCTCGCCGCATGGTTTTTAGGTATTGTGCGAACATTTTGCTGCAGGCCCAGCGACTCCTCTTGCCGGCTGTTATAGGCAGTTACAGAACAGTCTCGTGGGAGGCAGTCTGTGTTGTAGCAGACTGCCTCCCACGAGAACGCTATATTTCCAAAATAAATAACCTATTGAGCTCAGAGCGAAAGCAGAAGATTGAAGACTGGGGTCTTGCGTCTTGGCAGGTCAGGTGGGACGAATCCCCTACAGGTCGCTACACGCACGGTATATTTCCTACAGTGTCTAATTTAGGTGCAATTATATGGGTCTCCCCCAATCAGTATATCGCATAGTTTCTCTCTGGGCATGGTACCTTTCGGGTGAGTTTGGCTAGGTTTCATTTGGTGGATTTGAGTCAATGCCCAGATTGCGGGACTGATGATAGAGTGGACCTACATGTCCACATGTCCTCTACATCTGTCCCTGATACAAGGTCATACAGTGGACCATGTCCTCTACATCTGTCCCTGATACAAGGTCAAACATTCACGAGCTGTTACAGAACTTGAGTGAATACATTCCTTTCTGGATCTCCGTATCAACTGAATGATTCACAAGGAATGATCTATAGTGGTTGGTTTTCTTTGTGCCCTTGCAGTGTGTAGGTCTGCAAAGGTAGTTTAATCGAGGTACTCGATCGTGGTAAGATCCTGGGTGGCTAGGGTTCCGGCTTAGGCATTGGATTGGTTGGAGGTAGGAGCATTGGCATCGTGCCATGGTTATATTGGCAATTGTTTGTGATCAATTTGGGCTCCCACTGCTGGGGGTGGCTGTACTGCTGGGATGTGGTTTCCCTCCACTAGTGGCGGTCCTGATCATGACTTGGCAATGCCACACGAGACACCATGATGGGACCAGGGGGCTGCAGGGTTTGTCCCTGACTCCTGCCTGGACCAGAATAAGGTTGCATTTTCTGTGTTAGGTAACCTAAATTGGTCGACTTAATTGGGTGTAGGTCTGAATTTCTATGTTGTAAAACATAATTTTGATTGGTATGAGTGTAGTACTAATTTAATTTTAAACTCTTTCGTTCTGTGAGACATTCACAGTCACGAACAGTGTTGTCAAATCTTTACTAAGCGCTGTGTTCGCGCTTCTGCAGCTTTAGTCAAGCTGTTTGAGGCCTATGATGTGAAGGTGAAATGTGATTTGTATTTTACTGATGCAAATGTCTGCCGAGGCATTTACATTGGTGGCATCCCGACCAAGGCCTGCCTGATGACTGTGAGGTGTAATCAGTTAGAAGATCTAAAGACAACCTCCGGTAAAGTCCCTCAGGGCTTTGAATGAAGGGGGTGGTGTGGCGACCAGTATCATACCAAGGTGGGTGTCTTCCCTCTATGGGGTTGGGATGTCTTTATTTGCATGTCATCAAATTTCTGATGTAATTTAATGCAGATTTTTTGCCCAACCTGTTGATCATTTGAATGGCAACAAAAACATAATCACTACTCTTGTTATACTTTCACGGCTGCTAGGCAGTGACTGGCTGCAATGACAATAAAACAGCACAATATACAACCAGTATGAGTAAAGGTCACATTCCACGATGGTTCCCCTCCCACACTACAACTGTTTACCACAATAAAAAATAAGGTTGGATACTTTTTGATGAAATCTTGTGTACATGAATGTGCAGTGATGGAAAATTAGAAAATGAGATTATGAACGGTGGAATTATTGAAGTCATTACAAGTAAAAATCAGATTAATATAGAAGAAGAAAATAAAGAAAAATGTGAGGAGCAGAAATAGAAACTGAAGTACAGTAATTGAATTTATTACAAGGAACACAACCTAAATCCATAAAAATGGAGGAACTACACCAGAAGGCAGCATATGAAAAATAAACAATAATCAAAAGTATATCACATATTAAGTAAACAAACATTTTCTGAATTAGTAAGAATATGTTGCAGTAAGCTATTTATCAGGGGAGAATAAATATCCGATTTAATCAACTTTTTTGCTTTACCAACTTTCTTTCTGTTCTGACAGAATTGGTTACAGGTGTCTAGGTTATAATATTCAAAACAACGACGAAGTTATCTTAAGCAGCAAAATTAAGGAGTATACCTGTTACCTTTTTAAATGATTTTTATAAAGCATGTGCTTGTTTAAAGAAACTCCATCAATTCCTTTCTTTATTCTGTTGCTTTTTAAAAATTATATTTGCCAAAAATTAATAAAATAAAGTCTAAATTTGCAAGCATATTATAAAATTTATCTCTGCTCATGCAAGACCTGACTTTGAATACCAAAAGAAATTTTGTATTCCATTACTACTTCAATGTAAAATGAGAAATGGATGCCATGGCGAACAAAAGACCTAACCTTTTAAAAATTTTCCCTACCCCATTGGATTTCCATTTTTTCATTCTAATTTAAGGAGTAGATGATTCTTATTTTAATGTATCTCCAAATTCATTATTAGCATTAATTGATAGGTACAAAAAACCAACTTTTGAAAACTATATAAAAAAAATCTTATCAGTTCACCAACATCTAAGTTGCTTTTATGTCTGGCTGATTTTGAAAATCCAAAAGGTTTAGCCATACTCTCATCTAACAGTTTTGTTGTGGTGGTTCTATACCTTCCTCTTCCGAATTGTTATCCATTATCACTACCAAAATCATCTGATTGGAGAAATATTTTGCCGCTCTTCAGTATTATCATCTGTTCAAATGCTATTAGACTGTTCTTTGTAAGTCTGGCAAGGGTCTAAAAGAATCAGGAGTTTCTGAGGTTCGTGGTTTTCATAAGTTGATTTTCTGGGTTCATGTTTTAAAATTTTTAAGTCTGACATTGGATCCATTAAGGTATCACAGGAGTATCAGTTCTTTCTTGTGGAAGTAATGTTTTTAATTGCACATTAGAAATCTAATGTGCAATTAGATTTCTAATTGCACATGAAATTCCCCATGAACAAGTGGGGATACATTTATCCCCACTTGTTCAAACTGTATGAACCTTGAACTATTGAACCTTGTTTAAAATTTGTCTTTAAAAAAGTAGGTTATGATTAAAAATATTTAAGAGATTGATTTTATGTAGATATGAGTACAAAAAAAAATTTAACTAATTACTAAGCACTGTTAATAAATGTGAAATTTTTTATGCATTGTCCCATGCCCAAAATTAGTCTGATATATTACTTTGAATCCTTCTTCCTTTTTATACCTCTGCAGAGACCTATAATAATGCTCTAGCTTGTGATAGCAAGTTATCGTGGACACCAATAATGTGATCTACTCCATTTTTTTGTAGGGCCACATACAGCACGTAACCATTCTTGGTTGGTAGGGGGTAGGTAGATGTTCAAGTCTATGATTCATGTCATCTTTACTTGGACCAGGCATTAGTACCACTGGAGGCTGATCATTGCTATAAGTAGGTCTTCAATTACTGGTAACATAAATTCTTTTCTACTGAATGCTTTGCCAGTATTTACTTTGTATAATAAAAATGCATTGTAAACTGTAATATCCAAAAGATTTATAAAAAAAATTTTCCAGTATCTCTGGGTTGACCTATTACATACATGAGTAATGATAAATGCTTTTATCATTACAATTGACAACTCCCATATTTTGACTGTATACATGTATTAGACCAGGTTTCATGATTCCTGTTTGCCTTTGCTTTTAACCATCTTGTTTTGAGCGTGACAAGAAGTCATCAGGCAGTATACAGTATTTTTTTCTTTGAAACCTACCAGTAACACATTATTTTTTCTAACGTATACTGTTTCTTTTTCTTTAAATGCTTTACTAACTAGTAAATCAGGTAAAAGTTTTTAATTTTTCCTAATAGTACCGGTATTGTATGTTTTATTTCTAGTTATATCTGCTAGGAGAAGTTCAGTATACCAGTTATTAAATAAATGGTATACATTTCCAAGTATATTCGTTTTCTGTTGAAGATACTACCTTATAACCTACTGAATCATAATTATTTACAGGAAACACTTTCCCATTACTGAGCTCTACATGCATTACATATGATGATTTGCTGTCGCTAAGTTCTAATTTTTTAATTCCAAAACAACAATGTCTCTTGTTGAGCATGTATTGGATGTGCAGAAATTGTTTTTTCATTCCAATAAGGCTTTCATCAATACATATATTCTGAGTAGGCTTATAATAAAGCTTGAATGTATCATTTAGATTGTCTAAATAAGCCCTGACTTTATGCCAAGTATCATATCCTAGCTCCCCTCTATCAACATTTGCTATTGGACTAACATGCAACAGCCTACTAATCAGTTCATACTGCATCGAAAACATGGTTTCAGAGAAGAATGGAACTTTTTGAGATGAACGAGTTTCCCAGTAACCTTTGTATGATTTTTTAACAATTGGACACATATTTAAAACAACAGAAATAAATTTTTTAACAACCTCTACATTGACATCTTTCCGTTTGACTAAATATTACCAAGTAAATTTGATTTTTTTTTAAAAACCCAACATAAAAATATTATTTTTAGAGTATTTGTAAGAAATTACCTTACCTAAATGTAATGTTATAAAATCCTTTTGTATTTTCTGTGTGAATATGATGTATATACTCACGTATTTAGACAAACAATAAACAAAATTTCAGTGTAATATTGCTCACTGAAAAAAAGTAAAATATTGTAATATACTCACCTTTTTATATTTCAAAAGAACACAAAAAATAATATTTAAAAAAGAAAGAAAGATAAACTTGAAATAGTTACAAGAAACTGTGAAGGCAAAGTGGACACTTTGAAAAAATAAGTAAAATTTGCCAGAAAGAAATAACTACATACATTAACAATATCACTGACAAATTAAGCTGCCCCATCTTAATTATCTGAGCTGGGAAAAAAATATAAAATATTATTTTACCCATTAACATTACGTAAACCCATTGGCAGAGTTTAGTATAATGAGGATCATTAGCATTGTGAGTTTCCTGATTATGTTAATAATTGCATTATAGAAGTCTATATTTCTTGTTCATTACATGGGTACTGTTTAGAGATTTTTTGTCTGTAAGTTTTCGTGGTCTGTGTCAGACCTTTTCAATGTTCTATTATTGAATAATAGGCTTTATTTTTTTTTTAAATGTAATGTTACTAAACAAAATTTCTTGAATATTTATCATTTATTGTCCGACTTACTTACCTTGTATCTTATCTATAAACAGTGAGGTAAGTTTTCTTCCCTTTATTGTTTGTTGTGTAGTTATTTTGAGTACAGCTCTAAAATGTTTTCCATTCGTGAATTGTGTTAAAAAATAAACTTTGTGACAGGTTGAACTTTGAAGAAGAGACAATAAGGTTTTTTTTTTTTAATAAACAACGTCAACAAAATTTACAGGCATTTATAGACAATATACATAATGTGGTTTTCTGATGGTATAACTGTACATGTTGCACTACATTAGTTTGCAAGTTGGAAATTGGCTGCTGTACTCTAGATTGTTCTTGCAACATGCTGTGTGTTTATTTAGTAGTCACATGAATTTTCAATAAAATGATTAAGCGTTAATTTGATATGACCGAACAGATGTGGTAAACTAGAATAATTGTTAAAAAGAGGTTTATTCAGGTTTGAAAGAACAGCAGATGTAATGAAACTGTAGTTATTTAAGGTCCTGGTAAAATTACAGATGTAAACAATAGTCTGTTATCTTAATGAAAAAAAAAAAACAGTACCAACCGTATGCTTCTACATAGCATATGCATTGTTAAGCAATGGATATTTAAAAGACCTGGAAAATTCTTTGTTTTTTTTGCAATTACTGTATTTGTATCTGCCCTGAGTTTTATATCAATAAAAAATTATATCAAGGTAGGTTTATTCTGATTATGGCACCTTTATTCAATAACTACATTGAGTGGAAGGTTATCAGCTTGTAAAGGTGAACCATAGATATCATTTTGTTATTTCCAAACTTGTATGCACATAGAAAAATGAAAAATTTTATGGGGATTGTGAGAAATGTTATGGGGCAGGAAATTGATGGAAAGGAGAAAACACTTTGAAACTGAAAATCACGATGATGCTTAGGTGACTCAATGTGGAAAAATATACTGGAAACAATAATTCATTCAATTCCGTAATAAGATGTGATAAAGCTATATTCACTACCTGAATGAAGTCATATGTGAATGCTGCAATAAAAAAAATCTTAAATAACTACTAACATCTCAAGTACTATTTGAAATCATTACATAATAAACTGCTATTTAATAAAAAAAAGATCTGAAATTGTTGTGCTCTTGTAAATAACAAAGACCAAACATAAATAAAATGCATATAAAAGCTTAAGAAATATTTTGTGATATCCCTTTAAACAGCCCAAAAGTGGTTGAAAGGTGATTATGCGTGAAATGATTGGGTTCATGTAGAAGAAATAAGGAATTACTTCTTACAACATAATCTAGAGATTACTTTCTTTCTTAGATATGTAGTATAAATTCTTGCAAAACATTACTGTGTAGTTAGTACTTTTATTACATTGATTTTATGTGGTTCATATTTAAATTATTAAAGTGCTGATCAAGAAAGAATTATGTAATTTGAATTTTTATTTTTCATTTTTGTTATATTAATTTTTTATAATTAAAAAATTAAATTTTTTTCTTGTTTTTAGGTTCATTACAATTAATAGATGTTAATTCCCAGTTACCTGGAATAAAGTCATGTCCAGGTGTATCGCATTGGTATCCAGGATCACGTGATATGAGTCTTTACAATAGTTATGAAGATGTATCTGTGAAATGGCAAAGTCAAGTTAGTCCTCCACTGTTTCCACCATCTAAAGAAGATGCTCCAAAATTTAACCTTCATAGATGGTGAGTATTGAAATTTTTCTCATGTTTATATTGTCGCTGACCTGCATTAATATAAAATTATATGTATGTACAGTGAACTCTCCCCAAAAAGATCAAAATTGAAGTACCACTCCTAATATTAGGTAATTATTTTCAATAAATGACTACACCCTTATCCGAATAGGGATCATCAAGTGTGGATTGAGATAACCGCTAAGTTGCCTGATGAAGAGACAAACTAAAATGAATTGAAGTATATAGAAGCTTGGTTCATACTTTGTATTTTACAGATTGAATGTATGTCTTGTTGTATCATTTATCATTGCATTCACTTTGGTTTACATCTCAGTGGGCTTATTGTAAATTTTATTCATGTTATTTTTCAGCTGCAATATGTGATTGCTGTTTTTATACATTTTTTCCCATCAGTTGTTTATTAAAATCGATCTGTTATAATAAAACAACATTAATGACCAAAAGATTATATATCAAAATATATTGACGTTTGAATTATAATCTCAGGAAAAACTTCACTACTTACCCAGTCTTATAACTTTAATGCATCTGGTTTATTTGGACAATTTATGAGGGCGTATAATCCACTTTCTTGAATGAACACAGTACTTAGTTTCAAAAATGACAAAATTCTCTCTATGAGACATATTTCCAAAACCAAAATTTTCTCCATTCTTGAATATTTTTTTCTAATGGCTTTTGAATTTTTATATTCTAATAATGTAGCTACTTTATATCATTTAAAGCAACATTCTTCTCCACTATTTTTTTCTACATAATAAATGTATAACACTTAAATGAATGCTTTTTTTTTTGTCTGCAGTCATTTGACTGGTTTGATGCAGCTCTTGAAGATTCCTTATCTAGTGCTAGTCGTTTCATTTTGGTGTGCCCCCTACATCCTTAACAATTTGTTTTACATATTCCAAACGTTACCTGCCTGCACAATTGTTTAAATTAATTTTTGATGTAAACAAATTATATTTCTGACTGAAGACTCGTTTAGCTTGTGCTATTTGGCATTTTATATCGCTCCTGCTTCGTCCATCTTTAGTAATTCTACTTCCCAAATAACAAAATTCTACCTCCATAATCTTTTCTCCTCCTATTTTCACATTCAGTGGTCCATCTTTGTTATTTCTACTACATTTCATTACTTTTGTTTTGTTCTTGTTTATTTTCATGCGATAGTTCTTGCGTAGGACTTCATCTATGCCGTTCATTGTTTCTTCTAAATCCTTTTTACTCTCGGCTAGAATGACTATATCATCAGCAAATCGTAGCATCTTTATCTTTTCACCTTGTACTGTTACTCCGAATCTAAATTGTTCTTTAACATCATTAACTGCTACTTCTATGTAAAAATTAATAAGTAACGGGGATATAGAACATCCTTGTCAGACTCCCTTTCTTGTTATCTCTTCTTTCTTATGTTCTTTGATTATTACTGTTGCAGTTTGGTTCCTGTAAATGTTAGTAATTGTTCTTCTATCTCTGTACTTGAACCCTATTTTTTTTTTAAATGCTGAATATTTTATTCCAGTCTACGTTATCGAATGCCTTTTCTAGTTCTATAAATGTCAAGTAAAAAGTAAATAAAGCTAGATATTATAAATATTCCACTATCTCCTGATGAAAATCTTTGTTTAGCAAAAAATTTGTTTTCTTATAAAAAACTAATTCTCTGAAATAAAAATTATAAATATATATTTTATAAAATTAATTTTTAGGTTTTGACATTATTGCTGTGTTTCAGTTTCATTACCAATAAGTGCTTTTTATTTTCTGAGTTTTATATTTTTGAGATTACAGATAAGATTCTCAATTTTTTTGTTATTATTATTTAGAGTTTTACTTCATTATCTAAAAAATTTGCAATTAAATGTGTAAATTTACCAATTTAAATTTACTACATTTTTAATCTTATTACCCTGTTATACTACAGTAATTAGTAAACTGTTATATAGTTTAAATTAATAAAATGTTTGATAACAAATCTATTCATGTAATTTAATAGTGCAAAATGTCATTTAAGAATGACATATACAAAATTTATTTTTGAAAGCAACATTTTGCAGGTAAACTCCATTTTTGCATAGAAATAATAAAATTGTTGTTTTAGGATACTGTACGCTGGTTTTAATCATTTTAAATAGGTACTTTTATGTTTGAGGAAAGAAGTTATATGAATCCATGTTAGAAAACTAATTTGATTTTAAAATCAAGTTTATTGTTTGTTTGTTAGTATTAGAATTCTTCCCCATCACCAAGATACAGGAGGATTTTTTGTTGCTGTGTTAGAGAAAGTAAAGCTCTTGCCATGGGAAGCCGGTGGTAAAACCAAAGACGGCAGTAAAAATGTTGCCAGTGGAGATACTATTACTGAAGAACAGAATGAAACTGATAGTAGGAGTAGTGGTATGGGAAGCAGTGGTGTTGGTGATAATAGACGAGTAAAGAGGAGAAAAATTCAAGGCTATAGAGAAGATCCATTTGTATTCTTTGAAGAGAACGAACCAGTATGGCCTTCAATTAGGTAATAATTATATTTAGTTATTGTTGCCTCTGAATGTTTGTTTTCTTTCTTGATGATATTGCCACATAAGCTTGAAGCTTATGCTTGGGATATGGAGATTTTGTGTTAACTGTTTAAATATGTTGTCAGTTGCTTTCTAAAAACTTAAGTTTATTTTCAAAGAAAACTATGTACTTTTTATCTTGTTGAAATTAGAAATTATTTTTAAAATTTATTATCAGCAGTTAATGAATTTAAATATTGCTAGCTGGGAAATTTTACTCAGTTACTGTAATGTTTCTGGACAACTTTTGATAATTAAAAATACCTTAATGATTAAAAAGAAGTTTAACAAATTAATATTTTTATTAAGTTGTACGTGACATCTGATGAACAGAAAGTGTCACCTATACAGGTTTTGTGATAAAATTAAATAAAGTTAGTTGGGATTGCTAAAAGTACAATTCTGTTGCTAGATACCTGGAGATGTTAATTGCATTCTCTACTATAGTTTTATCCAAAATTTATAATATAGTTATAAAGTTCTGAAAATAATGCGAAGCAAAATCAGAATGAAGATTTTCTTTTTGTGAAAAAATGAACCAA
The DNA here is from genome assembly GCF_047948215.1 of Lycorma delicatula. Taxonomy (NCBI): domain Eukaryota; kingdom Metazoa; phylum Arthropoda; class Insecta; order Hemiptera; family Fulgoridae; genus Lycorma; species Lycorma delicatula. The sequence goes on from NC_134455.1 coordinate 126,755,674, forward strand.
AATTTCAGAAGAAATTTTTTTTAAATATGAATCTAGAATGTATCAGGGAGTAATAGCATCCTAAAAACTGAAAGTGTGAAATAATCTCAGCAGCTAAATTCCATTTAATAAGCATATTCCCACAGCTCTCTGAAGTTATGAGCAGTGTTTGGTGTGATGTGATTTCACTACCTGCTGTCGTCATTTATTGCTTACTTAGCAGTAATAGAAAAAAAACATAGATAAAAGAATGAATTTTAATTTGTTCTTTACATATTATTTTTCTTTAGTGTACAGCAGTTTGATTTGGGTATTTTTTTTTTTTTTTTTAAAGAAACATTAAACAATATTAAAAGTTTATAATTTTAGCCTAGTCAAGATACAAGTCGTAAGAACCAAATATTCTACTCTATCTTTCTTAGGTAGAATGGAATAATCAAACTCCTTTAGATAAAATAAATAGTTTTAACAATTTTTTTGATTTTTCTTAAAAATGTGTTTTTAAAGAATTTGTAAAAAGGAAAGTAATCTTTAAACAATTGTCATAAAGCAACTTACAAATGCATTAGTGGTGTACACATATTTTCATAGACTGACATATCCATGTGCCTGTCACAAAGGGCTAATAAGTTATAACAAAACTTTATTTGGCAGATTATTTTAGTTCTAGTCTATGTTGAATATTATTGTAATAAAAAATGACTTAAAGTATGAAAATGAGTTTTCATTTATATCCCAATTATGGGTCCCAGTTAAGTGGGGTATCCAATAAATACTAGAATTATTTTCTGTAAACAAGTGGGTTGCCAGTGCTGTCCTCTTTTGCTAGGTACATTCACTAGACACTCTCCCTGCTCAGTTGCCAGATAGTGTTCATGAGAAAACATCACAGCAGAGAGGATGATTGTTTTCTTAACCCTTCCCAACGTTCTCAACAATTTTGCGATGGAAAATTTTAAGGAGCAACCTACCAATATCAAATTCTGTTTCTTGTTAAAAAAACAGTAGCAGAAAGATTTTCAGTGGTTCGGGAAGCTTATGGGAAGGAAGCTCCAAAACAGGCTAGAATTTGTGAATGGTTTGCCCAGTTCAGAAATAGCCAAATGTCACTTGAAGATGAACCCCGTTTGGATCACTCCTCAGCGTCCAGAACAGACAAAATTTTACAAAATGTGGGCAGTGCCATCGTGTTTGATCATCACAGAACAATCGATGAATTGGAGGAAATAACAGGAGTTCATGCCAAAGAAGCGTAACTAAAGATTTGAACATGAGACGTGTCATGGCAAAGTTTGTTCCGTGACTGCTTCTCGATGACCAGAGGGAAAATCATCTTAGAGTGTGGCAGGAATTGAAAAAACAGGCCCAAAATGACTGGATTTTTCGTCAGAATTCATAGCAGGGGATGACTCTTGTTGTTGGCTATGACCCTGAAACAAAACAGAAGTCCAGTCAGTGGAGACAGCTTCATCATCCAGAACAAAAAAAAAAAAACACACAAGTGAAATCAAATAAGAAGTCAATGATGGTTTGTTTTTTCAACTTGAAAAGAGTTGTTCACGTTGAATTAGTTCCTCAGGGCACCATAGTGAACCAACATTACTATCTGCAAGTGCTGAAGTGACTGTGCGAGGCAGTAAGTAAAAAACGACTGGACTTGTGAGTTTAGAACTGGCTGCTTCATCATGTCATTGGGCCTGCCCATACAGTGTTGAAAACTATTTTTTGAGAACTTCTTCTTATTCTCAAGAATGAAGAAAAACTTAAAGGGAAAGGGTTTTAAGAATGTAGAAGAGGTTAAGAAAAATTGCTGGAGGCACTTTACAGCTGTAGTTCAGAAGAATATAAAAATTGTCTCACACAGTGGAAAAACCATTGGGACAAGTGTATATTTTTTATAATTTTATAATGGGCAGTATTTTGAAGGGGATTGATGTTTTCAAGATGTTATCTTAAATAAATAGTTTTTTCTTGGGTACTCCCTCTTATATGCTTTTTATACTCAATTTCCATAACAATATAGATTTGCTTAATGTTAAATGCTTCCCTAAATTTTTACAATTGACCAACCATATAATAATACTTTTACCTGTTATTTTATAGTTATTCAGTAGTAACCATAAAAATAATTAACTAGTTTCAATACTGCACATTTTCCCTGATTTCCATCATTTGTATTTTATAATTTTATGTTTTTAAATTGGTTCTCCTTTCAGTGTAGACATTCACTACACTACTTTATATATTATTGTACTTCTGTTTGAAGCGTTGAGTTTTTATTAATTTATATATATATATATATACAGGGCGGCGTTTCATATGTTCTTAGGAGTTACAAAAATTCAGTACAAAAAAAGTATTTCACTTACCTAAATGAAAGTTGTACGAGGTGATGCAGGAACAGTTTTTGTTAAAATCTATAAATGTTCAATATGTGCTCCTCTGCTGAAACGGCACACATCAACACAAAAGTCTAGCTCTTGCCAAACTCGTTCTAACATGTCATTTTCGATAGAGTTGATTGCATTGATTATGCGATCCTTTAGCTCAGCGATATCGTGCGGCATTGGTGGGATAAACACCTTATCTTTCACATAACCCCCAGAGAAATAAATCTCATGACGTGAGGTCTGGTGATCTTGGTGGCTACAGCATAATTGTGTTGGTCTGCTTCAGATGCACGTCCTATCCAGCGCTGAGGTAATGTTGTGTTAAGGTACTGTCGAACCTCATTATGAAAATGGGTAGGGCAACCATTCGTCGTCGAGTAGCTGAGGCATAAGCCATAATTGCAACATATCCAGGTATATCATGCCAGTTACTGTCGTTTCCATTAAAAAAAACGGCCCATACACTGCCTCACGACAGATCGCACAAAAAACATTTACTTTTGGAGAATCCCGAATGTGTTCCACATAAGCGTGTGGGTTTTTAGTTCCCCAAACTCGCACGTTATGAAGATTTACTTTGCCGCTAATATGGAAAGTAGCTTCATCACTGAAAATTATCTTGTTTACAAAACCTTCATCTAACAACATCTTTTCCTGTAACTAAACAAAAATCGAGCCTACGTGTTTTATCTCCATCAAAAAGACGCTGGATTAATTGAAGATGATACAGTTTGTATAATAAACATTTACAGAGAACTCTCCTCACTGTTGTTTTTGGAATTCCTAATTCTATTCCTGCAGCCGCAGACGATTTTGACGGGCTGTGAATGAAACTTGCACGCATACGTTCGACATTGACTTCTGAGGTTGATGGACAACCAGTTGATTTTCGCTTGCGCAAGCAACCAGTTTCACTGAATTGTTTATACCATGCACAAATTAAATTGTCACGTGGTGGCTCCTTATGAAATTTCAACCAAAACGCACGTTGCATAGAAATAACTGACTTTGACAAGTGAAATTCTAACACACAAAATGCTTCTCTCTTCCCGTGGCAGCCATTTTCTCTACTGTCGACGCCTAGCAAGCAAATGGTTTACTAACTGCCTGGTATATGTGGAAAAAAACTATTTGAAATACTCTTTCGTATAGTACTTGTTTTATTCTTATGAGTGAAATAGTTTGTTGTTAATGAATTTTTGAAACTCCGAAGAACATTATGAAACGCCCTGCATTTAAATTTTATTACACAAACCACCTAGTACAGAATATTGAGATAGACATATTTTACCTTAATTTTTCATGAAAGTACTTTTGTGGGATTATGCATCCTTAATCAAATCCCGCATTCAGATCCTGCATCTGAGGATGCGGGTAAAATTTGTCACATCTTAATATTCTGTACTAATAGGTTATTTAATAGTATTTAAATATAATTTAATATTACAAAGGAATAATATAAATCGTAAGATTAATTTTAGTAAAATTATATATATATATATAAATAATATATGTATAATAATATATAAAGATGTAAAGGAGTAAAAACATAAAGTATTTATACATTGATAATATCATTGAAAACATTACAAAAACTTACAATAAACAGATCTAATAACCACATAATAAAATATTTAAAAATAAATAATAAAATAAACAATATGTGTAAAATTTATAAAATTAAATGTAATGATTGTGATGGTACTTATATAGAAAAAACAAATAATCATTTAACTAGATTTCTTGAATATTATACAAATTACAAGAATAATAAATTAGGTTTATTTAATATGTCAGACCGTTTAATAAACAAAAACCATTCTATTTCTGATTTTAACAAAAATTTTGAAATGTTAGAAATTAATAGATAATGTAAAATTAAATATATTAAAAAAATGTTATATTTATAAATTCAAAAAAAAATGAAATTTGCTTAACCATCAGACAGTTTTTGAGGAAGACAGTCTTATAAAAACTACAACATATAGCACTCATATAAATTACGAGGCTCGACTGATAAATTTTGGACACTAGTGTGTTACATGGAGGCAAAAGTTACTATCGAGTTGGGCATGGCAGCACATGATAACTAAAATTCCCCTCTACCAACCTGCAATAATGCATTGGAATCCATTAATCAGTTTGTTTTCAGTAGCAGTTAAAATTGAGTTAAGTACGGCCAATATGTCAACACAGTTAAAACAGCGCACAGTGATCGAAGTTTTAACAGCAGAAAATGTGAATCCTTCAAATATTGTCATTGTTTAAAAGCAGTTTACAGTGGTGAAACTGTTGACAGGAGTACTGTGAATAGGTGGGTGTTGAAGTTTTGTAAATCTGAAGCTGGTAAAGTGACAATTGAGGATGCGCCTTGCAGCGAATGACCAGTTTCTGTGACTGACAAGAAACATCAAAAGGAGGTGGACAATTTGCTTCTGAGTGACCGGCAAATCACCCAGAAACGCATTGCTATTCAGTTAGGCATATCTAAAGAATGAGTAGGCCATATTATCAAGCAATTGGGTTACCATAAAATATGTGCACGATGTATACCTTGCACTCTGATGGCTGTCTGCAAGCTGATGTTTAAGCCTATTCCGCATCTGCCATACTTGCCAGATTTGGCTCTGTGCGACTTCCACTTCTTCCCTCATCTCAAGAGGAATCTCAAAGGTAATCATTACACCACCAACGATGAGGTGTAGGAAGTGTAGCCACTTGGATCCAAGAAAGACTGCCAGAATTTTTCAGTGATGGAATGCAAAAACTTGTCACCCATTGGGAAAAGTATAATCAGGGATTATATTGAAAAATAAATACTGTATTTTATAGCTAATGTATTGTACTTTTATTCATTTTTTATTTCATTCCAATATCTCATTTCATTACCATACTACGCATGTATGTGTAAAATTTATCAGCTGAGCCTCGTAATATGCAAATTTCATTGTTTTAGTATTTTTAATTTTTATTTTGCAGCCATTGAATTATTTAAATCACAAGTACTTTCATTTAAAATTAAGATAAAATATATCTTAGCTCAATATTCTGTATTAGGTGGTTTGTTTTAATAGTATTTAAATATAATTAACAGTACAGAGAAATAATATAAATCTTAAAAGATTAATTCCAGTAAAAGAAAAAAAAATACATATATATATATATATATATATATATATATATATATATATATATATATAATCTACAATGAAATTTAAAATGAGTATCAATTTTTGCAGGTTACCACTTCTTCACTTTGTATTTAATTCTATAATCACATAACATTAAATACCAATTGAAGATGAGTGAACCCGCAAAAATCAATTCTTGGAATTAATAGGTTTATCTATTTACTGTGTTTTAGTGGTTTAAATTTCATTTAATATTAAATTTTACTAGCACAGTAAACTTTATTAATTTGTCTTTATGGTTATAATACAACCATATTAAGAAAATAATTTTTTTTCTTAGTTTGATTACATTTCTTTGGCTTTCTTTCAGAAAATAAATTTTTAAAAGAGTAACTTTATCACAATTTTGTGTTTTAAGTCTTTGGTTTTAGTTTTGTTTGTTTTTCTTATTTATTATTTTGTGTATTTCTCTGAATTTTCTAGGTACTTCACAAATAAAGAAAAACCATAAAGGTGAATGTTCAAATAATATTTTTAATTACTGTAACCCAATAAAAAATTATCTTATTTAGTATTATTAATTTTTCTTTATTTCAGAACATTTTTGGTTTCTGTTTCATGAGATAATATTGAATTTATATTAATAGATATTATTTTTACATCAGGAATTCATGGAATAGTTTATTATTTTAACTTTTATCATGTGCTGCTGATATAAATAATCAAATTTTTATCAGTAGGACTTTTATTTATTCTAATGAAAATAATAAATATAAGAATTTTTCACAAAACAAATAAAGAATCCATAATAATATTCAACTGAATAATTATTTTTATATTGAAAATATTAAATTCTCCGGAATAAAATATTGCTGTAGTAAACAGTTATTCTAAATTAATATTTGGATATAGTATTTTAAAAGTGTATAACTTTATTAACTATTGTTTATATGCTTTAATTAAAGTGAAATGTTAACATTTTGTTAAAGAGATTTTTACCAACTGGATCCTAGCATACATGCTGGTCTTTTAACAAGATGTGCTGTTGGAAAGAAGAAAAACATATATTTTGTATCACCTACTGTCAGACAAGTCGCTGAACATAATCAAAATAGAGTAAAGGTAATATTCCCAACAAAGTTTCTTATGTTTGTGTTTGTTTGTGCTTATATATATTTATTTATTTATATTAGATTAATATATGTTTATACATTTCTAAGTGAAATGTAGACAATAGAAAAATCAAAAAAGAAAATTATATGAGTGATAACATGTAAAATTTGTAGGAGTAAAGTTTTGGCAAAATATCATGTACAAATCAAATAAGTGTGTGGATCACATGTAGTTAGATATCCCAGTTTTGTGGTATTGTTAATTCACTTCTAGAAGAATTGGAGTAAAACTGTACAGCCAACAATTCCTTGCCACTCTGATTGTAGATATTTCTATTTATCAAGATTTGTTTTTTGATTAATTCTGTTGGAAAGAAAAACATCTATAATCTTCCTTGTTAAACCCTTTAAATTGCAGGTATTTCAAGCACAATACTCCAGAATGTCAAGTTACTTTTAAGAAAAGTCTGGGTGTGTTATTTCATTATTTATAAAAGTTTAATGATAAATCTTTAAATAAAACTTAGTTTTATTTATTTATTTAATTTGATTTATAAACTATCCTTCAAATAGCACATGGATCCTTCAAACACATTGCTTTGCCCTTTTAGAAGAAGATGAACTCTTTTTCACAACCTGTTAACTGAGCATAGACTGCTTTAAAAAAATTCTTCTGCTTTCACATTCTGGTCAAAATATATTGGCCCCCCAATACACAATTATCTGAAACAACAGCACATCAACAGTGAGTTTTTCTTCAAAGTAAATGCTTAAATATCTACTGAGGAGTTTCAGTCATCCAATACGTGATATTGCACAAATTAACATCTCCAGATAAATGAAACTGCCTAGTCTGACAGGAAATACTTGAATACTAGATCGTGGATACCGGTGTTCTTTGGTGGTTGGGTTTCAATTAACCACACATCTCAGGAATGGTCGAACTGAGAATGTACAAGACTACACTTCATTTACACTCATACATATCATCCTCATTCATCCTCTGAAGTATTATCTAAACGGTAGTTACCAGAGGCTAAACAGGAAAAAGAAAGAAGAAAGTCTGACAGGAAAAACAGCATCGGGTCTGTCTGTTCATTGACAATATTTTTAAGAAGCCAGTCACAATAATTAAGATGTTTCAATTTGTATGTTCACTTGAGTTATTGCACAGTTGTTAGATAATAGGTTTCAAATTTAAATCATGAGAATCTTATAGGAAGATGTGTATTTTATACCACTTTGTTGTGATAACTTATGTGCAGATTTTGTTGGACTAGCAGAAATTCTTCTTTGAATATTAATTATGGCCTCTAGAGTCCCAACGGAAGGTTGTCCATTTCATTTTGGGTCTGAAAATGATCCCATTGTATGTCATTTTCTAACCAAATCACATATGCTACTCTTTATCGGGATACTGGGCTTCAGAGATTTTCCCTTACTATTTATCACAATTCTTGTAATGATCCAGAACACAGATAAGCTTCCACTTTAGCAACCCTTTCTTTTATTGAATAAGGTTCTTTAGAAAAACACAACTGCAAAGAACAAAACTATACTGCACTGAAGCATGAATAGTTTATAACTAAAATAATAGGTGAGAGGAGTAGTAGAATAACATAACCAATAGTGGCGCTAGTAATAACAGCAATGGTACGCTTCAAAATAGCTTGGTAGCTTGATACCCAGTAGTAGTGGAGTGTTGTCAAAACAGGCTGCTTGATGAATGAATATTCAGATAAATATAAAAAACTGTTAGATTTTTTTTTTAAACATATATTTATTTTTTGTGATTATATTTTAAAGCTTCTTCACAATTATGGAAACTTTTTATGTTTCAGCTGATAAATACTGGTGTAAGAGCATTTGTTCGATGTGATAATGTTAAAAAATGTGAAGACCATTGCAGTTTTCGTTTAGCACAAGAGGTTAGTACTATTGTTAACATCATCCATGTACAGTAAAAGCATGTTTATAATACTTTAAGCAATAATTGTTTTGTCTTAAAATGATAGTGGTTTATTATATCTTATGTTGTTTCTTACGAAAATAAGTTTTAACTATTTTTCAGCATAATCCCAACATTTTTGAGATCAGGTGATGAGTTTGACATTCCGTAATTGAAATAACTTTATTCCTTAAACCAGTCAGTGACAGAACAGTAGATATTGTCATTGGTCAGTGTGCATTTTCCAATCAAAACCTCAAGTAGTTTCAGGAAGTAATACCTTAAGGTGGTACTGGAGGCAAAATAGAAATATAAAGCCATTACATTAATCTAAGTAGTTTCAGGAAAATCTGAATGTTAGATGGTTCCATATCTAGACTGCATGGTTTGAATACCTTCCATCAAATCTTTTGTAACTTTTCTGTGTGTTTTGAATTATTTGAGAATGTTCATTTTTATGAAATGGGCATCCTTATCTCAGTAACTGACACCATTTTTTGACATTTTCATCACTACTTACTCATACACTTTGTTTCATCACAATGAATTAGCTGGTGAATGTTTTATTATTGTTTTTCTTTCATTTAAAAATTAATTTTTGATCTTACCTTAAAATTCTGTGGGATGGAGCAGGATCAACAATTAACATGATTAATAAATTGCTAAGGATAAAATAATATTTGATTCACTGAAGAGATGGGATCAAAATTACAGCATCACAAATAAGTTAAGCCAATTTTTCAAACAGGTTGCAGTCCCAAAAGCATCCACTTATTTTGTAGCAATGGCTAACAGTTTTTATTTTAAAAAGCCTCAAATATATGTGTATATATTAATTTATTTAGATTAAATTTTTTATAGTCCATTTTTTCTTTCTCTTTCCTCTGTTAAATAACTATGTATAATATAATATATATTTTTTCAGCCTCCACAAAGACAGAATTCGAGAACACTGTTACCTTTACTTTTTCATGTTCAAAATGTTTTCGGGCCTAAATCCATCTTCAGTGATGTTTTTTTTTAATAGTTCTTGTTTTTTACATTTACACATTAAATTACAGCTTTTTACTTTTGCTTTGTACAAATTGTTTATTGATAAAAAAAAATTTAAAACATTTTTTTTTTAATTTTCAAATTTAGAAGAAATATTTGTTCAGTCAAGAGAATGAAAATTTATTACACTAACTATTAATTTATCAGTATCTTATCTTTATATGCCAACTTAAATAATTTTAATAAGAATGTCCCCATCAAATTCTATTTGCAGATTTATATATATATATATATATATATAAACATACAATTTTTCTAAAATTTCTAATTTTTTATTACTGTTTTCATGTTCAATATTTACTCTTTCGATTATTTCTAAACTAGTTATTGATTATTGATTATTATTTATTAAATGATCAGCTACATTTAAGAAAGCAATTTTTTTTTATTTTTAGTGATCTTAAAATGTTCATTAAATCTATCTTTAAAGGATCTATTCATTTTACCAATATATATTTTTTCGCAATTGTTACAGTTTATTTTATAAATACCAGAAGAATCATATTTATTTTTTACTTTTTTTTTTGTCTTGGTTTGATGCAGCTCTCCAAGATTCCCTATCTAGTGCTAGTCGTTTCATTTCAGTATACCCTCTACATCCTACATCCCTAACAATTTGTTTTACATATTCCAAACGTGGCCTGCCTACACAATTTTTCCCTTCTACCTGTCCTTCCAATATTAAATTGACGACTATTCCAGGATGCCTTAGTATGTGGCCTATAAGTCTGTCTCTTCTTTTAACTATATTTTTCCAAATGCTTCTTTCTTCATCTATTTGCCGCAATACCTCTTTATTTGTCACTTTATCTACCCATCTGATTTTTAACATTCTCCTATAGCACCACATTTTTAGTGTTCCTTTTGGTAGCATGTGTTTAAATATTTCATTTGTAAAGTTTTTTTTTTTTTTTTTTTTTTTTTTAAAGATTAGCTTCTAATCTTTTCTTCTCAGATACTCCGATTGTCCAAGTTTCACTTCCATATAAAGCGACACTCCAAACATACACTTTCAAAATTCTTTTCCTTCTATTTAAATTAATTTTTGATGTAAACAAATTATATTTCTTACTGAAGGCTCGTTTAGCTTGTGCTATTCGGCATTTTATATTGCTCCAGCTTCGTCCATCTTTAGTAATTCTGCTTCCCAAATAACAAAATTTTTCTACCTCCATAATCTTTTCTCCTCCTATTTTCACATTCAGTGGTCCATCTTTGTTATTTCTACTACATTTCATTACTTTTGTTTTGTTCTTGTTTATTTTCATGCGATAGTTCTTGCATAGGACTTCATCTATGCCATTCATTGTTTCTTCTAAATCCTTTTTACTCTCGGCTAGAATGACTATATCATCAGCAAATCGTAGCATCTTTATCTTTTACCTTGTACTGTTACTCCGGATCTAAATTGTTCTTTAACATCATTAACTGCTAGTTCCATGTAAAGATTAAAAAGTAACGGAGATAGGGTACATACTAGTCAGTCTCCCTTTCTTATACGGCTTCTTTCTTATGTTCTTCAATTGTTATTACTGTTGCTATTTGGTTCCTGTACATGTTAGCAATTGTTCTTCTATCTCTGTATTTGAACCCTAATTTTTCTAAAATGCTGAACATTTTATTCCAGTCTACGTTCGAATGCCTTTTCTAGGTCTATAAACGCCAAGTATGTTGGTTTGTTTTTCTTTAATCTTCCTTCTACTATTAATCTGAGGCCTAAAATTGCTTCCCTTGTCCCTATACTTTTCCTGAAACCAAATTGGTCTTCTCCTAACACTTCTTCCACTCTCCTCTCAATTCTTCTGTACAGAATTCTAGTTAAGATTTTTTATGCATGACTAGTTAAACTAATTGTTCTGTATTCTTCACATTTATCTGCCCCTGCTTTCTTTGGTATCATGACTAGAACACTTTTTTTGAAGTCTGACGGAACTTCGCCGTTTCATAAATATTACACACCAGTTTGTATAATCTATCAATCGCTTCCTCACCTGCACTGCGCAGTAATTCTACAGGTATTCCGTCTATTCCAGGAGCCTTTCTGCCATTTAAATCTTTTAATGCTCTCTTAAATTCAGATCTCAGTATTGTTTCTCCCATTTCATCCTCCTCAACTTCCTCTTCTTCCTCTATAACACCATTTTCTAATTCATTTCCTCCGTATAACTCTTCAATATATTCCACCCATCTATCGACTTTACCTTTCGTATTATATATTGGTGTACCATCTTTGTTTAACACATTATTAGTTTTTAATTTATGTACCCCAAAATTTTCCTTAACTTTCCTGTATGCTCCTTCTATTTTACCAATGTTCATTTCTCTTGCCACTTCCTGTTTATAGCATTTCTTAATTGCCGATAGTTCCTTTTACTTTCTTCAGCACTAGCATTCTTATATTTTCTACGTTCATCCATGAGCTGCAATATATCGTTTAAAACCCAAGGTTTTCTACCAGTTCTCTTTATTCCGCCTAAGTTTGCTCTGCTGATTTAAGAATTTCCTTTTTAACATTCTCCCATTCTTCTTCTACATTTTCTACCTTATCTTTTTTACTCAGACCTCTTGCGATGTCCTCCTCCAAAATCTTCTTTACCTCCTCTTCCTCAAGCTTCTCTAAATTCCACCGATTCATCTGACACCTTTTCTTCAGGTTTTTAAACCCCAATCTACATTTCATTATCTCCAAATTATGGTCGCTATCAATGTCTGTCCAGGGTAAGTTTTGCAGGCAACGAGTTGATTTCTAAATCTTTGCTTAACCATGATATAATCTATCTGATACCTTGCAGTATCGCCTTGCTTTTTGCAAGTGTATATTCTTCTATTATGATTTTTAAATTGGGTGTTGGCAATTACTAAATTATACTTCGTGCAAAACTCTATAAGTCGGTCCCCTCTTTCATTCCTTTTGCCCAGCCCCCATATTCACCCACTATATTTCCTTCCTTGCCTTTTCCAATGCTTGCATTCCAATCTCCAACTATTATTCAATTTTCATCTCCTTTTACGTGTTTAATTGCTTCATCAATCTCTTCGTATACACAGTCTACCTCATCATCATCATCATGGGCGCTTGTAGGCATTTACTTTTTTATCATTATAATATTTTAAATGTTTTATTATATGATTATGAGGTGTATATTTTTTATTATATTTGTCAATCAAGTTTTCTATCATTTTATTTGCATAAGAATATTAATTTAGTAATGTTTGTGTTATTGAAAAATTATGAATTATATTTTTTTATATTATTTATTTCATTATACAAGAGAAATTGCATAAACATGAAATTATACAATATGCATTTAAATTTATTAAAAATTTTTGGTAATATTATTTTCAATTATATATACAGGGTCATTCACGGGAACCGGATGTTTTTGAAGTGGGTTGTACTTGGGCATTTGTGGTGGGAGGGGCACGTGGCTGGTGTCTGACGTTTCCTTTGTTCATAGCATTTACATTTTAGTCATTGAGATGGAGCCATGGACGCTAGACGCGTCCTGTACGCGTATGACAGTTTTGTGCGAAATGACGAATCCGTAACTGCTGTTCAGCAAGATTTCCGTCGTCAGTTTAATATCCATCGTAATGCAAGTGTCCCTTCTCGTAACACAATATTGCGATGGGTAAACAACCTTCGAACAGGTGGTTAAATATTGAAGAAAAAACCACCGGGTTCCCGATGAACTGCTAGCACTCCAGAGAACATCGAACGAGTAAGGGAAGCCATTGTCAACAGCCCATGCCGCTCTATTCAGAGGCATTCAGCAGCGCTTCAAATGAGCACAAGTACGGTAAGACGAATTCTGCATACAGACCTGCATTTCCATCCTTACAAGATAGCCGTCGTGCACCAGTTAAACGAGCAAGATTTCACGCAGCGATTACAATTTTGTCGACAAATGCTTACCATTTTTGAAGAAAATGAAAATTTGTTATTGTTAATGAGTGACGAAGCCCATTTTCATCTGAATGGCTTCGTCAACAAACAGAATTGCCGGTATTGGGCAGAAAGAAACCCACATCAGCTTCACGAGAGACCACTTCATAGCCCAAAGGTGACTGTCTGATGTGCAATAGGAAAGGTCGGTGTTATTGGACCATATTTTTTTGAAGAAAGTGACGCCGTTACTGTAACAGCTGATCGTTACATTGCGATGTTGAATACGTTTTTCATCCCTGAGTTACGAAACCGGGGAATCGATTTTCAAAATGTGTTATTCCAGCAGGATGGAGCTACAGTGCACACAGCAAGGGCAACGATGGCTGTTCTCCATAACTTGTTTCCGGGAGGGATCGTTTCCAGATTCGGCGACATTCCTTGGCTCTCTCGGTCCCCTGACTTGAGTAGTTGTGATTTTTTTCTGAGGGGGTTTCTGAAATCGCGTGTGTATGGCAATAAACCGCGTACATTGGAAGACCTAAAGATCGCAATTCGTCATCACGTCACCCAGATTGATGTAGACATTCTGCAGAAATAATAAAAACAAATTACAAAAGAATACATGATGTGATAGAAATGAAAAATGGTAAGGAAAATACAATATATAGAATAGATAACATTTACAATATAACTCAAATAACAAACAATGAAATAAATAAATATAGTATAGTTTGTACAGATGTTGATAATATACAGAAAAAATCAGATAAATTTAATATAAATGATTATTTAGTAAATCTAACAAAACTTATTTTCCAAGATGAAGAAAAAAAGCATGATAATAGATTCAGAATATAATATTGGCAAAATTAATTGTACTAATGAAGAAAAGATAAAATAAAATAAATAATATAAGTGATAAAATTAATATGTTTAAAAATAAAAATAACAAAAAATTAATTCGTAATAAAAATTTAATAATAAATAAAAATAAAACATATAAACTAAAAAACAAATTAAAAGAAAATAATTGTATAGTGATAAAATCTAATAAAACAAGAACTCCTGTTATTATTTCAATTGATGAATGCAATGTTTAATAAATAAATATATAAATGAAAATGGTTTTAAAAAATTAACAACCAAACCAATAAATTTTTAAGAATTACAAAAGACCTCATAGTTAAATACAAAGAAATATATCCATATAAACCTTATACCCCAAAACTCACAGGTCTCCCAAAATTGCGTAAAGAAGATATCCCTATGAGACCATTAATCAATTTCAAAACAGCCCCATGTTATATAATTACCAAAATTTTTGATAAAGCAATTAGATCAAAGATAAATTTAAAATATAAATATAATATTAAAAACGGGTATGAATTGTTTAATAAATTAAAAATTAATTATAAAACTAAAATGATTAGCTTCGATATAACTAATATGTACCTAAATATACCCATTGATTATACGATCTCAGTAATAGAAAACAAATTAATAAAAGCAGGTGAAGATCAAAAATTTAAAAATAATATTATAACAGTAATCAGAAATATATGTAAGCAGAATTATTTTGAATTTAATGGAACCTGTTTTACACAAGAAAACGTTTTATCCATGGGATTTCCCTTATCTGCTGTAATGTCAGAAATTTATATGCAGGAGTTTCAGAATAGAATAGCTATAGCATAAATCACATACATAAAATTGTATTATCGGTTAAATATGGATAATATTTCAGTTAAATATCAACCAGTCTTAAATAATGAACTTGAAGTAATTTTAAATAAATTAAATTTGTATCGTAAAACATTAAAATTTTCATATGAAATGGAACATAATAGAAAAATAAATTATTTAGATGTAAATATTAAAATAAATAAAATCAATCGGATAATAACTGAAGTATATAAAAAACCTGCATCAAATGAAATCATTATAAACAAAAATTCTAATCATCCTTGGTCCCAAAAATTAATATTTTTAAAAACATGGTAAATAGAGCGATAAAATATGTAAATGATAAACAAGAATTGTATATTGAAATAAATAATATAAAAATATAGCTATAAAAAATGGATATCGAATGTCAGTATTGATAACATATATAAAAAATATAATGCAGAATTTTTCAATAACATGAACATTACTACATTAAATTCTCTTATTCAAATAAAATTATAGAAAACTTGATTGAAAATATACGCCTCATAATCATATAATAAAACATTTAAAATATTATAATGATAAAAAAAAAATAAATAAATATGATTCTTCCAGTATTTATAAAATAAACTGTAACAATTGCGAAAAAATATATATTTGTAAAACGAATAGATACTTTAAAGATAAATTTAATGAACTAATCCAACTAAATTACAATTAGAGAAAAAAATTACTTGCATTTTTAAAACTGGAAATGGTAAAGGGGCGTATAATAAACATAAAAAAATAAATGTGTGAGTGGAGGTGGTGAAGGCTTGATTTGGTGGGTTGAAAAGGGGTGGAAAATGGTATTATTGTGATATCCGGTGAAATTTGACGTCAAAAAAAAAGTATCCAGTATAAAAGTTGTAGATCATGCAAAAATCTACAACTTTTCAAAAACCGATTACACCATTCAATTATACGGAAAAAAATAAAAAAGGAACTGTGTTTTGTTGTTTGACCTGAAACTTTATTTTTGTGCAGTATTGCTATAAACATTTAATTTGAATAATGAAGCTTCAGATAAGTAAAAAAATACTTAATTTTTGATACTGATTCACAATACTAGAATTAACAATAAATAAAAACAATTAATATATATTTGAATTGAACGTAAAGTGGTGGATATGAAAACAGACACAAAATTACATCTATTTTCTGCATAATTCAACTATTTGTTAACCAATTTTAAAAAATAAAATATCATTTTGTTCAAAATAAAAAGGCTCAATATTTTAGCAAATAACATAAACTTTGATAAAACTAATATTTACAAAGATATAACGAATTGAAAAATAAACATAGCCGCCATTTTGTAATTTGCAAAGGTATTTAATTTCTGAATTTTTTCTAATATTAAAACTTTATTACCAAGACACTTACCAAATATTAATACGATTTATCTATCCAAACTAGGATATAAATTTTTATATAAAAATAACAAAATTGCGGACAGGGGAAGAACTAAGGAGAAATCGCCATTTTTCCTAAGGATATTTTTTATTTAGTTTTACAAGTAGAATCCAATAAAGTATAGCCAGCCCGCCACTTTAGAAACACTCTGTATATAGTTATAAATGTAATTTTGATGGGAACATTCGTATTAAAATTATTTAAGTTGGCGTAAAAAGATAATATATTGATTGATACATTAATAGTTAGTGTAGTAGTTTTAATTTCTCTTGACTGAATAAATATTTTTTCTGAATTTACAAATTTTTTAAATATATTTTTGTCGATAAACAATTTTTACAAAATAAAAGTAAAGAGCTATAATTTAATTTCTAAATGTAAAAAATTGGAATTATTTTTAAAAAAATCATTGAAGATGGGCTTAGGCCCAAAACGTTTTGAACATAAAAAAGTAAAGGTAAGTAAGGTAAGGTAAGTAAAGGTTCTCTAATTCCATACTTAGCGGAGGCTGAAAAAATATTATATTATATATAGATATGTATTTTTATAGATACATATATGTATTTTATAATTTGATTTTATTTATATACTTTTATAGATGCATCTGTATTTTTTATAGATATGTATTTTTATAGTCTTTCAAGACCAGTTTTTCTTTGCTTGTTTACATCTGCAATCGCATACATTTCTAATAGAAGCCAGTTTCATTGACATTAAATACCAAACAAACAGAGTATTTGCTTTTTGTTACTAGCAGCATATTAGGGGCTGTTTAAGAAGTATGCAAGTCTGTTGATTCCATTTAGTATTTTTATACACTGATTTCAACTTTTGGTGTTGGGGCTTTCATGAGATATTATTTTTTTTTAATGCAACAATGTAACACATGATTTCTTTCATAAACACTATTCCTTGTCTATAATAACATTACTCACAGTTGATAGCAATTATTTATAGTTTTGTTCTTCTAAAGTATTATTTACCTTCCTTTGATTTTTTAACAATTTATAAATTTGCTTTTTACTGCCATTATATCATTAAAAATGTACATGCCTAGAAAAATAAATTGTCACAGTCGTGCCAGTTATTTAACTGAAAAAAGTAATTGATTGTGATAAATATAGATTAATGTAAACATATAAAGTAATAACTACCCTCTGAACAGTAACATCAGCACACGCTAATTCTCCTTTGATTATAATGGTGAGGTAAGCATTCTAAAGAAAAGCCAACATAAGAAGCTGAATATTTAAAAAATCTTAAACCACTTAGTAAAACTACATTAACATTACAAAATTACTACATTGGGGATGTTTAATAGTCAAAGATAAAATGACCAAAACAATATTGTAATGCTAAATTTAATTGGGAGGTTTTGAGTAAGGTTCGAGTTTTGGGTCAGGAGACAAGTAAAACACAGTATACAATTAGGAAAACATGTAAACAGCAATGGTTTGTGTGATCCATCATCTGCTTATATTTCAATTTGCTAAAGGGGTCACAAATTGGTCATTACATTGACTAGGTGTAAATCATCTGGTGGTAATATTTGATGAATTAACTCTCAAGTTCATTACAAAAGTTAACCTCATTCATTGTTTTATGTAGATATAAACATTACTAACAGTTAATGTACATTGTTTTCCTTGAACCTGGTTAGTTATAATTTATACAAAAAAATATTTTTATGTTCTTTAGTTTTCAATTAATGTTATTTAATAGCTTTTTTTTAGGGCCTGTCTAGTATTTCTTCGTTTATTGGTAAAAAGAGACGAGTGCAAGTTTCCAAGAATGATCTGTTGGTATTGCTGAGTAATAACGATCCAAAATATCCACCAGAAATTGCATTATTATCTAATGAAACTCAGGAACAAATTAAAGATATGAGTCAGTATTATATTTCAAATTGATGTTTTATTACAAACTATTAACTTATGTTTATTTTTAAATAGAAGTTAAACTACATTATATTTTTGTTAAGATTAAAAAAAAAACTATGTATTTTTTATTATTGTTACGTGAGTATAAGCAAAGGAATTTTAAATCCTAGACTTCAGGCCACTCCAAAATTATAGAGCCAATATTGCTGCTGCTTTGACAGTTTTTCTTGCAATTAGTTGCTCAGATGTATGATGTGGCTAAATGTATTTTTTTTATTCATTCATGATATTAGTTTAAAAATCAGAACTTCATATTTGAATGATTCCGATTAAAAACTGGTTATCTTACGAGGACTATTTGGAAATTAACTTCCAATCCTTAGTATTGCACAATGGAGTGGGGGTATCAATTCTATCTTTGCACAGTTTGAATAGCCTGGTTCTAGTAGCGTTATTGGAAATGTAGCTTGCTTGTTTGTTCCTGTAAATTTCTTGTTTGAAGTGGTTGATGTCAGAAAATCCTGCTGACTGTGAAGTGCGTGCCATCATCCATTTCCTTCACATAAAAAACTTGTCAGCTGCTGAAATTCATTGTGAAATTTGTGCAGTATACGAAGGAATTTCATGAGTGACACCGGTTCTCCTCAAAAACCTGTAAAGGCCTGTCAAACAATTACTTCAAAGAATTCAGATGGCATCAGGTTTTTGAGACCATAAAGGTATGGTCTTGGTTGATTTTATGAAAAGAGGTATGATAATTAATGCTGAAATTTACTGCACTGAAGATGTTGAAGAAATTGAGAAGGGCCGTACAAAAAAAAAACGACATGGCATGCTGAATTCAGGCATCATTTTTCTTCATGACAATGTTTATCTGTATACTGCAGTAGGCACCAAAACACCAAATCAACAGTTTCAAATGGGAGTTGTTTAACCATCCTCCATATAACCCTGACTCCCATTGGCTCCCAGTGATTATCACCTTTTCCTGAAAATGAAGCGGTTAGCAACACAGTATTTTGAAAATGACAAGGAGATGAAAAACTGTGTTACTACCTGACTTAATTTACAGGTGGCAGAGTTTTATGATGAGGGCTTGGACGGCAATTATGTAGAAAAGTAGCTAAAAGATGTAGCTTTAAGATGTATGTAATCAATTTGTGTTTTTTTTATAATAAATTGGGAGTTATTTTCCAAATAGCATCCATACAATTATTAATTTTTTATTTGTTTTTATTGTTATGTTTATTTTCACAAATAGTCCTTTGCATGTTATTTATTTGAAAAATTTTTTAAATCTTGTTTGTTACTCTCATTTTAACAAGTAATATTTAATTAAAAATATATATGAGTGAAAACTCAAATACCCCCCTATTTTCCTGATTTTTAATTTTTGATGGGAGTTCCATCTCTTTGTCAGCAGTTTTTTTTTTTTTTACTCAAAATAATTTTAAATCATATGTGCATGAGTATTAAAACCAATAAAATTGAAGGTGTTTTAGGATTAAAATTTGTTTTAATTTTAAATTGATTCCATTATTTTTTAACAGCACAAGTTATTATTTCTTCAAATAAATTTTAATGGGAATAATGCAAAGGAATGAAGCCAAATTAGTCATAAACAGAAGTGATAATAAAATTATATATTAACCATTTATGAATATTCACACAGACTTAAATCAGATATTCATACACACATGAATTATCACTCTATTGAGTAACAACAAAAAACTTTAGCAATTAGGAATGTTATATAATATTTCTGACATCCTTTTGAAAATGATCTAAAAAGTGTGTGTTTCTTTTTTCAGGTAATGGTAGTTGCTTATTGGAATATAGAGGAGAATGTGGATTGAATTTTGATTTAGTTGGATGGAGGGGTGTCCATTCTATGCGAGCTTACATTTCATTGAGTGATTGTGTTCATTACCTTCGTTTATTAGGCGGTGATGTTTCTAAATATGGTAATATTCCCTTTAAAATAATATTTCCCTTTTTAAATATGTATCAAAATTTTGTTTAATGCTTTTCATAGGAATTAAGGAAAAATAACATTTTTTGGGGAAGTTGTTTTAAGTATAAAGTCTTAAATAAAGTGTTTCTTGATCTTCTGGCATTTGGGCCACAATGTGACTTCTGTAAACCAACCAATCCCAAACAATTTAAAAAGGGCGATTGGACCGACCACTGTGTTTGTTATTTTCTGATACCATCACACTGTTCAATGTTGTGGCAAGATTTCATTAAGATGCATTCCACTTTATTGTAACAATGAATGAGTCCTAGAATCCTGCTTAAAGTCATAGCTGCACTCTCACAGTACAGACGTGAATGTTGCTGTACACATGGTTTTCAAATATTCTGCTACAGAATATTTTCTCACGTTAAATCACGCAATTTTTCTGCTATTGTTGCCTTGGATGAAATCATGGCACTGCATGTGCTTGGTTTTAATAAATAGAAATTTGAAGAGTTTACCTTCATTTTGCTGTATCTAATTTAGTATTTGTTTCATAATTTTTCTAACTACATAAATATTGTTTGAATCTGTATGTAACTTATTGGTAACTTACGTTATTAGTTTTAAAACAGTAGATTTTAACAGCACAATACTCACTTCACATCCTTCATTGTCTTGGATGCTACTTCATAAGATTTTTCATCAGAGTTTAACGGAGTTTACCATCTTAACCAGTACTCCAATATGATTAATTTAGTACTATCAACTATAAAGATCAAACTTTTTTTTTTATGGTAATTGTTTTATTATTTATTTCAGAGAGAAATAAGTTTAAAAAGGATGAAGAGATAAAAAGTGATATTCAGGAAGGTGATGGAGATATTGAAGCTGATGAAATAAAAGAGGTAGAAGAAGTGGATAGAAGTTTAGATGATGAAAAGGAGGAAGTTTTAGAAGCAAGCTAAAGAATATTTTTATTTTTACGGATTCATTTATATAAATAAAATATGCTTTTTTTATAATCTATAGTGTGTTTATTATATTAATCAAATCATTGATTGTCCCAGTGTCACCAATTAGGTAAAATAGTCAGCATATGTTATCCTCTGACAAAATAACAGTAATCATGTGCGAGCTTTACTACCAATGAAAAAATAAAAAAAATTAAATTTGAAAAGCTCAAGTGAATCAATATAAAATAAAATCTCAATCACAAAACAATTCAAATTAAGGGGGGAACAACGAAAAAATGTACTAGGGCTA
Organism: Lycorma delicatula; assembly: GCF_047948215.1. NCBI lineage: Eukaryota > Metazoa > Arthropoda > Insecta > Hemiptera > Fulgoridae > Lycorma > Lycorma delicatula. The sequence continues at coordinate 126,777,402 of NC_134455.1, forward strand.
AGTAGTCTTATTACATGTATATTATTAAAAATAAAAACATTAACAATACAATAAAATAATTTTTTTAACATTAGTTAAACCTATTATTTATATCAAAATTAAATGGAATCATATATATGGAATCATAGAAAACACATTCCACACTACTCGTCTGTCATATTTAAAAAAAATATCATTAATTTTTCTCTTCATTATACATAAGGATACTTTCCTGCACATATAAAAATAATGATGACCTCGCATCGAATACACCTATTTACCCAGTCTCACTGTCCTGTCATATTGAACAAAGAACACCACCATCACTTCCGTGCGATCTAACTTAAAACACGTCTCCACTCCATGACTGCTACATTCACACTAGCCCCGAAACAAAGAATGTCAGTCTGGCTTCCCCCACCAGACGCCTGTTCGTATTTATGCACGTACACACTTTTTTCTGAGAATGTATATGCGCTCACCAGCCCACGATGACATCACCGTCTGGCTATCCAGACCACATCAGACATCAAAAAACAAAGTTATGTAATACAATTTCTTATCTAACTAATTACGTTTATTTAACTATTAAAATAATATAATACTATCTTGCCTATTTTCTGTTTTTAATATCAGCTAAGCCAAATGAATATTAACTACTTTTTAATATATTGAAACCTTTTTCTTTATAACATAATATATATTGTTCGTAACCAACAAAATTTAGAATGGTTACACATGTCCTCCTTTAATTGACTAATATATCTAGATTTTGTGAATTAACTTAAGAATTATGACTAACTTTTTCAAGAAAAGAATTAACATTTCCACCATATTGGAAATTTATATGTCTTCTTTTTTTGTGGTTTATGTTTTTAACCATACATTTGACACTCTCGGATTGTATTTATTTTTTCTCAGTAAAAATTTTGTTTAAAAAGTTTTATACCTAACTGATAAACAAGAAGATTAGATATAATCTAAGAAATATATATTATATATATATATATATGTATAATTTATTTGTTTGAATTTGATCAAAAAGCTATAAAAAAAATTTCATATATGCTATGATATCAACTTAAAATTTAATTATAGAAATGCACAATTATATGAGTATGCTTAAAGCTATGTAGTTCAAATTTCATTCAAGGATATGTAAAAAAAATTTTTAACTTACATGAAAATTGTTGTATACAAACTGGACTTTTTAGCACATTTACTGCTTGCTTTTCATCGGTGTATTAACCCTAAGCACTGAATTTGTTTGTTTTTAACTTACTTAAGTATACTGGTTATCAACATTTATGTATGTCATGGAATATAAAACATTTGAAAAACACTGACCACTTGCTAGCATGTTCATGGTGAACATCTATGATTCTTTTCATGCTGAATACTCTCTCATACATAGGAGCATATTCATAAATCTCTTACTTGTTCATGCTTGCAATTTATTTAGAAGTCTGTGTTAAATTTACTACAGTTAATCCTCGATTTATTCCATATATCAATAATTGATTTAAGTCTTTTATTTTATTTTTGTACCAGTTAGATTAATTTACAGTTTATTTTTCATCTGTCATCTAACTTGTTTACGACCTGAAAATTAGTTTTTATGTAAGTTCCTCAGCACATTTTAGAATAGATTTGACAAACAAATTACTTGTTGGTTATTATAATAAACACATTGTATACAATCTGAAATACAGATAATTTATAAAATAAATCTGTTCTTTTTCAAAAGTGATGAAAGTTCTCGTAAATTAAAAATAACAAAAAAAAAGCTGATTCCTTGTAACTACAAACGAACCCAACAGTAACAAAATATAAATGTTTCTGTTGCGCTAACATAAGACACTGAGGCAACAGTAACATGCTGAATCCCCCCTCCACAGTAGTGATAGAAAAGCTGCTGCACTACCATGCATGTGTGCATGGTTAGCAGGTTGCACATATATACAGATCACATACATGCAAGTGCTCAATACTGAATGTGTTAAAAGAGGCATACCACAGCTTTCAGTGTTACTTGTATTTATTGGTTTTTGCTTTTAAACTTTGAACAATAATTGAAATACTGTACTTAACCTTTAAAAACAAAATCTTTAAAGTGGATGAAGTAGAAAAATCTAACAACAAAGTTTTAATACTTTTTTGGCATTGGTTATTTATTCTTGAGTAGGGAAAAACTATATGAAAAATGTTATCTGAGATTTCTATTTTTGGGTGGAGGTAATTTATGATGCAGTTTTATTTAAAATTTCACATTATGTGTTACCAAAAAAGTTTTGAGAAATTTAAAGAATCTGTATTTTTAATCTTTGATTGACACCACTCCCAAAATATTTTTTTAAAGGTCATTTTCATTACTACTTTGCCTAGGAAGACATTTTTTTTAAATCAGTTAAAAAATGCAATAAATAAAAAGATAATTTTTTTTATTTTTAGGGAAGGAAGAAATTTTGGGGCAATGTTAAAAAAATAAATATGCACGAATGTACTGAGCTTCATTTAAAGTATGTTTATGTTTACAAAATTTTATCAACAAATTGCCCCATATGCACTAGTTTCTGTACAAGATTTCATCAGAATCTGTTTTTTCAGTCAAAAGTTATTACACGTCAATGCTCATTTGTATGTACGTTATCCCCCTTTTTTGTTTTTTAGGGATCCCTGGGTCATTTAATGTAGACATGAAAAAATTCTGTACCCCATTTTTTTTTTATCTGATTACTATATTTTCCTTCTTGCAGCATAGCTCTATAGTTATGATGTCAGGAAAGTAATAAAAGATGCATACTTTCAATTAGAATTTTAATCTGATTTTTTTTTATTTGATTAACTCGCTCCTTAAATTTAACACTTTTGCATGGGAATATGACTTGTAATACTTACAGCAATGAAAATTTATTTGCTTGACCTTCATTCAGATCCAGATATCTTCCAGATGAAAGATCAATATACTCTATCGTTCTGTTGCTTAAATTTCAAAAACTGTAATAATAAAAAATATTCTTACATTTTACTCTATGGTAGCGAGCTGTGTGTTTTAACACAACTAAAAAAAAAAAAAAACAATTTTCAAATTACTTTGTGTTCATTAACATAATTTTTTATTTGCTTTTATATTAAACAATTTATGGATGAAACCATTACTTGATGAAAATCCATCATGACAGAAAGGAAATAAAGATTTTATTTTTTACTAGCCAATATTCATTTATTAGGTATCATTTTAATTCGCTAGAAGTTTTTTTAAATCTCTATTGCTTTAGCTTTCTTTTCTTATCTGAGATATGTTAGGATTTTCTGAAATAATTATATAATCTTTAACCATTGGCAATTACTTTAGAGTAATTTCAGGCTGGACTGTTTATGGTTAATTTACGTTCTTCACCATATCGTACAGTTACAAGTTAAGTGAAATTATTACAAAGATCGTTAATAAAAAATTTCTGCTTTCATCTAGATTAAACATTTGGCCAGAATATGCACCCAACATTTGAGTTAGGCTTTTATTCATCTGATGCTATAATTTCTCATCATCAACTTTTCCCTTATCCCTCCTTCCAAGTTTTGCAGGTTGATGGGACCTTGTACTAGGTTTAGGCTGAGGAAGCCTGGTCTTAAAGACCAATACAATGTAGAGAGTTGCTTCTAGTGGATTAACCTACAGACTGTATGAAATGCCAACACAAACTTTGTATCTTGTTCAGGTCATGGTTTACTGTAATTAAAATTATAAACGGTTCAGTAATAGCCTGTTGAAATAGTTAAGAGATTGATAACAAAATACTATCCAGCAACAGATAAATAGGTAAAGGCGATAAATATTAAAATAATTTACCAGAAGAAGGTATTTGTCAAAACATTTCTGTTTATATAAACAAGCAGCTGTTAATAGGATTTTTTCAGTTTAACATCATCCATATGTGTTCTTACTAATCAATGTGTGTTTAATTATTATTTTTTCCTTAATTTTATCAGAATCTATCTTTTGAAATTAAGTTCCACCAACTTCCCCCTTGAGATTGATTATCCTTTTTGAGTTCATTGCTGAAATTGATAAGGTATGCTTTTATGTATTAATTATATTGTTTGCTTTTTCATAGACTATGATGATTCTGTTACCGTAATACACTTACTTTTTTTGTGGTGCATTAAATCTTGGCCATGCAATCCATATGTATTATAAGTGACTCTATGACCATTTGGACTATCATAGGTGATCTTATAATAACTACAGACAATGAACAGTAGAGCCCTTATTCTACTATTATTTAATTTTGTAATACTGTTGCAAACTATGTATAATCTTATACACTGTGCCTAGTGTTATTAATAACAGTTGTTTTAAATTATTAAATAACATTTTTAATAGGTTTTCTTTAAGGTGTTTGATTACAAAAATAATTTTTAGACAGTTGAATGCAATATAATATCAGAATGAAATATAATGCAGTATAATGAATGAAATATAATTAGAACGCAGAGTTTTGTGGCATTCATTTTTAAATAAAACATAAAGGCTCAACAAGAAACTGTTATAAAATTTTATTTAAAAGAGCAACACATCAGTAATTAAATTAGTACTTTAAAATTGTTATAGTCATTTTTTAACGGTAATGGTAAAGATCACAAAATAATGGATCTTTTCTTTCTTAACTATTATTATTGTAATAGGACCCCTGTCTAATTGCATTTTATTATGTTTAGAGGTCTTTGAATATGCAATTATTAAAATCATAGCTATAAACTTTTCTGTGTATTGACCTCTAAATGGTGTTAATTTTCATGAGTAGTCAGTCTAACCTACAATCATGTAATCTGTCTGGTTTGTTAGACTGCATTGCACGTTCAAAGGATTGGTTGCATAAAAATTTTCAAAAAATTAAGTGAAGGGATGTATTATATTGAAAAGGTCTACTCCTAAATTTAAAGAGGTATGTACATACTTTTACATATCAAAAATAATATCTCTAAATATGAAAGGAGATATATTTTTTAACTCTTAAAGTGAATGTATCATGTATGTTAAATATACAAATTCAGTCAAATTAAACCACATAAGAGCAAATATATTCAACTACAGTTGAATATATTTGCACTTATGAAAGATTCTTTCGGTTTGTTGTTTATAAAACCGAAAGAATCTTTTGGTATGAAGTAAGATTTGTCTGATCATACTGAAATTAATATTTGTTGCAATATAGTTGTACATTTTAGTATGTAGTTTTGCTGACCAAATTTAATTTTAAGCATATTCACATGTTTACATAAATTTCACTTGAAAAATTTATTTTTATGTACATCTTTAACAACTTTAAGACTTAAAACTGCAGCCATATAATGAAATTTATAGCATACATTTTCAGCATAGTTGAATTGAGCAACAAGAATAACTGAAATGAAATTTTTTTAACAGATTTCAGTGTAAAGTGAAGTCTCAATTAATTTGACCAGAATTTTTTTATATATGTTCAAGCCTTATTTTGATTATTTTTTAGATGAAGTTGGTTGTACTGGATTAGAAAATATTTTGTTTATATATGTCATAATTTTGTAGCATTTAATTGTTATAATTATGGTAATAATTTGCATACCTTAATATTTTTAAATTTAAAATGCTTTCATCTAAAAATTCATATTCATAACACTTGGAATGTTTAGTTTTTTAATTAATTTTTTTAACACTCATACTTAAAAGAATCTTTTTATTATCTTTTGTGTAATGCTTTCAAAATATTGAGATGTTATTTATCTATAGTGTCTAACTAATTTATGAACAGTATACTGTGATATTTAAATTTGTTATTTAGTCATAACATTTTAGTTTTTATTTTATGAAATCAAAAGCATACAACAATATGGTTTATGCAGATGACTTATTTATTAAATAATAATAATAATGAGTTTAATTATGAGGTAAAGCCAGAAATTATGGCTATTGAAAAAAATACTTAGTCAGGTTGTAAGCTTCTATACTACACAAAAAAAATTTACAAAAATAAAATACTAATTTTTAAAGAATTTGTTTAAAAACAAAAAATTAATTTACTAATGTTGGGATTTGCGAAACAGTGTACTAAGACTATGCTGCTTGATAAGTTTATATCCTAAGATTGCTCTCTTTAAAATCTAACTGGAATGCCATACTGTCAGATAGATCAGATTTAGTGTAAACATGAGTAAAGGAGTCTCAAAATTAATCGTTCAGTTAAAAGAAGAAATTTTTATTTAAAAGCTTAGTTATCCTTTTAAATAAAATTACATAATAATGAAAAATTGAAAATTTAAACATAAAACTGAAACTTACCTAGAGCCCTAAGTTATTTACCATTACACATTATAATGAATAATTATACATTATTTATTTGTTATGAAACAAACTATTTATATATATATATATATATATATATATATATATATATATATATATATATAAAAATAACAATATTTATATATATATAAAAATATTCGCATATTAGAATTTCACAAATCATTTTATTAATACTTTTACTAATACGGAATTGGCCAATCCAAAATTAATTCTACTTGTAATTTTGAATATAATTTATCATAATGCAATATCATTTTTAATAGTTCTTTATTAAATAGTTGATGGATTAGTATTAATTATTGTAATGGATCCATTGAAATATTATTGCAGAGAGGCATTTAAAAGTAAAATTTGTCATACCTGTATCCAGAATAAAACATAAACTATAAATTTTTTGAACAGTTTTCCGAACAACATCACTACACTGAAGCTCACACCAATGAATCCAAACATAAACTGTGTCTTATTGATGGTCTCCCTGTCTTAACACCACCACGATTCCTGAGCATTACTCAGTTTATGTGAATGCGTATACGCACACTAATGTAATGCTTCCTGTGGGAAAAGTTTGTTCCCATAGCAAGCATGATGTCATACTATGATAAAATTTATTTTTAACAAGAATTGAATCATCAAAAATAGTTTATTCTTATCTAATTATGCCGTGATTATCCACAATCATTCTTCTCTTGAGTAAATCCATTTAACCTCGCATTTTTAAAATCGTTCGTCGACGTAATACAAAATTTATTAAATAAGAAGTATATAATACAAACAAAGAAACCCAACTTAATTAAGCCTATTAGTCAAAATTTATAATAGTTACAAGGTACTTGAAAACCAATTTTATTTTTCAGCATGATCTTCCACCAATATTGACCCGTTTCATAATTTTATCTATGCTGTTGAAAATGTTAACTGATACATAAAATTCTTTAGATTACTGATCCAGCTTCATTTATACCTTATATTTTACTCCCTTGTCATCTACAAAATATTTGCCACTCAGGTGAGTATTCATGAAACAAAACAGGTAAAAGTTACTTAGGATTTTCAGGGTAGAAAGGTAAATGTTGAAGAAGTTTCCATTTTATTCATCAGCTTCTTGGGTTTATCAATGACATTAGATTTCGCAATGTTATGATGAATGATATACTCTTCAAAGTATGACTACTGTTATAGGCATAGACATTCTGTTTCAATTTCAGCCAGCCACGAACAGAATTTTACAGTATGTTGCAATTTACACTCTATCATCTTACTTGGAGGGTTAGCAACACTGCTGCAGAATCCCAAAACAAAACCTTATGGATAATCTTCGTGACTGATATGTATAATCTAAGCTTTAATTTCTTTCACAAAGGTGAAGAAGGATGTTTCCATTATATGAAATCATGCTTTGATTCAAGTTGGTAGTGATATACCTATGACTGATCCCCAGTAAGAATCCTCCTAAGCATCTCTTGCTTTTCTGTTGTAGCTAGAGAGATGTTATAAACATTAGATTCATTCAATACATTCTGGAATGCCTTATCAGTTTTCAGAGCATTCACCATGTCTGCATATTTGGAAACTCAAATCATTATGCTTTAGCCTAAATCACAAGAACTCCCTTGTCTATTGTTACTCATCTTTCTGTTTTAATCTTCTCCACAGCTTTGTTGTAGGTTCTATTGAAATTTAAAAATAGGATGAACACATCACTGAAAGAATTTATCGTCTCAGTTGTCAACCACTAAATCCAAGAAACACTTCTAACAGTGAAACATTCATAACACTTTTTTATGAATTTATTTTGTAGGAAGCCATTTGGTCATTAACACAGCTTTCTGCTCAAATGTACATTCCTTCGGCATCATTGCTATTTTTAAATTGAACCTGTAATATATATATATATATATATATATATATAATTGTTAGTAGCAATCGCTTCCACATAATCAATTCTGGATTTTGTTCTCACTAAACTTCTCACTAATTTTTTTTTTTTTTTTAGTGAATTAACTGACCTCATTGTGATCAGCACTTGTTTTGCTGATATGAGGATAGTATTTTTGGAGTGTAAAGACTCAATCAAGTAATGATCTGGATGCATAGTTCAATTGAAGTTAGATATACGAAGAGTTTAATGTGTACCACCTTTGGTGTTGAGGAAGGCACAGGAATCACGCTACTGCTAATCGGTTAATTTGATAGTTGAGGGCGGTAAGTTATGGTTGGAAGAAGGCATATACGAAGGCAGTAGTAATTTGTGTAAATACAGTGATGAACATGTCTGCTGAGGCATTTGCATTAGTAGCATCCATACAGAGGCCAAACTGGTGATTGTGTTGCATTATCAAGTTTGGAAGGTCTAAAAGACAACCTCCAGCAAAGAACAGAGGGGGTGGTGTGGTGACTGGGATCATCACAAGCCAATCCCCCCCCCCCCTATGGTGGTCAGGATGACCACATCTCGTGTAGTTTTTTTTATTATATTAAATTTTGGGAATGCTTAATGTTTGTCATTAGATTCTTTGTTCTGAAGAATGCATGTCATGATCAGTAAGATACTACAATGTTTAATTGAAAACAAAAATAAGCTAAAGTTAATAAAATGTATTAATAAAAAAAAGATTTGTAATGAAATTACTATGGACAATATTGCAATATAATGATTAATTACAGCGTATAACTGCAATTATTTAGCAATTTCTGTATACTTAAAATATTTTGTTGTGAAACTAAAATCATTACATTATTGGTTATAATAGAATAGAAATTTAATGTAAATTACTAACTCATCTCCATTTACTCATGAATCACATACATTTATAATGGTTTCATGATATAAAGCACTAATCATACTATGACATCAGCTTTAGCAGCCCGGTGTTAAAAAACTCCAACATGAAGGTACCCAGCCACTTATTAACACCATACGTGTGCTTTATATTAGATTCTAAGTGCTGGGTAGTCAACCAGCTCTTTATTTTAGTGAAGAGATGGTCTCAAGGCACAGTTCTGTTCAAGATATGCAAAACCCTTTTTATTGCAGTACTCAAAGAATGAGTACTGATTATTCTATCATGATTATTCTTTATTGTACCAACTTGCATAAACCCTACTTGTCTGATGATCCTATAAAGAATCGTTGTTTAAATCTATTTGGAAGGTCAGAAATTGGGAAATATGTATATTTAGTATGATTTTTTTTCAATTTATTAAATGAATTCATCAGTCAAAAATTAATTATCATTCATACACTCCCATTTATATAATTATGGTGAGAGATTTTTAGCATCACTTTTTAAACATCAATCATCAAGTGATTTTTAGCATCACTTTTATATTGAATAACAATAACTTGCATGGGCATATCCAGATGGACAAGGGAGGCAGTTGCCCTTCCTTTCAAGATGTAGAAGATTAAAAGATATATATTTAAATAATTTTTTTTAAAATGATAGTATGGATGTATGGAAATATCAATTTTGGGGTTCCTGAGGCCCAAAAAGTGGTTTTAAAAAATGTCTGTGTCTTATAAACTTTTTATTGATGAATGTTATAATGATAAGAATCATATCTTTGAATTAAACTCAACTAGTATAGTTATGTACCGCATAAAACTAAATTTTCACAAAACTTTCAGTAGAACTTTCCTTGTCAAACCAATGAAGTGAGATGCGATGTCTGTGTCCACATAAATATTTGGTCAAATAAGATTATTTTTGCAGTGAATTTGAAACAAAAAAAATACCTGCAGCTGCAATAAGGGTGAAGACAAGTAAGTACAACCATTCTCTGGTTCAAACATTGCAATTGCGCTGCCTTATACAGTTAAAACAAATGTGCAACATAGTGAAAGTGAAATTGAAGACAAGAGTTGTCATGAAGATAATACTGGAAAATTTGTCAACCTGGTGAACACTATGTCAGTTAAGAAAAAGCATCTCTTGGAAAATCTATGGGTATCTTTGAAGAACTATAATTTTGCAACAGATGCCAAACGCCTCAAGATTCAATCACCAGTAGCTGGTTGCATATTCACCATGGCTAGCCTGCTCAATGTGACTCAAAGGTGCTTTCTGTAAATATTGTTTGTTGTTTCTGCCATCAGCCAGAACCATGATAGGTGATTGGAGTTCTTTTTTTTCCATCAGATCTTACACTAAGTACAAGGTTGTGCATTATTATTGCAAAGCAGTCCCAGCAATGGGATCTGCAAAATTGTTCATGGAGGGCATTTCCAGTAGACATCAACTCCACCAGTCTTTATGAATTAAAAAAAAAAAGTACTGTCCTTAATTGTTTCCTGTGTCACTTTTTTCGGCACACATGATTTACCTCTCACAAGCAAAAATCTGGGTGAAAGTGTACTTCCTGAGTAATGCAATTTACACATCAAAGCAGGTGATTCACTAGTAAAAGGCCATTTTGAGCACAGACCAAAAAATGCATCGTACTGATCACCTGTCATCCAAAATTAAATTATTGATCTATGTGACACTAGAATCAGGGAACATTGTCACAAGGGTTAAAAAACTTGTATTTATATCATTTTGGCTGAAAAAATCGCAGATATTTCTGGCAAAGAACAGCTGTCTATTCGATTATGTTTCTTTAATGAAATGGCCAACAAAAGCAAAGAATTTTTAGGCTTTGTAGAAGCTTGATGGACTTGATGCTATGAGTACTGCCAAAGCCATTGAAGATTTTGTGACAAGCTTAAACCTGAACCCTGATAAGTGTGTGGGGTTAGGCTTCAATGAATGTTCGACCATATCTGGGAAAGGAGGTGTGCAGGCGATCTTGAAACAAAAGTAAAAAAAAGGATGTTTTTAAGGATCATTTTATTGATTCTGTTAATGTATTGGAGATGTTAGCTGAAGAGGGAAATGCAGCAACAAGAAAAAATTCTTATCAAATGCATGCAGATTATAATTTTCTGTGAGCAGCATTAATTGCTAAGTATTCCGTTATACACTTCAATTTCAGACACCTGACATAGTCAAGGCCAAGCTGTACATTCAAACTATTCTTGGCGTGCTATGAGTTCTTTACAAGTAGGATTTTCTGCATTTTATTTTCATTGATAAATTTCCATCAGAATAACATTAAAAGAGTTTCATTGGATGAATGGAGTGAAAATACTTAATCTTGTGCAATTTTCTGCTATTTAGAAGGCATTAAAGGAGAATGGGAGTTGTGGCTCAAAATGTGAAATGAAGTACAGGAAGCACCAGATATAATTGAGGTTTTACAAAACAACAAATTGTTATTTCCAACTATTAGAAATTGTCTACTGATACTGCTTTCACAATCCTGCACAATAAGTACTGTGCCGGGCGTTCATTTAGTTCCCTTTGTCAAATTAAAACATGGCTAACAAGCATCGTTGGTGAAAACAGGTTAAATGGGTTAGCTATGTTAAGCATTCATCAACAATGGATTTTTGCTAACAAGGAGCAATTATTTGAAGCTGTAGTTAGACAATTTGCATCTAATTCTTGCAAAATATTGTTACAAAATTAATTTTGTTTTAAATAAATATTTTATTCTTCCTTTGTTATTGTGTATTATTGCATAGCACTACCTCCTTGTGGACTACCCTTCCCATATGAAAGAAGTTAAATTCAGAATGCTGCCCCACTTTTCATTTTGAGCTGGATATATCACCAATAACTTGTAACCATAATCTTAGATGAATATTAGTGGTGCTATGTCTTACTAATTAAAAATATATATTACAATATTACACCACAGATCTTATAATTTGTGCAAGCAACAGAGGTAGGTTCTGAGACCATCAACAATTCTTTTATCAGCACTGAATCATAATGCATGAACCAGAATTATAGTACATGTAATGAAATAATTCAACTGATTAATTTCCAACAGGCAATCATAAGCTAGATTTGGAGTAACTCTTACATTAAGCAGCGAGATTAAGCGGCATATGCTTACCTAATTCACACTTAAACCACAAATTGAGCTTTTTATAGTCATCTAATAAAAATGAAACTTCTAAGACAATTGTTCAGTAGAGAAACCCCCATTAAACTATACTAATACCAAAAATGCAGTAGCTCTACAGCAATGTGCTCCCCACATTCTTAAAACTAATCTAAAGGGCATTTAGCCAAAATTGCAGAACATTTCAAGGAAGAAAGGATTAGGAAAGATACATGGTTAGTGTGAAATAAACAATGTATTCAAACAAGAAGGCTGCATAATGAGATAAAAAATGTCAGGGTTATCTTCTATGGAAAGTGAGGAGTAATTTGGTTTTCCATAGACTTTATTTCTTAATATTAAATTATGTATGTTTAAAAATCTGGTGTAGTTATTCCTTCCCCACCAGTTTTTAATTTTGTTAACAATAACATTAAAATTTTTAGATTGGTTAAATATTTAATATTTCATTAGAGTTGTGCATTACAATTAACAATGATACATTTTTTTGTACAATGAAATTTAATTTAACTTTCTAAATTAATAAATACAATAAAACATAATTTTTAAAAGACAAATAATAATATACTTATGCATACTGGAGGGATCATATTTCAGAATTATTTTTATAATATATATTAGATAACATTTAAATTTATTAAATTTGAGTTTATTCAAATAAGAAAGAAACTGTTTTTAGGTGATCTTAAAAAATGTTTCATATGGAATTATTTACCATTAGGAACTATAATATAAATTCACTTTAACTTTTTTCTACTAAATTTTGATTAATATCTAGTTATTTATTTGTTGCAGTTGGACATCCAGAATGTTTATCTTCTTTTAGAATGATTGGATGGAATTAACTTTAGCTGCAGGCCTCGTAGACTATTACTAGCTTATCATTAGTTGAAGGTATATTGATTTTTTGGTTACTTTTTTATATATCAAATATATTAATCAATAGTTGGTAATATGCGTTTCTTGAATTGAGAAAGGAACTCACCATTATCTTAAACACTTAATCAAGAATACCTCTCTAGTTGAAGCGAAGCTTCTTAACGCAGGCTTTGAGATGGGAAGTCAACTGAAAAAAAATGAGCGTCACATGCTAACTGATTCCCCTACTATGCCTACTGTGTGCCATGTATAGACACTAACACATGTGTTCAGTAAGCTCTCTCTCTCTCCCCCCTCTCACTATCACCCCCTCTCCATCCCTTTTATTGTTTAATTGGATATATCATACAAATCTTCAAGCGGATGATCTATAGATACAGTATATACTGCATGATTTATGAAAAAATCCAAGATTCATGTAGGAAATAAAACCCTGACGAGTTTAATTAAAAGTTACTGTATTAATGACCACTCTGATGGGATGAAGTGGTACCAACAAAAATATAGCTATCCTGTATACATCAACAAACCCATATATTATTCTGTGAACAAAAATTTGAAAGATTTATGTTATACCTTTGGTGTACATTCATGATAAAATGATAACCTGCAAATAAAAGATTTTAAAATCTTTGCTGCTCATATTTTCATTTTAGGTTGCTCTACATTACTAATCCTAGTAACAATTATAATACTGCTTGTATTGAAAGCTAGAACCCAGCTTTAGAACAGTGTATTGCATCAGTAAAAATTCATTAAGATTTGATACATTATGTATTTTACAGCCTTTTCTTTTCTGGATTTATTTATATAACACAGTCCATAAAAAAAATTTGTGAGTCCTGAACAAGTTGGTAAACTGCGTCCTTTACAAATGTGATGGTTCTACAACACTTTAAATATCTTAGGCAGTAATATCCTAGAAATTGGAGGGTGTTAAATAAGATAAAATGCTAACAATCAAAGCGACATTCAATGAATCAATTATCATAGATAACTAAAATTAAGAAGCAGGGTGCACAGCTCACTAAATATGGTTAACTGATTTCAGTTAGGCTAATGACTTTATTAGTAGTCCCATTTAAATAATTAAATAAGTTATGTGAGCACTTTATTAGTTGCTAATAAAGAAAAAGTATTTGATTTGCAGTTCATACTGCTACAGTTCATACTGAAAGAGGGCAGCAGCTCTTTCAGTAGTTGTTAGGGGCGTGAGTCAGGACGACTTAAACGGCCATATCAACATCACTCAGTCCTCTGAGTACTGCGCAGCTGAAAGCAATGGAAAACTACAGCTGCTTTTTTTCCAAGAAAATATGGCTCTCTGCATTTTCATATAGCAATGATGGAGGCGCCTTCCTTGGTAAAATATTCCGGAGGTAAACTAGTCCCCCGTTCGGATCTCCAGGTGGGGACTACTAAGAAAGTGGTCATCAGAAAATTAAAAAATAACATTCTACGAGTTGGAGCGTGGAATGTTAGAAGTTTAGAAAAGGTTGGTAGGCTAGAAAATTTAAAAAGGGAAATGGGTAGGATAAATGTGGATGTAGTAGGAATTAGTGAGGTTCGGTGGGAAGAGGAAGGCTACTTTTGGTCAGGTGATTTTAGAATAATTAACTCAGCTTCAAATAATGGGCAGGCAGGATTAGGTTTCATAATGAACAAGAAGATAGGGAAGAGAGTAGAGTATTTCAAAATGCATAGCAATAGAATCATTGTAATAAGGATAAAATCAAAACCTAAACCGACAACGATTGTTAACGTCTATGTGCCTACAAGCGCCCATGATGATGATGAGGTAGAGTGTGTATACGAAGAGATTGATGAAGCAATTAAACACGTATAAGGAGATGAAAATTTAATAATAGTTGGAGATTGGAATGGAAGCATTGGAAAAGGCAAGGAAGGAAATATAGTGGGTGAATATGGGGGCTGGGCAAAAGGAATGAAAGAGGGGACCGACTTATAGAGTTTTGCACGGAGTATAAAATCATAATAGAAGAATATACACTTGCAAAAAGCCAGGCGATACTGCAAGGTATCAGATAGATTATATCATGGTTAAACAAAGATTTAGAAATCAACTCGTTGACTGCAAAACTTACCCTGGAGCAGACATTGATAACGACCATAATTTGGTGATAATGAAATGTAGATTGGGGTTTAAAAACCTGAAGAAAAGGTGTCAGATGAATCGGTGGAATTTAGAGAAGCTTGAGGAAGAGGAGGTAAAGAAGATTTTGGAGGAGGACATCGCAAGAGGTCTGAGTAAAAAAGATAAGGTAGAAAATGTAGAAGAAGAATGGGAGAATGTTAAAAAGGAATTTCTTAAATCAGCAGAAGCAAACTTAGGCGGAATAAAGAGAACTGGTAGAAAACCTTGGGTTTCAGACGATATATTGCAGCTCATGGATGAACGTAGAAAATATAAGAATGCTAGTGATGAAGAAAGTAAAAGGAACTACAGACAATTAAGAAATGCTATAAACAGGAAGTGCAAACTAGCGAAAGAAGAGTGGATTAAAGAAAAGTGTTCAGAAGTGGAAAGAGAAATGAACATTGGTAAAATAGACGGAGCATACAGGAAAGTTAAGGAAAATTTTGGGGTACATAAATTAAAATCTAATAATGTGTTAAACAAAGATGGTACACCAATATGTAATATGAAAGGTAAAGTCGATAGATGGGTGGAATATATTGAAGAGTTATACGGAGGAAATGAATTAGAAAATGGTGTTATAGAGGAAGAAGAGGAAGTTGAGGAGGATGAAATGGGAGAAACAATACTGAGATCTGAATTTAAGAGAGCATTAAAAGATTTAAATGGCAGAAAGGCTCCTGGAATAGACGGAATACCTGTAGAATTACTGCGAAGTGCAGGTGAGGAAGCGATTGATAGATTATACAAACTGGTGTGTAATATTTATGAAAATGGGGAATTTCCATCAGACTTTAAAAAAAGTGTTATAGTTATGATACCAAAGAAAGCAGGGGCAGATAAATGTGAAGAATACAGAACAATTAGTTTAACTAGTCATGCATCAAAAATCTTAACTAGAATTCTATACAGAAGAATTGAGAGGAGAGTGGAAGAAGTGTTAGGAGAAGACCAATTTGATTTCAGGAAAAGTATAGGGACAAGGAAAGCAATTTTAGGCCTCAGATTAATAGTAGAAGGAAGATTAAAGAAAAACAAACCAACATACTTGGGGTTTATAGACCTAGAAAAGGCATTCGAACGTAGACTGGAATAAAATGTTCAGCATTTTAAAAAAATTAGGGTTCAAATACAGAGATAGAAGAACAATTGCTAACATGTACAGGAACCAAATAGCAACAGTAATAATTGAAGAACATAAGAAAGAAGCCGTAATAAGAAAGGGAATCTGACAAGGATATCTATCTCCGTTACTTTTTAATCTTTACATGGAACTAGCAGTTAATGATGTTAAAGAACAATTTAGATTCGGAGTAACAGTACAAGGTGAAAAGATAAAGATGCTAAGATTTGCTGATGATATAGTAATTCTAGCTGAGAGTAAAAAGGATTTAGAAGAAACAATGAATGGCATAGATGAAGTCCTAGTAAACTTAAGTTTAAACCTTACCAGTGTTTAAAACCTTAGAGGTTTTAAACACTGGTAAATTTTGAACTTAATGTTTATGTTTTAAATTTAATGTTTTCAATTTTCTTAGAATTCTAATTTGTAAATTTTTTGATCTAGTTACATTATGATTTATCCTTCATTTTGATATATTTTCTATTTCACCAAAAGAAGATGAAAGGATGCATTGATAAAATAAAAACTGGTTAGGCTTAAAAAATTATTGCAATTTAAAAATTCTGATACTGGTAAATATATGCTTATAAAAAAACATTGTTAATTCACTGAAACTTACATTTATTTATTTTCATTCAAGGGGATAGAAAAAATAGAATGTTTTGTAAATGTTTTGAAAATTATAGCTTCATAAGAAAAATGTCACGTATATTTTTTCAATTTTTTTTAATTATTTCTAATAAAATTTTTATTATATTTCAAAAAATAGGAAAGCATTCAATATACAGTTATTTTTTATAGCAAAATAACATTTTTTTCTGTCAAAGTTGTCAAAATTATTGTTAAAAATTGCTGAATCATTTTAAATTTTAATAATTACACTTTCAAATGGTGAGTGTTTAAAATAACTATTACAGTTTTGCAGCCTTAAACCTTTCTAAATATGTTGCTTTGATTTTTTTACTATAATTTTTTACTTCATTAGGTAATAAGAGAACGAACATTTTTTTTTTACTCAAACATCTTGAAGTCAAGTTTTTACTTCCTATGATTCCTAAAAACATAAAAAAGCACTTTGTAATGGAGAAAATACTCCTTCTCATTTGCTCTATGATATATTCCAAAAAAGCTTATTCTTTAAAAATTCTTTTCTTATTACATTTATATGTATCTGTTAAAATTTACAAAAAAAACTAGAAAAATTATGATAATCTTGAAATACAGTAACCTTAGTATTTAAAAAAATTATATTTTTCTATTAAATTGACAAACATTGACAGCTCATTTATCAACAGTCAAATTCTTAATCTGATATATATTTACTATCAGAAAATCTAAAAATAATTTACTATTAAACATTTAATAACCTAGGACATAGTTAAAAAATTCATTGCTTGGCACTTTGCTTCAAAATTAAAGATAAAAGATACCTGATTTGCTATGAATTAAAAGAATACGTACACTGTAAAATCTCCATCTTGTTCAATTTTTATTGTACAATTAAAAAAAGAAATTGAAGATAATTTTATAACTCTTAAAAAATATGTGTTTAATTTTTCTCAAAAAAAGAATATTTTCAAGATAATTACAAAAAACCCATTTTGCTCTTTCATCCCTCCCCCTAGCACAAAAACACAAATTTTTATAGGGGATTTATTTTTATCTAACATAATTATTTTTTAATGTTAGCTAATTTTAATTTATCTAAATGACCTATGCTAAGTTCATTTCTAGTAATGAACCTTAGACCAATTGATTCTGAAGCCAAAATTCTGACCATTTCTCAACTCTTTATCTTTTTTTAATATTAAATATTACTTAAGTTATAATCATTATTAACATTAGTATTGTTCAATTTATCATTACAGATTGATTATTCCCTGTATACAATAACTTGGTTTATCAAATACATTTTTCTATAATAATCTGTTAGATTTCATCTAGAATAGAATTGAGGCAAAATATTAATATATTGTGAAATATCACCAGGTTATTAAATGATTAGATTTCATCATTAACATTTTACATTAACTAATAATGGTTTTAGTGATCTTTGAGATCATGTTATTGATGATAGATTACCTATAAATTGTAATCTTTTGATCACCTTTTCATTAAGAAAAATAAAACTAACTATAATCTAATAATTTAATTATGAACATACATAAGATATTCTTTACAGCTTTCATTAGTAGTTTACTAATCATGGAATTCAATTGACTTACTATTCATGGAATTCAACTATTATTCTAAATAATGAAGCCAGTAGAGAATTCATTGTTGACTTATAACTCTGGTGACTGTACCCCTGTAAAAGATATACATTATTTATGTATACTACAAAAATACAACATTTTAATAAACAGTGTAAATATTTTTACCTTATAAATATTCTTACTGGATGTCATATTAATTAACATAAAAAAATCAAATTATTATAAATGTAGGTTCAGAAACAATTTATTTTTTGGTTATGGTCAATAAAAAAGTCCCTTTTTAATTTCCTGGCCTCAATGGTAAAATTACTTTTACACTGCACTTATTTGAAACAATTTATGTCCCATATGTAAAACCATATGTCTTAAATTTGAGTAAAATTTTAAAGTAATTTCTAATGTCACAATATTAACAATGCACAACGCACTTTTTGAGAAAATTCATTAACATTTGTAGAATTTGGAGAAAATTTTGATTTTTTCAAAAGTTTGGTGAAAAAAGAAATAAATATATTAAAATAAGAGACTGTAAACTATAAATTGTGCAAAGTAAATATTCATACAAAAAAATAAAAAAAAGATGTAAAAGTTGTATTTTATTAAAAAATAATACAAAAGATTTTGCTGAAAATTTTATGCAAATTAGTTAATGGTATGATGTTTTGCAATACCGCTTGATAATAATATTCGTTAAGTAATATATTATCTTTCTTCTGAGGCTCTGTTACACAGTATTAATATTCTATATTCCTTTCACAATGAGCGAAAAAACAAAAAAAAATTTTAATTCAATATACTAATAGCGTTAACACAATTATGTGTATCAAATTCTCTGCTATGGCATACAAAGACGCATATAAAGGTAGCACCTTTACTTAGGTTAACCATTGTTTTATAAGAAATATGCAATATCAATGCCTGTTATAGCATTATTTTAAAAGTAATAACTCTTAGAATTTTATGTTTTTATTATCATATATATATTATTAATAATCACATTAATTGTAACAAAATATAGCAGACAAAGCACATTATATGTTATGCCATATACAGGCAACCTTACACCATATGTATGGTGCACCTTCAACACGTTTTACTTCCAGGTTCATTTTGCTTAGTTAATATTATCTACTACAGATCTTCCAGCTAATTAAGTACTCATGATTATTCTAGAACATTCTTGGTATTTTATGTCTTCAGTTTTCAACATACTTGGGCATTACATATAAAACCTCTGACTAGCTGCTTACTACTTCCATTCAGTTCAATCAGTACATTCTATGAGATTTACTTTTCTGCATATACTTCAGTGTAACATATATGCAAAAAATGAATGTAACAAATAATTCTGTGTCCGTATATATATATATATATATATATATATAGAGAGAGAAAGAGAGAGAGAGAGAGAGAGGAAAATCACAACTAGCTGCCAGAAGATCAAGTACACTGTGGCTCTTAAAAAAGATGTTTTCAAGCACAAATATATATTGAACTGGCTTTTATTGACAAATTAACATTCTGTTTAGTGTTACATGAATGTGAATATAAAATTATTTAACAAATGTAAACTAGTGATTTTACAACAATTAATTGTGATATTTTTTTTCAAAACTGTTGAAAATAATAAGTAACTATGACAGGACAACCCCGTATTGTTTTACAGATGAGGAATATATACACAGGCATACATTTTATTTGTAGTTATTGTCATGGAAATTATTGAGAAGTTATTGAAAAATCTTGATAATAATTTCTCAAGTGACAGATTCTTAAAATATGAGTATTAATATATATTAATGAATAAGTATGGGAAAAAGAATCATTTGTAGTAAATTTAGGAATTAAGAAATAAGAAAAATTATGATAAAGAACATTTTTTTTTGTTATAGGAAAGACTGTAAGTAGAACACAAACATGTTTGAATAAACATCAAACATTAAGAAAAGAAATTGCCATGTACATATCGACAAATCCATACTTTAAAAAACATCATTTTAATTAGTAAATTATTTTCAATAACTAATAAAAATAAATGAATGACCCTCACAAACATTCTTTACTGATAAAGCAACATCTACGTAATGGTATAAACAAAAAAAACAACAGTGATGTAACTATTGAAATGAATTTTTAGTGTAATTTCTTAATGAATGTTCAGTACATTTTTACAGACAATATTTCTTTTACTCCTTAAGTCTTCCACAGGTGAATTACATAGGAGTTATCTTCCTTTAAAATAAACTTCCACGACTTTTAGAAGATTTTTCATTAATGACATGAACACATCTATATTTCCAAGTTAAGTACTAGCTCATTGTTTTCATCATTTCAATGATTATCTAAAATTTGATGAATTGTTCAAGGAGGACCACAAACACTGCCAGCTAGATCACCTAATTTGATACTCTTGATTTCATTTGATGAAAATATACGAAGGTATTTATATGTATCCAAAATTCAGAGACTGTAAATGGAAATTACAACGACAATATACTTACTTATACAGTATATCACATCTGTTACCAAAAGCAAAAGACTACGCAAGAATATTAGGAATGAGGATGAACCTAATGATTTAAGAATGAGGATGTACCTCATCTGTACTTTACTGAGCTGAAAGTGCATTAAAGCTACTTGGAAGAGTTTTCAGGATACAAAAAAGTGTTGTTGTCATCATTGTTTGGGACCCATAAGTATGAATCATGTATACCTGTATTTAATAAATTAAAAGTCATAACTTGAATTTACATTTTTCTGTAAAAATAAATGTCATTTATTCTTATAAAATAAAAATATATAATGCTAGGGCAGTTTCTCATATGATCTAGTTAATATAATTTTATATACCAGTCAAAGTGAAAGATTTATTTATTGTTTGAATAACTAATGTAATGTAATTAAAGAATAATATTTGTTTTCTGAAGCATTTTAATAAATATCATTAACTCACTTTTGCACAAAAATTTTCAGCACAATCTTTCTGCATTATTTTTATTGAAAATACAAAAAAAGTTATAATAGCTCTTAAAGGTTATAAGAAGTCTTCTGCTATTATAACCTTTTATCTTTTATTTAACAGTTTTTTATTTTGATGCAAGTTAGGTTATATTCTAAGAAAAAGGGCAAAAAAAATTTCTCCCACTATACTTACAAATTTTCAAAGGATTTTTTCAAAAAGTAGACAATAACCCAACATTGAGATCACTTCTTACAATTGTTTTAGATAAAATTGTTTCTAAAATCACTGATTTTCCCTTTTAAACCATGTTACATTAGTCCACCATCGCTTTATCTTTGAGGCCATAAAATAAGCAGCTGATTGAAAACAAAGTGTTAAAAGACCCATAAATATTGGCTTTATTGAATAAATGTTTTTCATTGTTTTTGTCAGAGAAATTTTGCTATGAAGTGTGAGAGAAACATCCTGAAACACTATATGATAATAATTAATAACTTCAGTCATGATTATAAATTTATAACTGTAGTGAAAGTTTAAAAAAGTAGTTTATAAATAACTTATTGAATATTAAATTTGTTTTACCAAAAGAACAATGTTTTGTTTACTTGTTACAGCTAGACTCCAAAGCTAACATACAGAATTTTGTAGTTCTAATTATCCAAAAAATTTTTTTGGAATAATGAAATAAAGTTTCCATTATTTTATTCATCACCCTTAGTAATACTTTTTTCTTCCCTGTAGATTGCTTGGTTATTTACATATTGGATAAATTTTATTTTTTCTCCCCTACTAACATATTTCCCATCTCTTCTATGCCTCTTTCATAAGTTACCAGTAAATGATTTTTACTTGCTTTTTAGTTTCATAAAAGTTTGAACTATAAGATTTAGATTGGGGAACACCAGGATTTAGTTTCATGCTAAATTAATAGAGTAAACTTATATTTTACTGATTCTTATAAGTTAAATTATTTCTTTGCAGAAAAAAAAATTCTGTCATGATTTTTATACTATCTTAATGAACATTTAGTACCAATTTAAATGAATACTCACTGTTAATTTGTTTTACATAACCTCTTCGAGGATGGTTTATGCAAAGATTAGGGCCAAAAATAGCAAGATGCTCCCTCCAACAAGAATCATCACCAGTCAATTCCATAAAACATAATGGGCATTTTATACCAACTGAAAAGGAAAATATTAATTTACTCATAAATTAACACCTCTTATATAATAGCATTTTGTTGTATCATTGCTTCATGTATTAAGATGATAATGATTTTAATCTTTACATTAAGTTATATTTAATATTAATTATATTATTGTTGTATGTAAAATAACAATAACACACATCACCTTCATTTGTTTTTTTACCTTATAATTTACAAGGCATATTTATTAAGTAAGAGCTATTTGATCATTAAAAAGAATTAACTCATGAGAAAAGGTTTTTACTTACAATTTTAGTTTACTACATATCTACTTCACTTTTCTACATAATCATCATTCAGTTCTAAGGACTTTTTGTAACATGCACCAGTTTCTTTAACCCCTCTGCATAGAAGTTCACCACCTGGGAGTTGAACCAGTTGACAATGGCAGCCTTGCGTTCCTCATCGTTTTCAAACCGTTGTCCACCAAGACATTTTTTTCAAATTCAAGAAGAGGACGTTGTTTCTAGGTGTAAGGTCAGGACTATATGGAGGGTGGTCAAAAAGTTCCCAACAAAAATCTTGAATCTTCTTCTTGGTTAAGGCAGCAGTGTGAGGACATGCGTTGTCTTGAAGGAGGATTACACCAGATAATAGTTTCCTGCGTCGTCGATTTTGGATCACACATCTCAGTTTGGAGAGCGTTTTGCAATACATGTCAGCTGTAATTGTTGATTAACTTTCTGTGAAATCAACCAAAATGATGCCCTTTTCATTCCAAAAAACAGTAGCCAACATTTTCGACTCAAGTATGGAGATTGCTTAAACTTTTTTGGTTTTGGGGAACTTGAATGGTGCCACTGCATTTGCTGTTGTTTTGATTCTGTAGGATATCCATGTCTCGTGGCCCTTAACAGTATGGGAAAACAAATCCCCACTGTACATTCTCTGCTCTTTGTGTTGGTGGGTAAGCATTTTCAGTATCCACCTTGCACACAATTTGTGATATTCGAGCTTTTCTGTGACAATTGTGTAGATAGAGGTGCGTACAACATTCAGAAATTCATCAGCCAGACCACTATTCGTCAATCGCCAATCACATTGCAGTTTTCGGTTCACTTGTTAAATGATTTCGTTGGTCTGAATACTGGGCCTCTCACTCCACTCTTCATCATGCACATTTGTGCGGCCATTTTTAAAATCTCAACACCACTATCTAACCTTTCCTTCACTCATTACTGTAGATTCATTCTCTAGCCACAACTCCTGATAAATTTCAGCAGCTGAAGATCCTTTTGCATTCAAAAATCGAATCACAGCGTGCTCTTCACAACTGGTGGGAGAAACGATTGTCACGAACATTGCAATTTGCATTCACCAGCAGTTAAATGACTATAGAATCAAAACAACTTCAGTGGCTTCGTAAATAGCTGATAGATGGCCCTGCATGCATGAAACTATGTTCAGACCCACTAATATTTAAATAAGCGAATGGTTCTTACTTTATGAATATGTCTTGTACATTGTATATTATTAAAAATTGTTGGGTCTTGACTTTAGTACTAAGTCTTGAATTCATAAACATATTTACAACTGAAACACATGATTAAATCTAATATATTAAAATTACAAATTAAAATATACCAAAAAATGCCAAGTTTACTGTATACTTTAGTATGTTTCAGTATAAGCACCCCTTGTCACTTGGTAAAAATCTAAACAGTAATCTATCTCATCCAGATGCAATTGATCATTTCAGGCAATCCAGGTGCTACAGCAGTAATGATCATTCTTCTCCTATGTGTTGTAGATTACAAATCTTTTCTACATAAGATATGTTTGTAATGAAGCGTCAGAAAAAATAATCTAATGTAGTCATACCAGGGCTTCTTGCTGGCAAGGAAACATGACTTTTTCTCAATCCAATAATCTTGTATAACTTGTTGAATACGTTTGACCATTGTGACTTTAATTAGATAGGAAGTGCACTGTCTTCAATGTACATAAATGGATCCATCACATCAACTTGGATTTTCCACACTGTTTGATTTTGGGAGACTTGCGATCAATTGAAGAATTATATTTAATTATTGAGATTTCCATTTCTCGAGATGTGATGGTTAGAACATTTGTTTATATGAAAATCTGCATTTTCAGTAAAACAACTTTTAATGAAACTGCATCCTTACCAATACTTTTAAGAAAATTCAACTTTTCTCAGCAAGCTGTTCCCTGAGTTGATTTGATGTTTGAGCTGAATTTTTTTTGGTCTGCAATTTTAAATATTTAGGAAGCGCTTTTTTATAGTTTTTTTAGGCATCTAAAACTAAGTTGCAATGAGTAATAGATTTATTCAGGCTATATACGCACTACTTTTTTTTTAATAAATTGCCCAAGAAATTCTTAATGTTCTCACTTCATGTATCTTTAAATTAATTAACACACAGAAATGATTTTTTGTTCATTAGAGCATTTTGTACAAGAATATGTCGATATTATAAATTGATTTTAATACATATTGTGCTTCCTGTTACACTGTCAGTATTACATTGACTGAGATCGCAAGCAGTGGGATGGTGCTAATGCACACACAGTATGTTCAAGGTTACTGAAGTAACCAAAATAAAATTCTCAAGTTTTCTCAGTATTTCAATAAAATAATTAAATAAATCTATTCCATTTTCCCATGTACAACCTTCTCTGTAAGCTTCTGTGGTGAATTAATTCATAAAAAAAGAAAAAAAATTGATAAAAAAGACTAAGTTGATTATCACCCAATATATTTTTTATAAAATTATGGGTGCCTTTTATTGATAGCCCCATATTACGGCATTAAAAGTACATGAGTATATTTATGAAGTCATTCAGAAAAAAGTTAAATTTGGAAATTTTAAATAGTAGATAACTGAAAAAACAATTATTTTGTTACTTTTAAATGGAAATTCATCAGAGCTAAGTTTGAACTATAGGGTTTCAACAAAATTGAGAGCTGAATTGTTACAAATTGTATCGAGGAGTTACTGTTACACGTGGCTTTTGATTATGTGTTTTCATGTTACAACATTGCTGGAATTCTGCAGGTAAACAAATACCTTTTGTTCTATATCATGCTGAATAGCATTTTCACAGTTTGACACTACTACATTGATTTTTGTGCAAGAATGCACCTGAATCAATTTCATTAGTACCATAATGAATTAATTTGGCTTGTCTAATTGCAGTGAACCTTCTTTTTAACATTGTGCACCAAATCTTTATTAAGTAAGGATGACTGGGCCATTATGCTCCTCATCATGTACATTCTGTCTCTTGTTTATTAAATGTCCCAACTCACTTGCTCAGTAAAACCTTCAATTATTTCATTAAAAAACCTAATTATCAATTATAGAACTGTTGGACAAATTAATTGTAAAAATAATAGCCGACATGCAATGATCTCAATGCAACTGAACAAAAAATATGGCTTGGCTACTTCATTCTCCGATTTAAAGAAGTAACTAAGTGTGCACAGCCTTGACAACCTAAGCTGCAGAGCAAATGTGTAGAGATGGTATTTTCTTCAGGTTCTCCTTATATGAACTTCTTTTTCACAATTTTTTTTTGTATTTTTAGACTTTTTTTATTCATGACTACTCTATAACTCTCATTCACATTTGTACTTAATTTTAACACTTTATTTTTACATTTTAGTTTGTATTTTAACATCATACCTGTTTTACATTACACTTTAATTTTTTTTTGTATATTTTCTATTTTAAACTTATTGTAAATGTAATCTATTTATTTATATTTTATAATTCGTTTTTTTTAATATATATATATTTATTTTAATATGAATTTTGATGATAATCAATATTATAACTATTGATAATAATAACCTCTGGACTATTTACCAAAAAAGCTAAAAAAGAGTTCCTCAAAAACTTGATGCTTGCTACATACTATACCTATAATTGCAGTGTGTCTATTGTAAATCAGGTCTGAACAGAATAATTTAAGGTACCTGAACAGTATGTCGAACCCTTGTGCTCTTCAACTTGATCTCTCAATACAGCTTCTCCACAATTATCACATTTTATATAATATTTTCTTCTATCACAGTCAACTACAACAGATAAATAAATGAATAAAGTAGCTTCTCAAAAAACAAAAAAAATATACTCAATTTTTTGTAAAATTTTTTTAAAATTACCCTGAGGTTATTTTGTTGTACCATTCATGATGTCCCTACATCATAAACAGAATTTTATGGTTTATAATTGGAGTTGGGAAAATTGCCTATTGACACCTTTCTTCCCAAAACGTATTCTTCATGAATGTACTATTCAGGGTACGAATTATTAAAATCATCCCAATAATAAAATAATAATCATTTAACAATTTTTTTACACAATGAAATAAGCTACATAAAATTAATAGTAAATAATACTGAAGACATACCCTCTACGGAATTTGATGATTGCAGTTAATCATAATTTTTGTTCAATAACAATGATATTGCATTATTGCAACATCAGTGCTCCAATTGTCAAGTAATACCCGTTTTTAATGTGGAAATTTCATATTTTCCCATAGGTTTTTTGTACTATTCTAAAAAATAGCTTTTTTTAATAACCTCAAAATACCATCTGAGAATCATAATAAGAAATATCGGTGATCATAACAATAATGCACCGATTTAAAAATAGAAAAGTACTTAATTTAGAGAAAGCTTTTTTTTTGGTTACTAATCATCTATTGCTTAGTTTCTAGATTTTATCTTTGTTGCTGAGATCACCAAACTGATTGCAAAATTTTGTTTAATTCTTTTAACCTTTCTCTTATGTACTATCTTTTAACCTAAACACTATATAATACACATAATCAGTTCCAGGATGAGCTTCAATAATTGAGAAGATTCTGGGCAGCAGAATATGAAACAGTAACGAACATGGGGGTTGGGTGGAAAAAAGCTTTGGCAAATAAGAAGTTCTAGACTTAGGTATCAGTATTATCAGGATATGATACCTATAGCAGTTATACTGCTATAAGTTATTCTGTCTAAGTCCTATGTTCTGTCATAGTAAGTTCTGACTTTAAATAAAATTAAATAATATCTCTGTACTTTAAATAATATTCTTTATTGAAAATTATCAAAAATTATGATTTTGAATGAAGATGATATTAGAATGGCAACAAGGGCAGAAGAGCCAAAGAGTTAGGTCTCTGAAAGAAACTTTGAGAATGTGCAGCTGAAAGCAGTAGAAAAATGTAGCTTTATTTTTTCAAGGAAATGTACATTTTTCATTCTTTCTCTTTTATTAAATATGATGACTTAGTTAAAATATTTGAGAACTACAGTAATTTTAAACTAAATTAAGGAATGTAAAATGAATCCAAGACTTATGAATTTGTTAGTCTTATCAATTCATTCCTTATGAACTTAATTTGAAATGTATGTAGGCAAATGTTGAAATTTAAGAAACTAAAGAAAATAATAGAGTACATAAGACTTTAAAACAAGAATAAAACGATAGAAATTTATTGTACACCATCTTAATTACTATGCTGTCTGGGAAAAGTAGAAGTGAGTAGGTTTTAACGCATTGGTATGCAAAACTGAAAGGCCAATTTGGTTTAAAAAAGCATAGAAACAAGAGAAGTAATTTTAAAAAACTTTATGACTTGTATGTTTGTATTATAAATCTTGAAAAGAATTTGACAATATAGAATGGAATAGAATGTTTAAAAAGATTCTATGAATGTTTAAGATTGAGATATAATAAAATGAGCATCATCCGGTATGAAAATCAATGGGCAAATTACTGTAGAGAAAGGAGTGAGGTGGTGATCTATCTTGTTCCTCTAACTTCCTAATTTTTATACAAAGGAATAAAAGTACTACAAGAGAATTTTTCAAGCAATGTATTAGACCTAGAGCATAAGAATAATTAAATAATATAGTTCAGTTTGTTGTTAAAAAATTAAAAATTTGTAATTAATCATTGCTGACCAATACCATTAAGACCATAGAAAAATATTAAGATTCAGTGATATTATTTTAGCAGAAATTAGAATTACATCATAACAGATATATATTATTCTAATTCTTCGTGTAGTAATCATTATGTTTTAAAACTCTTTCCAGTTGTTTTAAATTTTTACTTCACTCGTAGAAGTTCTATATTTTGTGTAGGTATATATTTAAGAATTTCTTTCTTTTTACTAAATCTATATTTAATACTAATAGATTTATTTTTTTCATAGAAGCTATGTTTTCTTTTGTTTTTTATATCTTCCTTACAAAAGTATTTCAAAAATATAAATAATGAGTTATAATTATGAATAAAAAAATAATCATATTTATTAATAAAAATGTCTGTGTGTTTGAATGTATCGATTTTGACTTAAAATTCAGTAACCACTGAGCCAGTCTGAATTATGCTTTTAACAAAATATTTATTGAACTCAGACCATGTTTTAAGGAATAAATTTATCTAGATAACTCCTTCATTCAGTGAACAGCAAAGCTTAAAACAAAAATGTGTTGTGCTTGTAGTAGTCAGAATGTAGTCATTTTTTTTTGTACTTTTAATGTATTGTGTCATTAATTAAAATACATTCTATAAGAGCAAGCAACATATTTCCTACAAGTAAAATTAAAAACAAAATGACTGAAGTTTATTTTATTAATTAATTTTTAAAATCAAGTAAACTACTCTTTAAAAAAGTTGAACAAATTCAACCAAAAATTAGTTTCAGTTACACCATGTCCTTTAGATTACTTTTTATATGTAAGCTTATATTTACCTGTAAGATGTTGATTCAGTGTTGCTATTTCAACAACTTCTTGACAATGATGGCATCTCATTAACATTGGACATTCTTTCCAGTAGTGTATATTTAGGCCCTCTTCAGTAAAAGACTCTGAAGTTGTTAAACAGAATATGCACTGCCTGAAAAAAATAAAAATATGAATTCTTGTTCTAATACACTCTACTATTAAGTAGAGGAAATGCACATAAAGCAAGTGTACAAGGTATTAGTAAAAGAAAGTAACTGCACTAGTCTTTATTATGCCTCTAACATACATACAACACCTGAGGTATACAGAACTTTGCTTTCTTTGAAAATGTTGATGTTAATAATACAGCTGATCAATGCAGTAAAGAATGTGAAAGTGTATTAGTAGATCTAAATATTATCTTAATTGCAGTTGACTTAAAATGGATTGTGAAACAGTATTTTTATAGGCTCAGTGAAGAAGGAACTAGAAACCAATTCACTCCATATTTTCTGTAATAGCCTTTATATGGAATGTTGATATTCTTGAAACAACTATGAAATTTTGAGGAGTAATATGATTCATATCTGGTCGTCAGCAACTATTATGGTTACAGTACTTAACAAAAAAATAAGCATTTTAATTTTGATATCCATGAAGTATTATCTTAAAAGTGTAAAACAGTTTTGAAGTTACTTCAGTAAATTTTATTTTAAGGTTAAAGCAATAAAACCTTAATCTCCTTGCCTTAAAGATTGGGAGCTTAGCTGTGGATAACAGGGCATTTTCCATTATTGCAGATTGGGAAGGGACCATTATTAGTATGATGGTCAGCTGTGGATATGGGAATAACCTGAATAAGCAGTTGGATAGGCAGCAGCAGTGTCTGAGGTGTGGCGGGGTATTGCTCTAGGGGGATGAGCAGTCCACCTATAAAATATCATATGCTGAAAACTGCTCTGTGAAAGGACGAGTATTGGCCACCAGTAAATAAACCAACAAAAATTCTCATGTGCAGCGATGGAAGATAAGTCATGAGTACAAAACCTCCAAGACTTATAATCCTACGGACTAAAACTGGATCTACGGATTCTAACGGATCTGGACAAATGCCAATTTCAAATTTGGACAAATGTCCAAACCCACAATTTCAATAGTCGTGTGATTTTGAAAAAAATAACAGATGACTACTCCAAATGGTAACAGGAAACAGGAATACAACGTCACTAGAAATAGTGATGTGGAGTCAGGTTCTGGACAACCCCAATCACTATGCTTAAAGATATCAGAGCCTACCGGAAACCCTACGCACAAAGTGCAATCCAAACAAAAAAACATATATATATATAGCAACATTAAACATACACTCAATCCTGAAAATTGGTTATCTCCAGCAAGTTATAAACACATTAAATTTCCAGAAAATGTCACAACATTACAGAAGACCAAGTATCTAGCTGCCAATTATTTTAATTGGAAAATTTTAGAATATATTAAAGATAAACCAGGAATACGAGTCAAAGGAAATCTACCATTTCTGGGCACAGCTTTTGGAGTAAACAAAAACCTAATTAGCTCAGTGATCTACTTTAGATCAATGTCAAACAGATTATTTGTTAACAGTTAAATTTGCAAATAAAATATTCATTTTAATAAATGGATATACTTCCAATAAACACAGATAATAAAAGGAATTCATAAAAAGTTGAAGAATTATGGGACCTCCTTGAAACCGAAATGGACTAAATTCTGGAAAAGCATATTAAGATTCTATAAGGAGACCAACTTCCAAACTGGCACAGAAAATTAGAGAACCAGAAGTTGGAAAATGCAAAACCAACAGGTATGAAGAAAGACTCAACTCTCTTTGTAAAAGAGAAAATTTCAAAATAATGATGACACATTTTAAAAAACTCCCAAAGAAGATGAAGAAATTGGACAACTTCCTATGAGAAACTTGGCAATTTCCAAATTGGTCACATGCCATTTCCAAACTAAACATCACAGAAATGATTAATGTTGAAGTCAAGAAAGGTCTCAACATCAACTCAGACCACAATTAAGATGAATTCCTCCCACAAAGAAAAAAACAGAAGTACCCAATCCAAGATCCTAAGAATAGGTACCCAAAAACTTCTTGGTATTAAGTAAAAGGTTCAAAGATTTCAAATCTCAAAACTGGCAAGAATTAAGGAAAAATCTGATAGAAACAGCCTATGAGATACTAGATAACACTAAAAAATATAAACACAAATGATGGTTATGTTTTTTATTAATGAGACAAAGCATTCTACCCAAGAGTACAAACATGGAACAACTAGTTTGCAAACAATACAGCAGAAAATAAATAAAAATTCAACAGACAAAGAAAAAAATTTACCAAATTCTCAAACAAGAAAGACTAAAATTTGCAAACAATCTTTTAAACCAGATAAATTCAGAATTTCAAAAGAATAATTCTAGAGAATACTATTGAGCATTTAAACAGAAATTAACCAAACATTCCACCAAACTTATGCTTCAAAAGAGAAACTGGAGATGTAACAATCAACAATAAAGAGAATGTGGCCATATACTTCGAAAATCTAATCAACTGTGAAGATACACCAAGCCTAGAAGGATCGAAAATGCAATCAGAGAACTCTAAAACAACAAAGCTTGCGGGGGGAAACTCAATAGTGGCAGAAATGTAGAAAGTTGCAGACAATACTGCAGTATAAGGACTATGCAGGGAAATCACAAGAATTTGAAAATTTTTCAGAAGAGTAATTTACCCACTAAATAATAAAGGTGACAAAAAAGATATCAATAATTACACAGGCATTTCTCTATTACTAGTTCACACAAGATCCTGTCCAAATTGATCCTAAACTAGTTAGAGAAAAAACTAGACTCACAAATATTTTTTTTGGAATATCAAATCAGTTTTAGAAGAGACAAGTTATGCACAGAATACATTCTTAATCTAAAAACAATCTGTTGATTACACAAAAAATAAAAATATTGTAATGACCTTTGTCTTTTTCAACATCCTAGCAGAATTTGGTGTAGGCAACAAACTAATTAATCCCATAAAGCATAAACTAATCCCTGTTCCATGATTATGTTAACTGTTCCTTTATCAAAGAGGACACAGAGATATTGCTTACTCCATAGAAAAGTCATAAGCTCAACTCACAGAAAGTGTAATAAGAATTGTAAATTTTAAACAATCCTACTTACAGTGTGATTATACAATCTTTACTTTCAAACTAACTGCAGAAAAACTGTCTTCAAAATTGATTAAGTAAGAAGAATTAAAGTAGGAATTAAAAAATTAGTTTTAAAAACAAACAAGAAGTTGAATTTTTAAATATTAATTCATTTGAAAATATTCAACTTGGGTTAATTATTCATAATCAGTTCAAATGAAATATTATACAATCAGCTATTATAAAAAGTTTAGAAGTATATTTAGCTAATTTTTTTTTTTTTGTTTCAGCTAGTGACCAATTTTTTTGTTTTCAAGAGAATTATTAGGTGATGATCAATAAAAAAGTTAAACTAAAAAATTGAAAATGAATAATTAGAGATGATTGTTTCCTGCATGGCTCAAACTGTAGAGCAACTCAGCAATAAACCGAAAATCCTGGATTGATATTATCTTATTGCTAAGATTTCATTTTTTTATCCAACAAAAAATACAAACACGAAAGTCAATCTTAAAAAAAATTTAACTATAGCAGTTATGGACTGCCATTCAAATGAGCTATCTGATTTACACTTACTCATGTGTTAAATGCAGAATTAAAAGAAACATATTTAATTTAAATATTAAATGTGCACCTACCATAGAAAGAAAATTCAATTTTTCTAAAGAGGGAAAAGAAGCAAATTATAAATAACCCTTAAGAGACACTTATAAATAACTCATCCAATGACACTTTAAATTCGTCCCTGAGCCATACACTTAAAATTAATCTTCAGTACAGGGTCTGGCAAAAGTTAGTTTCAGTTAGAAAATTCCATTCACCATACAATTCAAGGAATGAGTGAGGTCATTTCTAAGGTATTCTGAGTCTTTATCTGATGATTCCTATTTTTTGGAGAAAAAATTATTTTTCTTGCAGGATATATTAAAAAATTTATCAATAAAATGCATAAAATGTCCTGAGTAAAATTTCCTGATTTAACACTGCTAACAGTGTGGAGGAAGGTGTTTAGCTAAATTCTGGCAGTTGTTTTGTACTGTGGTCTCTCTGTAGTTCTATAGTCATTTCCAAAAAGCTACCATTTTGAATCACACCCTTCCTATTTTGGATTTTATGGTTATAATTTGGACCCTACTACGTTCATATTGAGGATACCAGGATGTGTAGTACAAATATACCTTTGATGTGATCTGGTGAAAGGCAGCTGTGTCTACTTCCTTTCTTGTTGCTGCACAATAAACTACATGGATGAAATAATGACAGGAAAATTTTGAATTCCTTAAATACAAATACACTACAATACCCTAAAATCACGATACCTATAAAATGATCATAGCTGATCTATTTTATACAATGGTACAAAATTGCAAATAATTTTGTAAGATAATTATGAAACTTACTTATCTTGTTGTTGTTCCACAGATGGAGATAGAAAGCTTTGTCCTGATGATGACGAACTGCTATGACTTCCTGGTGAATCTCTGCTATGTGGATTAGTAGCTGTATTTGATGTCAAAGTAATAGAATTTGTTGTAGTTGTGTTTCCACTGGTTGTGGTATTAATACTGCTAATAGCATGTGAAGATCTTGTAGTTGTAATTGGGTTGGTGCTGTTGGCACTATCAGATCTGACTAATTTGTTTTTTTCACACATACTTTGTTTACGCTGAAAATATAGTATAAATTATTTAATGTTTCTTGTAATTTACTTTAAAAAAAATGACAGTTTTTTTATATCGTAATTTACTTTTTAAGTTGTTGATCTTAATAAACAAGGTAAATTGTAGAATTAAGGTAATCAGAAGTTTAAATTTACCATGTGAAAATTTTTTTGGAAAATAAATTGTATAAATACTCAATCTATTTTCCTTCATTACATACCACTAATGAAAATGTCTGGCAAAAAGTGTATCTAAAAATTATCTTTCCAGTTAGATAAAAAATTATATTGTAGGGCAGTTTTGCTGTTTGGTTTAATTAAAAGATTAAAATGAACTTAACAGGTTAAATTATTTAATCTTTTTTAAGTAAATCTGAAATGATTAAATATTTTTAGTGAAATTTTTCAAAAATTGTGTTTTTACCTTAAAAAGTAATCATTTGCTGGCCTAGAGCTTAGAAGAGCAAAAATAACAGTTGAACTTTCTCTCTAATTTTTTATTTATTTCCAATACATTTGTACATTTTATTTTAAAATACTTAAAAAATGAGATTTTTATTTGAAATGTGGAAAACATTGCTTTTGTGAAAAAAATTGTTCATATTAAACTAAAAGGAGAGAAAATTAATAAAAATAAGAAGAATATAGAAAAATGACCAAGTGTGAGCTAAGGCTCTGGAGATGGGATATATATATATATATATATATATATATATATATATATATATAACCTAATTTTACTTAGGTTTGACCAGTAATTTTTCCAGTTTATGTAGGTTATATATCAAAATAACCTAAAACTTACAATGCACTTGACAAAATAAATTAAATATTTTTGAATCATCTATGTAGACAGTTTAATTAAACATTTTTTCATTTAAGTTTTCAGATGATCAGAATGGTACCACCAGAACTTCTGTAACACATATAACAATCACCGAAATTGATCCTTTTGATATAGAGTAAGACTTAATCATATATAAAAAGTAGATATAGGTTGAATTAAGAGCCTTTTCCTTTTATTGCAATCAGTGAAAAATAGAGGAAGTCTTAAGTCAAAAGTTCTAACAGTTTTTATCACTTAAATTCATCTGATAAACATGTTATTTAATCTTATGATTAAATTGTTTTATTCTAAGAGTTTGATAATTTGATTCACAATGAATTATTTTCTTTTTTCAAAAAGTCTTGCATTTGTATTGTCACAATTTTATTGTCTGTAGTTTGTTTGTAAAGGCTTTAAACGTAACATTAATTAATTATAATTTTATTCAGGTCGGCGCATATACAAGTTATATCCGTAATATGTAGGTATGGTATTCCATGAAACTGGTCTCTGACATTTTTTAGGAGGAATCAAGAAAACTCTGGGCAAACCCAGAGCAATATCACAAAACGCAAACATATTTTATCACAAATAATTTAATAAAAATAGATTCTTAATAAATTAAATAATAGCCTGAAATAAATATAATAAAAAAGACAATGAATAATAAAAAGAATAAGTGGTTAGAATTCATATTAATACATGATAATAAAAAAATACAACATAGTGCTAGATTGTATGAAAAATTATTGAGATTTTGTGAAGAACTTATATACATTTAATGTAAAATATAAATAATAAAACAGAAAAAAATGATCAAAAACTATTTTATCAGCTACTCTAGTTGAGAATTTTTCACAATGACTCGACAGTTAGTAATAGATGTGTCAGTAACCAATAAAATAAGATTGATTGCCAAGCAATTAACACTGATTATTTTCTTAACATTCCCAAGGTATCACAAAAGTGTTATATCTAATATGACATGAATCTCCTACAAGTACTAAGTTTGCTACACAGT
Organism: Lycorma delicatula; assembly: GCF_047948215.1. Lineage (NCBI taxonomy): Eukaryota > Metazoa > Arthropoda > Insecta > Hemiptera > Fulgoridae > Lycorma > Lycorma delicatula. The sequence goes on from NC_134455.1 coordinate 126,813,628, forward strand.
TTGGATTATTTAGTGGTCTTGTTATCACAAACACAACATTTTTAATTATTAATTATAATTGCATATTATGCAATGGTGTATATAAAAAAAATGTATTTAATATGTTGCTTTTGAGTATTGTCAAATTATCTAGCATTTAGAAAAGTCTTTAAAATGTTATACAATGTTTGTAACAACACAATTAATAAATATTATTGAAATTTATTGAGACTACCATAAATAAAATATATTTTATCATGTAACCAAATAAATTTGTAATGATAAATGGTTAATTGCAGTTAATACATAAGTATATGATGCAAATTTTTTTGTTAAAAAACAAAATAATTATATTACTTGCAGCTTTGTGGAGCAATGCGTCACTGCCTGCCATCTATCCTTAAAGTATGTGAACTGGTAACAATTTTTCTAAATCTCAATCATTCAAAAAATTCTCATAATAATTCAACTCAAAAGTAAAAAGGAAGGTTACATTTTTAATGCAACCTTCCTTTGTTCTAAATGCTGCATTGAGGGATGCTCTAATTGTGATGCATGTGGTTATTAATTACTGGGTTACCAGGTTCGAATCCTGGTCAGGCATAGCATTTTCACATGCTACTTGTCATTCATCTCGTCCTCTGAAGCAACATCTAATGGTAGTCCTGCAGGTTAAAAAAAAGTGTAATTAATGGTAATAATTGAAAAGTAGTTTGTTAATAGCCTGCCTGAACTAGCATATTTGAATCTGAATTACAGATGAATTTCTTCTTTTTTTTACTTTTAACAGAAACCTAAAATAAAAAGATTTTATTCATAGATCTACATGATTTTTAACTACATATTCAGAACATGACTGTTTAGATATAGATAAATAATTTTTTATATGTGCTTATTAAAGGCTTATTTCAAATTATAGCTTTCCTATGCCATAGTTTATTTTACAATAAATAGGAATTTTATGGTTTGTGAAAAATGACAAATCTGGTAAGGATTTAAACTCAGACATAAAAATAATATGAAATAATAGTGATGGTCTATGTGAAGATTAAAATGAGTATATAATAGAATAATTTTTGAGTCATTTATTGAAAACTACTTGTACATATTAAGTTCATGTTAGTATGTTAAGTATGCAGGAAATACAGATTTAATTAATTTTAAGAATATATTTTCTTTGGAAATAATTTAATTTGCTTTTAATAAAGTGGTCAGAAAATCCTTTAAATACTAGATAATTTATTAAATATGGCAATATAAGCATTAAAATTTATTTGTCAAAGTATAAAGTATTATATTCTGCATAACAAAAGAATTGTTTTTAGTCTATTTTTAAACTTTTTTTATAAAGGTTACAGTAATATTTGTAAATACCTATATGCAAGTATAAGTCAACATTTTTAATTCACTAAAAATCAATCAACATAGTTCATATGTACTGCTACCGATGATTGAACTCATTTTGTAAACTGATATTCTTTCAGTTTAAAAGAAATTTGTTAGAATCTAAATAAGAAACATGTTTTATTCAGGCAATAAACAACTACCTGCTGGACAACAGCAAAATAGAATATGTAATAGAAGAAAATTAGAATTAACAGTTGCTGGATAATAAAATGAATTGAATGGCAAAGAAATGTTGGGTAGGGATGGAAAAATATGTATTTTACAACTACAATAACTTTTTTTTTTTTGAAAACTCAAATCATTTACGTACCAAATTAATTAAAAATGTCAGGAAAATTGTTTATTTTCACAACGGATTTGTTTTAAATCTTGAGTAACTACTTTTTTCTCACCCACTTTATAATTTTAAAAATTTATCTTTAATTTTGTTGCATTTACAATGTGATACCTCTATTTTCCTCTTTAAATCTTATCTCCAGCTCTTTGGTTACTGTCAAGCACCGAGAGTAAATTATTTCTTTAAGGTATCCTAAAAAACATTTATCATATTCCTGGCCATTGACTTCACCAGATCAAGAGATCAAGTACTTAGCAAAATCTTATTGACAAATTTGTAACCAGATTTATTGATAAATTTTGGTGACCAATCCTGCACAATTCAAAAATATTCCACACATATAAAAAGCATGATGTAAATAAAGACTATGGTTTCATTTACGGTTTGATAAATTTACAGACAGCAGTAAAGCAACTCTACATGTTCAATGTTCTTAAGATATGCAGAGATTTTTCTCATTTACTGCTCATAATCATGTAGGAAACCTATTTCACTTTCTTACATACATCAGAATTTTTTCAAATTAAAACTGGTCCTGCACTTCAGTTACCAAAGTGCAGCAAAAGTAATCACTGAACTAACTGAACACTGTCTCTTAAAAACATTCTGATGTAAATACATGATGTGAATACTTTACTTAATTTTTCATTTAATAAAATCCAATAAAATTGTATAAGTATAGAGTGAGAAGAAAAAATAATAAATATGGGATGAGTAAAAAAAACCTAACCTTAATTCCATTTAGATAACCAGGGTTGCCAATATCAACATGGTCATTTCCTGTTTCCCATTCTAAAATGTGAAATGTGTTTCTGATGTGAAATGCTATCTATGAACAGGATATCAAAAAGAATATCATTAAAGGAAGGTGAAAAGAAAAGAGTATAGAGATAAGAATAATACAAGGCCTGAAATAAAAAACAGTATCAGGAGAAATGAAGAGAAAAAATGAACATATAAGAAAAATATGTTTCTAAGAATTGACTAAATATCAAAATATCTTATTTTTATCTTACAGCTATTTCTTCAGTACAATAAATTGTGTTTAATCTCAATCATTTATCAAGCAAAACTAATGTGTGTAGTTCATGCAAAACTGTAAAGTGGGTAGTGAAAATTAACATATGTATTTAAATTACATAATTATATCACTGAAATAATACAGTAAATTGTTAGATATGTATTTACCATGCTAAAATCAAGCAGTGAAAACTCCTTAATGTTTTTGTTATTAATTTTAATATTCAATAAGTTTTATTATATTTTTTTGGAATCTAAGATAATCTACGTGGTAATTTTTTGTCTTTTCTTTTTTTAAAAAATTAAGTGGATTAATGTTAAAATACTACTCAGTGAACCCTTCAAGTGAACATTAAATAAAACAGTACAAAGTGCAATATATTAATAAACCAGAGTGTTCCTAATATGCACAACCCATTAAGTAAATAAAAATAATTTTAGTAAGGCTATACACAAAAAAATTAACAAAAATCAGGACATTTGTTAGCAATTGTTTCCAATTTGTTTCAGTAAAATGCATTATTTTCTGGAGATCAAAGTAAATTTATTATGCTCCTACAAACTTGGCTGTATGTTTTATGTAATTAGGTTGTAAATATCCCTGAGGTGTACAATTTTGGGAATGAGAAAGTGTTTTCCTTGAGGAAGTCTAAGTAAGCCTCAAATTAGATGACTTTTAAAATCTATAGGAAAAGCAATTTGTTGGCGTATACATTTATGTTGGTCTATACAAACATAAATTATTTATTAGTCATATATGTTTCTCCCTTTCTGACTAAAGATATCCCAATTTCCTATATGTCTGTGGGAGGATGGATGCCCGTAAAATAAAGGAACCTGGTGTAATCCTATGAATAGTGTTATTTGTCTCATTTTGCAGTTTCTTTGTAATAAGATCATCCTTTTATCATCATCATCATCATTATCTTAACTTTTCCTTATCTTTGATTCATTTCTCCTTGTAGTTTTCTCAGGGCTTTTGTTAATTCAAGAATTGCTAGATTCATGTCAAGAGTGCACAGATTTTTTCGAGTTACTGTATCCTTGGTCTTTGTGTGGTTTGGGGTGACTCTGTCTACAGATTTTATTTTATTTTACAATCCAGTGTCTGTATGGAAACTCTAACCTAGGCTGGTATGTCTATTGGTTAAACCAGGATCTTCTAATTTTTCTAATATTAATTATGATTCATTATTTGAAGGTTTGTTCTATTTCATTATTACAGACTGAATTTTAATATTTTTTTCTTAATTCAATTCTAATAAAATTAACTTTTTTCTTTTAATAGCTAAATAAATACTGCTGTTGTCTTCAGCATTCAACTAGATAAAATATTCAACTATATTTACAGAATAAATTATATTTTCAATCAAACAGCTAGAGCAGATAAATATAGAAATTTCTATATAATTTGATAGTTTTATACTGTTGTTAGATAGGAAGCTTGGCTTTGACCATTTGGTACAACAGCCATTAATTATAATTTTTATATAACCTCTGTATAGAAAATGAAGATCCTAGAGTAGCCCACAGATAGATCCTCTACTCCAGTGAGCTGGGAGGGTAAAAGGAGATAACAATCCAGAAAACACATAATATTTGGTAATCCATACAAGAAATTGCAATTGTTCATCATTTTAATCAAGATAAATAATACACTTTAAAAATTTGTTAGTTGTAGATGTGCAATTAAAATGTTACCAGACTGATGTATGAAATATTGGATTTCCTTTAGAAAGTTATATTTTTATCAGAGTGGTCATCGTGTAACATTGATTATCCTTTAACATTTAAAAAAAATCATAGATTATCTACAACAGTTATTCTACAACCCTTGAAAACAAGTGATAGATTTTTCATTATTTTTCTGCATGTTTCTCATCATAAACATTCTGAATTTACTTTTTCTTTTTTGAGCAAATTTTTCCATATTTAGATGATCATGGTTGTTTTTTAGTTGATTAGGTTTTACTGAGTACCTTGCCTCCCAAGACTTGGCAAAATATTAATTACAATAAAATGAAAAAAGGGATTTTAAGCCACTAAAATTAAAACTCTGTCTTAGCATGTATACAGCGGATTCCCTTTATTGGAGGCATAACTTATAAAAATTAAAAAAATAGTTTTTTCATATTTCAATATTTCAGTTTAACAATTATTTTTATTATTAAAATTTCATGTTAATCTTAAGTTTCTTTACATAGTTTCAAATTAATGTTACTTCATTTAATTTTCAAATTTATTATTTATATTTCTGTAAAATACTTTAAAATATTATCTATTCCATTTAGTTCTTTTATTGTATGCTAATCATCACATTATCAGTATATAAGTATTGTTTATGTTTTTTACTATTATCTAGGTTATTAACTGTTCTATTTTTTGTTTTGAATTTTTTTTTAATTGAAGTTCTTTTTTATAATAATTTTGTTAAGCATGGCCCATTGGTATAAGTATATAATTATAGTTAATATACAAAAAACCGCTTACCAACAATTAAATTTGAAGCGTTCAAGCGCTTTCGGATTTAAATTCCATCTTCAGGAACTCTCATATTCATCCTGTTTATAATATTAATTAAAACTTCATATGTAAAATGATAAAACAATGTGATATTGCTAAAACGTAACAGTTGTCATCATATGTTTTAAAATTATGTCAACGTAAACATCTTGTGAATTTGGTGGTCTCAGCTGTTGTGTCTCTTTTACTCAATACCTCTCTTTTTACACCTGTATTCAACATCTAATATCTTTTCTTACTCACATCATCCTTAAAACTAAATATTTTAAATGAAGTACCTTCTTCTTCTGCAGCATTCAAGCAGTGATCTTATTTTCTCACCATGCTGGCTTTTTATTCCTCTCACACGGTCTTAGAGTTTTAAAAGCTGTCTTACCAATTCTCTTTTTTACATGGTCATATTTCTATTAACCTCTAAACAACTACTTCTCTTCCAACTGCTTTTGATACATCTATATTCTACTTTCATGTAGCTCTTCTATATTATACTTCACAATACCCAATTCACCAAGTACCTTCTTTTGTTGTTCCAACTTGTCTAATTACACATATGGAAAATACAACTTACTCTCCAAAAGGCAGAGGTCACTTCCTTAGTCTACCCTCTCACAAGCATTACATCTTGTACACTCAGATTTGACTATTGTCTTATTATAAAATAATCAATAGTAGACTGTAATCCTATAGGAAAAGAAAATATTCATTATTCTTAATTCATACTGTTCCACTAACACCATCAATTGGTCACTATTTTTATTATGACTTCCTTCCTAACAACTCCTAATGCCATATTATTACCAACTACTTTTCAACTCACCCATTGGAATCATTGCCAAAATAACTTCCTACTCATTTGGAATTGCATTCAATACTTATTGTAAACTTTGATCAAAACTACCAGTCACAACTATCAGCTCATCATCATTTAGAGCATATACTCCCAACAAGACTACACTAGTCACTCATACTCTCAGCACAATACTCGCTCAATAGAATGAATATTTCTGATTCTGGCCAGACAATTTTATCTACTCTGCTGTAGTAATTTACATAACCCTAAAGCTCTCATGACTGTTTTTCTTTGTTTTAGAGAGAATGCAACGTCAATTTTACACTTGTCAAATCTGTTTAGTTTTAATTTGTTAATTCTTACACCTTCAATATTCCATATTCTAAAAGGCATAGTCCACTTTCTTTCCATCTTCTAATCTGATTAAAACTATTCCTATTCCAAGACTTTTTATTGAGTAATTTCACATAATGTAATTCGATGAATATGAGGAGCTGGTCCACTGTACACCCCCAATGTGTAGGACAAGAGAACTTCTGTTAGGTTTACCATGTTTTAGTAAAAATTCCTCCATTTCATCCTCTTCCATCTTGCTACATAATAAAAATTCAAATGCTGCCATACATGCCTGGAGGTTGAGTCAAGGACTCAATAAAATAACAAATGAAACTTATAACTCAACTATTATATTTCAAATGTTACATTTGCTAAGCCCCTTGCACTATAAGATTAAAATTTTCCTGACACTTAAAATTATCTCAAAAGATAAATTTTTTATCTTGGAAATTATATAAGTTGCATGGTATGAAAAACAGATCATAAATTTGATACTTATCAGTTTATTAACAGTAAAATTACCAGAAACTTGTTCAGTATATTGTAAATGAATAATTACAAAAAAAGAACATGCCTTAAAACAAGCCATGTAGCCAATTTTTATAAACTAATGAGGAACATGTTTCTAGAGCTATACTCAATCTTTAATTCCAGATTATAACAACCCTTCATGCAACTTTCAAATAGGAAACAGAATCCTTAGAAAAAACTACAATTCTATCAAGCTGCTCCACCAACAAAGGAACAGTTGCTCTATTAGCTACTGTCTGTCTAGAAATGCATTGCATTGACGCATTGCATTATTTGACACAACACATGATATCTACCTAAAGGAAAAATCACAAAAGATGATGAAATTAGTTTGGTAAAGGCGTGTGAGATCAATCCACAGAGGAATAGTATATCCTCGGGTTAGGGATTATCATCTTTCCTACTATTTTTGTCTGTGGAGTTTATAATTAACTGCACTTTCTAAGAATGATCAGCCTATGTCTAGACATATTAACCAGACTCAAAATGTATCTAATAGGCAGCTGTGAGGCACTATAATTTCAGCTAAAAAAAAAAATATGCATAGAAAAAACACAAAACTCACCAGATGTGAACTCAGACAAAATATCTTAGACTGCATCTGCAACATCAGTGCAGAAATGTGATAAATTTGCATTGAACTTGGAACAAATTACTAAGGTCTGCATTGATGAATAAGATGGACATTTATTAATTGTTATGAGGTAAAAATTAAATTTTTAATTATAAAATATATATTGTATAATTGTATTGTTTTGTAATATTAATAAATATGTTATATATTTTAATATGATTTCTTATTGTTTATTACACATATTTTCAACCTTAATTAAAGATCAGAAAATTAGTTTCTACCAATCACTTTTTGGGAATCAATTTTAAAGGTATAAATTATTGCAATAGCAATAAAAAAGATAAATCAAAAACAAAATAAACCAATTATGTAAACAAATCAATTACTGAAAGTCTGCTGAATGCAGATAAGAGATTATGTGTTTTATTATGCAACAACAGTTTTCACTCTTACAACAAAAAAAAGAAGTGAATTTACTATACCCACCAACAGATAAGAAATTTTGAGAAGTGCCCTACATTGAGAACTTGATTTTACATACAGGTACTCTGCCATATTAATTTTAGGTATAGTGATCTGAATTCTATAAAACCAATTAAAATTGAATAAACCTTTTTACAAAAATGCTTATTGATACTGCATAGAAGTTTATTATTGTGAAAAATGTAATAATATTTATTGTCTGTAAAAATATAGTCAAAGTTATATTGCGTTTTCAGATACTATGATAAAATTTGTTTTATCTGATGCTAACAAAGTGTCTGGTTCATGTCATCATTAGCCAGACCTGGACTAGTTTGAAAAAAGTAGGTAGTCCCAGACTGCATCAGGTCACTATGATTAGTTGCATTTGTTGGAACTGCTGTAATTCATTGAGTAAGTCAGTTGGAGATAAGTGGCTGCATCATAGCCAGGTTTATCTTTACCGAAAACTCATGGATTATATCAAGGGTGAACCAGCTGATAAAATGCTCCCAGCATAGGAACACTGAAGAATCCAGGGAGTGTTAATTTCCATGTCCCTTGAGAAAATATGCTGGATTTTGATATGCATCAACTATGTTGATGGATGAAACTATGTACATAAACTTGTTCTGAAGCATAAAGTTATATATTCATTCAAAGTGGATAACTTGGGCTATCAAGGTGACAGCTAATACTGCATAATTCAATTTGGTAGCGCGGAACAGGTATATGCATTATTCCAATAAGGTCTTAATAATATATGACAAAGGAGGAGTACATTCCATCAGTGACAAATATGGGTGCTTGTCATTTATGTCACATTGTTAAATGCTGGGGAACCCCAGTGCTCATACTGCCAAAGAAAGATTATCAATTTAATTGATTTTTACCCTTATTCGAAAAAATGCTCTTAAGATGAAAATTTTCATCTAAATCCTGAAAGTAACACTAGATATATAGATAGCAATTACAAAAAATATCAATTAGAAAAAACGAGTTTTTACAAAATTTAATTTCTTGTTACTAGTATTACTATTATTTAACATGTATCTACTATCTAAATGGGTTGTACAATATTACAAACACTCTACACTAATAAAAAAAAAGTTTCTACTGCCATATAAGTAGTTATTCTCATGACAAAAATCAGTCTATATTATTTTGAACAACACTGTTAAATAATAAAGACTGTATTCAGGCTTACCCTGTTTACAGATGCTGGTTACTTAGTTTTAAGTGATTGAATTAGGTTTCTCTGTATTGCTTATAGAAATATGAACATAGCATAATTTTTTTCATTTCCTGAGAAAGAAAGTAATAAAAAAGTAGTATACAGCTTCTTCATGTAACACAGCAAGGAATTAACTAAACTGTCAACTGAACAACTACCAGTTAATACAAACTACACAAAAAATATTCTACAACTAATAATTACTTCGCATAATTGATACCTTTAAAAATTACCGATAAGAACAGTGAAGCTATAACAAATAAATTTTTTATTTCCAAAACATAAACTTAAAAATATCTGGCAGTTGTAGTTCAATTGACCAATTATAAAAATTCTATTTAAGACGTACCTCTGAATCAATTTTATCAAATTGTTGATACAGGTGTCTGTATAATAAATTTCTTCTAGTGATGTCATCATCAGGAGGTAATTGTTTGCGTACAATTCTTGGATTCACTTTATATACTAATAATAATACTCGTTCAGCAACTTTACGAACTGCTTCGGCTGGATGATGTAGACCAGATGCACCAAATTCTGCCAATGTACGACATGTCATACCACTGTAAAATAAATACACATAATGTTTAAATAAATATCTTTTTGTTAATTTATTTGCAATATAATAAAATATAATTGCATAAATAACAATAATGTCTGTCCAAATCTTTTTACAGCTGTTACAAAAAATCTTGAGATACAAGAGGGACCCAATCAGGGTCACTTTCTATGAGAGTAGTAATGTTTGGTACATAAACGATGAACAAAATGAAGTTTTTATTTATATCACTGAAAATTATCTGTTAGTATAATCTATACACTGATATGCAACAGTATATTCACAAAACTAAAGAAAGCCATAAATAGTTGACTTCTTTCTGAATTTACTGTACTAAATTTTTAGTAAGAGATACACTTACCTTGAAAACAATTATGTAATTTTCCAGGAGTGATAAGTATTTGTATGCTTATCCAGCAGTCATATACTAAAAGCATTTTTGAAAGTCATCTACAAAAGAATATGCAATAAACTGGAAGAAGATATTAGTAACACCCAGTTTGGATTTAGGAAAGGTTTCAGTATGAGAGAAGCACTATTTAATTTTAATGTATTAGCTCAGAGGTGCCTAGATGTGAACCAAGATATGCACGCCTGTTTCATAGATTATGAGAAGGCTTTTGATAAAGTTCATCATGATACTCTAATAAGCTTACTTAGACAGCGGAATATTGACTCATGAGATACACAGATTATTGAATCGTTATACTGGTATCAAACAGCTACTATTCAAGCAGATAATGATGTTACAGAGGAAATACAAATACAAAGGAGAGTAAGGTAAGGATGCATTTTGTCCCCCGTGCAATTTAATCTGTATTCCAAAGCAATATTCAAGGAGGCTGTATAAAGCAATATTCAAGATGATTTGGAGTTATAGTCAATGGTTGGCCAATTAGTGATTTGAGGTACACGGACAACACTGTCATCATAACGGAGACTTTGAGTGATCTACAGAAAGCAGTTCAAAAGATTAAAGATGTTAGTATACAGTATGACCTTAGAATGGACCTCAAGAATACGAAGTACGTAGTGATAACTAGATCACAAATGGCTCAGTAATGACTTTACCGGTCGCCACACCACCCCCTCTGTTCCAAGCCCTGAGAAGCTTTACCGGAGTTCGTCTTCAGACCCTCTGACTGATTACATCTCACAGTCATCAGCCAGGCCTAGGTCGGGACGCCATCGATATAAATGCAGACATTTGCATTAGTAAGATACCAAATTTTGCCTTCAGCTAGGCCTCTAACGGACATCTTCACATCCAACCTATCATGAGTCCCTCAAACTAACTAACCGAAAACGAGGAAGCGCTAACCCCGCGACTAGTCCAGATCTGACAGCACTGTTCGTGACTGTGAATGCCTCAGAAAACGAACGAGTTTAAATTTAGATCAGTGCTACGCTCATACCAATCGAAATTATGTCTTACGCGACATAGAAATTTAGACCTACACTCATATAAATCAACCAATTTAGGTCATCTAACAAGGGGAACGCAACTTCATTCCGGTCCACGTAGGAGCCAGGGACAACCCCGCATCGGTCACATCATAGTGTCTCACGTGGCATTACAAAGTCACAATCTGGACCGCTACCGGCGGAGGGAAGCCACGTACCCGGTAGCACGGGTTACCATACCCTCGCGGCGCGGCCACCCTCACCAGCGGGAACCCCAAATCATAAGCAATACAAATATAACCGTGGCATGATGCCAATGCGCCTATCTCCAACCAATCCATTGCTTAAGCCGGAACCCTAGCCACCCGGGAACCTATCACAATCGAGTACCTTGATTAAACTCCCTCTGCAGACCTACACACCAAGGGCGCGATGAAAAACCAGCCACTATAGACCACTCCTCGTGGATCATCGAGTTAATTTGGAAATCCAGAAATGAATGTATTCTCTCAAGTTCCCTAACAGCTCGTAATCGTTTGACTTCGTATCGGGACAGACGTAGAGGACGTGGTCCACTATATCATCAGTCCCGCAATTAGTGAATTGACTCGAATCCACCAAACGAAACCTAGCCAAACTCGCCCGAAAGGCACCATGTCCGGAGAGAAACTGTGTGATATACCTATTGGGGGCTTCAGCCGTCGCCATCACCGTAGAAGTGAAATTTTCTGCCATGACATCTAATGGCAGGCCGTCAAGGTCTCGTGAAAAAATTTCCAGTCTGGACTCCAACAAAGAGGAGAATTTCGGCCAGTCTCCCTTCCTATGCAGGAAGCACCCCCGGTGAGAACAGGAAAGTGTCCCTCATGGCCATCGCGCAACTCATTCGCTATTTCAAAAATTATCAACCGCCGATGATCGCTAGAACAGTAGTCGACCACAGACCAGTCAAGGACCCTGCCAGGGATGTTCCCACAAATGGTGATGTCAATATTTGTACCAGAAAAGGCCCATTAAAGACCTCAAAATTATGCTGCACGATGAAACTATCAATTAAGACACCTCCATGATCAATGATCCCACTGTGTAAGAAAAGCGACTTCACATTAACATCGGCACAAATAAGGATTGGTCCATTACCCACAATACGAAAGATCCTATCCCATCTTGCTAGATGTTCCTCTGTGGGATCCCTGCATTGATAATGTGAACTAACAACTGTAAGGTTCTGTCCACGAATGGCAAGTCTGTCCACGAATGGCAAGTCTGACCACAACATGATGTGCGCCAGAAACATGTCGTATAAAAACACTATCGAGCGACTTCCTGCACAGAATAGCAGATATGCAGGTATGCCCTACACAAAATATTTTCCAGCTGTGAAAGCTCGGCGGATCACCCCTAATTTTATGTGGGTGCTGCAGAAGGAAAACATCGAGGCTCCGTTTCTTTACAACCTCATCTAACTCAACCTTGACTACATAAGGCACCTTGTGCATTAAGTTGACCGAATCTAACCATCTAAGTTAGATGGGCACACAATTGGCACACACCAAGGCAAACTTACATATTTAGCCCTATGACCATATCTGCAGCACTTGAAACATCCACGTACTCTTTTAGTCAGCAGAACCCTAAATCGATAAACAGTCTGCCTGCAGACGTAAATTTTTTAAAGAAATCAGAACCTACTTCAAAAACTCCATGATATTTCTGGGTATCACACCTACCCGTTTTAAAGACCCGCCTGCAGTCCCACCGAAAGGCGGCTTCATCCAAATCAGTGTTCTGCTCCCTTATGAGGGACAAGACATCCTCATCGGTAAGGCTACAGTCAATATCATAAACTACAATGCGGGGCGCGTTCTCTTGGGGTCTATTTTTACATTCAATCGCTTAACCGCAGTGGAATCTCTAATTTCCTGAGTGGTTTCTGTATCCCATTCAATGAACTTTAAATTTTTGCAAGTATAGTACATCATATTTCTTTACCCAAGTGTTAAAAATTTTTCAAATATTTCTATTTACTTATGCCTATGGCTAGTTGATAATCAACATAATTCTCGGAATTTGTTTCCAAGAATTACTGTTACTCAGGACGTAACGGACTAGTTAACCCACCTAATCCGCTACTATAACTAATCCCTTGATGGTCTTTTTGATGTTTCTGATTTTAAGACCCTTTGGGTCACCCTACAGGGAGACCTGGAGGTCTTTCTTCAGCTGACTGCTGGACACAATCGAGCTCTCCACTCTGCTGACAAACGCAACCTCAGGTTTCTTGGACTTCCTGGTTTCACGTCTGCCCCTAACCACCTCTCACCTCTGCGGCTGCATCGGGACTGGGGCCGGTTTCTCCCCGTGGTAGCTGCATTGGTACGCTTGGGGTTTGCTAGATAGGAAAACAAGCCATCTAATTCTGCCAGAACATCATGGGCCAATGGAGCAGAGCTGCCAGACCTGCCCCCGGTTTGTGAAAATTCTTCAATGAGAGGGTTCATACCCTCGCTGGTGGTCACCCCTACATCCACTTCTGAACCATCATTGTCAGAGCCAGTGTTTGAGAAGGTCGAAAAAAAAGCTCCCGCCCCCTCCTGTGGCTAGGCTTCTTACCTACCTCCCTAAAATCAGTCATGGATGGAGATTCCTGGACCTAACGGTATACAAACAAAATGCTCACTGTATTCCTAATATCCAGAGATATTGGGCACAAGCCCACAAGCATGATGACTACCCGCAGAGAGCCACAAGCAGCTGGAGACCTTCTGTATTCTCCTGTCACTCTTTGCCACTACTGGATCAAATGCGTGAAATCAAAGATCAACACACAGTTACAGATTACAGATTTTATGGCTCTTGCTCTAAAAGAGCACGAGCAATACTAAGGGTAAAGGCCCTTTTGCTTGTAACATGGACTTGCGACCAGGAGTTGCCGCCACTCTTTTTGCTGCGACGAGGCGGGTGCTCGAACAAATTGTGCACCAAAATACTCTAAATCCTCGTGAAATGGAGATGAATTGTTTAAACAATAAGGGTGCAAAACCATTTCAACAATTCTTAGACAGCAAGATGACGAAACTGGGGAAGGTACACACTTGACAACCAGCTCAAAAATAGCACTGTAAAAGACTTTATACAACGCAAATCTCTGCACGTGAAAAGAGACCAGAGATTACACAATTGCACAACTGTGAGTTAGATTATGTATGTATATTTACACAAATTCTTTCATTTTTCTCTGAACATACACTACTGTTGTTCAAAAGTACATTAGTAAATGAATAAAATTAAAAAAATAGTAGTCTAATAAAATTTAAGTTTTTCATTAGTTAACTATATAGAAAATTAATATAATTTACCTGTTTTTATCTGATGATATACCATGATTAAGTATTAATTGTTCAGCCATTTCTAGTCTTGATTGAGCCAATCTGGGATGTGTACTTGATGTTAGTACCCTAGTTAGATGGACTGGTATTATATGTAAACTTCTGTAATATAAAAGCAATATAGTAAATTAAAATTATGACCAATTCCATACATATTAACATCATTATTAATAGAGTAATAACAATATTGTTGGTTAAAGTTGGCAGTAGATCTTCCAGGCCAACTAACCCTGATACATTGTTATTTATTAAACTCAAGCAACCAAAGTACCATCAACCATTGTACCATCAACACTGAATACAGTAGCATCCACAAAGGTTACTTTAGGCACAGACAAGAAACAAGATTTGCAACTCTCATTACAAATTTTCGTAATGACATCCAAAGTCTCATTATCCTTCTAGATCAGAAGTAAATTTTCAGGTAGTGATTAGAATATCTATAAACTGGGAATAAAAAGTTATATACTTACCATGTACTTTTGTTAGCAGTACCTACTTTATTTTATGCATCGAAGCATTTAACACAGAATGACCAGTGCTTCTGTAATAATATTTTAATAAGAAAAATATATATTACAACCAGCATCTCCTCCAGATGAAATCCAAGTGAACAGATCTTAGTTCAGTTATCTATTTCCATATGCCATATAATTCTGAGAATGGTTGAGGATTTTCCAAGCAAAATATGAATTCTTTTTTGTTGGCTTGTGGTATATGGATATCATATAATTTGTTGCAGCTTGTTTGAGCTGATTAACCCAGTAGTGCTCATAGTAATGTGTTGCACTAATCATAAATAAAAATATTATGTTCTTTTGTAGAATTATGGATGGGATGGAAATCAGTACTTAGAAAGACCTTGAAGTACTCCCTTGAATAAGCTTATTTTTCTTACTATAAATATTCATTACTCATCATTTATCATTGCCCTTGTTCCCTTTTTCCCCAAAATGTTCTGTGAGTTTTGCCTTGATATCCACTGAATACATGCTAAGGATGTAGCAACCTACAGAATTATTACATTGTTGGGATTTCTGCAGTTTGGTAGTAATAGATTCACCATGGACCAATCCATGTACTTATATTTATTTGTTAACTATATGCACAATTCAAGATCAAGGTATTTACTAAGTACCAAGTTTCCTAATTTCTTTGTTATATATATGTATGTATATATATGTATCTTTGTTTTATATATATGTATATATATATATATATATATATATATATATATATATATATATATATATATACATACATACTTAAATGTTTGTGTTATAAGGCTATTTAAACAAGTATTATATTAAAATAATTTTGCACTGTAATTTAATATGAAAATATTATGTTTTTAATGTACTTTAATCAGAAATCTATTTTTATACGTGTGATTTTAAAAAATAAGTTTCAATGCTAGCATCATAATTATTAGAATACAGTATTTAAAAAAAATAAATATTTACCTTCCACATCTATTTTACAACAGCTGTAACATGTTTCAACAATATATACATCTTTTAAAAGTTACCATAATTTAAACATTAAAATCTTGATATAAATGATTTCAATGAGTCATCTTGTCTAATATAAAATTCTGTAGTTCCTCTTAAGGTTTAATATTGCAAATTTAATGAATGAAACAGAGAAACTTATTTTATCATTCATTATTAAATAATGTGTATGTTTAATTAGTAAAATTATTATTAATATATTTTTGTTGACTGCTGAGGTCATTAATGTTTTCCCAAACAAAAAAGAAAAAAAGGTTTTTCTCTTCCAGGTAAAATAACTAGCGACTTAGCCAGAAAATTAGTCTTGTCAGTAGATCATCTAGAAATAGGCTTATCATAAGATATTAAAACCACAAAAGAACACAAGATGACACATTGACACAAGATGTGTATAGGAGGGCTCTTGCCACTTAGAAACATACTTCCATTTCAAAAAAATATTGTCATATCTGTAAAAGCAGGTGTAATAATCCCTTAAAAATTCATTCTCAATAAAAAATTTATAAAAACTTCAATTATGCCAGCTATTGCCTAGGTTTGCCTTTATGCTATCATTTTTTCTTTCTTTTCTCCAGCCTCCTAATGGCCTCCACCTTTGTTTACAGAGTCTGAGGTTTCGGAGGTGGAATCTTCTGATCCTCCATAGTAAATCACAAAGGATGTCTTGCTGTCACCATCAGACCACACAGATATAAATGGTGTGGTGAGCATTGTATCAGAGTCTAAGCTTGATGAGCCCTCTCTTTTAGAGGCCTCCTAGCTTTTGGAGGCTCTATTGGCGCTTGTCCATAACTCTCTTTTCCAACAATCTTTACGTCATCTTCTTTGCTGATTCCCTGAATAAGGATTTTCTCTACTTCAATTTTTACCATTGGTGCATTATGTTCGGTCTGCTGCGGTTTTTTTTTCACCTTTTTTCACCACAGTCTTCTGAGGTTTAGCTTCGTTTTCCTTCACCTTTTGCTGGTCAAAGGCTCATTCCTCAGTTGTGTAACAATCTTTTGTTTGGAGACATCTGTTTTTTCAGTGTCGACTTTGGACTAGTTTCTCTAATTGGTCAACTTTTCAGTTTCTCATTGATGATATGTTTGACCATGTTCACTAGAGTTGGTGCCAGTTCAGAGATTATGTTCTTTGGTTTAATGGAAGCTGCAGGAACTGTAGCAACCTGAGCATAAGATTCAACCTTCAGCGATCTGCTAAGTACAATTTTCCTAGCATCAAAGTAGCTTCTACAGCTACTTTACTTCCAGGAGGAAGTGCAGGATCCCTGCACAGATCATCAGTAAGGAATGGTTCACTACAAACACAGAGTTGTTTTCCTGTGCATTGCGCTGCTGTATGACCGAATTTCTAAAATCCAAAACACCACATTGGAGTCAGGATGAACAGACAAATATCCAGTCTATGAAATCCAACCTTTATTTGTTCGGGGCCCTTGGGTTTGCTAAACATCAGGGAATACAACGCAGAGGGTACAACTTCTTCATTGAGTCGTGTGTTTAATCATTGACTCACAACAACTTCTTGTTCATGAATCTCCTCGATGTGTTGAGGTATGAAAGCTAGCACATCCAGGTGGTGTATCCAGGTGGTCTAGTAGGAAAGGTCTATTAAAATGAGGAGGACATAAGAGGCGGTAGGTAGAACATTGCCATTCCTTCTCATGTTCAACCTTTGACACTCTATTGCTCTCTGCGGTGACATCTCCTCAATTTCCTGCTCAGAATAAATGAGTAGATCTGGACAACAACATTCTTTAAGGTATTGAGGGAACTGTGAGGATTGATGCATACTGCAAACTCATCAATTTTGCTTAAAGCAAGAATCTCCTACAAATGATGTCAATAGTTCTCAACATACAAACCGTTGAAGGTTTTCCATATTTTTTTTACCTGGGCCACCAGCGCAACTAGTCGTTTCACAAGCAATAAAAAACAGAGTTACCTTGTGAAATTTCCATCTCCTTTGTAATCTCATTTGGTATTTAGGTTGAATGAACAGTTCTTGATAGTAGTTCTCTGCAGATTTTTAGAAATCACTATGAATTCTTCCTCTTTCAGAACTCTTCTTCCATTTCATTCTCACAACATGGCTGGTTCTAAACAAGGGTGTTTACATGAATCCTCTGCCATGACAGATTGTTCTACTTGCATGTAAAATGAATCCTTCTGTAGCAAGGCCACCCGCCAAGGTATACCCCCACTTCAGAGCTGCCAACCCTGGAGATCTGGTCCGGTACTTCGGTGGAACCGGCATTATTATTATTATTATTCTTTTGAATGATTATAAAAAACTACTTTTAATAAGTTACAACAGTAATTTACATATGCTAGTTGCTCATACAACTAGTCTTAGAATAGAGTTCCCGGTAATGATGGTACATTTTTACACATTTGTTGTCCTCCTTATCTATCAAAAAGAATAAGGATAATTTAATTGTTATTAAGCATATACCTTTCTGTTATATAACAGTTAGATAAGATCTATTTCTTTGTAAAATTATAAGTAGTTTGACAAGTTATTTGATAAGGAGTTCCTGAGAAAAATGTATGAAAACTAATGATTTTAAGCTTTTACTTTAATACTGGTACCAAAAAGGAGAAAAATATCTAATTGATGAATTTGTCTATACAATGTCACTTTAACAAGTTACAATAAAAAATATTCAATTTGCATTTTTTTATTAGGAAAAGTCAAAGTTTTGTAACTCAATTTCCACTTATATCAATGTGCCATACATACCAAATTAAACATGTATACTTATTTAGAATGTATTAATTTAACAATAATTTTATTTATTGCAATAAAGTATGATACAATTTTCTCCCTGCTGAAGAGAAGTAAAGAAAATAAAACATTGTTCTCATAATAACATGGGAAAGAGTAATGCACTATATAAAAAGAAGCCTGAAATTAAAGGTTCACAAGTCAAATAATTTTTTCTGTAAGTAATGATTTTCAATATACAGCCAACCTCTATGTTCAATAGAATAAAAAATGTTTCATTAATACTGGTGAATATCACTTTTGGTGGACTTAAGATGTCAAATGTAATAGGATATTCAGCTCACAGAAGAAGTCAGCAGAAAATTGTTATTACTATTCCTAGTAAATCAGGCACAGTATTTTTCTACTATCTAGAAGAGTTTGCTGGTTTTGAAAATGATTTATATCCTATAACAGACGAACTACTCATACAGTTTAAGACATAAACATGAATTCCATAAAATATGAGAAAAAAATCTGATCTGGACAATACACAACTTCCTTGTACACTTATTAGATTACATTTACACATTTTTTTAAAATGAAAAGTATATAAAATTTTGTTTCAATAAAAATCTTCTGATATATTTTCCTTTTTTTTTGTTATTATTGAATTAATATTCATTCTAAAACCTTTTTTACAATGAGAGGTTAATAATTATTAATAAATCAATATATTTAAATTAAAAAAAAAAAGAAGTTAAAAAGAAAGGAAATGAAGTCTGATTTGAAATGTGCCTTCGCCTAAGATCCAAATATTTCATTAATTAAAATTTTATTTCACTATAATTCTGGAACCAATGAAAATAAGTACCATTTATGATATATCGTTGAAAAGCTCTCAATTAGGTCTTATTACTGCAGTTAAGAAAAAGTACAAAATCCAATTTTTTTTGGAGTATGGGGTTTTTAGACACTTTTGGTTCAGTTAATGGCAAACAAAAGGGGAGGTGCAGAACTAGATGTCACAACAGTTCTAAATCCAAAATTTCAACATCCTATGGCTAATCATTTTTGAGTTATATGAGATACATACATACACACATAAATACGTCACGCCAAAACTAGTCAAAATGGATTCAGGGATGGTCAAAACGGATATATTTCCATTGAAATCTGGAAACTACAATTTTTCACAATCACAATACTTTTTACTTCACACAAGCAAGTAAAAATGTTTGAACTATTTAAAGAAGCAATCTTACCTAACATCTCTAGTGTCTGCCATACTTAGAATTGTATGTACTGCCATGTTATGTATTCTAGGAGTTGTATCACCAGATTTTGATATTAATTCTGGTAGTAGTTTATCTACACTACGCGAAACTTCTGCCATTGTTACCCTGAAAAATAATTTTTCTATTACACCTGTCATAAAAATTTTGTCATAAAAATATATAATTTACCTTAATATCTATGCTTTGTTTTTACATAAAAAATATGTTAATACAGCATTAATCTCTGTTCCAAAGAAATAAAAAGTTTTACTCAGAATGCAAAATGTTTCAAGCATAAAGTCAAAAAAAATAGTACAATTTTTAGAAAAAAACATTATTTTTAATTTTGTTTTGTGTATCCCTTCCCATCAAGGATTGCTCTAAAACTCTTATGAGATGGAACTGCAAACCAATCTGGGGAAACCTGCTTGTACCACCCTTTAAGTGAATTCTGAAGTGATGGAAGAATAATGCTGACCAACTTATCTAACCCTTCCATACATATATTTGAAATAAATTTAATATTTTTATAAAATAATTATGTCTCACTTGCTAAAAATTTAGAAATATATGCATCCAGAAGATCTTTTCAGGATTATAAACTGGTTTTTTTCTTCAATCATACTGCAGATGACATGTTGTTATAAATGTAACTCATTTTAAAGCAATTAGTAACCTTTAAGTGTGTGCTAAACAATATGTTTCATCAGAGTTGAATTTGTTCATTCAGTAAATTACTTTTGTCAAATTTAATTTGTTTATAAATTTTATGTTGTCAAAGTTCGTCGATTTTATGACTTTTAAGTTCAAGAGCAAGAGTTTCATACTATTTAATGTATTTGTACAGTATTTGTACATGTGTTCCATTTCTCTTGATTTACAAGGGTTCATTGTGATGTTACGTGTTGTTTTTGAATATTTTTTTATGAATCTATGAATGAATATGTGTGCAACTTAATGTAGCATTTGGTAAAATAATTGCATTTTAATTTGTATACTCCCCTCAGTTGTGTTTATTGGTATGTACTTAAATTATTATGCTGTTTGAACTTACTTATTTTACACATACTTTTGAAAGCAAGATAACAAACCTCTTTCCTTCAATAACTTTTATAGATGTTTATGTAATATAAGAATTTTATACTCTTTGTCATCAGGTAATATATAAATATAAATACATATATAAAAAATAAATAAATATATATATTTATTTATTTTTATTTTATTAGATCAACCGAAGTACTGAATAAAGTAGGATGACTTACCTTATTCCACTTTGTATATATATTATAATATATAATTTTTATATATACATAAAAATTATATATATATATAATTTTTTCTGTACAGTGCTTTTTTATTTAATGAATTGTGCTATATTTCATATACATAGCCACCAACATTTGCTAGATATTTTATCTAGCAAAGTTCTTCAATACAGTTGTTAGCCAATATGTATGTATATAATAAACAATGCAACATGTTAAAATTAGCCCTATAAAGATCTTCAAGAAATATATTGGTATTTAAAAAGTGAGTTGTAAATATTGTATAGATATTTCATATTTTGTAAAATTATATTTTTTAAAAACATATAAATTAGTGAAGTTATTAGAATCCAATATGAAGTAAAAATGCTGTAATTAGATACCCAAATCCTACATGTTCTATATAATTTAAAAAAATTTCAATTTTCTGATTATAAAACTAGTTGTTGACTTAGAAACATCATATAAATTAATGAAAGTTGTTACTAACTAATGAATATTTCATTTTAAGAAACTAATATTTTTACTGTAGTTTGTACAGATTTCGTTGTATGGATGCAAGACCAGAACATTAAATAAAATTAAAACCAGGATATTACAGTTTAGTTACCAAATTGTACATTAATACCTATGACTTTTTTTAGTTTCTTAATGGTATTTCCTAATTGTAATAAAAAGTTAGGCAAAATACATTTTCAAAAAAAAGAGTATTATATTCTTCTTTAGGTGTTGTACACCTTATGAATTTTTGGCTGTCTTCTACATATTATAAAAGCTATAAAAAATATATTTTTTTTTTTTAATTTTGGCTCTATGTAATTATTTTACAAAAGCAAAATTTATCAATTTTATGAGAAAATGGTGTAGACATCAGCACCTGACTATACACATACAGCTTCTACTATAACATGAAACATTTTCTAATTCTACCCTTATAATAGTAGCCTTTAAGGGATCTTTGGAATATTTTATGATAAAAAGGGAGCATTAATATTTATATTTCTTTAAATTTATATATATGCTGTCTGATAACACACACAGCAGAACAAACTCATTTTTAATGAAAAACTAGAAACTCTATGTTCTGAAATCAAAATTACATTAATTTATCTTTATTGTTACCAAACTATTGTATAATTTCCCTACAATTACATTCTTAAAGTAATTAAATTACCTGCCAGGAACAAATTCATGAAAGAAATATCGAATTACTTCAGCAGAAACTGAATATACAAGGAAGACTTTATCTCGCAATGTACGATGCAATAAAAATATAGCAGCCCTTGCAACCTTGTTTGGAGAATGTACTTCAACATGGTCAGGAGGTTTAACACATGCTGCTCTCACATATGATCTTAGAGCTGCTTCTAACAATCGTAAACCTTCTTCCTTATCTGTGAACTGTTTTGAATAAAACTTCTCTACCTGCAAAAAAGCAAAAATTAACATAAAATTATTCCATTTTTTCATACGAATGATATGAATTATTTTAAAAATAGATTTTTGAAACAACAGACCATATGAAATTTTATAAATATGACTTTTGTAATAATTTATTCAAAAGATTTCTATCATTTTGTAAGCCATCTTCAGCGACTGGTGTTGCTGATAATGTAAGCTGATGAAATGCTGACATTTTTCTTTTTTTTAGTTAGGCAGAAACATATTTATCATATGATCAAGAAGTGTAGTGGTCTTGAATTGTGTATTTCATTGATATCCTGTAGTGTATAGAATATTTATTAAAAATCTTTTTGTGAGCTTTTTGTCATAAGAAAATTAAATGGTAAAACCTCATTTAATGCTTAATGTTCATGCTAATGTTTAATGCTTATACTATCTATCTCTTTTTTGAGATAATTTTTATCTCTTCAAGCCACATATGAGATGTACATTGGTCATCATGGGCAATCTGAGTTGCAGGTTACAGCGGCATACATAGATATTTTTAAGCTAAATTTATGCTTTTCAGTAGAGTTGTCTAAAACGACAACAGGTATTTGTATTTTTTACTGTTATTCTAAAAACGTTTTGCAAAGTATTTACAAAAATACTTCTTTTATGGTGTTTCAAAACTACTATTTATTTGTCAATTAATATTATTTATTGTTTCTTTTTTTGTTTATTTCTTTTTACTTTTTTCTCTCTCCGCTAAATCAGATTCCACAGTGAAGCATAATACAATATGGGGGAGTGTCCTTTTACTCTAATAAGCTGGCTGGATCTTAACTATTAATGCCTGCCTCTAACTCCCAGAGTAGGGTTACCAGGCCTGACTATGACATTCCTGTTCCCCCACCATTTCTTTTCTCTTATATATACTTTATCTCACTAACTACTGTTGATAATAATTCAACAATAAAAACTGTCAATTGTAAATTATATGTAAAAATTTTAATTTTTCTAAACTGGGTTTTGAAAATAATTTTATTTTCTAAGTCTTCACAATTATTTTTTTACTAAAGCAAAGTAAAAATTAGCATGGTTTGAATTTATAGTAATTGTCATAAAGTATCTAATTTTATGCTCTATAAATGTCAGGAAGATTCAGCAGCACTGTTTTTAGCTTTTTGAATTAAATATTAGTGAGAATAACACAACTCACAAGGGCCATTCCAAATACAGATATGGGTAATGCAGCTTGTTTTCTTTCTCTCTCATTTAATTTGGAATGTGTTGTAGTAACATTAGTTCCACTTGAAGGTAGATGAGTATCCCTGACAGTATCTGCTGTATGTACGCTATAAAAAAAAAGTTAAATATGAATTACATTTACAATATTTTGAAATAAAATCAATCAATAAGAAGTTTTTAATCCTGTTTCTCTAGTGAATATTAAATAGCCATCTTAGTTACCAAAATGTACATGTATACCTCTGACTTTTTTCAGTTTCTTAATGGTCATGAATTGTTTTTGTTTATATTTTCATAAAACCACACCTTGATTTTGACGATTTTGTTACCAGTAGTTAACAAAGAAGCTAGTGTTACTACTATCATTCAGTACAGATACAATGTTGAGTACTATATTCTACTGTCCGTTTAATTATTAGCTACAGTAAATAAAATTTCTATCATAATGAATAAAGTTATTAGTAATTCAAATAAGGTGCATTATTACATATGCTGTGTATGAGAGATACTGATAATAAGAGCCACTTCTATCCAAAGCCTCAACCATCACTTCATTATCCCTAATTTGATGTAAAAGAGAGATACTAAAATCATTTTTGATTCAGTTACTCATTTCATATTGTTGTGACATTCACACAAAAAGAATGAAAATTTAGTGTAAACATCTAGTTGTTCTAATAAAATAGTTCATTCCTTCAGATCACAGCACTTAAACTACTTAGGTTCATTGTATTTTATTTTTTATAAATAATGTATAAATGTTTTTAATGGATATTGGATGAATAATAGGTACTAACATAAGTGTCTTCCCTTTGTAAAGACAAATATTCTTTAGACTCATTTTGCTCAAGTCAATAAAGTCATTCTTTCCATTGATAAACAGTTCCTAAACAATCAAATATACAATTACTCAAGGAATATCATAGCAACATGCAAGACTTCCTTCCTTTTTGAAAAATTGTTTGAAAACTTCCTTACAATTTCTATATAAATGTTATTCCAGAAATAAAAACTTGGCTACAAATGTTTGCTCTTTACTTCAGTTTCTTTATATTTAGGAAAACATATATAGTGTAAAAAATCATTCAATGTTAACTTCAACTGTTGAATACAAAAGTAAAACAAATAGCTTCTGCCAGGTGGCAGTAAGGCTTTATAAACAACAGTTAACTTTCCAGATTAGCACATTGAGGTGGTACTTGTTATTCTAAGAAAAATAAAGTTTAATTTCTATGGCTAATTGCCTCAGTGTCAAACAAAATGGATTGTGTGTAAACGAGATAACTACTGGAGACACTTCAATCAATTTACTTGTAATAAAAAAGATCGAGATATAAAATAAAAGGCTGCAATATGGTAAATCAAACTTCTGAGAATTCCCACTCTTTTGGCAATTTATTTAGAGCACACTGGACTAGATCCGAGCACAGTCCACTGAGTAAACAAGCAGTTCAGTCAACATGCAAAGTGTTTCTGTTGTCATCATAGACTATAATAATTTTTTTTTTTTGTGTTAAATAATTCATTCATTAATTTCATGAGTTAAGTTAATTTCATGTATTTCAGTTTTTCTGCCTTATTATTAATATCTACTAAACTGTACTCACCCCTGTTTTAGACATTTACATAATTAAAATATTATTAGAGTTCAGTTTAATACTAAAATTAGAACTGTGCAAAAATTTTCATGGGATACGACAAAATTAATACCACGGCATTTGATTCAACTAGGGCACATAAAATATTTCTTGAACCAAAATCTTAGCAGATCAGTGAAATTTATCTTCATATTTATAATAGTGAAAACTTGACAATGCATTAATGGATTGTAATTTCTAAAACTAAAGTAAATAATGTGAAAATATTTAAACTGAAATAAGTTATTTTAATACTTTTAAAAAATGTTTAAAATATTATGTTAATTTCAGAAAATGAAAAAATATTTATAAAAATTTATTATTCTACAGAATGATTAATAAATAATGAAAATCTTATCAAAATTGTTTTTGACAAATTTCAAAAGAGTTAGGTATAGGAAACTGCTGAATGCTGATGTAACGTGCATCTGTTGAATAATTTTTTTTTTACTGCCCAGTAATATATATCTATAAGCTTTTTGTCAGAGCTTTGTTTAAATACATGACATTCCTAAGAATTAATATAACTGTTTTTAAAAATCAGTTATAATTTATCAAAGATGTGTGTATGTGTTTCTTTTTAAGTTACTAACAACGATATAAGTTACTTAATAGATTTTTCCTCTATTACACAATACTACTTTAAAAAATAAAAATAGAATTATTATTTTTTAAATACCTATATACATTTTCAAAAGTATTTAATTAATAATTTAAAAAAACATTTTTTTAAAATTTATTATCAACATCCTTAACAAGCACTTAATATGACCATTTTGAAAGTTTTTCAGTTAATGTAATTCAATTTATAAATTTATCATTAAAATACATATGTTAACGTACAATATTTGTGATTATTATAATGCATTAACATTATTCTAAACAATAGTATTATAATAGGAATTGAACTATTTTTCATGCTGCATAATAGAGTAAAAAACTGAAGTACTAATTAATATTATTCATTACACTACAGTAATAATATTATCCACCTACTCAGATGATTACCTATAACAGGAGGGTTAATTCTTTGTCAAAATTACAAAAAAAATGTTACATACAAAAGTGTTTAAACTTTTATTTGCTTTATTTTGGTAGAAATATTAAATTAAAGTTTAAATAATTTAATTGTTTTAAAATATCAATTTAATCATGGAATAAAATTTAAAAAAAAAAAAATATTTAAATAACAGAGATAAAACTTGTTTACAAAACATCTTATGAAAATAAAAGAAATCCCTCAAAATTGTTTACACACATTCACTGCTAATATAAATATATGATGAGTGAATAATTTCACAACTGCGCGTGCACGCGCATACACACCCATATATATATATTTATATAAATAAAATATATATAAAATGAATGTTTATTTGTCCCATATGCGTTCCTATACCATACATCCGATTGCGATAAAACTTTGGTGAATTGTGCGCACTCACGCGAAGGTTTCTGAAATAGTTTGGGCCTGCTAGGTGGCATTGGGAGTCGAGATATTTCGGAAAATTGTATTTATGGTCCAATTTGTCTCATATTCAGATATATATTAGTTACGTGAAAGAAATAGTTTACGATAAATGGAAAAAGGAGAAAAGGGGAAATGCGAAAAAGGAAGATCGGATGAAGGGAAAGGTTAAATTTTCTGAAGTTCAGTAATATTCAGATTTTTAATGTTTTATCATACTCCATTTGTGTTCATTTAATCTACATACATACTCAAATATAGCAATGGCGAAGCATTGAGGAGTCAGCTTGTACATATTTAAAAATGAATGTTTGTTTGTTTGTCCCGTATGCGTTCCTATTCCATTCAACAGATCGCAATGAATCTTTGGTGAGTTATTGTGCGCACGCCCGCGAAGGTTCTGAATTAGGACCCGCTTGTTGGCTCTGAAGTCGAGATATTTCGAAAAATTGTATTTCATGGTCCGATTTGGCTCATATTCAGAATATGTGTTACATGGAAAGAAATACCTCTGCAAAAAATGGACCCGCTAGATGGCGCTGGGGTCGAAATAGTATAGGAGTAATTTTCACCTGTTTTTCACATTTCTTTTATCAAAACTCCCTTTATTTTTTTTTCCTTTGGAATCTTTGTCATAATAGATAAATTAGTTTATTTGCAATTCTCTATATTTTAAACCAATTTTTCTTAAAATTTAAAATATTTTGTTCCATTCCAAATTACCAGATAATTTTTTTCTAGATTTACAAATGCAGTGTAGGTGATTTTTATCCAGTCACCTCATAAAATTATTAGATGGCTTGAATTGAAAGTTTTATTTCCATCTAGTTAGCCTAGATTACACATCTTATTTATTTATTTAACTAATTTCATTTCATTATTACTTTTTATTTAAACTAATAAATTATAGAACAGAATTAAAGTATTTTCAGAGCGTGTACTGTACTAACAGTCAATACAAACAATGAAAAAATAAAAAGAGTTTACAATATCTTTAACATTATAATCACAACAATATCTTGAACATTATAAATACTTTTATAAGTAAAATTTTCAAAATCATATAAAATTAGCTTGTAATTCATACTTGCGTTGAGCTGGTACAGTTCGTTCATCATATGCTTCATAACTATTTCTTGCCGGTCCAGCAGATTTATTTCGTCTTCTTAATGAACCACTTCTAACTGGCTGAGCTGAGGCACTTTTTGTCATCATTGTTGATCTGAAAAATGGAATATATCCATCTAAAAACTGTAAATGGAAAGGAAAATTAATTTTTCTACTACACTGATATTCTAGTAAACATGAGTTTCAAGAAAAGATTCTTCTTGAAATATGCTTTCTGCATGATACTCTCTAGTACTTTCATTATCTAAAATTGAATTATTTACTAGTCCTTTTCCTGAGCCAATATGGTATCTGTTACTGACAGTTTTGACTATTTTTTAGAATGTATGAATATAATAACATTTCTGATTTTTATTATGAATATGAAATGCTCTATTGAATTCTGAATACAGACAAGTGACTGAATGTCCTTCTCTCAGCTGACAACATTGCATTCAACTGTTAATAGTTCATTTACTGCTAGTCAAAGAGGGAAAAGTTACTACGAATGAGAATAATAAAATTAATAATTTTTCTCTCTCAGCTAAACTATATCTGACCTGCTTTTAAAAATTCAAAGAAATATATCACATAAACAAGCAGAAAAAACTCTTGCTAAATGTTTTCAGGGAAATATTTGGCAGTTTATTAAATGATTCAAGTGTTCTACATCAATGCATACCAGCTTTCTTTGTACCTTTTCTAGTCCTGAAACTATTCCTGTTGTGACCACAGCACTTTATAACACTGTTCATAATATTTATAATCTTTAGAATTCTATTGTGAGCAGAGCACTTTTATAACACTGTGCATAATATTATAGACTTTAGAATTCCAAGATAAAAAGAGATGAAATATATATTTTTCTGTTTTCTCGTGTTAATCAAACTACATATATTGTTTAATTTACAATCTAAACAAGAACACTCTTTAGTTCTCCCAAACAATCGTTTTGAGTGATCAGTCAGCTCACTGGTTTAATCCTATTTTCCACCCATTTCTGTTAATCTTTTAATTTGAACATCTGCATTCTATATCCTCATGTACCTATCTGTATTCCAATCATTGTCTTCTTCTACATGGATGTTTACTGCATAATCTCAATAATGTGAGATCATGTTTCTTGCAAACGTTTTCAAGATTTTACCCTAGTATTGTTTTACTATTCATTTTAAGACCTCCTGATTTCAAATTTTATCAACCCATCTAATTTTAACATTTTTTTATATTACCACATTTCAAAGGCCACTATTCTTTCCTTTCTGCTTTATCTTATAGTCATGTTTCACTACCACGAAGCACTATATTCCACTTAGATATTTTCAAGAACTTCTCTCTAATTCGACATTATCAGACTTCTTTTTTTCATGAAACTTCCCCATGCCATTTTACTTTTGAGTTGCCTAAATTACTTTGCCCATCTTTTGTTATTTTACTCCCTAAATAGCAAAATACTATAACTTCTGATGCATTATATCCACTGTTTTAATGTTTAATTCCTCATTTCTGTTATAATACATTACCTTTGCATTAGTCTTATTTAATCAAAACTAAATTTCTCTCCTACCAGTAAATTTGTGTCTTTCAGTGTTTCTTCCAACTCATCCTTGCTTTTATAAAAAGAACAATATCATTAGTGAATATTAATTAAAATCTTTATTGTTTCTCCATGCATAGTACTCTCTCAGATCTTTCCTTCAATTCCTGTATTGAAGGAAAGATCTAGCCTATCCTTATATTATTTTTTCTGAAACAGAGTCTTTCTTCTTTCATTTCTACTCTCATAACTACTATCTGATTCTTTACGTATTGAATCTGACTTTTGTCTCTCTCTGTTCAGATTTTATAAAATCTAAACATTATTATTCTATTCTTTGTTTTCAAATTATTTCATTATCCATTATCATATTTAGGTTACTCAATTACAGATAAACATAGTATAGCATTACATATTACAGACTTTTACAACTGTACACACTGCAAAAACCTTTTGCATAGTCTTTTAATAAAATATTGGAACAATATCTAAATATAATTAAATCATTAAATTATTTTATCGTAAATATAAATACAATAAATACTTTCAATCCAAGAATTTCACTTATCTCTTATATAAAGTAAAAAAGAAACACTTATAAACATTTTATTCACAATTATAATTTACTCAAACTATACAAACATTTGTTATGAAGATTTTTTTTTTCATTTGGTTCTAAATCTGTTATCTTTAACATTTTTAATTCAGTAGGATTACCTAATGAATTAGAAATTCAAGATGGTAAGTTATTACTATATTCAATGACTCTTTCAAGTAAGAAATTTTCAGTCAAGTAAATTAGTTTGAACTTTGTGGAAATGTCTTTCCTCTGTATATTATATTTATTAATAAGTGAATTTTTAGATAATGAGCATTCAATGTATATTAGAATAAATATTGTTTATTTAACACAGGGGAATGATGTTTCCCTATAACTTAGTTTAAAAATTATTCTCATCAATAAAATTCCTAAAGAATATATAACATTTTTTATGCCCTTTTCTTAGAAATAAAAATCCTCCATAAGATTTTTTAAAATGATGCTCCTCAAATTTGAAAAGTACAAGACAAACGAGAAAAGATAATACAAAAGGTTAAAACCTTGAAACATTTTAGGTAGATCATACTTTTTTTAAAAAGTAAAATAATTCTTTTAAATCTAACAATTGATAACAATAACACTGGGAGGAAAAACAAGACAATATTAATGATGAGAAATAATTTTAAATCAAGCCACATGAAGGATCACCATACACTACACAGGCCAAACAAAAAGATTAATTTATTACATGTATTTTAAACTTTAGTTCGGCATATATACTTATCTTTTTAATTTTTTAATTTTCATATTTTAATAGATATTATACATTACTGAGTATTATTATTCTTTGCATGAATTATTTTTCAGGTATACAATTAAGTACTCAAACTGTTACAACCATTATTGAGTGCTGAGTAAAATAGTAAACCAACCTATTACAATCTGATGGTAGCGCACCACCTATAATGATTCAGGAAATAGCATCTTAAAAATAAAAGGCTGAAATGCCAGAAGTCAAATTTAGATATAATAAACCATTCTTGAATGTCATCTAAGTTACAAAAAAAATCTGATATAATTTCAAGAAAGATAGTCTGTTAGATTAGAATGTTAGATAATTCAATACCAGGTATTAAAAAAAGAGGGAAGCAAGATTATAAATATTTATATATCTCCTACCCAGTTGGACTTGTTGCTCCTGTACGTGCAGTGTAATGTAACGGTGACACAGGACTTTGGTAGAGGCCAGGAGACACAACTCCTTCACGTAATCCTAGTTGTGTTGTAACCGGTGGTTGTGGTATAGGTGTTGGCAGAACTGGTGGTTGACAAGTCTGAATTTGTGGTGTTGTTGGAGGTAATGATATTGGCACTTTTGCTTTGAAGTTAACACCAGTATGCAAGTTATCTTCGCTTATTATAGTATCTGAAGTTTCTTTATCTGCATCATCTGGAGATTCTTCATCATTTTTTGGCACCATCTGTAACACAAAAGGACAAAATATAAAAATTTTTTATTAAAATTATATTTTTATAATAAAATAAATTTATTTAATACCAAAATTGCTGCTTTCTTTGGGTGTACGCTGTTGGTCAAAAAGAAATACAGATAATTTAAAAATGTGGTTGCATAGAAGAATAGTGAAAGTGAAATTGACAGTCAAAATGAGATATAAGGTAGTACTGAGAAGGGGCTGAATTTTATGAAGATAAGAAAATCATCTTTATTGATAAAATTTTTAGTCGGAATCAAAAAAAAAAATTTAGATTAATAATTACTAGATTCATTTACATTATCCTTCTTAAATTAGGTTTTATATTAGCAAATGTTAGATTGTTTGTGATTTTGTCTAAATTCAAGGGCCAATTGGCAATTTTACAAATAGTGTTAGCAATGTAATAAATTAAGTATTTTAAACTTTAAAAAGAAATACCATTCCAACCACTTTGTTATTTTTAAATGGTAATTTCATACATTTTAAATAACACTTCATACTTTTTCAACAGAGACAAAGTTAAAAATAAAAACTTATTGAAAAAATTGGTTGAGAACAGTAATTGTCTTTCAATTATCATTTCAGTGCAAATAACCATTAGAACAAAACATATTTTGAAAAACATAACCCTAAAAGTGTAAGTGTTTTTGAATTGGAAATAACCATCATGATAAAAGATAATTTTTAAAAAATAATTGTTAATTTAAATACTCTAGTGTGATTTTCAACTTTTATTTACTTTTTAACAAAATTATAAAAATTTTTATCGGCACAGTTTTAAATTTGTACAAATTTTTTATTGCTTGTTTAATAAATCAGTTTAAAATATTCTTTAAAATTAATTTTCTTTAGATTATATAATTATTATAGTAAGTAAATAAACAAATAATTAAGCTTGTACAGATAAATATAGATTTCATTTCTTGTCACTTGAAAAATTTTCTATCTTTATGCAAATAGCAAGAAAATTCAACACCTTTATTATCTGGATTTTCAATTATTTTTGAATTTTAATTCAAGGCTAGCAAAAGTTCACTGTAGTATGTATGTTATATTTGCCTTAATTTTTTAACACAGGTTTTCTGACATCTAAACATCTAGTAAAAAAGTAAGAGTTTGTGACACTGAAAGGAATTATCGTATGTTTATATGTGCTGTATTACTTACCCTCAGCACTAAAACATTAAAAATCTTAAAAATCTAAGATCTACAATGCAAAATACTAACTGCTGAAAAATAAACTCTGCATGAACATTTTAGAAGAAATTAGGTGATATACCTAAGACACTAATTATCATACTCATTGCCAGCGATTGGATAAGAACATGTGCCTAATTTGATTCAAAGCCAAGCACCCGCTACATCATACCTAGAACACACTAAGACTAATACAATTCCAGCACACTTAGCTGAACCTATCCAAGTAATACTAACAACCACAGAACTGAAGATAGGGAAGAAGGGTTTAACAATAAGAGAAATGAGTGAGCCAAGAAAGGATGAGTTACCTATAAAGAACCTGCATAAAATAAAAAACCTCTTCCCCAAATGTTGGGTTGATCAGGGCATTTTTATCTAGATAAGAGCTGCACAATGCCGATCTTTTTTTTTTAACAACTTAAATGTTATTGCAACAAAAATAGTTTTTTCTTCAGCTACCCTTTTTATTTGTCTTTCCTCAGAATTGTCTGCCATGTAGAAATGTTGAGCTAAACTAATAACTGGGATTACATCTAACTGTAAGAAAGACTTCTCTTACAGGAATTTTATTTCCCATTATTCATAAGAAAGCATGAACTAAATTAATGAAACTATTATGTGACTACTTGTTTCAGAGTAAAATAATAATAATGTTGATAGAACATTTAAACAAAAAGTGTAAAATGCTCACCCCATTTTCTTCTAAGAGATCACTGACATGTAATATTGTATATACTTCTTTTCTGTATTCATCCATTTGTGCTTTCTTTCTCTTTGCTCTAATATAATCTTCATTTTGTATTGCTTGTTTTTTTCCAATTTCTAATTTTCCTAATCGTTCTCCAGCCAGACGTAATTCAGCCATAGCTGATTTTAGTTTTCGTGCATATTCAAATCTTTCATCTATTTAAAAAACATAAAGTTTTTAACACTTAAAATTAATAAAAAATTAAGTGGATTATAACATAAAAATTTCTTAATAATTACTATTCAATAATCATCATATATATAGGTTTTAAGAAAACAGTTGAAACTAATACAAAATTAGACATACTTCTCAATGAATTTTTTATTTTTTATTTTTATTTTTTAGTTGTATGAATCACATTCTATTTTCTAAGCATTAAATTTTAAAAGAATGAATAAAAAATGAAAACGTTATTTAAAGCAGAATACTGTAAGCAAGGAATATACACTTCCATATAGAAAAAGATTAGCTGTCTTTAAACTTGTTTTATTATTTAACAGAATTCCTTTAAAACATTTGAATGAAATACACTAAAATTCCTTTTAGTATTGAATGGAATATATTTGTTAAATTTAGAAAATGGAAAACCATGAAGAAAAATAGTACATACATTTGAAATGTTTTTTTCAAACATAAAGCATTAAAATGTCAAAAATTTTAATGAAATAAAGACCTCCAATAACCACCTCCCAGGATTGTCATCTCAGAAAATATGGTGACAATAAAACTCAATAAGAACTGAATATGCTGTATAATAAATGTTTTGAGATGAATTCAAGGACAAAAATAAATATGGCAGAATTTTATAAAAAACACAACACAACTGTTGAGCAGGATATTAAAGGCAGCAATTTCTTTGGAATGGAAGTGTATAAAGAAGATGTTACTAACAGCTAAGGCTAAACCAAGGGTCTGTAAAGTCTCTAGAATACTAATATGGAATGTTACATAAATGTGTTTGTGTAGTTAAAAATAACTAATTTTCATAAGATGTAAACCTTTGTACTAATAATTAACCACAAAGAAATTATATAAAAACCATTCAAACATTTATTATGTTAACAACCTTCAAGGGACCTTCATAACAACCTTCAAGGGACAACTTGAAGCTAATAAAATTTCATACTTACATAGTCTAATTTATGACATAATTTACTATGAGCTGAAAACTATACAACTCCATGAAATTACACACTCTTAAAAATTATACTCTCAGGAAAACTGTAAGTCCCTAAGGTTAAAGGCTTGAGATAATTCACAGATTAAACTATAGTTCAGAAGAGGGAGGAGTTGTATCAGGGGGAAAATAAATCAGATGCAAGTGTGTCACTTATCTGCAGATGGCAGGAGAGATGGGACAGTTGACAAAGGTAGATGGATCTACCTCCAGGATTTCCAGAGATGGCTGTACCTCAAACAAACTGGGATTAAGTTTTACCCAGTTCCTTACTAGTCACAGTTGTTTTAAAGCGTACCTGTGCTTTTGGGCAATGGGATGTCTACATAATGTGTCTATTTTGGAGAAGAGGAAACCACAAAACAAAACGAACGAGTCATCTTCTTAGACAGAATCATCCGTGGTGACAAAACATGAATCCATCATTACGAGCCAGAGAGTAAACGGCAGAGTATGGAGTGGAAACATCCAAATGCACCCTGAAAAACGTTCAAGACCCAACCATCCACAAGAAAACTGATGCTTATGGTTTTTTGGGACGCACAAGGGCCAGTACTGGAACATTATGAGGTAAGGGGCATGACAATAAACAGTGCACGTTACAGTGAGATGCTTACTGCCAAGCT
This sequence comes from Lycorma delicatula, assembly GCF_047948215.1. Classification (NCBI taxonomy): domain Eukaryota; kingdom Metazoa; phylum Arthropoda; class Insecta; order Hemiptera; family Fulgoridae; genus Lycorma; species Lycorma delicatula. The sequence goes on from NC_134455.1 coordinate 126,849,109, forward strand.
GAAGCTGCAATTTGAAGTAAACACCAAGGACTGCTGTCAAAAGGTGTTGTGTTGTTGCATGACAATGCCCATCCACATATTGCTGCCCACACTGCTGAAATGCTCCATAAAGTCCTGATTTTGCCCCTTCTGACTACCACTTGTTTGCTCCACTCAAAGAGGCATTAAGGGACTGTCGATTTACCTCAGATGAAACAGTGAAAGAAGTGGTGCATTCCTGGCTCGCAGCTCAACCGAAAACCTTTTTTTTATGAGGGCTTCAGGAAGCTTGTGCAACGATGGACCAAGTGCGTTGAAATGCAAGGGCACTATGTTGAAAAATGATGTGCACATAAGTTTCCTATTTGTATTGCAATAAAATTTATAACTACACTGCAGATAATAATTGATTTACCCTCGTATATTCATAAATATATATTTTTTTTACTGGTTTACTGACTGATTTTAGTTCATTGGTTTTCTACTTTTACTGGTTTTATTTTCTATCTTCTTTTTTACTTTCACAAACATCTCTACATCATTAGAACATTTTTTTTTATATGAAAGTGTTAAACCAATAAAAAAAGTTACAATTATACTTCAGTGAGGTAGTAGTAAACATAAAGTGTATTTATGGTTATAATCTTTTTAATTACTTTTTATACATAAAAAAAACAACCATTCTGATGAAGTAGAGATTTCTTTGAATGTACTTAACAAATATAATAAAAGCAGAAAGTGATATGGAAATAATGAATAAATTTAAGTAGCTCATGTAGGATTTTTTTCTTTTTAATAATCACTATTTACTTTAAATGTATTTAAAAGTAGTGGTATATTTTTACAGTAAATAAACAGTGAAATAGATAAATAATTGTGTTTTGGTATCTGGTTAAAACATTATGCTCTTAACACCATTATGTAGAAAAAATTATCAGTTTAAATTAATTTATATATTTTTCTGTAAAAATTAAACAAAGTATTTCTTTTATAATATTTTTTTTGTTTGTTTTATAAAGAATTCTATGTAATAATTTTTGTTTATCCTTGGTTTTCTATGATTCCTCTTTAGTGTACTTCAATTATTATTAATTTATTTATGTAATAGAAATGCAAGTGGTTTATACACCTACATTCTGAAATTGTTAAAAAGTAGAATAAGATGGGTATTTTGGTTATAGCCAAATTATGAGTAGTTATAAAGGAATTATTAAAAAATAAACACAGATACAAAAATTAGTTTATTAAAAAATTTAACAATAAAAAAGACAAAGCAATAAAAAATTATACATATTACAAAATAAAACAAGTGGCAACCAACAACTAATGGAATCTTTCAGTGAAAAATCTAGTTTGAAAGAAAAAGATTGACTAGCAGTTTACTACCTAAATTTCTCATGTGGACTGGTCACCAAGCTCTCTTCAACTTCCCTTACATAAAATAATATAAGATTTTTTTTTTTGAATTTTCATTATAGTCTAGAGTTTTAGTTATTAACCTCTTATATTAATTTTTACTAAATCCTTTGTACATTTTGATAATGACTGTTTAATAACTGAAATGCACACCTATTTCTAAACTTTTACTTTTTATATATGATACTTGAGTAGAGCTTTGTTAGATTAAAAATACCTTAACCTTTTAACTATATAACATATACCTTGTACTGCTTGATGCTTTCTAATTTCCAGCAGTCTTATTATTCTTGCAACATCTTTATCAACATACATTTCAAAAGCCAAATCATCACAAACAGACATATAATGTGCTTTATTTGGGGAATCATTTATGTTTATGCCTGTTACACTTTCTATTAATGGATCATTTATTTGTGCATCATCACCAATCAATTGTATTGCAACTATACTAACCTGTAAATAATATAGATTGTAATAATTATGATTACAAGAATTTTTTAACTACTCAAAAATTACTTGTCCCCTTTATACACCTCAAAGAAACTTTGAACTAAATAAAATATACAGTTTAGATTCCAGAAGTTAGGCAAAACTTAACACATGCTGACATTTATTATAATCCACTTTTTCATTTTTAGTGGCGGCTAGTATGCAGGTTTTTGAATCACCTGGTCTTGGATTGAATTCTAGACAAGAATTCAACATTATTGCTCTAATAATTTTATTCATGGGTATAATATGTAATGATAATGAGCAGTATGTTAAATTTTTATTTATTTATGATAAAACGTTAGTAATTTGATATACAACATAAAAAACTAATACCAAAAGTAGATTATTTCAAGTAAGAAGAGCCTAAATTTAAAAATCAATTTTACTAGTAATCAGTTTTACAAAATAGAATTAGTAATTAATAATTAAATTAGTTTAATTTTATTATTAATTAGTAATTAATAATTTAAAAAAATAAAAATAAAAACCCACCTCAAAAATAATAATACTAAAAAGTTACAAATTATATTTTTATATATTAAAGAAGTAAAAGTATTTACAACAAATAACTATTTTTGAAGTTGGTGCCAGCCAACACAAGTTAAACATAAAGTTACGAAAACTTAGTACCTCAGCCGATCCTGCTAGGCGGCTAAACGGGATTCCCACATGTAAAAGATGATCTAAAGAGCATATAATATAGAGCATCTCACGATCATACCTCATCTTGAGTACGGTAAGAGACATTATATATATATATATATATATATACTTGATGATAATACATGTACCTAACCATCTATCGTTAGAACTTCACCGGTAAGAGTGCGCAGAACTGGACGGCACGGCGAAATCAACGAACTATGTTTACATTTCTAAACATGACCTAACTTAAAAGTGAAATGAAAATGGGGAAAAAATTAAAAAATAGGCAAGAAAACATTATATTTCAGTTCAATTAGATTTGAAATAAAAAATACTTTTAAAAAATACCTCGAATTGTGTTAGACAACGTTTTTTCCCCATTTGATGAACCGCGGGGTCAAATATGTCACTTTTTCTTTTTTTAAAGGTGGCTTTACGAATTGCGCCGCTAGCTAATAGTACTTGATAGTACTGGGTAGCGTACAAAAACTTGATAATGTACTTGAACTAATAAAATTTTAAAGAAAATATAATGCAGCTTTTTTTAATTGTAAATGCTGTTATGTAAATGGAAGTACTAAAATGAAACAGTTTTTTTAATTCCCATCCCTGCATTAAAAAAAATAAAAAATAAAAGTATTATTTTACAAGAAATTATAGCTGCTAATAAAACACAAAAAACACGAACAGTAGAAAAGTGTTACAAATGCGGCAACAAAGATTTGTTACATAAAATAGAAATAAATTCGATTGGTAAAATATTTATTCTTCAATTAGAACTATTTGAACTAATTGAGGGGAAAATAAAAAAAAAATCATTTAATAGTAATATAAAAAGTGTGTCCACAGATTCAATAAAAATCAAGACTAAGTAATAAATGCAATATTACATCACGGATCTTCGGTTCGTGAAGATCATTACCAGCTTTATTAAAAAAGAAAAAATATGGTATGAAGTGAATGATGTGACTCAACAAAAAAAATTAGCCGGGAAATTAAAAAAATGTGTATTTGTTTGTTCTCTAGAAATGCAATAAATATTAATAATAAATCCACAACACAATAATTAGGAAATCATAATAAAAGAATAATCTAACAAAACGCAGTGATATAAAAAAAATCACAATGAAATTGTAAACCGTACGGTAAGAGTCTCGCATATAACATTTCTTTCTCTCTAAAAACAAACATTTTTGAAATATAAATAAGACAGTTTTTAAAAAATGAAACTAGTATCAAAAAGGGTAAGACAATACATTTCTATTATCAAAATCTGTTATTAATTTAGAACTTTGTTTAAAAACAAATATACGTTAAATATAAATAATAGACAATAGATATGAAATAGTAGATAATAAACAAAGTTTAAGAGTTCCATATAATAAGCATAAAAAATTTGTTACAAAACTCTTACCGGTCCGATTTCATTTATGTGTAATACATATCACATTTACAGAAATAACAGAATTCTTATGATTATTCGTTGTTTAATAAATGAAATCGGTAAGATTTATTACCAATTTTGCTTTGTTTAAAATAGGATTTATAGTTTATAGATCATAGGTATTTTTTTTTGTAATTTGTTCGGCTGAAACTTCAAAAATAGTTTTTTTTAAAATTATTTTTACTTTAGGTAATAAATAAAAAAACTAATTAATTTTAACTTTTTAGTACAATTATTTTTATTTTTTAAATTATTTTACTTTAAAATTTTTTGTGGTACCTTAATTTATACATAGTAGAAAAAAGGCGGTCATATGGACGCCGCGAAAATGTTACACGGTTTATATTTCATTACAGATGATTTTGTTAAATGTCTTTACCAATTGAATCTAAATAACATTCATGAATTTAGCGTACTAACAACAAAAACTATTACAACGAAAAGCTTCAATAATTTAAAAAAATTGCAACAGCGATGAAAAAAATAGTAACAAGAATTACAATAAATTTGCTTCATTTTTTCAACACAAGGAAATTTTTCAAAAAAATAAAGCAACGTTGGAGTTTGCTGCTACTTTGTTGTATTTTGCCAAGAAGCGCTTCATTCAAAATGAATGAATCGTTTTTGAAGTATTTGCATCTCAACACTTACTTCATTTGAACGGTTCGGAAATCACACTTCATTCAAAATAAAGTGTGAGCACATATAGCAAAAAACCCAACGCACCATGCTTCTTCATCTGATTGATAACATTTAATGTACTATATTATAACTATAATATATCATATATATTATATTTATTATATTATATAATATATATATATATATATATATATATATATGCGTAGCCCTACTAAACCGGCTGCTCAAATGAGATAGCAACGTTTAAAGGAAAGTTGCCAAGAAAGGAATGATCGTTTAAGGAAAAATAGAGAAAGAATGCCATGAATATTTCTGCAGGGACTTCTCAACAAGAATGTAGATTCTCACAAATGAGAACATACAACAGTCGATTCTTACAGAATAAAAGTCTAGAAAGTCTTGCTCATCGTGTACACAAACGAAGCTCAAAAGCAACCTCACCACCTCTGCTTGATATTCAAGGAAGGAAAGTTACCGATAGCTGTACTCATAAAAATGTTGATGATTTCGTAACCACTTCACCAGCTTGTACAACATTCCTAACAACAAAGGGATACAGAAATGTTGAGCGCAGAACGCTACCTCTAATATTAAGCTGGGTTTGAAACTGTTCAGAAACTTGGGTATAACTATTTACAGGGCAGTGATAAACCTCGGCAAGAAACATTTTGCCAAGGGGCAGATTTATGTCGTTCTTAGTCGAGTTAAAACTTTAGGGGGCATCACCTTGTCTGATTTGAATCCAAAATAAGGTATTAAATAGACCACATGATGAGAAAGCTGTGACAGAAATGATGAGGTTACGTAATCTATCCTATTTAAAAGTTTCATTATTGCGTGTAGACAACTGGACAAGTTTTGCAAGTACCCGGTTAAAAAAAGTTTTTATAATAACTATAGAATATTATTTTGTACAAAATTAGAATATATTATTGCTCAATATAAATAAAAATATATTATCATTTTGCAATTAGGGATAATACACTTCTTCACCATTTTATATAAATATTAAATGTAGTTGCGGTCAGCGGGTAAGGGTGTCTTTTGGGTTTTTTTAATATTTTTTCAAAGTTTAGTATCAGATTTAGTTAAAATTTATATTAGACCACTGCAAAAGTATACTCTTTTGGTTAAAAAAAGCTATCAAAATTGGTTCACTAACATTGGAGATTGTGTAACATAATTAAAAAAAAAAATAACAGTCAAATTGATAACCTCCTCCTTTTTTGAAGTCTGTTAAAAAGAATTTTTATTAAATATCTGTATGATGTGTAGTGCTGTATCACAGCAAACTATGGACTATAGAAACCAATAAAGCTCTAGAAAACAGGCATTTGAAATGTGATTTTATAGAAGAGTGTTCAAATATCAACTATTTGAAGTTGACAAAGTTAAAAATGAAGAGCTTTTAAGATGAATTGATGAAAAAAGAAAACCCTGGGAGAATTCTTACTAGAAGAAGAACAGTTGCTAGGTCATTAAGGCAGCCAGGGACTAATTAGTTCAATAAATACATTTTTAATTTGATTGGAACATAATAATACATTACAGACATCAGGTCAATATAGGATAAAACTATAAGTATAAAAATAGACTATAATATTAAAAATAGATGTTTTAAAGTCCATATTAATTATTTAAATAATGCTTATGAAATAATGTTAAGGGAAATATTTTAAACATAAAGAAGTATTTCAAAATAATTCACAATATAGAAATGCTATAAAAAATTATTTTCAGCTTACATTTATGTACAGAATGAGCTGAATACAGATAAATGGTATTTGTTTTTTTTTTAAATTAGTATTATTTAAAAGTTCATCAACAGAATAATATTGTTTCTGTAAAAGAAAATTGGAAAAAAATTGTCAAATGTTTCGGCAATCTATTAAAAATTGCAACGGAATCATAAGATAATTATCTTGAACCCCCTTTCTCGTAAGATAATTATCCTGAACCCCCCCCCCCCCAACCACCGTTTAAAATTAGCTTGTGGGGTATCGTTGGACAAGGGACGAGGTGTAAATCACAGATCCAATGAAATTATTCCAGTCCAGCTCACCATAACAAAGAAAACTGCAGAGTAAGAGCTGCAAACTACTATGAAGCCGGCGACTTCGTGGCAGGAGGACAATGGGGCCCTGGCCATGCTAGCTACCACCGGTGCAGCTACTCTAGAAGCTTTGGTCGAGGTTCTTCCTCATAGACCCTCTTTGGATACCAGGAGGGGTGCTAAACGACTGAAATGCAGGCAGTCCTCTACAGAGGAAGAGGAGGTTCTACTGGAAGTAGAGGTGGTGGTAAGGAGGTTGGAGCGGCTGCCCAAAGAGCTTAGGAGGAATATGGATAAGAATGTCGAGAGGACGATAAGGGATGTTAAGGCAGATCTTAGCATTGCAGTGAAAGAGCTGAGGAATTTGGCTAAGAGCGCGGCTCTCTGTGTTTGTAAGAGGCAGATGTCTGAGGCCGCCACTCAGACGGTGGTTGCTACTGGTTCCCCGATTGCGGATGCCTTGGACAATGCAGTACCCACTTCTCAGGTAGTGGAACTGATGAAAAAAAGCTGGCTGAAGAAGGTATTTCATAATATACAAGTTGGAATACCAGACAGAAGTGTGGGGGCCATTAGTATGTCGGCAGTCATTGATATGCATGCCATGAAGGAGGGTAAGGTACTGCAGATACTAACTGCCAGGCAACCACAGGTAGCCTGACTCCTGAATAGGCCCGGCATAAAGGCAGGGACTGTTATATTGGCCACAGTCGAGGCTCGGCTGCTTGGCGATGGTGGAAGTGATGACCGACCGATCGCCAACAGATTCCACGTGGTATACGTGAACTCTGATGATGGTGCGGACTCGGACCAGGCATTAGTTGTCACATTTGAGAAAGTACGAGTTATTAGTGTTAGTAACATAGAACCACTCGAGGCGGCTGTAAGGTCAAATCGCGGTCATTTATGTGCGCAAAATATTGGAGTACAAGGGGAGGAAGACTGAGCGTAGGTACCTCCTCATCGCACCGGAGGGTAGACGTCCTCTTGCATGGAGAGGTGATGAGCCGGCACCGCAGATGCATAAGACGGACACTATCATAATTAAGGACACTATCATATGCGGACCTGCTTAAGACAGTCAGGTCAGAGGTGGTGGCCCCTGCAGCTACTGAAATCTTATCCATTAGGAAGACGCGGGATAAAATGGAAATCAGAGTGAAGGAGGAAAAGATACCTCTGGAGCCTTCAGACAAGCTATTTCCACGGAAATTAAGACCTCATGAAGACTAGGACCGTTTCTCTCCATATAAGAAACTTGGAGCAGGATATATATACTACCTGAAGAGTATATATGGGGACTGTCTGCGGCCTCTGGACAGGAGTTGTCTGACAACCTGAGGGTCATGATTAGACCAGGCTATGGAGAGACAGAGGTGGTAGTATGTCGCCTTCCGGCAATTTGTGCTGCTTCCATAGTACAGAAGGGCAGGATACGGTTTGGTATGGTATTCTGCAGGATCCTCCGCAATGATCCTCCTCTGATCCTCCGCAATGATGCTTTTGTTGTCTGGAGACGGGACACCTCACCAGAAATTAAAGGGGCGAGAATCAAGCGGGTGCCTGCCTCAACTGTAACGGGGAAGGACATTGTGCAGTTGATTGTAGACTGACCCCTAAGTGATTAATATACAGTGTAGAGGGGCACCGAATTGGTGGAGTTACATGTTCTAAAGTGATGAAAATGATAACAGCATTGCGCACGTTAAGGAGAATGATGAGACGGGCCGGGGAAGGACCGGGCAGTCCCTGACCCAATAATGAGGGTTATTCAACTTAACTTGAATCATTCTGGATTGGCATAGGACTTACTGACTATCCACGTCTTTGGGGTAGATGCACACATAGCAATTGTCTCTTAGCCGTACATCCCTCGCCTTGGAGAGGACTGGATTATGTCTGAAGATAGTGGGGCGGCACTATGGTCGGGTGCGTCCTTTCCTATGCAAGATGTTCATAGAGTCACTGGTTATGTGAGGGCGAGAGTCGACAGAGTCTACTTCTTTTTGTGCTATTTCTCGCCAAACATGAATATTGAGATCTATAAAGAAATATTTCCAGGGATCTGCATGTTCATCGGCCAGTTCTTTTTGCTGGTGATTATAATGCATGGTCAATGACCTGGGGGTCATCAAGGACAAACATGCATGACAACATTCTGATGGACATTGTTGCGGCACATGACATGGTTTGCCTAAATCAGGAAACAGCCTATACTTTCAGGAGGGGCGATACTGCGTCCATTGTGATCTCACTTTTACTATGCCGGGGTTGGCTTCGTAGATTTCTGACTGGAGGGTTTCTGAAGAATTCATGGAGAGTGATCACCAGCCTGTATTGATGACAATATCTTGCAAAAGCCATAATGGAGGTGTGCTACCAATGTTTCAGGGCTGGAGTATTAGGAACCTAAACAGGAGGCTTTCACGAAGGACCTTGATCTCAGTAGTGCGTGTGGGGCTACCATCGCTGAGGAAAAGGCTACTCGCCTGGCAGGATGTTTAGAAGAGGCTTGTGCAGGTTTACTGCGGAAGTATAGTAGATCGGGACAATCACCCAGTTATTGGTGGATCCAAGATATCGCCAAGAAAAGGCAGGAATGTCACAGAGTGAGGAGGAGGATGACCAGGGAGTATTTGCACTCTCTTCGAGCCATATATGCAATGCAATACAGGCAGTACAGAGAGTCCGATTTGGCTCATATTCAGAATATATATTAGTTAAATGAAAAGAAAAATTTTTGCAAAAACTATACTCGCTAGGTGGCGCCTAGGTGGTCGAGATATTTACGAAACAAATATACAGACTTCCTTTTTTATATATATATAATAGGCAATTTTGTATGTGTGTCCGCTATAGACTTAAAAACTACTGTATCGAAAAAAGTAGAAAGGGAAAAGAGGAAGAGAGGAAGAGAAAAAGGGAGATGAAATAGGGAAAGGAAATGGATAAAAGGGTGGAATGGTGGAGAAGGGGGAGGAGGAATAAAGGAAAGGGATAAATATGGAAAAGGGTGAAGGAGAAGAGGGTGAGAAGGGAAATAGGGATAAAGTGAAAGGTTAAATTTTGTGAATTCTGTAATGTTCAGTTTTTTAACCTTTTATCAAACTTTCAATTGTGTTCATTTAATCTACATATATATATATATATACTCAAATTTAGCAATGGTGGAGCATTGCCGAGTAGTTAGTAAACAATAATGGAAGAAAGTTAAAAGTTAAGAACTAACTATAGGAAGCAAAGGTTACCTTTAGAAAATAACTAAAGGTGTGCTGTAACTCATATTTTGATATTAACACAGAGCAATTGAAGGGAATGCTGAACAATGATAATGTTACAGGTTACATGAAAAATGGACATTGCAGTCTGTTGCAATGGCCTCTCAGCTTACTTCTGGCTGTGATGTACAGATCAAAATTTCTCATTCAACCATTAGTATGAAACTATAATATTCCTCTTGCTTATATTTAAGTATAATTGTTTTTTTTCCACGCGTTACTGTTTTATTTCCACATTTAATACTTTTGCAGGTAGCTTTATATCAGAACTTTTCTTTATAAATTTATTTAAAAACAGGATTTAAACTATTAAACCTACAGAGAGGTATATATGTCATCTTAGTAACTAATGTAAAATGAGCCATTTTGCTTCCACATTACAACTTGTTGGTACATAATTAACTATAATTTTTTTAACATAATTTGAATATATATTCATAAATATAAATTTGAGTATCTTAAATGTAATATTTCCCTATTGCTTACATCATATTTTATTCAAATTTTACTTATTAATTACTATTTTTTTAGTATGTGTATTTTCTCAAGAGTAAGGAATTTAGATTCTATGATTTCTAATATCTGAATGATTTCTATGTTTGAACATATCCATTTTGTTTTCCCTAATGTAATCAGAATAGTAGATTTTGTTTACTGTATTTACATGCTTTTATAAGTTTCAAAACGTATTTTTTTTAAATTTCTATTTTATAAACCTTTGCTTTATTATAAATATTAGAATTAGATTTATTTTTTTTATTATTATTTTTAAAAGCAATCTTATGATCAGTTAAATATATTTTTGAAATATTTTTATATCATTAACTAATTTTTGACTCTTTTAATCTAGTAAAGTTATTAATATTATTGTTTAATTTAATAAAATACATAGCAATTGAAAATGGTTATAATATAAAGGACGTATAATAAGCTGATTAATAAATGTTAGTTTTAATTCTAATTTTATAAATTATCATACTTTATTGCTAGAGTGGAGTTTTATAAAGCCTTCCTATTACACCTCTGTGAAGTGTATTAACATTATAGAAGAAGGAATCCCCAGTTTATCAGATACATACCTCAGTCACTAATTCCTTTGTATATTTTCCAGAAAGGAACATAATAGAATTACTAAATAAGCTGCAGACAGAGATAATAACTTAACAAACTAAAATTAGATGGAAGCTTGTTCAGCAGTTACTGTTTCCACAGACAGTAGTGATGGATTTCCATGGTCTATCCAGGAAGACGAGATAATGAAAGTGAAAAGAAAAATTGCAAAAATGTTAATCTTTAATCTAGTTAATCTAGAAAGGGACCTCATATCCTCAGAGGAGTGAGGTGTGTGTCCAGAATTACAACTAGGAAAAATTTTCTTATGATTATAAACTTTTCTGGAGACGTATAGTTCTGCAGATATAGAACTGTTTTTGTTAAGGAAACCTGTCCTAAGATGCTGATTAAAATCTGAATGAAAAACAATATTTTTTCAGGACATATTTTAGTCAATCAATGCAAAAATTACTGATTAGTAATGCTATTACAATTCTGGGTAAAGATACCCTGATATCCATAGGAACTGTGGGCAGGATGAATGCCTTCTGCCTGGAATGGAATTTGAAACATTCCTACAGCAGGGTTGTTTTTTTCATTTTGTTGCCTCTACTATTCAAGTTGCTACTTTAGCAGTTACAGACTCTATAGCATTGCACAAAGAGTAAGGGAGTAAGAAATTCATACCACCCGGTATGAATTTCTTTTGTACAAACCTGGGGAGGAAAGAATGCATAATAATAAAAGTAGAAGATTTGGTGGGTAATATCACTAAACCCACTAACATACTTTATACTTGTCGGAAGCTTAGAATGTGTTTACCCAAGGGGTTTAGCCAAAAGTATTTTCCCTGGGATTGTTACATTTTCTGGAAATACAATTTTGGGTATTACCCTCAAAGGTTTTCTTCAAGAAAGTCTGAGCTCTTTTCTATGGTAACTCTTTAACACCTGGAGGAAAACTAATCTTATTTTTACCATATATGAACTGGTCAATGCAAAAATGATTAAACAATTATATGCTTCTCCCATTTGGGAAATGATACCTAAGAATTTGGGTATGATGATTCACCATTGGCTAGAATTAATCTTGAGTCCACTTTTAAGTAGAGTTGATTGTCTCATTTTGCCTTCTTTATATGTGTAGAGTCTTTCTTACTATCCATCTTTTTCTCTTAGCCTCCTCTTTAATGGTGTTAAATTCATTTTGGTTAAACACTCACTAGAACTGAACTAAAGTGATAGGTACCTTTAGAAGAACTATGTGTTTTGTATCCATATGAGGCAGCTTTGGTGATGGATCTATTTGTATCCTCTCTTTCCTACTTGGACGCTGCACAAAAATCTTTACCTAGGCCTAAGGTATTTACTGGATAAAAGTAGACCTCCTAATACATAAATTAATATTTCTATGCTCAGAAATAAAATTTTTCATTCATACATGGTCTTAATATTACAGCTAATTCAGAAAAACAATTTGAATCAATTACTAGGTATCAATTACAAGTGTTATAACAGGTTTCCATTTAATTTTTTAGGAAGTTTTTGTTGTATTATGCAATATGTTTACCTGATTATAAATGTTATGAATATTCCTATGATTTTTGTGCAGCCTTAATTTAATGTAACTCGTACTCCTAAATGGTGGCACAGTAATTGATTTCAGTTCTCTACTTTTGTAATCTGTATTCATATTATCACTAAGTGTAATATAGCCCAAATAATCATATCGAAGAGAATTTGGTTCGCATTCATTATCTTCCCTCTCTGGACCAATCCATAGATCAATTCTTTCTGCTGTAACATTACAACAAATTTAAAAAAGTTAAAAACCCTATTTATAAATTACCATTACAGTATTTTAGTAATTTGTGTTATCATTTTTGTCTTGACTTAACAAATAACTAAAGACCAATTAAAGAAAATGTTAATAACGCAGTGTGCTAATTTTTAAAGATTGAAAATTTAGGATATTTTCATCATAAATAATTCATTTTTATTTTTTCAATATTATTGTTTAATTCTATTCAAGCAACATTTATTTCATTAATTTATTGAATTTTTCTGTTCATTTATAATATTTTGATAACATTCAACTTTGGTTTATACAAATTATGTTTAATAATAAAAATGAAAGCATATTTATTATTTAGAAAAATATTAACACTATAATTGATATTGCATAATGTTACAAAAAATAATTTAAGGGAAAAGTTTGTTCAATTTCAGAATAAATATAATAAATAAGATAATTACTTAAAAATACATCAACTGCCATCTACTAAATGGTAATATTTCTAGTAAATTTATAGGGGTTACAGTAGCAGATAATCATTTTGGGATAAATAATTGATAATTAATGGTAAAGTTGTGTTTGGTATACATGTTTTAATCTGGAAATAGCTTCATTTTATAAAACAGAAACTGACTAAACAATAGAAATAAATGCAAATTCATGATGTATGTAGTTACAGAAGTACTACTTACATCAAAGAATACTTATTATGATCATCTTAACTCCAAACTTCATGTTTTAAATAATATGGTGCATGTTTTTCATGAAATATTTCACAAATAAGAAACAACATCGATCTAATTTTTCAATAATTACTTTTGTTTCAAAGATATCAACCAAAATTTAAAAAATTGTGCAAGAAATAAACAGGAAAACGGCTGTAATAATTATTTTGTTACATCTTACATTCGGATTACACTTAGTAACTTGTAAACATCACTGCAGTAAAATCAGCTAAATATAATTAAACCACTCAACATTTATTAAAATATTTAGTATTTAATAATAAATGTTAAAATTTGGTAAGGTTACTTTTATTTTGATTTGAATACTAGATCGTAGATACCGGTGTTCTTTGGTGGTTGGTTGTCAATTAACCACACATCTCAGCAGTAGCCAACCTGAGTTTGTTCAACACTACAAATTTACTGGTACAGTTACATTACACTGATAATTCGCTAATGACTTTTGCTGATACAATTATAAATAAAAATTAAAAAAAAAAATATTATAACATTAAAAAAATGTTTTTATATTTATAGAATAAATTTATTTTAGAAAACTTGTCTTGATTTAAAACATTAAAACAAAAAATCTACAGTAGACTATATATTTAATACTGACATATTAAAAACTGATGTGCTAATATCTGTATTTGTTGTAATGTTGCCACCACATGCAACTTTAATATTAGTTCCTGTGGATAATTACAGTCCTTACAAGATTGCCAACCACGTACTGAAGGGCCATGATGATCCAATTCACTGGCTTTATACTTCTCTTCTTCACCTATAAAAATTAAAAACAAACATGAAAATAGTTAGGAACTTTTTTCAAGAAACATTTTATGCTATTGATCAGTAAGATTATACTATACTACTATATTAAATAATAATTGGACATTAAACCAATTTTATAAAAACCATTTGAATCTCTAATCAGATGGTTTTAAACCACCAGAATGTGTGATCAAAATATTTCAAAACTAGGCCTATAAAAAGAAAAGTCCTGATTTAGATTTGGCTACCATCACTTTTGAAGAAGTCACTATTTACAACAATATGTTGCTCCCAGTGCATGTTTTACAATTCAAATGCTCTGATGAGGTGTTCTTTAAGTGTGTCAAGCGCCTTCTATGAAGGTGCATGAAGCAATGATTGTGTTGTAGATGAAATACTGACAAGTTTTGTTAAATGTGTAGCAGGGAACATTGTTGTGATGGGGCAACCCATTGCCCTTGTACCACAGTTTAAATCGTTTATGCTGTATATATTTTTTAGATTCCCCAGAACATTAAATTAGAATGAGGAATTGATAAACTGACCAGCCTGAATTCGTGGTGCACTACTTCACAAATGTCAATGGGTAGTCACTTAGACATTTCTTCATCCTCCAGTAATGTTCTGTCCCTTTTGAAGTGCAAGTGCCACTTAAAATGCTTTTCTCCATTAATTCATTCACTTCCATAAGCCTTCAGGGTTAGTTAAAAGATCTCTGTCGCAGATTTACCAAGCTTTACACAGAATTTGATGTTACCCTTCTGTTCTACCTTGCAATCTATTGTAAAAAGACTTGAAATATAAATATCAAACAATAAGGAATGATGCCACTGGGTGTTATACCTATATGCAAATGTACAATAACTCACTACTATTGCACACTCGTACATGTGATATCATCTGTATATTTTTTACAGAATTAGTCCTTAAATTTTTTGATTGTCTCTCATACAAAACTCTTTTATACTCAAATTTTTTTAAACAAGGGGTGGAATAGACTCTATTGTTGTACAGCATTTATTCCACTAGTTGATTTGTTTATATTCTGAGAGTTTTAAGATACTCAGTGGAACTTTCTTATTTTAGAGTACTTATTCAGCTGCATTCCTTGAGTATATAGTGAGTGAGCCCATAGATTATTACATTTATAGATCACCTAGTCAGGTGTTGTTGTTAATTCGACCCAAACAATTTATAGAACATGGAATTTACCAGAGGAAAAAACTGGATAAACTATACACAGGTACTTGTGAAAATAAAATACAATAAAAAAATTGGATTGTGTATGAATGTTTGTATATATGTATCTATACATATGATTAAGATATACAGCTTTTTCTGATAAGCACCTTAGCCCAAGGTTTAGATTTTGTACAGCCACCCACCAGCTAACACAAAGACAAAAAATACAGTATTTATAGAGGTAAGCTATTAAGAATGAATTATGAGAAGGGAACAGTCCTTTTAAGGACTTTTGAATGCTTTAGGCCACTTCCTGGCATTGAGCTTCCATCCCACCCACTATTCCAAAAGACATCAGCTATATTTTCCAGAAAGCGAATTACTGATCAATAATTTTACATTTACAATTACAAATATATCTTTAAGTCATCTAACATTTACTTTAAAGAAGAAAATGTTCAATATTTCAAACATATGTGTTTTGGTGTTAGAACCTACTAACAATAAGCATCTAATAATAATGCACCTTATTAAATTGTAATTAGTATTTTAAAAATATGCTTACAACAATAAATAAACTTAATAAGTTGTAGGCTCCATCTGAAACATAATTATCTTATACAGTTATAGGCATTAATAAACGATCTCATTGTTAATAATTGTCAATTTAATGTGTTATATATATTTTTTTAATTTTTAAAGTTTAAAGCTATTAATCAGTTTTTTTAGAATTTAGTTAATTAATATAATTTAGGTTTACAAATTTTAATTCTCTCTTTTAAATAGGTGGCAGGAACCAATATTTTGGCTGTTTTAATACAAACTGTAATATGAACTATACAACAGTAAATTTAATTATAAGAATTCTACCAACTAGTTTTAAAAATCATTTAAATAATATTTTCCATGAAAAATTATAAAAAATAAACATTTATGTTCGTATTAAATTTTGTGATAATTTATTCATACATTACTAATTAATTGGTATATCACATAATTATTAATAGATAATTAAATCAAACCAGTCAAATGACTGATGTTTAAAAATTGTATACTTCTAAGTACAGGAAAGTCCTGATTATTTGATACAAATGGGATGATGAAGATATCAGATAATGTAAAAATAGCAACATAAAAACAGATATGGGAATAATTAAAAAATAATAAATAATTAAGAAGTCAGATCCTAGTTCAACCAAGTCTAACAGAAAATTTGTACCAAAAAATCTTTGATTGTACTACCAAATAAAAAAAGTACAATATTCTACACAAAATAAAATTATTAAAAAAATGAACTCTGTACATTATAAATTATGTGTGCAAGTTAAAATTTAAAAATTTAGATTTTTTTAATATAATTTACTTTCCTGAATAATTTATTTATTAATTTTTTATTGCCGCAACATCAAAACATTACATAAAAATAAAAACTTCAACCAAAACATGTTCTTGTTCTCATGCAACCCAGAACAAGATCAAAACAATAATTTTATCTCTTTCTAAACTTTTTTAATTTCCTCATCCAACTTCATATGATGTTCTATGTGATGCATCTATATCATTATCATTCATACTTCTTTATTAACATATAATATCTTAGGTAAATTGTGTTGTAATCAGTAAAGTATAACTTGAAAAATTTATTAAAAAATATTTATCAAAGTCAATTGTCATCTGGTGATAGCTACATTCTTAAAAATTAGAACTGCTGTAGTGTAAGTTTAATGCTCTATACAATGTCAGATGAAAAAGTTTAGCTAACTAGTGCAGTATGGACAAACATCATCCAATAAAATAACACTAATTTGCTGTTCTAGTAAGTCAATCTTTAGGACTTGTATGTAGGTTTCAATTCAAACTTTCCTAATTTCATCAGCCTGAGTATATGTAATGTATACATATATATACAATTTTTACTTCCTTATATGAAGTACAAGGAACATTTGTAATTGCAAGGAATTTCGGTTTTCAGATTTCGACAGAAATATCCATTTTGACTAGTTTTGGCATGACATCTGTACGTACATACATACATATATACCTTGCATAACTCAAAAACGATTAGCCGTGTATGTTGATATTTTGGATTTAGGACTGTTGCAACATCTAGTTATGCACCTCCCCCTTTGATTGCAATTGACTAAATCAAAGTGTCCAAAAAAGCCCAAAATCCAAAAAATTATGATTTTTTACTTTTTTTTAACTGCCCTGATTGATTGATAGTAATAAGCCCTGATTGAGAGCTTTTCAACAACATATCATAAGTGGTACTTATTTTCATTGGTTCCAGAGTTATAGCCAAATAAAATTTTTATTAATGAAATATTTGGCTCTTACAAGGGAAGGTAGTACATCAGTTCGAATCCGACTTCATTTCTGCCTCTTTTTTTAAATTTAAATGTATTGACTTATTGATAATTATTAACCACTGATTGTAAAAAAAATTTACAATAAATAATAATTCAATAATGACAAAAAAATATGAAAAAAAAGAAGTTATTAATGAAATAAAATTTTATGTATTTAAAAAATGTATAAAAAAATTATATGCATTAAAAAAAATGTATATATGTAATTTAATAGGTGTACAAGGAAGTCATATGGTGTCCAAATCAGAATTTTTTTAAACATATTATTTTAAGCTTACCACTACTTAATTATTTTACAAATAGAATTATAATTACACTAAGAAATACATAATTTATTTCCTTAAAAATATCAGTAAAATAATATTCCAGTATTATTTTACTGGAATTAATATCATAATATTAAATTTAAATTACAAATATCAGTCATTCTCCTTTTAGTATGTGTGAAGAAGGCAGTTTTTGAGATCTTTTTCAGAATTCAGTTTTTTAATAAGTATCACATTGTTCAAAATATATTTTTTTATCCAGTTGAATAAAAAAAAGAAGATAAATGTATAAATTTTGTCAAGAATTAAAATAATTGTACTTACTCTGATTTGGTACTCTATATATATTGACTACCATCAGACTGGTGCACCAGATGCAGATAAGAGGACTTTTAATCCTTGACAAAATTTAACCAGCTTTTTTTTGTCTTGTTTACTAGATTGTATATATCAGTGTTCTTTGGTGGTTGGGTTTCAATTAACCACACATCTCAGTAACGGTAGACCTGAGACTGTCAATGCTACACTTCATTTACATTCATACGTATTATCCTCATTCATCCTCTGAAATAATATCTTACGGTGATTCCGGAGGCTAAACGGAGAGCCTTTTTTTATCAATTTAATGAATATATTTATTATTAGCTTGTAACTTTGATGTTTATTGAACAAAACTAAGAATGCATCAAAAACTCCAAAAATTTTGTGTAGAAAAGTAGTAAATTGTACATTTACATACTGCTTAGATCTATTCATGATTTTATAATATTTCTCCGTGAGAGATCACCACCTCATTAGGAGTTTTTAATAAAAACATTTATACATCAAATTATAAAAAGGACATTCTCTCAGTCAAAAAACTTATTCAGCTGCTGATAATATTGCAGATTATTGGTGGAATTAAAAACTATTAATTTATTTAGTATCAGTTTTTAACATTTATAATCATTAAAAATAAAAAGAGGT
Organism: Lycorma delicatula; assembly: GCF_047948215.1. NCBI lineage: Eukaryota > Metazoa > Arthropoda > Insecta > Hemiptera > Fulgoridae > Lycorma > Lycorma delicatula. Next base: position 126,868,190 of record NC_134455.1, read on the forward strand.
AAATGGTTTAGATAGTATTTACATAATTTTTATATTGCTATAAATATTACGATATTCTTAATTCTGTCAATACATCACAATATTAATAGTAGCAGTATAATTTTTTATGAAGGTAGATGTAGTTCTGTAATTTTAAATGTTTCAGCTTTTTTAATTTGAATCAAAAAATGATGAAGTGATGTTTACCATGAAATGAAACTTAGACATATATTTTTAATTACACGCACGCACGCACACACACACAAACACTAATGGAAAATTGCAAAATTAAATTAGAAGACTGGTACACTACAATTTGTTTGAAAAAAAATTAAGGGAATTTCTAACTGATTTCCTATCCTTCAATAGTTGTTCTGTTACAATTCTCTCACTCACTCTCCCTCTCTTTTTCCATATAAAACATTGAATCCAATCCTGCCAGTATATATGAAATATGCCTGTTGAAAGAGAAAAGTAATAAATATAAATCTAATAACTTATACAGATAGATAATTGAGCTGCTCTACTAGTAATTCTATAATTATTTTTAGCTATTTAAAGAAAGAGGTTAAAATGGTTCAGTAATTGTGTTATTATTATTACTTTTTATTTAGTTAATATAAAAATGGAAAAATACATTTTTTCACCCCAATGAAAAATAGAACAATTCGTAGCTTTAAAAAATATGATAAATATAATAACTTATTCCAAATTAGTTAAGTATATATATATCACTTTAATTAAACAGAAATGCCATACAAAACGTAATTTAAAAAAAAATCACATATTCTATAAAATATTGAGAAATTAATACTTACCAGTTGCATAAATCACACTAAATGATATTTTTCTCGGCATGTTTAGTTAAGAAAATGTGCACTAAAAATATTTTTGGAACGAATTCTTAGAGCATTCCCATAAATAATATAATATTGAATATTTTGCATGAGACAACCATTGTTTCTGAGGTAGGTTCATTTACAGCAAAATTACGTATTTAAAAATAATTTAAAGAAATTTAAAATTTGTGCGTCAGCCTATTGTATATGCAACCCGAGTTACAGTTTGCGGATGGGCTCGGTGGTACAGACTGATTAAAATATCGAAATGTACAAAGAGATATATGAACTAAATACATAAATTTTCCGAAGAATGATAGAAGTTAATTAATTTTAATGTAAGCATTTCTTTTAAGTTACGTTTGTTAGTAGTAAAGGATATATGCATTGCTTTAATTTTTTTTAATTATCAGAAACTTTTGATGATAACTGTACGTTTTAATAATACCCTAATATCCAAATAATTTTTTTTCTGGACGAAATCGGTCAAGAAATATATATTATCTGTATCCAAGTAATAATAATAACAGATTACTAATAAATAATTAAGAACGTAACTATCTCCTTTGTCAGATCATTAACAAAGTTATCTTACCGTCCTTTACTAATATTTTATTTCTTTATCCTGTTTGTTAACAAATACTTCCTAATTTTTCATACTTAAAAAAAAATAATGTATTTAAAATTACTATTTCATGTATTGAAATATACGCTGTAAAAATGCATTTTTTACTCATAAATAACAATTTAAAAATAAACTTTAAAGAATAGATAATTGATTAATTTTTCAAAATGTATTAACAATTTCTTCAAAAGATTACAGTTTAGTTGGCTAACCTGAATTTTGACATATTGCTCTAAGTTGATAAGTTTGTTGTTGGTTTGTTTATCTGAGAAGTTATTAACGAAATCGTAATAATGGCTGAAAACACGCCGGAAAGTGATCTTGGTAGTATTGAATGTTTCCAGAATTACACTGCTCCTGAAGTTTTTATTCAGGGTTTAGCGGGAATTGTTGATCAGCAGGATGTCGAATCTATGATTCGTGCTCAAAAACAGATGTAAGCTAGTTATTTTATAACCTTTTAATTCGTTACCTTTCGAAAGCTCATTTATATTTCTTTATTTTATCCTGCGATTTAACTTTTTTTTTTGGATATTTCGGGAAAATGTAGAGATAGTAATATAGCAATGTTATTTTTTAATTTTACTTTCGAAATTGAAATTGTTTATTAATTTCATACCTTAATTTACATTATAATAACTAATAGCTAATTTACATTATAGTAACTGAACAATTACTAGTATTTTAAAATGCACTATATAAAGGATCAACTACTTACAAAATAAACCTAATTAAAATTTAAAAAAATAATTTTCAATGTGGACTCATTTCAAACTGTAACTTTTCCATCATAATAATTTTTATTTTGTTTTGAACTATTTAGTTAATACACGTATTGCTTTCTATTAAGCCCATATAAAATATATTTAATTTTTGTCTGTTTATGTTTTGCAAAATAAAGATTTTGCTTCTAGTATTGTGGTTATGTCACTTGAAAAGAACATTTACCATTAAGATATGAATTTAATAAACGATGTAAAGTTTTATGTATAAAAATATTATTATTTTTATTATTATTCCTAATGTGTACATTGCAATCTGTTCAACTAGCAAACAGTTGGCAACCCCATGGCCCAATGAGATAAGGATGATATTTGATATTAAATGAGGTGTAGTCTTATACAGACTCAGGTTGATCATTCCTACCCATTGGGTTGGTCTAGTGGTTAACGCGTCTTCCCAAATCAGCTGATTTAGAAAGTCGAGAGTTACAGCGTTCAAGTCCTAGTAAAGACAGATAGTTTTACATGGATTTGAATACTAGATCGTGGATACCGGTGTTCTTTGGTGGTTGGGTTTCAATTAACCACACATCTCAGGAATGGTCGAACTGAGAATGTACAAAACTACACTTCATTTACACTCATACATATCATCCTCATTCATCCTCTGAAGTATTATCTAAAACGATAGTTACCGGAGGCTAAACAGGAAAAAGAAAGAAAGAAAGGTTGATCATTCCTGAGATGTGTAATTAATTGAACATCAACCACCAAAGTACACTGCTTTTTCACTATCTAGTATTCAAATCCACATAAAAACAACTAACTTATACTAGAATCTGAATCCCAGAACCTTTGGCTTCAAAAATCAACTGTTAAACAGGTAATTTTGGAATGACAAGTTTACCATTAAACAGCGTGGTGGATTTAAATAAAAATGTGACATGTGTAAGTAAATATTACATTCAACATTGGGACTCAATTCAGTTAAGCTAACATAGAATTATTTCTTATTTAAAATTACATTTCCAAATAACATGCTCAGCTCAATTTTGTAGAGTCTGTCAGTAAATTTTTATTATTACATTGAATAAAACTGTGCTACAAGTGAAAAGCGAGGTAAAACTAAAGCAATTATTAACCTTTTCTGGGATGCATTAAATTGAAATTGTAGTATTTATACTTTAAACTATAAAAGTTAAATAAATTTAAAAACAAAATATGGTCAAAAACCATTTATTAAAAAATCTAAAATTTGTTACAGTTTTTAAACAACTATCATCAGTAGACATTATAAGACATATATATATATATATATATATATATATATATAGAGAGAGAGAGAGAGAGAGAGAGAGATATTAATTAGAAATTATTGACAAAAAGAATTAATATTAAAAACTTAGTATTCTTTACACTGTTTTTAGAATATGAGTAAAAAACACAAATACCTGTTTTTTATGCAGTTCCAAAAGAAATGGTAAATTTAGTTTATAATTTAAAACCTCTCAATCCGGATTGCCCATCACTATCTAATGCACATCTCTTAAATAGATTAATAGAGCTCTTAAACCAATCAAAAGAGATATCTCCATTCATCAGGGTTGAATTTAGACTTGATGAGGCCCTAAGCTATTTGAAATATGGGGCCCAGATATTATTAGAAATATAAGCATAGATATTCTACATCAGTGACAAATATGATTTTTGGATACCTAGAGGGTTAAACTGAATTATTATTGATAGTGAAATAATACATTTTTAACTCAAAATCATTTTTATTTTATAACAATCTTAATAATGCAAACTGGTAAAAAGAAACAAAACTTCTTTTAAAAGACACAATTTACAAAGGTTTTTATCTAATCTCATGAAACATGTTATAAGGATAAGGAAAACCAAAATAAAATATTTTATTTTTAATTATTTATTTTTCTAATTTTTTTGGGCGCTACCAAGAAAATGGGGGACCTAAGCTTGTGTATATAAGCTTGTGTAGCTTATACATAAATCCGGCACTGCAATTCATGACCAAAATTTAATATATATATATATATATATATATATATATATATATATATGTATGTATGAGACACAAGTATATACTACACAAGGAGATAACACAAAATTGAACCATCATGAATCATAAATGGTTCTGTCATTTTGAATAAAAATTTAGAAGGTACAGAAGAAGAATTTGTTTTCAAAAGTGTAATTTTCAATTTTACTACTTAGAATCTGGTACAAAAATTTTAATGACTAGGTTTAAAGAAAAAATATTGCTTCATTATGTTTTCTGTAGTACTGATGTATATGCTTCTGAAAATTTATTTATTAATACTTACTAAATATCTAGATATTTAGTAAGTATTAATTAATCAAAACGTGGCAGAGCAAAATACATGACAAAATTTGTAAGATCTCAGGAAGTTAACTGCTGCTGTAACATTTTATGTAATAATTACTTTTTTTCAGGTTACAGAGGTTTGAGAAAACAAATGAAATGTTGCTCAATTGCAATTCTTTATCAGTTAATCGACTTAAAGTGGCTAGTGCAGAGTTTAAGAAGCATACGCAATTATTAGTTGATATGAGAAAAGATTTGGATAATATTTTTAAAAGGATTCGTACTCTCAAAACAAAACTAAACAACCAATATCCACAGGCCTTTACTGGTAATTACTCTCATTTATTATTTTGTGACCTAGGTATTAATATAATTGTTTCTTTTTATCAGAATTAAGTAGAATTTATCAGAAATTAATTAAGAATGGTATGTTGGAATATGATTTCAGTAACTTAAAAAAGTACATAACACTATTAAAGTTTTACCATATCATCTATTTGTCACACAAAATTGCAATATGCTAATAGTATTGTAAGGCTGTCCATAAAGAAACCAAACTATGTTTAAAAGAATTTTATTTGATAACTTGCGTGATATTCTGATGTTTCTACTTCAAAGTATTTCCCTTAATACTGGTTGTGTTTCTTAACATGTTGGCTGCAGTATTTTTTCAAATGCATGTAACATTTGTATTTTAAAGTTCTCGTTGTTTGATACTCACAGTTTCCAGTGGTGTATTGCAGGATACCAAAACTTATAAACTTTACCTCTTCTAATGCTATTTGTCAATCATTGATTAAACTATTTGTGAATTTTATATTAAAATGGTGCAGTATGGTCACTCTGGCACGATACAAATTTAATCCTTTCAAAGCCAGAATTTAATCTTTAGAATTTCTAAGTATGATATAAAAAAAATAAATGAGGAGGATAGGTAAAAGATAAACCTGCTGTATGGAAGGGAAATCTACAGGAGAATAGGACACTTAATTGTAAATTTTTGTATAGGACAAATGTAACTCATACTGCAGCCACAGTGTGTTATCCTGTTTAAACACTTCTAATAATTCTGTTTATAAAACAGTGCATAGGTGTTTGTAGTGAATTTTCCATAACGTCTTGCGTTGGAAGCAGTGGGCTTTCAAATGAGTTATATTTTATAAACAAGAAAAATTCATCAGGAGAGTAGCAGCTGATGCACTATATTAGTTGTATGTTTTGCTGAAAGCTTGTTGTTTATATTGAATACATGTGAAGGTGAATTATAGGCCCATGGTGTAGGAGTAATGAATTATTGGTCCGTGCCTTTAGCCACGTCTTTCTTACTATATTTTTCAAACATTGCATTATCATAAAAAAATCTATCACTGACTGACTAATTGATTTCTTGAGATGAACTACAACCTTTCAGTATTTATGTTTTGATTTTATCATTATAACTGTGCCTTCATTTGTCTTGCATTATGATGGCTTTAAGAGTTTTGATAATCATTTGACTAACCCTAAATTTACAATGATGCATATTTCTTTTTGTTCATCTGTCAGTAGCCGCAGCACAGATTTTGCTGTTGTAATGCATGTTCAGTTTTTTTAGTCAAAATCAAGTATTCTTACCTTTTTCAAATTCACATTATTGTGGTGTAATTGCCTTAAATTGTTTTGTCACAAATCTGGGCATTTTCTTCAGATTGCTTCACGCAAACTATGTAGAACTTCCAGGTTGCAATCCTTATTGACTGTACAAACTAGTGGTAAAAACTCATGGCACCCAAAGCCGTTGAAACCGAAGAACACACCATTGAAGTGATCAGAACCTTCACATTCAATCAAACTTGACGACCTTTTTTTGGTCTTAGCTCTTCAGGAAGCCTGCATTGGGACGATTAGGCCTTAGTTCGACGTCATATCCATATACCTATGTTTTATCACCAGTTATAACCTGTTTGAGCAGCTCTGGATCATTGTTCATCTCATTCAGCAACTCCTGAGCCATGTTCATTCAGCACTGCCTTTGTTTGAAATTCAAAAATTTTGAAAAAGATTTTGCTACCACACATTTCATTTTCAAAACATCTGAAAAAAATTGCTTGGTATCAGTTAAATGATGTCACCATCATCAGCAACCTCTGTGATAGTGATTCGCTGATTGTCCATAATCATTTTCTTCACTTTTTGACATTGTCATTGGTTGTTGATGTTGTGGGATGTCCAGTGCGCTTATCATCTTCAATGTCTTCACAACACTCTTGGAAATGTTTGTACCACTTCTAAACACTTGTTTTTTTTTATAGAAGAGTCGCTGAAGCGACATTTAACATTTCCAGTGCAGTGCTGCACTTTATTCCATTGTTGAAGCAAAATTTAATTGAGATTCTTTGTTCCATTTTTTCCGCAGGTTAAAAATAGCTGATCATACCAAAACACATAACCTTTACGACAGCCAACAATAAAGTATCCAATATGGCTACCAGGGTAAACTAATGTTACGGACAAGTGTATAAACACAAAAAAAAATTGTGACAGTTGGACTTATGCATTCCAGGAAATTAAAAAATTCTGTGTATTTTTTTAATTTAAACTCATATATTTTTATGGAAAAATTATTTCCCAACTGCCTTTAAAATGTCAAAAGTGATTTCTCTAACTTTGCGTCAGTTGATGTTGACCTAAAAACTAAACACATGCCAAAATGCATACCTTATTTGCTAATGAAGAATCAAAACACAGTGTTGCCTCTTGTAAATTTGTGTAAAATGACTACAGACACTTTTTTTAAAATGCTATAACAGTATAAAAGTTATTAACAGAGACATGGGTGTACAATTACGATGTAGAAACTGGAAAACAATTATTGCAGAAGTATGAAATGACCACCTCGACCAAAAATAGTCTGCTAAAATCACTCCAAAATGTAGATCTAAGCGTTTTTATTCCTGCTCCTCATTAATACAACAGACAACAAGTCTTATTTAATGGTAATGCAAAGTTGTGATAGGAAGTGAGAAAGAAGCAGCTAGAGGCTTGAAAAATTGATAGGTGCTTCACCTACTGATCTGCTATTCTTTATTAATAAGATTTTGACAAAATGCAGTTATTGTTATACTACTGCTAAAATACAAAACTCTCCCACTCTCCAAAATTTGCCCTTGCGGACTAATTTTTAAATTAAAAATGACCTTGAAAGGCTGGGATTTTAAAAACGAACCAAAAAATTAAAGAAAATTGCTACAAGATAGTTTTACAGCACAAAGTCATTTCAGGAACCTATCACCAGAAAAAATGGAATAAATGTGTTAAATTTGTGGGAAAGTACTTTAAAGGGTTAATACAAAATAAAATTACCAAATAAATCTTATTTAAAATAGAATTTGATTTCTTTATGTACATTCTTCATATAGGGTAAAAACAACGGTAAAAAAAAAGATTTAAATGTATTTAAAACATAACTGACAATATCTTATATGTTAAGATATAAAGATTATAAGATTAAAATATGTTAAGAGAGAATAACATTAAATCAAGTTAAATGGCAGATGACCCGCTAAAAAATGTGTAACATTGCTTGCAAAAAAACTCAGGAGTAGTTAATGAAACAGAAACATTTAAACTAACGTATATTCACTTTTCTAATAACTAAAAACAAAATGTCTTATCAAATTACTGTGATTAAGGTTGAGAACGTAGCAGAAGCACCACAAATTGTGCGTGAAAACAAGCAAGTAATAATAATTGGTCAAAACATAGCAAGGTCATGCAGTACAGCCTTACAGCTGATGAAACCAAATATCAAGCATGTTTGTTTTTATTTTTAAGCGATGCACTATTCAGTAATCTTCACTCCCAAGTACTGCTCCATTATGTTTAATCGTAATAGAACTGTATGGTGAGATAAATGGTAAACAAAATAGCGTTTTTTTTTCTTTTCTTTTTTTTAAGAGTGGAGGAATACCATTTATGTACAAAGTGTTGGGCTTGCTAACAGGTTCCGCAAGATGTTATTGAGTGTGTATGTGTGCTTGCACCCTACTGACTAAACCTCCACCTCTGATAGTTGTGAGGCATTACTTTAGAAAGGGGAAGCTTAGCTTCCTGCACCGGGCATCAAAGTGACCACAGGTTCATTGCATCCAGGCAACCCCCACAGGTTCAGGAGGCCCCCTGGATACTCACCTGCAGCCTTGTCCTCCACACCAGAGCTCTTGGGCATCTGTCTACTTTCCTTGCTTCTTCCGCCATCCAGTCATTTTCATGACTGTTGTGGAATACCTGTCTGCAGCAAGCCATTGACCTTCTTTGGCCAGCATGACATCTATAAGCCCCTCAGGTGAGAATAAAACCGTCGTATCCAGGAGTGCAAGCATTTCACCTCTCTCCATAGTGAAGTGGGGGCACTCAAAGAAAACATGCTGCATCATTTCTTCTGTTTCACAATCAGGGCAGGTTTCCGCACAGTCTAGTTCAAAATGATATAAATACGCCCTGAAGCACCATGCTCATCAGCATCTAAATTAGAAGTAAGATTGGAAATAATCTGAAGATTTAAAAATTAAAAATAAAACATTTGTTTCATGAATTTTGACTGTTTTGTCTACTAGAATTCTTGTTTATCTCTAAATATGCCATTATCAGAGTAGGAACAGTTTTCAACTCTTACCACAGGATAACAGACGCTTAATAATTTCTTAGTTAATTTTCTAGTTTTCTAATCTCACTCACCTAGGCACATTGCTCAAGCAGAAATTGTTTTCAACTTGGATCACTAGAATAGAGAGTAATTTTATAGACTATTTAGTAATTAGTCCTTTGTACAACTTGTCAAAAAATATTGAAATTAATTCGTGTTTTAAAATATGTTTTATATTTCCTTGTATGGGATTATTTAATGTGTTTTAGTTTTATTTATTTTTTATATATTTATCAAAAATTTCTGCAGCAATTTTTTTTTTAACTTTCTATGATTGTGAAAATCAGTGAAAACGTTATAAAATAAATCTCTGTTATAAAATAAGTAGAATAAGAAATTTTATTAGATCAGTAATAATTTTTAACTTATAAATTCAAAAGAGGTTTAAATTTTAATTTAATGCAATACCTGAAAATGTTAATCTTTGTTTTACCAGTTAGAAAAAAAAATACTATCCAATAATATAAGGATAATAAATACAATTCCTATTATTGAATTATAATAAAATAGTAACAAATTAATAAAATATACTTTCTTTTTTTTGCTTTAAAAAGAAAAATTTTAAAATAAAATTAGGAAAGAAATAACCATTATAAGATGAAATGTGATTTTGGTAATGAAATAATTTTGTTATGGCAAAGATATGGGGATTATCCTTACTTAAAGCTGGAAAGAAGTTAGTTACACAGAAAAAGTAAACAAAAAAAGAAAGAGAAGGAAATACGAAAGGTTGTCTTTCCATTTGTAGGTAAATTGAATGCAAAAATAACATAATGAAGGAAGGATTATTTAAAACAGTAAATATAGTATAACAGGACCACTGCAACAGACCAGAGTAATGAATTTCTTCCAGTTAAGAAGAAAGAAAGAGAAAGTAATAATGAAAAGAAAAATGTAGAAGGAACTAAAAGAGATATTTTTCTTAATGATTTGTCCATTGTAATACACACAATAGCATCTCCAAAAGCAATTGTTCAACCAGAAAGGTTACCGGACTGGTATAAGAATTTATAAAAACCTAAGGGCGCGGACAATGAAAATTATTATAATAATTAAAGGGATGAGTCAAGTACTAGTTCTGCAGGCCAACGGATATAAAACCTGCCAGGGACCAGCAGAGAGCCAGTAGTTCAGTCTAGTCATGATAACAGTCAGTAGTTCAGCAAGGCCATGTTTAGCACAGTTTTAAAAACAAGCGATAATAGTCAGTAGTACAGAGAGCTATCATCGGCGCATTCATGATAACAACAAAATCTGTAAGCATATGTTAAGAATGTGTGAAGAGCACGTTGCAAGTATCTGTTGTGGACAGTGGATGAATACAAGAAGTTGTTGTGTGATTTATTGGTAAACAGTAGTGAAAATGACACTATTCCATACTTTCATAAGGGAGGGAGTTCATTTATAAACAGTAAAAGTAATAATACTTGTAGAAAGTGAACAGTATGAACTTAAGACTGCTGTTATCTTGTTAATGAAATATTAGTTTCTAGCAGTCATTGTAATGTTTTTAGTAAATTGGGCTGTATTCTGGTTTTTATAATTTAACTATCATTACATAAATCTTGCCTTTTTATTTGAATTATTTTTTTTTTCTTTTCATATTTTGAGGCATGGAATCTAAGGTCTTTACCTGTTTATATCATTTGATCACTGAATCATAATTTCTACTATAGTTTCTTTAATTACTGCAAAATAGCCTCACAGCTCCCAAGAACGTGATTGTTTGACCTGTAGCCAGTTGATCATTTGCAAGGTCTTCCGTTATATTACCTATCAGTCCATATCTGGATTTGAGGTCTGCATGTATATTACATTCTTCAATAACATATTTCACTGTCTGTTTGGTATAATTCTTAAACTTCTTTCAGCTTTAGTCATATACTTGCATAGTTCAGATAATTAGGAAAAGATAAAATATCTTATCTTACATTTTAGTATCATCTTGTTCCATCAGATGTGTAATGGTGTTGTGTCTGTTTCACAATACTGGCTTGCAGAAGGACTTGTATAAAATGCTACCGATTCGTACCACAGGCCTGCATTGTGAAGAGGGTTTAATTTTTCTAAATAAGATTTTCTGGGTTATGTGCATCCATAGTCGATCTTGGATAGAACTAATTGCTGTATGGAGACATTGTAGGACCTCTCTATTAGCTCCAATTTATATGGGATATATACCTAATATTTGAAGCTGGTGTGCACCTAGATGATAGATAATCTATAAGTGGCCTACATGTTAAACATCTGACAAAAATTATACCAACACTTGTCTGTACACTGTACAAACTGTAAAAATTTAACACTGTCTGTACACTGTAGGCGAGTGCCATTTAAAGTCAGTACTGTGTCCAGAAGTTGTTTCCTTTTCCAACAGAGGTAAATGCAGACGGTCTTAGCTATTGTGATTTAAAAACCAATGTTTGTTCCAACTTGTATTTTCCATTTGATGTCACCTTGCATCATTGCATTTGATGTGACCGAATAGAATAGCACTAGATCATCTACGTACATGCATTTTCCTACTGACACTTCTATACCATTGATTGCAGTGGCAAATATATCACTTAGAGGAGACCCCTGTGGTACTCCATTCTCAAGCTCATGTGGTTTGATTGTGACTGTCCGACACAAACTCAAAAAGTTTTGTCTCTGTGAAAGCTGGAGATGAATTTAGGTAATTTACCTCTGAACTTCCATTCATGCAGTCTTCTGAGATTGTTAAATACAATGTTTTATCAAATGCTTTCTCTAGATCGACCATGAACAGAGCAACCATGTGCTTCTTCTGGACAAAAGAAGTTTGAATGGCATTTCCAGATAGACCAACTGATCAGTGGTGGAATGGTGTCAACAATACCCATATTGGTGTACTTGTAAGAGATTGTATATTTGTCAGCCAAAAGTTGGCCATATTTTTCAGTAATGTTCCTAAACAGCTTGTTAAACACACAGGAGTGTCTAGTTTTTATTTTCAGGGGATCCTTGCCGGATTTCAAGCAAGGGATGACCAAAGCCTCTTTTCAAATCTATGGATAGTTTCCTTGTATCCTGATACCGTTATATATGAAGCATATTCATAAAGTAAGGGCCATCAGCTTATATTTAAATATTAGCAGGTCTGAACACAGTTTCACTCATGCTGGAGCATCTAACGATTATTTACGAAACCACTGCAGTTGTTTTGATTTGGTAATGGTTTGCATGGCGGTGAATGCAGATAGCAATGTCTGCGACAGTTGTTTCTTCCGCCAGTTATGAAGTGCATGCTTTGATTTGATTTTTGTGTGCAAAATCATCTTCAGCTGCTGAAATTCAGGAGTTGTGCCTGGTATGTGGACATACAGTAATGAGTGAAGGAAAGGTTAGACAATGGTGTCAAGACTTTATAAATGGTCACACAAATGTGCATGACGAAGAGCAGAATGGCAGCCTACTACTCAGACCGATGAAATCAGACATAACCTAACCGAAAGATGCAGTGTGGTCAGTGATTGACAACTGCTTTCTCTGGCTGATGAATTTCCGCATGTTGGATGCACCTCTATTTACACGATTGTCACAAAAAAATTCCCAAATATCACAAATTATGTGCAAGGTGGGTACCAAAAATGCTCACAAAGCAACACAAAAAGCAAAGAAAGTGCAGTGAACGAGCATTTTTGGATCACTATCTCCATCGATGATTTGTTTTTCCACATTGTTACGGGCGACGAGACAATGGATATCCTTCACCAACACAGAATCAAAACAACAGTCGATGCAGGAAAGGATCCTAGTGAGGTTGGAAGTTATCGGCCCATCAGCCTCTTGTTGGTAATCGGCAAGTTGCTTGAAAGGCTGGTTGTGGAACGGCTCTGGGAAAGCATTGAGGTGAACTCTTTTCTAAATCGAGGCCAGTATGGCTTGACGAAAGGGGTTGTCATCGACAATTGCATCATAAAAGCTCTTGCCAAGGTGGAAAGTGCTGACTGTAAATATGTTTTGGCAATTTTTATAGACATAGAGGCAGCATTCCCTTCCTTGTGTTGGAGTTCTGTCCTCTATGAGTTGGAATGCCGCAATGTTCCCATAGCCCTGCAGGCTGTGTTACGTGACTATTTGTCTAACCGTACAGCTCTGTTTAAGCCCACAAGGTTCCATTCTCAGTCCCCATGCTGTGGAACCTGGTATTCAACGGATTTCTGGGATTGACATTTCCAGAAAGGGTCACGGCCCAATGACCGTCTCCTTTTAGTATGTGGTAATTCACAACCATAGCTAGAAGACAGAGTCAAATCGCGGCCTTGTCAATCGCAGAGGGCTGGATGGACATTAAAAATTGAAAGATTTCTGTGCCCAAGACGAATTTTATGCTTCTCAAGGGTGCAGACAAATTACTGTACAGTTGTAACCCCCATATTAAATATAAAGGCTGTGTAATTAGCCGAGTTAGAGTACATAAGTACCTAGGTGTTTTGTTTGATGAAAAGTTATTGTTGAGCAACCACATTAGGCAAGTAGCAGTGGACGCCGTCTCAGTGATACACAAATTTTGGAGGATTGCTCGGAAAGACTATGGGTTGTCGTGCTGTCAAATTTACGTGGTGTACCGAGGTGTCTTTGAAAGTATGATCTCTTACGTGGCAGCCTTTTGAGCACATAGGTTAGATATGATGAATGGAGCACTTGTTCAAAATTTAGGAGTGCCCAGCACAGAGCTTTAATTGTATACAATTCGTAGGAGGTTGTTTTTAAAACAACCTCCTATGAGGCTATCACTGTATTGGGGAAGGCTCTCCCAATCGATTTAGTGGTGAAAGTACGGGCAGCCATGTGGAGATTGCGAAGAGGCCAGGAAGCCGAGGTATTTGGGATGTGGTTTCAAGCCAGGCCAGTACTGGAGCGGAACGGTGATCACTATGCACCAGATCTAAATTTTGTTCAGTTGCCCATCTCCTGGCTGCAGAAGAGGCTGCAGAGCCTCGTGATGGAAGCATGGCAGCCGGAACACTGTAACTAAGGGAAGATCCTTGTATAAGTTTATACAGGATCTGGGGGAATAGTTTGCCTCAAGATCTTTTTTAAGGGCAGCGGGTGCCCAGGTTAATTGAAACCAATATCTGTTTCAGTTTCGCCTGGCAGCTGATGAGTTGTGCATCTGCAGAGAGATCCAGTCAAATGAACATCTGATGTTTGACTGCCTGGGGGGTGGGGTGGCAGAGTCCAGGCCACCCTGGATCTTAGAGGTCAAGGTGGAAATTTGCTACTCACAAACAGAAAGTCAATGTGGCAAGAGCTGCATTTCGGACCGTTTGGGAGTTCCTTGATGCAGTTGCTATGTTCAACCAACATCAGTAGTTTATCTAAGAGAAAAGACTTACTGCATTGCTGTGTGAAGCTATATATATATATATATATATATTTATTGCTGACCACCAGCCAATTAAGGCTCCAAACACTTTAATATGGTGGACAGATACTTGCTGGCATTCAGCGACCTAGGTGTGGCAGCAAATTGCTGTCTAGACCAAGTAAATTTTAATTTATGGAATTTCATATATATTTTCAGTAGTTGATGAGGTGTGCCTACCCATTTTAGTACATATATGACAAGTGAGCGGTTGGGTCACGTATGCCAGTGGTGTATGGCACCATGCTTTGTCCGCTCACACTGTTAGTTAAGCTCTAGGAGCTACTTAGCACACTGGTCGCTAAACTGTTTTGAGCCTCAGTAGCCATTTGTGGCACAGACATTTGGTCTTATACTTTTGAGCGACCAAATAGGGGTGGTGGCAGGAAAAATGCCAAGCAAATCAACAGTCAATGGAGTGGCGTCATTCAAGTTCCCCAAATCCAAAAAAGTTTAAGCAATCACTGTACTTTAGTCAAAAAGATACTATTTTTTGGGACGAAAAGGGGCGTAATTTTTGTTGATTTCATGGAACGTGGATCAACAGTTACAGCTGACATACTGCAAAACGCTTACCAAACTTGAGACATGCAATACAAAATTGACAATGTGGGAAACTGTCATCCGGCGTAATCTTTCTTCACTACAACGTGTGTACTCGCACCACTGCCGTAACCAAGAAGATGATTTAAGATTTTCATTAGGAACTTTTTGACCACCCTCCATATAGTCCTGTCCTTGCACCTAGCAACTACTTCTTCTTCTTTGCATTTGAAAAAGTGGCTTTGTGGACAATGATTTGAAAACAACGAAGAACTCCAGACTGCTGTTGTCAATTGGTTTAATTCCCAGGTGGCAAACTTCTATGTAAAAGGGTTAAGGAAACTGGTGCAGCATTACAAAAAGGGCTAAGAAGTGAATGGCGATTATGTGGAAAAGTGAAGTAGATATGTAGTAAACTAAAACTGTAAGTAAAAACCCTTTTCTCACAAGTTAATTTTTAATGACCAAACAGCCCTTATAAAGAATATGCCTCGTATATTCAGTAATCTCATCAGTACTGTCTGGTAGTCGACGCAGTGCACTGTAAGGAATATCTAATCTCGCTGATTATACCGGATGGCAAATTGCAGTTTGCTCACTGAATGACGCGTTATAAGCATAATCTGATTTCGTGTTAAAATTAAGATCACATTCAGCCTCTTGTCATTTCAGAAAGAAAGCCTGTGGGTAGTTGGTGGATTTACTAACATGAACATATTGCATAGCCAGAGCATTAGAAATTTCTTCTGGATTGTACATTAATCCCCCTTTATGCTCTATACATGTAAGGGGACTTAATACTGATTCATTCCCCTTATTCTGATTTTGCTTGGCTTATTCTTTTTTTTATTGTAATTATTATTATTAAGAGATTTAAACCTTTGGTCTTTGTTGCTATGGTAAATAATTTGTTAAAACCCTTTGAACTGACTTATTCTGAATGCATTTGATTGAAGGCAAAATTTGACTCCTACAACTCATTTTGAGTTGATGTTTATGAATCCGACTTTGATAAGATTAATGATCATGCTATTTAGCCTCAGGGTGTTTCGTTAGTACCATTATATAGGAGACTTAAAGAGAACTCCAAATACAGGAAGATGGTTTTAGTACACCTTTGGAGGCAGGTAATACGGATAGCATGGTGATGGGGATTTCTATCTACTACCAGAATGTTAGAGAACTTGCACTAAAAGCAGCAAAGTTTTTTCCTCTGCAGTTATTCCAGTCAAAGTATTACTGCTCTATCAGAGACTTGATTAGGTGACCAACACATGAATTTTGACTTTTTTCCTGAATTGTTCTTTTTTTGGGGGGCTGATAGAAATTATTCTGGAGTCACCCACTGAGACAGTGGTGTTTTACTGGCTGTAGATAGATGCATAAAGTGTTTTCAGAGAACAGTTCTCGAGTTGGTTGATGAAACTGTATGGATCGAAGTTCCCTGTCTGGGCAGAAAAACATTTTAATTTCTAACCATTATTTTTTTCAGTTTTTATCTCCTATGATTTTAAAAAATTATTTTAAATTTTTTGGATATATTGTATGTTCTGTATTATGATGTAATTGTTTTAGGTGATATCAACTCCTCTGGAATTTTTTGGAAATCTAGAACTTGTCATCATAATGTTAATTATTTCTTATTAAATTAATTATTATTATAATTATTATATGCAGAGCAAGATCTATTTTTAGATTTAGTGATCTCACTGGGCTTGATATAGTATTCTATGAGGATGAAGATTTTATCATGAATCAATCTATTCTTAACCTAATTCTATTCAATATTGCTTTTGCTTTAAATTTTGACATTGATCCTTTGGTTAAGATAGATCGGCTTCATCGGACATATACAATTTCGATCACGGAATTTAAGTTCATCAATTTTGATGTACCCAGAGCCACAAGGAATTACAATGGTGGCGATTATGTGAGTCTACGCTGACATTTTGCAAATAGCATGGAGTAATGTTTGCTTAATATACATGTTGACCCAGCAGTATTTGTTGCAAGTTATAATTGTGTTAAATTCATTAACAATAATTTTCCTGTTGTTGAATTCCATACCAGCAATTTTCCAATTTGGTTCTCTAAACCTGATTCAAAAGAATAAGGGGGTGCACTTTCGTTTCAAATGTTCTGGCCTTACTGCTGATTATGAACAATTTTCACTTTTACGGAGACTAGTCTAGCATATCCTCCAGTGGGATAAATTGATTTACATTCAGTGGTGTGAGAGTGAACTTCACAGCAAGCCTTCTAATTTTTGGAAGTTTTTCACAAAACATTAGGCTATACAAATTGTGCTGTTGTTTCAATTGCCAAAGGTGAAGTCTTGCCAGATTCTTGAGCAGCATGTGAGGCATTTAGAGAACACTTCAAGTCAGGCTACCAGAAGTTTTACTTTACTGGCAAAGAATCTTTTCTTGCATTTTCAGCTTTAAACGTTGTGGAACTACATTTCCTTCTATCTTGGCTAATGATGTGATGACTGCAGTAAAAGAGATCAATGGAAAGTCTGTAGCTTATTAATGGGATTCTGGCATTCACAATTAAAGGTATTGGTGACCTTATCACTCCAGCTCTTGCATCTATCTTTCCTTAGAGTCTCACAAGTGGCTATTTCCCCACCACCTGGAAAAAAGCCTTGGTCATTCCTATCCTCAAGCTCAGGATGCCAACTTCCTCATCCTATACCATTTACTGCAATATCGTCATCCTATATCAGTTCTTCCTACTATATCTAAAGTGTTGGAAAAAATTGTCTTTGGAAGTATCTGTTCTCTTGTCCAACACAATCTTTCGCTGATGCAGCACTGTTTCAGAAAGGGCCAATCAACATCGTCTAATCTTGCAGCATCTAACAATTAGATGTAGTACACTTTGATTTATCAAAATATCTTTGATAAAGTGCCTATCACTTGCTGCTTCAAAAGTTGGCCAACTTTGTATTTAGTATGCATTATGTCAACTGGGTAGTCCTATCTTCAGGGTAGAACTTTCTTGGTGTGTTATGCTGGCAATATTTCTTGTCCTTTTTCTATGTCTTTCAAGGTTCCCCAAGATCAAATGTTGATCCGCCTCTGTTCCTTTATTTATTAATGACATTATTGATGTAATTGATACAAATTCCAACTGTATTCAGATGATTTGAAATTACATAGTATAATATTTGCACAAGACGTCATCATATCTTACAAAATATTGTTAATGAAATCTGTGATTGGTCACAAACCAACCGTATGCCTGTTAAGATCGAAAAAACTCAAGTTGTATTCGTCTCAAGAAAGACTTCCACCTTGTAATTATAGATATAGTATTGCAGATGTGTCTATAAATAGAGTATATGAAGTGAGGGATCTAGCAATCTTGTTTGACAATAAACTTCTCTTAATAAAACACTTGGAGAAATTAGTCAGTGAAGTTAGGAGAAACCTTGGTCTCACAATGAATGGCGTGTAACTTTAGAAGCATTAACACCTGTTTTCTTCTGTACAAGTCAATTATGAGGTCTCATCTTGAATAAAGTTCAATGTAGTTCCTTTTCTTGCTGATAGAAGATGTCTGTGGGATGCCCTGCATTTTTATTGTCTGCTGCACGTTAAATTTTTCCAGGAATCAGATATTTAGATGCGTGTACCTTGTTCCTCATTAAGGATTCAAAGATTGTTTTTGTATGATCAAAGCTCTGATCAGTCACTTAATGAGTGATATAGATGTAGCCAATACTTATAATGAGGAAATTTACTTATTCCAGTTCAATAAAAACATATACAAACATAAAATTAAGTTGGTAATATTCTCAAGGTAAGTCCTTTACTGATTGATTATGCAATAGGCCAAGGGAAAGATAGTTAACATAATAACGGAATTTTATTATAATATTGTTTATATTACTTTTTATGGTGGATTTTGTTTAATAATGATTGTATTTGTTTTCTTTTTTCAAATTATAGTCGTTATCTCTCCATAAGTGTCTTGTTTAATGTACAATATATAAAGGCTTAAGTAGTTGTTCTAATTTACTAAATAAATAAATAATTTTATTTTTTCAGTAATAAATTATATTTATTAGAAATTCTTTGTTTATTAGTCTCTCAGTGTCCTGGTCAAACTGTCAACACACAACAGTAGTATTATTTATGTTAATGTGATATATTAAATATATTTAAAATATATGCAACTGAAATTCTAAACAACCAATTTTATGGTAATATTTTTCTAAACAATAGTGGAAATAAAAAACAATGAAATGTTGCAAACTGAGGTATAAGGTAAATAAAACATCTTTTGTAAAAGAAAATGTGGGCTATAGGAAATCTCAGTTTAGCTTGAACAGATTAATATCAGATACATAGAAAATAAAAAAAAAAATCTTAAAATTTGAATATATCAATTTAGGATTTTTAAGAAAATAGATAAAGGAAAAGATTGAGTCATCCTACACCTGCATTACTGATTCCTTAACTGTAGGATTTCTTAATAGTCTGGCAACACCTTAGTGAATAAAGTTCATCAATATCTAATTAAAAAAATTTAAGATATTTTTATAACTTATATTTTAATTTAAAGTTTCATTTTAAGTATTTTTTTTTAGCTGCTGTACAGAGTGTTGTTAATGAAGAGGATGAAGATGAAACAGCACCTACAAGTTCTAATGATAAAGAAAGAATAGATAGTATAACACTGGGGAAGCCAAAACTTTCGAAATCAGCTGATGTAGTCACTTCACATGTACAACAGCAGGCATCACGTACAAAGTCATATGATGATAAAAATAATGTTAAAGGTAAGTAGAGTAGTGTACTAAGTTGTACATAAAGCTGTTTATAAAGAAACCAAAAATAAAAAAAAATAGTTATTTGTTGATCAACATGTCATTCTAACCTATTCATGTTTTGAAATGCACTAATAAAGCCTCAGTAACGAAAACTTTGTTAACTCAAAAACCTTTATCAAAGTATCATCAAAATCAAACATCAGTAAGATATCTATAGATTACTCAAACAGCTAGGAATGCTGCTTTGTAGTCTAAAATGGCAAATAAAAGGGGTTTCACATGTAACGGAACCCCATTGTTTTACGACGTGAATTTATTACAAAAATATTAATGTTAATAAAATACAATGTACTCAAATAAAATTTTATACAACAATATTCATATTAGTTTTAATAACTTTACAAGAGATATTCAAAATGATTTTTCTTTGATCGCGATGCAGGTTCGTACACGTTTCATAACATTTGCAGCCACATTTTGTAATGTTTGAAAATAACTTTCAGCATTAGTCTTCAATTCGTCAAGTGTATGAGGATTGTTTTTAAAAACTTCACCTTTTAAATACCCCCGAAAAAGTCTGCTGGTGTCAGATCTGGGGATCTTTGAGGCCACAACCCTTCTGATATCAAATGATGGTCAAAAAATTCTTGTTATATAACCAGCATTTCATTAGCAGTATGACACATTGCATTTTCCTGCTGGAACCATCATTCTCATTCTTGTTAAACTAATATGGCAATAGACTGTTTGATTAGGTTGTGATAAACCAAACCATCTGCTGATTTGTCAAAAAATGAAGGCCTTATTACATGATTCTGGTAGATTGCACATCAAACACCAATTTTATGTGCGTGTAATTGTTCATGAAACGTGTGAGGATTTTCAGTGCTCCATATTTGGCTGTTAATGTAGCCATCCAAGTGAAACCATGCCTCATCACTGAAATAAACATTATCCAAAATTTTAATACCATTGTCATCAATAAGAGAACGTAACAGACTGTAAATAAAGACTAACTGTAAATAAGAGACAGTACTGTAAATATTTTCCATGGTCTACTTCTTTCAGTTCTTGAACAATACCAATGTGATAAGCATGCAGTTGTAATATTTTAGTAGCCCTAAAAGCTGTAGATAGTGAAAGCCCAGCCTGTGAAGATAACTTTCTGGATGAGTGAGTAAAATGTTCTTTCACTTACTCCAGAACTTCTACTATTAACAGTGATGGTCATTGACCTGTGCTTTTCCGATCGTGTACACTCCCAGTCTCACAAAATTTATTAATCAAATGTGGTATTGTCAACTTATAAGAGAAGAATTGAGAAATTCATCAATAATTCAATGAGAACATTTGGAAAATTTTATCTGAAACACATTTTCAACCTTGGAAAATGACATATTTAACCCAATAGAGACGAATTTATACTAGTATAGCACTAGTTCATAAGAATATTTCAACTGTTACAAGCTGCTAACCTTGAGTACAGTATTGCCAACTGACATATAGGGAAAAATAAAATTTACCTTTGCGTAACTTCTACCTTCTTAATCTTAGGGTTGCATTCTTTTTGAAATACTCTTTATATTCTTCCTATTTTCCGTGTTTCGTTAGTTGCTGTGATTTGTATCTAGAGGTTGGGTCACTTTTGTAAAAAAAAAGCTGACAGAGAAGAAATTGTATGTGTTTAGTTTGGCTTTATTCCAGTTAAGCTAGTGTATCATCAATATGTTTTCCATACAATTTATAATGCTTTTATTTTCAATAAACAATATTCATCATTTTCATTCTGATTTTTACATCACTGTAAAATACAATAAAAAAGTACTATACACGCTTCAGTTCAATTAAATTCTTTATATTGTATTATACATTTAATTTGTTTCTCTTCATCAGATTAAATATGTTATGGTATGGTATACAGAGCAGTTTTTTAATCTTTTATCTTTGATGTGTTTTACATATCCTGTTCTGTGTTTTGGTACATGAGTCTATTAAAAGCATAGAAGAAACAATAATATATTAATACTTTAGTGTTTAAACAATTGCATAAGTGTAACTATGTAATCTCTTCTCGTTATAACAATTGATCATAAAATCACACAACCCAAATGACAACAAATTGTTTTTTAGAAAGCCTTATTATATTTTTTATTAATGTGCAAAATAATATTAACTTTTACAAAAGTATTACTTAAAAGTTTATAATAAGTGTTGGAAATGTCAGCCATGAGTTTTAATGCATGCATCAACGCATTTTCTTACATTGTATGCGACCATTTTCTGTAATGACAGCAATGATATTTGGTATACTGTCCTCGATATTTTGTTTAAGTTCACCAAGTTTATATGGGTTGTTTGAGTACACATTATCGTTCAAAAAGCTCCACAAATAAAAATTGGGAGAACTCAGGTCCAGTGAACGAGGAGGCTAAAGAAATTATCTGGCCATTGAAGAAATTGTATACTACTGTTCACCATGTGTGCAGTTCCTCCATCTTGTTGTAGTCAGTAGTCACCTTTATCAGCATGTAGAAAAGGTATAAACTGCATGATTATTTCTTGATACCATTTGGCTGTGATGGTCTCCGAAAAAAAGATAGGCCAGACAATTCTCTGATGAGATCACCACACCAATTTTTTACAAATGTAATGGCTGTTCATGGAATACATGTGAGCTCTATGAAGACCATATTCATTAATTTTGATTGTTAACACACCTGTTAAGATGAAACCAAGCTTCAATACTGAAAAAAACTTGTCTTGCACAGATACGTCATTTCGAGTGAAACTTTTAAATCATCAACAATACTGCATTTGTTTATCTGGTCTTATTTGCTTCTTGGAGTTAATGACTTGTTAATTTGGTATGGATGTAATTTTAGAACTTTAGTAACATTATGAACACTTCGATAAGATAGCCCAATCTGGTTAGAAAGTTTTCGAAGAGACTTTTTTGAAGAATGAAGAACTGTTTCATGTATTGTCTGCAGACTGTCATCAGTTAAAACACTTGGATGGCTGGTATGCTTATGGTCTTGCACACTTTCTGTATCCCAAAAATGATTAAATAAAATACATATAGTGGATTTGTTTGGCACATTAGCATCTGGAAAAGCATTTAAAAAATCTTTTTGTCACCTCGCGTACAATTTTGGTTTGCAGTAACTCACAACAATAAAAACACTTTGATCTTGTGTAAAAGACATTGCTGCTTGGACTAAACAAACTGCTTGGTGCTACACCCACTGTTGCCTGTTGGCGATCTAGCAGTGCTACCATACACTATTCTGTCACACAAACGATTACCCTAATTAAAATATTTTTTACAATTTTAACTGTCATTCCTACAAAGCAGAAAAATTTGGGTTGGACAACTTTATGATCACTTTGTAGATAGGTGTACAGTACAGCACAATACTATATCACCGTAGTATTGTAAACCATGTGTAGTTGAAATTAGAGTAACTCGGAAGAAAAAACGATTGTTCTTCAATTTCAAGTTACCAAGGTATTACTACAATTTTAATACTCTGCTTGCATAATTAATTTTGTCTACTCTTAAAATACTTCCTAAAATTCTATTTTGAATGTATGTAGATCCTTAAGCAAATTTCTTTAATTTCTTCTTTAGTATAAAAGTTAAAATTCTTTTCAACAAAAAAAGCATACCAGGGATTAGTAGGGTGAGAAATAAATTGTCACATTTTTCACAAAACAAAAGTGATGTGAATACAAAGAATGACATGAAATGAGGCTGCATTTTTATGGTGCAACGTCTATGTTTTGCTGATCCGTATCTCAGGTTTCATTTTTCTTGCTGTCTCTTAAATGTTATATTACCATCTAATAAAATTCATTGTAGACTGACCTCGTGGAATAGACTTATAACATTCATCTGCAAGTAAACATTATCAATATGACCATAACTTCTGCAATAAGTTATTGCAGAATTTCATCAGGATTTTTAGTATTTCAATTCAAACTTTTCCCACACACTGTAATGATTATGGTTTGTTTCTTCATCATAACCATATAATACCCACTTCTGAAATTTTTTAAAAATGTTTTGTTATTTTATCAATCCAAAAGCCTCTGACCATAGTATTCTTTTTTGTTTGTTATATGTGTGGCATTAATTTTGTTACAATTTGATGTATGCTCAGTCTTTTCATCAGAAGTGTCATTTTTAGAAGTTAATTAAACATACAACAACGTTAGTTAATTAAGTAAATTAATTCTTCTGATACTTCATGAACAGGCAGTCATTGGTTTTTCTTTGATTGTAATAGTACATAGCTTAAGATGTTTCATTGTCCTGAATTTTTATTTTTATTAATTTGAAATGATTAAACCACTTACGCTACATATATATTTTATATTTTTGCCTGTAATCTTGTTAAAACATTTCAAAACTTACAGTGAATGTTTTCCCAAAATATAAGTAAAATTTAACATATACTTCAGAGTCCTTCATTTTTTACATCAAGAAAATTACCAAGTATAACATATACAAGCCATGTAGTACAAATTAAGAAAGATGGTGGTATGAGAGAATTGATACAGAAGATTGCAAAATAGATATACTGTCATATTCAGGATTTTTTTTTTTTTAATTCAGTTTCTTGTGAGCAGACCTCATATGTGTACCATGTTTCTTCATTATGAGTATTTTCTTTGTTTGTTTCAGACAGCCACCTAGTTAAAGTAGATAATAATAGAAAAATAGTTGCGTGTTTGCACACGCATACTTCATTTGAAGGAGAAGGTGATGCTCATTCTAGTATAATACCAGCTGCAGATTATGTTGTCTGCTAAACATTTTATGAAGTTGGGAAACATTAAATATTTTATAGTATTACTGTTCAATTTGGTTAGTTAGTTTGCACATTGAACCAGTGTAATCAGATGATTACTTTAAGCCCTTTTACCATTGCTACTTTCTTATTTGTTATTTTCCAAATTGCTACCATGTAACAGCGGTGGATACATTGTTGCTGCAGATAATGAACAAATAAATATTGTTGAAATAAAATGTTAATTTATAAATTTACTTGACAGATTTATAAGCTGTAACACAACAACAGTCTATGTATTATATTTAATCAGAATGAATGAGTGATCATGTAACAAAAGAAAAATATTTCATCTGGTGTTTATTTTCAAAATAAAAACCTGCATTTAAAGCTCATTTTACAGTACCTATTTTATTATATCATTAAAAAGTTATTTATAAAAACAAATAAGTATACCATATATTTTTTTTACTTTTATTTTGTACTGCTCACATTTATTTATAAAAATGGATTAAATAATAATTTAAACATTTTGTTGATGTAAAGTTTGCTGTGACTTGTAAATTTATTCTTCATTAATGCTTGTTTGTGTGTACATGTATATTATACCACTAAAGTTGTTTATGATTTTCCTGGTTACAAATTACAATGTGGTTAATATCACTAGCAATCCTTGTTAATGATATGTCCAGATAATGTCAGGTCTTTATGATATGTACTGATAAAACTGTCAGTTGCTGCTTGCAACAGAAACATTCTAAATAATGTTTCATGAAAAGATACAGGTATATGTTGGAAAGCTAAAAAAAGACAGACTTTTAAATGTGAAAAGACTTAAATTTTCTTCCAAAATAAAGTATCACAACTCATCTGAGATTCCACAGACGAATCAGTTCTTGTGTTTCTATTTGGCAAAAGGCAAATTATTTTCATTCAAATGTGGCAATAGTAGTTAATTGTTAAGAGCAATTACCATTATTTGATTACTAAAATTTTAATTTTGTTAGTTTATATTTGGCCAGAAGGTAGTTTTTGGATTTATGTATTTAAATACATACAGCAATCCTGGGTAACATTGTGAACTTCATTTCCCTACAACTTGATTGGTGCTATGACACAGGTGTGAAGTGAAATCAAAATGTCAACAGCTTAAGCTATATTTAATAAACTGGTTACCATTGAAGTGTCTAAATTGAACAATTCTGGATGAAATTTTATTTAAATTTGTTATGTAATAGTAGTTAATGATTACAGCAGTTGTTCCACATTAAAGAAACAAATAAACAATTTACTGTATAAGACAGAAAATGTCACACATGAGTTATGTACGTCTATTTGTGCGTTCATTCTCTTTATTACAAATCATAATTTCATTGTTGAACCTATCCTCTTCTTAAAGCACAACATAATTTCTTTATAATCTCATATTGGTAAAATGTTGAGATATCTGACCAGATCACATTCATACTCAAGTCATTTTTTCATTAATTAAAACAGGCATACTTATTAATGTTCATTTTAATAGATTTTTTTTTTTTTAAATAATTATTAAATTGGGTGGTTTCTGTGTTTATTTTTTCAGGTGAAGCAGTTGCTGCTGAAGATACAAAGACTATAACTAGGTCCAATAGTTCTTCTACTGATAATAGCATCAACGATAATGAAAATTATAATGATAATAATGATTCTTCACCTTATACATCAGATACTGGTTGAATTGGGACTGCACATTTTCTAACAGCTGTGCCTCTATTAACAGTCATATACATTATTAATGAAAATTATATGATCTTTGAATAACAGTCATGCAGGCCTACATGTTACTTATATATTGTTATGTAAATTATAATTGTTATCAATTGATATTTGTTTATTATAAATAGTAATAGAATATTTCTCTATTCATATAAAATTTATTTCAGTGTATCAATGTTTTGTTATATAGTGTGTTTTTTAAATGTTTTATTTAATGTTATAATTTATTAATTATTAATAATTTGATTACAGTGGGGACAAACTTAAACTTTCTTTTTTTGTTATATAGGAATGAAAGTATTTGATTCCAATAGAACTTTTCATGTTGAATTCAAATATACAAGTAGTTTTACTGGTTTCTCTGTCGCTCATGGTTTTTTTTTTGTGACATACAAGTTAAATGTGGAAGAAATGTGTGTCCTCACACATTTCTTTTGCCAGACTACGGTCTGGCAACACTTCAGGATGCTTCAGTGAATGATCATCCTGCACTTACAGATATTGCCCTCATAATGGTAAGTAAGCTTGTGCTCCAACCTCTCTTCAGAGTCATTTAAATCATTGTTTTATATTAATTTATTACTAAAAAAAAAACTGAAATTTAAAAAAAACAATGTATTAAATATTATTGTATAAAAACTGTGTGCATGATAGAAAAATAACTGATAGCTTTTTTTAAATTCACCATAAATAGTTGTTACTAATAAGTAGAAAACACAGTTTTTGTGACAAAAAAATGTGATTTCCTGCTTTGTTATTTTAATAATTATGTATTGTAAATAGTCTGTAGTAGATATTTACTGTATTATGAAGTATATGTTTTGTAGAAATCCAGTAATCTGAATTTGATAAGAACATTGTAGATTTGGATGAGCTAGTCCTGATAACCAAAAGTTACCTTTACCACTAATTCTTAATTATAGTTAGTATCTTAATGTGTAAAACCTTTTTGATTTATTTTTTAAACAAAATTTTAAGTAAAACCATGTGTTTTTATATCATTCTTGATTTATCAGACATAAAGTATAGCAGCATATTAAAATATTTACAGAAATTATTAGGTTATTCATTTTTAGAAAATTATATTGATTGTAAGGTACCCATAAAGCATTAATTTTTCCAGATCGTGTCAGAAAGAATGCTTTTACTCTACCATATCACTACAAGCTCTCTTCTGTTTAATTTGTAAAAAGTTATCTTTGTAAATTTTGAATTCTATTTGCTTTCTTTTGGCCTTAAGTTTTAAATGATGCCTTAAGTTTTTTCAAAGTTTCTATAAAATTTGTAATTCAGTTCATCATTGTTACTAGAGTAGAGTGGATTACATCAAATAGATTTTGTGTCTAGCTTCTTTTTTTTCTTTTTTATCTAATTTTTCTGGATAATAAAGTTAATTAATTAGATTTCTGTGTGGGAAAAGTCTTTATCATAAGGGTGTAACTTGTGCTTACCAAACTGTGTTTCTACAATTTGTTGAAAATGTATTTGAAACAGAAATAACCAGAGTGCAGATGGTAAAAAATATTTATTCTGAAAAATTCATCCGTCTGACCAGGATATTAATCCTTTTACACTGGTCACTTTTTGGAACATAAGAGGTTGAATGAGATTTTTTTGAGATCACTGACACTATCTCATGTGAACTATATTTTGTATCCCCTTCTGTCTATAAAACTACAATAGTTCCATTGTATCTTTGTTGTCAAAGATAGAAATCTTTGTCTTTCATCTTGACAATTGCTAAGATATGGTGTAGGAGGTGTCTGTTGCACGTGAAATACATTTTCCAACAACATACCATCACTTTCTTTAATAGTTTTTTGTATATTTGAATAAGCATTATCAGGCTTTTTAATATAAATTTATTTTTTATTAAGTAATTTTTCCCTCAGGATAATCGAGGTCTAGACAAAATTTGCACTCTTAAAACTTTTTTGTGAATCAGAGGAACCCCATTTACGGGCAGAGTATCAGACTCACAACAGGTTCCGCTAGATGTTATTGAAGTGCATATGTGCACCCTACCCACTAAACCT
The DNA here is from genome assembly GCF_047948215.1 of Lycorma delicatula. Lineage (NCBI taxonomy): Eukaryota > Metazoa > Arthropoda > Insecta > Hemiptera > Fulgoridae > Lycorma > Lycorma delicatula. Next base: position 126,896,685 of record NC_134455.1, read on the forward strand.
ATCTCACCAGCCCCTCCTGGGGCTGGACTAGCAATTAAGTATTATGCAGCCCCCAGAGGTGCCTTCAGGCTTTACCAGAGGTAGTCTTTAGATCCTCTAACTGATTACATCTCATAGTCATCAGCCAGGCCTCACTCAGGATGCCATCAGTGCAAATTCCTCAGCAGACATTTACATCAGTAAAAATTATTATCTTGGCCAATGCCTTCGCTTAAGGCTTCTTTTGTACATCTCCACTCCTCTTTTCCTACAATATCACCCCCATAACTAGCTAACCGAATCCACAGAAGCACGAACCCCATGCCTAGTCCAATTTTAATACAAACACTTGTGACTGTAAATGCCTCAACCATTGACTAAGTAATAAGTCAATATAATGCTAAACTCATCCTGTTTGGAAATATAATGTTCCTTTCATTCTATGGTAAGAATATCTATCGCCTTAATGCTAGCAATAACACAGACTACCTCCTGCGACACAGTCCTGTAACTTCTGACAGTAGCCAACAGAAGGAGATGCTGGGCTCTCAAAAGAATGTCCCTATAACACCTAAAGATCATGTGATGAGCCTAGACAGGTGCAGCATATAACATAATAACCTCACTTACACCCTTGTAGAGGATACACATGGTATGGAAATTCAACCTCCAATCGGGATGGATAACTCTGTGAATTCCAAAAAAGGCAGCAACAGCCTTCTTGGCAACATATTGAAAGTGTTCCTTGAATTGAAGATTCTCATCAAGGATTACACCCAAGTATTTCTGAGCAGAAATATACCTGATGGAAAGGCCATCCATTGAAACCTGTGCTCGGTGTAAATTGGCCAGCTGACCCTTCAACAACATTGTGATTTTTTGTGGACTAAAAATCATCTTATGCTGGAGACTTCACAACCTGAGAATCTCACATGCACGGGCAGCTTAGAGTTCTATCTTGTTCCTCAAATCCCCCTCAACCAGCAATAGCCCATCATCTGCATAAGCAATAATGCAGCAACCACTAGGCAGCCTCAACCATAATATAGAATCAAACTCAATTATCCAAAGAAGGGGACTCAATACATTGCCCTGCGGGCATCCTTTGGATAGGGTCTTCCCTACTTTTGAGCTGCCATCACGAAGGGTGATGGTTCAATGGCTGAAATAACTTGAGAGAATCTTTATTTCATTCCACGTGCAACCACATTTCTGCATTTGAACCAGCCCGGAGGGTCACCGTAAGTTATTAAAAGCCCTGGATATATCCAGAAAAACACCTAACACGTACATACACTGGAGGAAGCAATATTCATCACCTACAATATGGCGTTCTCCGTGCTCTTGCTGGGCTAGAAGCCATATTGGCTGTGCATCATTAAGTACTCAGGAGTTAATCTACTAATAATAAGGAGATGCAAAACTTTCTCAAAAACCTTTCCAATTACATACAAGAGCATCAAAGGCCGTTAAGAGGAACTAACAGTAGGGTCTTTGTCGCCACCTTTAAAAAGCACTATCAATTCTCCATGTTTCCAACATGCTGGGAAATATCCAGCAGAAAGCATCCTATTAAAATCCCTAGTCAGAGGACTGAGTATCAGGGGAAATGAGCTAACAAGGAGTTCCACCGTGATACTATCATATCTGGGGATTTTATGTCATGTCATACTACAGACCACTTGACGAACCTTCGTCTCTGTAATCTCAAGAGACTGTACCTCAGTATAGAACAGTGATTTCTCGCCAGACATGTTTGTGATATAAAGTGTCATCAGGAAGCAAATCATTTAACAAAATATGGAGGACACGATCTTTGTCCATCACAACACCATCCTGAGTCGAAAGGGCTGATAAAAAGACTTCCTTCCTACGCTTATGTCCAAGGTCTCTGTACACAACACCCCCAAGGGTCCTTATTATTTTCTTGCTCCTGAATAATTGAGCACCAAGAATTATGCTTAAAAAACCTAATATAATAATAGTACCTGGCCCTCTCCCTACGATAATTTGTAAGTAGAGCCATGCACCGACCAGGATCACCTTCACATTGTGCAGCTCTTCTGAGTTGACACACACTGCTTCATCACAGTCAAACTCCAAGTCCACCAGCCTGTTATACGTTCACGGATAGCCCTGGGGAATAGAACTATCAGCAGCTGCTACCACCACAGAAGTAAACTTTTCTACCAGGTCATCCAATGGGAGCTCGTTCCAAGAAAAGACTTCAAGCCCGGATTCAAAAAGGTTAGAAAATTTTGGCCAATATACTCTCATGTGTAGGAAGCGTCCCTGTGGAACAGGAAAATGCCTACCATGAACATCGCGCAGTCCATCTATCAGTTCAAAGAATATTAGTCTATGATTGCCAGAGCAATCATCAACCTCAGACCAGTCCAGGATCCTATTAGGGATATTTCTACCAATGGTAATATAAATGTTAGTGCTACGAGAGATCTCCATCTATCGACCTTGCCAATGTAGGTGGCCAACTGATGTGCAACATTTAAGACCTCAAAATCATGCTGCCCAATGAAACCTTCAACCAATTTATCACTAAAATCAGTAATCCCACTGTACCAAAAAAGCAGCTTGGCATTAACATCAGCACCTATAAGGATTAGACAATTGACTGTCAATCTAAGGATCCCATTCTATCATGTCAGATGTTCCTCAGCGAGATCACTATATTGAAGTATGAGCTGACAATAATCAATTCCTGACTATTAATGACAAGCCTGACTACTACATGATGTGTGTCAGAAGCCTGTTGTACAAAGTCACTATCAAGCAACCTCCCACACAGGATAACATATGATATGTCCAACGTAACATTTTCTAGCCATAAAAATCTGGCAGATCACTCTTAATCACATACGGGTGCCGCAGGAAAATAACATCAAGGCTCTATCCTTTAACAATTTCACCTAACTCAACTTGGACTACATAAGCATCCTGGGCATTCAGTTGACCAGACTTAACCATAAAGAGATTTAAAGTATAGCTCAACTGCCTGCAAGTAACAACCACATTCTCTACTAGCAACCGAGTGCTTATGATTCTTGTGCAACCTTCTGCAGGTCAGAGCCTGTGACTTCTGTGGACAATCATCGCATTTGTGGCCTTCCTCGCCACAATGCACACAGACCAGTGTAAATTTACTACACTTAAAACATCTTTGAACATCAAGGTATTCCTTGATGTATTCCAAATATGTATTGATGTTTGTATTCCAAACTTCCTCATCACCAGTCTGTATGCCAGTCCCCATCGGTCCACATCAAGTCCGTCGACTAGTTTATTACAGGCCTGTTGCTTTGCCCTTTTGATAGCAAAACTTAAGTTGTTTCTTGCAATTTTGTATTCATTTTCAGCTTGTCGTATTTTGTGCGCCTCCTCTTCTGCAAGAGCCTTCTGGCATGTGTGGCCACCATCCTAAAGATGGCAATGGTCTCGAACCACCAATGCACTATTCTTTTACGAGGCCCTATTCCTGATTAAGGCTTACAGCATTCCTCCTTCAAAATCCGAGGGAAGTCTTCAGGGGCCCATGGTAGCATTGCATCAAGCCAGTTTGCGGCAGATTCGGTTAACTTGTTGATTTCCATAACTGATGGTTTCCATCTGTAAAACACTCCTGAACTAGATTTTCTATCAGGAAGATTGAATTCGATGGCTTGATGGTTCAGTCATACGCATAACTGATCTTTCTGAAATTGCAGTGATATCAAGGAAAACACCATTTCCTCTACCCATATAGGTAGGTTGACAGGCGGTGTTAATAACCATCATATCGGTCACCCTAGCATAGTTGCCAGGACGTTGCCTCTTGCCATGGATTTCATCCAACTTAGTGCTTTTGACATTCAAATCCCCAGAGAGTATAATTGGCTTGGCTGAAGTCCTGATTAATTTTTTGAGTTTTTCAATCTTGTCTCCAAATACTTCCAGGCCGCATTTGAGGGATATGTAGCATCCCACAAGTAAATCTGTGGTTAGTTCAACCACTACAAATCCATCCCTTCTGTCCACACCTGGCACTGCAAACGTACCGGACACATTGATGCCACATCCCCATCACAGTCCACCAGCCATTCACCCGAGACAATTACTCTTTTGTTGGGCTGTATAGTGATTAGAAAGTTGGCGCTGTGGTCTATTGCTGCCGCCCAAGCCAAGTCATAAGCGGTGACACTCCTGTTGGCATTGAGAAGTATACATTTCATTATTTACTCTGGTCGCAGTCCCGGCGTCCAATCTTCCCAAGAGGACACAAAAGGCTTTTTCTCTGCAGATCTCTTAAACCTGTCACATGTATCACTCGCTTCAGATCTACCAATGCTCAGATTAAAGTTTTGTAAAAATTTGTCTCTGTACAACCTCCTTAATGCAACATTCAGGGAATTTCTCAATACCAAGTGAAGATTTTACAGTTGAGATGTTTTCAACAATTTTCATTCCCTTTTTTTTTACAGAATTATTACTATCGCCTAAATATGGAGAAATTTCACCATATTTACTGTTCTTTACTTGATTAAACCTTTTAATCATATTAACTTCTGTAATGTTACTTTCATTTTCACTAACTAAATGTTTGTCTATTATTCTATTCAGTCTATTTCCTTAAAACACTGTTAAGAGGTATTTTCATTAAAGTCATTTATATCTTGTACATTTTAGTTTTAAATCAAAACTACAATATAGTGAACAATACTGTTACTGTTACAATTACAGAAACAGCTCTTACTGTTTCTGTAGCATTGTAAAGGCCTGTAAATCTTCTTTTTTTTATAGAACTGCTAGTTTTACCGTTTATAAATTGTATTACATTTGATTTTGTATATTCTCCTTAAGTCTCTCAATCATCTTTCTCATTGTTATTCCTTAAATATTTTTAAATATAGTTATTTGGTTTACATACATTAGTAATATTTATATTATTTTATTTGTAAAATTATATTCAGGAAAAAACTGTTAGTAATCTCTTTGTTATTTTCTTGTTCTAATTTTATAAAACTATCATGGTACGTTATACTCTGTTTTTAGTGTCTAGTGTAATATAAATGTATCTTTACAAAGTGTAATATATTATATATTTAGTGTAATATATTTGTATCTTTACAAATATTAGTGAAACACTTTTCTTTCTTCTAAGTAAAAACTTTTCATGGGATTTCAATTATGAAATATAATAATGATTATTTAAAATACAGAAATGAATCTTGTTTTCATAAAATTGAAATATAACATGATTTAGGATATTTCAAGGACTTCGAACAGAAAATTAAGTGTTATAAATGTCAGCTTACTGCAAGAAAAGGTAATGAAAGTTTCTTGATAATTGCTGGCATCATTATCACAATCTGACTCAGTACACAATGTGTCTAGCTGCAGTACACTAGTTTCACCATATATTATAATTGTTTGAAGCACAAAGTGTAGCCTTTTCTTGTTACCTTTTGAACATAAATTTCATAAGGTGGCCATATAATTAGTATATTGTATTACCATGCTGGGGATTATTTCCTCTGATCTCCCTCAGATGCCCTGCGCATTGTGTGTATATGCCAGTGTTAGGGTCAATGAATTTATTTGAATGGTTGACAGTAAGATGATGGAAGCTTTCTCATTCAGGCTGTTGTAAGCATGCCAACAATCACCTACAATTTGTTGAACCAGACAGTTCTTAATACGTGATTAGAGGCAAGTGTTTTTTTGCCTTCAAAATAGGAATGGATCAAGGAAACAGTTTTGTTTCTCATTAAAACTCACCAAAAACTTGACTGTGCTCAATGATATGACCGTGACTGTATCTGCATTTCACAATTTTAACCTCATCAACTTTCACTACTGCACCAGTACCCCCTACTGTTGGTTTTCGTCAGAAAAACATAAACATTGTGTAAATAATAAATGCTATGGGTTAATGCGAAAGCCCTAATTCATGTAAAAGCAGATTATGTAAGGAGGTTTAAACACTAAAATAATATGAATCTACAGGTAGTGGATTCAAAACATTGTGCAGACTGAACCATGTACTCTGAGAAACATAATGTATGTAATTTCCTTTTTGTGTATTCTTCCCATAATATTAAAAAACTGAAGTGGATGGGTTTTCTCATTCAAGGTCATGGGGTAATTTCACTTAGGACAATTTCTTTTTCACAACAAAACTGTGCTTTGTCGAAGTTATCCAATATTTTCAGTTGGATAGTTCAATAAAAGTTATTAACTTACTTTTCACACTAAATTTCCATCTCAGGATGCACAAGCCTTATCATTATAAGATAACGCAGTACAAAAACCATGTTTATTATTCTATTTCCATTTTATCAGTCACCACCTCATTGTTGTCTTCTTATGCAATGGGAGGCTTCCTTCTCTCTCAAATATATTATCATTTTTGACTCTTAATATCTGTTTTAAATCCCTTATATAATACCTTACAACATTTTTAATTTCATCATGAAAGTCAGAATTTGTCTAGTAATTTTTCATTACTTAATTATATAATTAAATGTTTTTTATTTTTATATTCAGGAATCAGTTGAAAACTTAAGTAGCCCAAGATTTTGACTTTTTTTACCCATACAAAACATTTCATGCTGGAAATTGTAACAACAAAATTTTTTTTTCTGTAATAAAATAAAAGTTTTTCTAGCCCAGAAGCATGTCAAATGCAGTTGTAGGACCAAAAGAACGTTTTGAAATGTTCCAGGATTAAATATATAATGTTTACTGGCAAGCATACTGTTACCAGCCACATCAAAGATGCTGATTCTCCAACAGTAAATCATACTTGCAGAATGGAGAAAGTTGTATTTTTATTGTTCTGTTTTAGTAAGGATTGGGCTTTCGTCATAAACATTTTAGCCAGTAATAATTTACAGCTACAGGATTCACACATTACTATATAAACAGTGTATATGATCCCTACCCTTCTTTTCATTATTCAGTTAAGTTTATTTATGCTATCCTAATATAAAAATCTGGTTCATCATTGATTTTTTTTCTCTTAAATCCAGCGTGGTACGTGTATTTCAATGTAAGGATTTTTTTTACTTTTATTCTAGAAAGTATTGTAAAGTAAAGTTGAGAGCAAAGATATGCCCAATTATTTGAAAATGTCAAAGTCTTCTTTTTTATATATAAAGCATATGATTTTAGTTTCCTGTTCTTTAAGCATATACTTAATTGTTCATTAAGGACTGCAGTTCTTTAGCCAAATTCCAACATCCTTCCTCTGGTATTTAATCCTTCATTGAGGATCAAATACTGCTGTTCTACTTTTTCCCTTCAATGTTTTTCTCCTAATGGTAGGTCAGCGTCATTGACATTTGACAATTTAAAAATCACTTGATTATGTTGAAACTTAACTAGATCATGAAAAATGCTAAAATAAAGTAACATATATAATTTAGAATTTCGATTTTCTCCACTTTTTAAGCCAATTAACTTGAAATTTAATAAGAGAATCTGAATTTTTTGCTTCAGGAAAATTAGCAATTACACTACGGATAATAAATAAAAGTAACTTTTAATATTTTATACAGAAAAAGTTCCACATTCTAGCATTGTTATTTTTTTTAATCAAAAAAAAATATATATATATATACACAGGGTGATTCAGGAGTATAGGGCAATAATTTGACAACTCATTTATCGGCTAAAAATAAGAAAAAAGTTCATATAAACATAGGTCCGAAAACGCTTCGTTAGTGAAAGATTTCGCCCAAGTCGACATGTTTAAAATTTTATTTGTTGTCTGTTGACATTATTTACATCAATCTTCTTATAATTAAAAAATGTATGATTTATTGCAGTTTAACATTATTACATCAAACGTAAAAAAATGTGTTTTTTGACCCTGTTTTTGGCGTTTTACATGGGATATCTTAGAAGAGATATCAGAGAGATACAGTTCTGGGACCTATTTTTTCAATTTTCCAGCTCAAAAACCATAAGAAACAATTAAATTTGCCCCTTAATTGACCTTCCCAGAATTTCAGAAAGCCTTAATTTACCCGGAGGAACTGAAACTCGGGCGAAATCTTTCACCCTGTATAACTCACTAATGAAGTGTTTTCGGACCTATGTTTACATGAATTTTTTCTTATTTTTAGCCTGTAGAATGAGTTGTCAAAATAACTTTGAGGTAAGCACCATATTTGTTTCTCTTCTGTGCTTTATTATCAAAAGTTAGTTTTATGTGTTGCTAAAACATAAAAAAAATTAGGCAGCTTAATAACATTATATTATTCTGAAAAGATTACTTCTAGTCATTTTTTGTTGTTTTTTTTATTTTTTGTTATTTAATCAAGGTATTCTCTCTTTTATTGAGAGGGCAGTTGAGGACTTGGGCCTAATATTATCATTTCATTTTTCATCTTATTATTGTAATATTTTTATATTCAGTTTGTGATTAACATAAATGTTTATGATCACTTTTTCTGTTGTACGATATTTTTTATTACTATTTTTATTAAGCTAGTAGTTAAGAAAAATATTTTTGAATTTAATAAAAAATATCTTAGAGTAAGTAGATACATTTCTTTAAGTAAGTAGATACAACAGCAGTAATTCTCTATAACTTTTTTAAAAATAACAACATACTCTTAGTAAAAAAATCACACTGTTATTTTTCTCATAAAATGTACTAAAATTCTTTTTGATAAAAAAAAATCCTCTTGGTCTTTATTTAATTTCAGTTTTAAAACTCCTCTCTTTGTGAGAAATAGAGTTTTGTTATTTTTAATTAAAAAATGTACAAAGAAGATTGAATGTGTTATCGTTTCTTCAAATTTACCACTACTCCAACAACAGTCCATTCCAGTTTCAGATTAAGATTAGTAAATATCGGTTGTTTTTACTACCTTATATGAGGTAAAGGAAATAATCACGAAAAAATTTGGTTTTCAGATTTCAACAGAAATGTCCATTTTGACCATCCCAGAATCCACTTTTACTAGTTTTAGCATGATGTCTGTATGTACCTATGTATCTCGCATAACTTAAAAACAATTAGCCGTAGGATGTTGGAATTTTTTATTTAGTACTGTTGTAACATGTAGTTGTGCACCCCTCCCCTTTTGATTGCAATCGACTGAACCCAGTGTCCAATAAATCCCTAAAAATTTGGATTTTGGACTTTCTCTTTAACTGCAATAATAAGCTCTCATTGAGAGCTTTTCAATTATGTGGTACTTATTTTTCTTTGGTTCCAGAGTTATAGCCAAATAAAATTTTAAGTAATGAAATATTTGGATCTTGCAAGGGGAAGGCATGTTGGTTCAAATCAGACTTCATATCCTTTTTTTTAATTTAAATATATTGTAAGAAATTTTTGCAATAATAATCAATAATAATAAAAAAATATATTAAAAAAATCAGAAGTTGTTAGCAAAATAAAATTTTATGTACTTTTAAAAATATTTAATTAAATAGGCATTATTAAATAGGCATATGTGTATATGTAATAGATTTGGTGCAACATCTGATTATTATTTAATATTAATTGAAAATTATAATTTAAAACCATATTATTTTTGTAGTTTAATTTCTGTTTAATTTTAATTAATTATTCTGGAATTTCTGTTTAATTTTATCTACATTAAAGTTAACTGCAGAGTGACTGAAAAATAGACCCTCACAAGAACATATGCGCTTAGGCATACATGACTGATGTTTAATAAATTGCCAAAAATTCTTATCTTTTAGTTCATTACTCCTCTGATATTGTCAGACAGTATTCACCGTAAGTCGAAGTTGATCATCAAATTGTTCTGGTGTTTGTCGCCAATCATTTAATCGCTGTTTAGTTTGATATAATTCTGATCTTAATTTGTGTACACATTCCCTAGTTTTCAAATTTTCTCTCTTTATATTCATCATCCTCCCTTAATGTTTTTATTCTTTCCTTGTTCGTAACATTTTCTTCCCCTTTATATTCATCTTGTCATTTTTTTGAGATTTTTTTTATATTAATCTTTCTTTTTTCTGTATGATTGTTACTTTTTCATTTTTGATTATTCACCAAATAATCCAATAATAAAAACTGAATATTTTACACCATAAGTTCAAAATTAACATTTGTAATCAGTGAACAGGAGTTCACTAAACGGAATAGTTTAATTATTATTAATTTTTATTTACTGAAATCTAACACTTTTGTTAATCAGCAACTCATGAAGATATGAATAGTAATATGAGTAATTAGGAACTTTTACTCTATCCTAATATTTCATGTTATTGTTGAATTAATAATTGTATAAATATTTCATTTAATAAAAACGAATATTTCAGCAATTGTGTGACTGTCCACTTCATTAAAGAATTATAGAATCGTATCTTACTTTCAAATGAAATAAGTTTAAATGAGCTCTTAATAAAGTATAACAAGTACATACTTTAATTTATTATGTGTTCTTTATTAATCAAGTTATAAAATTATAGCTTCAAATTCTTTTATTGGCTTATAAGTACCTTCATTAGACAGACTAGATGCATACTAATTCACAAGTATAAAAAATGCATACAAGCACAAAAAAATAGTGCATAAAAGAAATTAATCTTTGCATACAAATTATAGTTTTAACACATAAATCTCAGTACGTTTGTTGATTACAAAAACATCATAATAAATTTGACTACAAAAACATGTAAAACATAAATTAAACACAGATCAAACGCATTTGATAATGTGGAATTGAATAAAATGTTTTAACATTTTAAGGAAAATTAGGTTGAGATAGAGGGAAAGAAAACTCAGATGCTATCTATATAAGAAGGGATAGATAAGAGTAGAAGATGGAGAAATCCAACTTCTAATTCAGAAAGGAGTGAGATAAAGATTGCAGTCTAGTCCCATTGCCTATTAACTAATATATAGGATTGAAAATAAAATGGGACTTAGGGCATAAAATTAGAAAACAGAGTAGTGAGCAAGAGAGTCTTCATCCAGAAAAGCCTGCTAGTATCAAATACAGGTGTAAGGATTAGAAAGATTTTCTTTAAAAAAAAATATTTATATATATGTGCGTGTTTATATATATGTGTATGTGGTGTTTAACGTAGAAAAACATGTACAATTAGAAAAATAACAGAAATATTTCGAATTTAGTGTTACGTAAGGATGTTGAAAATTAAGTTTATTGATGAAGTGTGAAATAAACAGATATTAGGATGAATCATGTAGAGAATTTTGTGCAGAATCTTCCAAAGAGGTGATTAGTTAATTTGATTAAAGGATGTGTAGGATGTAAAAATTGTAGAGAAATATTGGAATTTATAAAAAAAAAATGTAGTGGATGTAATAATTCATTGAGAAAAATAAATCTGGTTCAGAACTGAAAGTTTGAAGAATAGCATCAGACCAGTCAAGATACAAAAAAAGAAAAACCTAAACAGGTTTCTTAATCACTTTTCAATTCAACACAGTTAACATCACTGAAGAAGAAGCCAGAAGGTAAATCCAAAAGGATCATCTTAAAATGAAAGTAGTACAGTTGCCGTTTTCATTAATTCAATCATTAAAATTAAGGATTATGTTAAAATTATTATTTTTTGTAAGTTATAGTAGAAGATTCAATTTTATCACTTGGTAAATCTTACCTTTATTTACTACACAAAAGTTTTTTATCATTTAATTTGTAATAAATGAAATATAATAACAAAAAATGATTCACCGTGATAGAATTCGTAATGAATTGAAAAAAACATTTAATCAAATGTCAATTTGATATGAAGCATATAATTTAGTAGTGGGCACATAATTTTTTATAAATATTATTTCTAATTATAAAATAAGTTGGTGATATAGAGACATCATGTAGTTAATTAAAGTTTTTATTTAAAAATAATAAATTATTTTCTTTCAAATTAAAAGAAAATTATCCTTCCAAAGAAGCTGTCGGAGTTAATTATTCAATAACAAGTTTATTGTAAGGACATCATTAAGGTGCCCATTTTTAAGATCTGAATCTGGTACTTGTTTACTCTAAGGAAATCTTTATTCATTATATTGAACAGTACAAATAAAACATGAAACAGTTAGAAATTATAAACAAGTCGCTTTCAAATGTTATGAAAAGTGTAATTTATCACTGATGACATCAGTATTTACTGATATTATTCTGTGGTAGATACACTGAAATCCACTTTTTTAATTTGTTTAGTCAAGCCTCAGGTTTATATAAATTATGTAACTTCCCATTTAGCACTATAGTTCTATAAGGGAAAGTATTGTAATTGGTCCATGTTGGGTATACACAGTTTTCGCTGGACCTTGACATTTTGATACCTAAAGAACCCAAAAAACATGAATATTTTCCAGATATTAATGTACATTAGGTGTTAGCCTCTAAATCATCTTATAATTCCCGAACTACTGGACTGATTTTGACCAAACTTGATCAGATTACTTCTATACATGGGGCATTGATGCCATTAAATTTTGAGCTTAAAAGGTCAAGAGGTGAGGCAGTAAAGCTAGGTCACCCTCAGTATCTCGAGAGTTTGTCTTAAGGTTATATTTTTCTTAGGCTCATTTGTTAACAACTAAAAAATAATATTTGCAAAATTGCATCTCCACCCCAAAAAATGTTTTAAACTAGTGACTAAGTGGGCATACTGTGTCGATAGTACCCCTTGTCTCAACAAGGAGCACTGATGTACAGCTGTTGTAGTCGTCTGCTATGTTGTGACATCACAGGTAAGCAATAGAATTAAATATTTAAAATGTAAAACAGTCAGTCAGTCTGGCTGAATCTCAAACTCGGTTGACTCATTTCCTGGTGTGTTAAGCCTTGAGGCTACACCAGTCTGCCAACCATACAAGCAAAATTTATTATTCTATGTTAGTTGTGAAATTAGTGCTGACTGTTGCCAGTAGTACTACCACACCTGTGTTAAAATATATATGTTAAATTGTCTTGTGTGTAAGCCATGAATCAGAAACAACCCACAGTTGTCAGCTTTTTAATAGTTTATTCTTACATTTGGAGTCACAGGATGCTACTTGTCAACCAGTTTGCATCCGTTTCATGGTTCCCATATATATCCTATACAATCATTGTAATCATGAATGATTAGCAAAATGATGTAATGCTGTATTCAGTAACTAAATGTGCATATAAATATATTTAAAGTTTATAACTGCCAGTTTTTTCTACACAAGTGGTGATTATTTTAATTATAATTAAAATTTATGAAGACAAAGAAACCATTTCAGCCTTTACTTTCCCAATCAAGGTTTTCCTGAATAGGGTCCCACTTTGAGAATGGTATATGTCTTTCAGGCCATCTTTACTTATTCAGTTACAGCACATAAACAGAACCTCAGTTTCAATCATATCTTTTGCACAAATTCTACTGAACAGTAAAACAGAAATGTTGCCTTCAAAATTGTTAACATTCTGCATCAATTTTTTTGTTACTGTAATTGTTCTTAAGTTTTGTTTTAAGCATCCCATTATCAATTATTAACTGGCTATTAGTTGCTTTTGCATGTAGTTGTATAAATTCTCTTTATTGTTATTCTTTATTAATTATGCATACATTATAAAATTTAAAGATAATCTAGAAAGAAAATTTACAGTCAAACATGTGAAGAGCTATCAAATTTTTATTAACTTGCTTGATTTTTCTTATATTAAACATATATAACTAAACATTTTCATTGGTCATATTATTTTCTAAACTGTTGTCATGGTTTAACAGATAATTATAAAACACAGTACGTTAAATGATTTAAGCATTACATCAATTCCAATATTTTTTTTGGGCAAACAGATGTAAATTATTACTGGAATTTTATATTCAACTATTAAATTTATTTATTTATTTTAAGTTAATTTTATATTATTGCTATCTGGTCAGGGTTTGTTTCACTTGCCCTTCCTGTTTAACCAGGGGGCTCTCACTCCTGGACCCTCATGGTTGTGAGAATAATACTGATAAATAACAATTAAAATCTGAAAAGCTTTCTATCATCCAATGTTTCCCTCGCTTTTGACATAGAAGCTTTGATATACTACTGTTGTAGGTGAAGGTACAGCTCAGGAATGGGCATAGCACTCTTGGTCAGCAGCTAACCAAGAATCACACACTTCAACTATTTCAGAGGACCTAGATACTCATTCTTTTAGCAGTCTGTGAATAATAATAAAAAGGTTACTACTCTTTCCTGAAGACATATTTTTTTTATGAACAGCTAAAAAATGAAATCAGAACCAATAAAAGTTTGCTAATTTAAGATAATTACAGTAACAGTAAACTAATAAAATTAAGTATGTTACAGATTAGGTTAGATGATTAATATACAGATCTGAACTCGGATCTTTTTCTGTTACCATGGTAACAGAAATATCATCATTTCACTATGGGTTAGGTTAATGACTTGTACCAGCGTCTTTCTAGTATTTTCTAGGTCTTCCTCTATTGCACCTACCAATAGGTGCATATAAAAAAGACTGCTTAGGAATTATTTTATCATGCATTCGCTCCAGGTGCTGCTTTCACTTATTTTTATAATGTATTTCATTGTTAACACTATAAATTCAAATTCTGACAAATGCCCTCATTCCTCATCTTATCCATCCTTGTTAACCTCTCAAAAAAAAAAAAAAAACAATTTCACAGCTCTATCCTTACTTTTTGGAACCCATGGTTCACTGCCATACAGAATTGTTGGAATTGCCTAGACCTTACACATTTTTAACTGGCTTTGGACACTCACCTTACTTCTGAGGTTCTTCCTAATAGTAACACATATCGATCTGAACTTGTTGATCTTGATTTCAACATCATTGCTAATATCATAGTACACATGACACCCCAAGTAATCAAAGAAACACAATTGCTCAATTATTTTATTATTGACTATAATCTTTGAACTCCCTTTTCTTAAAACTAAAAACCTTGGTTTTAAATGCTGAGACCAGGCAACCTTATTGCTCTGCAACATTACAAAATTTAAAAATATTGTACTGTAACTCATCCTTGCTTTCAGCTAAGATAGTCATATCGTGCCCAAATAGTAAACAATTAACATTATGGCATTAATTAAAATCCCTTTTGATTCTAGTTCCTTTCACAAAGAGATCACATCATTAAGATAAAGATTAAACAAAACATCACATTATCTTTTTTTGTATGATATTAGTGTTTTAAGAATGAATTTTTTTGTTCTAATTTATTGTTTAGTTTTTTATAATTTAAAATTCTTCAATCATGTTGGATCCTTATGTAAAATGAAAATTTTGGTTTTTGCCACTATTTTTTTAATTCTATATAAAGAAAATATGAAAATTTATTCTCCATAAAACAAATCTGTTCCCAATTTGATCTTGTTTATATTTTTTTATAAGCTTTACTGTTCACTGAATGGACAAATTTTGATGACTTTTTTATTTTGTAGAAGTTCCTGTCATAGTTTTATATAAAGCTGTTGTTGATATCTGAAGTAAAAAAAACAGCTTAAAACCTTTGTTGGGATACAGGAATGTGTCCTGAAAATTTGAAAAAAATCAGTCAGTTGATCCTCATGTGACGCTGTTGCAGACAGACAGAACCAGTCACAAACTTTCACATTTATATATTAGATATACATTTTTATTGTATATTAAAGCTTAAAATATTTTTAACATTATTTATTTTGTATATATGTATAATATTTTAAATGAAGAGAATGGATTCCAGTAAGAGAATGAATTATCGTACTAATAATTCTATTATTGTTTCAGTATAAACTTGTAGCTCAAATAGGTTACATTTATCAAAACAAGCATTATCTCATAGCAGTCTGAATGAAAAATTCAACCAGTATGTGTTTTTTAAATGACTTCAATAAAAGAGAAGGTTCCCAATTTGATCTATTTTTTTTCTTGTGTAGGCTTTTACTGAATGGATAAATTTTGATGATTTTTTTATTTTGTAGAAGTTCCTCTGATAGTCTCATTTAAGGTTATTATTACTTCAAGTAAACATTTTAAAAAAAAAATGTAAATTGGAGATATTTTTTCCAGTAATTAAACCTTAATATTATGTGTAGTGGAACATGTCTGATGTCAAAGCATTTTCACGTAAAAATTAGTTTGAAAACTGCAGAACTAAAAAATAATACATATTCCTCAATTTTGATGTCTATGTTCATCCTTGGTAGCAGTCATTCTACATCATTTCATGTCATCCCTTTTCTAAACTCTAATAACAATAAGTCAAAAAGTAGTAGATATTTTGCATTCTGTAGATCCCTAATTTACAAATGGTTACACTTTCTTTACAAAGTTTGTTAGCAATCCTTTTTTTTATTTTTAGTAGCATAATAAGTTTGTGTAGTTGTTTTTAATTTGTTGCCAACTTCTTAGAACCAACATTTAAAGTGGAATTGAGGCATTATTATTTTTTACCTTTATTTTATTATCATTTTGAACATGTAAATAAGTGCAACACACATCTTAATAAGGAATATTAAGTGCAGGTGGAAAGATATGACACATACTGGGAATCAAACTGATCCTAATTGATCTGTAACTGAATATGCTAAGTTTGAAGTATTATAAACCAATAGATGAGTTCACTGACTTTTATAAACAAGCTATCAGTTTCCTTCATCTCAAGACTTATAAAATATAGATAATATCAAGAAATTCTTGATCTACCAGAAGGGCAGGTAATTAATCTTTTTTTCAAGTTATTGAAAACTAAAAGTTGAAATGTTGCTGTGTAGTGTTTCACTATTTGACAAAAAGATTAATTTGTACTATTGCAGTAGTGCATCAATGATTTTTCTTATGCTTATGCTAAAATATGATAAATGTTTAATGTTTTATACATGAAATTGTTAAGAGAACTTTTAACCTTGATCGTAATGAATAGTATTAGGAAGTTGAGGAGGGTGTAAAATCAAAACTATTAGTAATCATTTAGGATAGTATGTTTTAGATAAACGTTTTTGAATATTTAAAATTATTCTGTTTACTGAGATTTTGCTTTTTAGATAGTATGTACAGCATTTTTTTTAATGGGTAGTATGTGTAGTATTTTTAAAATACCTCTTTTTTACAAGAGATCAGGTGTGAGTAGGTGGGTAGAAGAGCTTTGACAGTAATTTTTTAAAAATAAAGTAGATTTCTCTTTCATTCACTTAGCTGGAGTACTTTTTTAATTCTTACAGTTTCTTATTTACCCGTAAACATTTTTGTTAGTAAAGTACGCTTCAAGGCATAAAAATACATAAAACAGGCCTGTTATTTTCTTAATAAAATGAAATAAAATTTCATATTTAATAAATATGGATGACATTTTTAGTTCATTTTAGAGTAAGACTTAAAAAAAATAAACCAATGGCATTTGACATGCTTTGCCGGGTGCACTTTACGAACAAAAAATTTCTGATATGGACACCATATGACTCCTTGTATAACTATTAAATTATATATACACATTTAAAAAAAATGCAAAGTACATAAAATTTTATTTCATTAATAACTTATTGAATTCTAATTTATCATAAAATTTTTTTTACAATCTGAGGTTAATAATTATTAATAAATCAAACATGAACTTTATTTATACAGTATCATTATTACAATTGATATACATTAATTGTAAATAATTAACTTTAAACATAATTTTGCATATATGTTGACAAACTAAATAGGACAATGAAGTGCATCGAATGAGTACTGCAATAGAACTTTACTCGACGAGAGTCTATTCAGAACTGAATTGGTACAGGATGCAACTGCATTGCATTTCATCATACAGTAGATTTCTAAATATTATGTATATGAAGCAGATGTGGCTTATGAAATGCAATGTGTCAGAATTTTACTACAACATAACTCCCCCATCCCCAAATAAAACACTGTGAGGTTGATTATCAGACACAGGTGTGTTTTCCTGTATATATTTCAATATACAATACAATAAAAACAACTACAATTAATATACAATATAATGTTATTACCCAAATCAATATCACCTGTGACCATATTTTTTCCTAACCATCGACAAATTATTTAGTTATTTCTTCTAATTCTAACGTCTTAAGCTCTGTTGATAATTCAGAGTGTTGCACTTCGTACATATTCAATTCATTTACATTAATAAATGTAGGATATCCATAACTTTTAATCATATGCTGTAGTGGGCTATCCGTATACAATATTTGATTATTATTTGAATTTATTAAATATATTCCTTGTACCACTTTAGTTGCACTTTCTTTTTCATGTACAATCGTTAACCTTTCTTTCCAAAAATAATGCGATTTTCAATTAATGTTAAATAAACAGATGTTTCACGAACTCTATTACATATACATCATTGATTTCTATATAACTGGATAGCATATCCAATATTTCAGAATTGGTAAAATTTGAAGCTTAAACTATCGCTACTAAATGAGTGATAGAACTAAACAAAATGAAACAGCTCATGCGCAGAGGTAAGTGTAGGAGTAGGGTAAATCAACATTTTAAACCTATGCAGTAGAAGTGTTCTGATTTTGTGTTTTGATCACAGATCTCTATAAATTTTCTATAACTGTTCATAAATTTTTGCTTGTGTTGCGAAAATGACCTTACTTTAGAGGATCATATGTATGAGTATAAGTGAAGTGTAGTCTTGTACAGTCTCAGGTCGACTATTTCTGAGATGTGTGGTAAATTGGATCCCAACCACCAAAGAACAAAAGTAACCACAATCTAGTAATCAAATCTGTATAAAAGTAACTGCCTTTACTAGGATTTGAACATTGGAACTCTTGACTTCGAAATCAGCTGATTTGCGAAGAGACGTTCACCACTAAACTAACCCGGTGAGTCTTTTGGTTATCTAACTTGAATAAAATAAACATCCTTACCATCACAATTATAATTGCACAAGCTACAATGATTTTATTTAGTTCCCAGCTCATTCTGTGGTGCTGGAGTATGCTTCAATATTGAATACTTAATTGTACTTTACGCCATAATGATCCTCTATCCAGTTATATAGAGATCAGTGATATACAAATATATAATGCATGCTTCAATATTGAATACTTAATTGTATTTTACGCCATAATGATCCTCTATCCAGTTATATAGAGATC
The DNA here is from genome assembly GCF_047948215.1 of Lycorma delicatula. Taxonomy (NCBI): domain Eukaryota; kingdom Metazoa; phylum Arthropoda; class Insecta; order Hemiptera; family Fulgoridae; genus Lycorma; species Lycorma delicatula. Next base: position 126,915,760 of record NC_134455.1, read on the forward strand.
AGTGATATACAAATATGTAATGCCTATTAAATTACATATATACATTTTTAAAAAGACATAAAATTTGATTTCACTAATAACTTATGATTTTTTTCATATTTTATTTTTATTGTTATTATTGAATAATTATTTATGTAAAAGTGTTTTACAGTCATCGGTTAATAATCATTAATTAATCAATATATTTAAATTAAAAAAAGATGAAGTCGGATTCGAACCGATGTGCCTTCCCCTTATAAATATCTAAATATTTTATTAATTAAAATTTTATTTGGCTATAACTCTGGAACCAATGAAAATAAGTACCAGGTAGATATATCGTTGAAATGCTCTCAATGAGAGCTTATTACTGCAGTTAAGAAGTCCAAAATACAAACTTTTTAGATTTTGGGCTTTTTTGGAAACTTTTGGTCCAGTCGATTGCAGTCAAAAGGGGAGGTGATCGACTAAATGTTACAGCAGTACTAAATTCAAAATTTCAACATACTACGGCTAATCGTTTTTGAGTTATGCGAGATACATACGTATATACGTACAGATGTCACGCTGAAACTATTAAAAGTGAATTCAGGGTTGGTCAAAATGTATATTTCCGTTGAAATCTTAAAAGCGACATTTTTCGCGGTCACAATACTTTCTTTACTTCGCACAAGGAAGTAAAAACACGTAGTCTTTACGGGCACGTTATTCCCTGGAGATAAGTTTGAAGTGCGTCAATAATATATATTTTTGAAAAAGAATGCCGTCTTGTTTTACCCCACGTTTTATCCATACGTGGATGATTTATTAAGTTGAATTTATTTCTAATAATTTTAATGTTATTATATTTCGTCATGCTGTTCAACAAACGTAATAAATATAAAATAATCATAATATTTAAAAAAATTTAAACTATTTAAAAATATAGTTTTGAAACTGATTTAACTTGCTTCTCAATATTTATAAAATATAGATTTAATTGAAGGATTTTAATATTGTATTGGCAATACGTAATGAACGATTGTGATTGGTTGAGTGATCTCATTTGAACGTAACAGTCGTTTTCAGTTGTCCTGCTGTTTGGTTTTTAGCTTTATCGTTTACAGAAATTACTGTATCCTTATTAGTATCCTTCTATGGCTCAGAATATTAACCCAGTTGTTCAAGAAACTTCACATCAGATTAAAACAAGTGAAGAAAGAACAAATCGACCTCAGGATAATCATGCCGTTTCAAAAAGGTATGTATAACGGTACAGCGTATATACTTCAGGTTATGTGACTCATTAAATGTTTTGTAACAAAATTATCCTGAGTAATTTAATTTCCTTTCTTTAACTAGTTAAACAAAGGTTAACATTTTCTAAACCATCTTTAGAAATTATTAGTTTTAATTCTTCAAATTTGTCACATCATCGTTTTTTCAGCTCCTATAACTATGTCAAACACGTACATACTTGCTTATAATTACTTTCGTATTTGGATTTTATAACTGATTTTCTTTGTGTGTTGCAGGTTACAGAAGGAGCTGATGTGTCTAATGGTAAATTTATAAGTATTTATATTTTTATATAAACAGTTAGGTATACTTAATATGAAGTATATTTTTTGAAGAAAATTCAGTGTTAAATTTCTTTGTGTTGCGACTTAACCGAGTCAGGATTTATTACATATTTTGTTCTATTGATTTATTCCACATTAAATTTTATTTTTAATGTATTAACACTACAGATATTGTAAATGTTATTTTTAAATATATCTAGCCTGACATAAAGTTATAAATCAGCACTATGATAAAACCAGTTCTAGTAATTAAATTACCCATTTGGGTTTTTTTATCATTGTTGTTGAACTGAAATCTATAGACTTATTTTTTGGGTATTCATGACATTGATCTCTCTAATTTTCACCAGAGTTCTATAAGTATACTTTTATTATCCATTGAGTTGAACATTTTTTTTTTTTTACAACAAATTTATGGAAATATTCAAATTACATATTGGATTTTACTATAAACTAGTGTTTTCTAGCATTGTCTGGAGTGATTCACAGTAATTAAAAGCTTCCCTGTGCAAAACAAAAGATAAAATTAAACCAAATTAATGTAATTATTCAATAATAAAATGGTATATGATTTTTTAGTAATATATAAATCTAATTTTAGTTTTAATTATTAAAATTATTAATTAGATTACACTAACTGCCTTACTTCTGTAAATTAGCAGTTATGTATTTGTGCACATTCTATTACACCTTCTGTGACTAAGAGATGAAATTTTGCTCAAAAAGTATCTATTATTATCACTTGTTCCCATATTATTAGTATGCAGAAATCTAATTTATCATTACTAGTTGTTTATATTTTAAGTGATTGTCAACACTTGTGATATATTTGAACAGTGTCTGATAAAACTCAGACTGAAGTAAGAAAATATTTAAAAAGTTTATGTGTACACTATTAAACAGCAAAAGTTGTAATAACTTACCTTTGCATTAGCTTTCATATTATTTTAATTGTCATCGGATTTGCTTCTAGAAGTACTGGTATTCAGATTTGGTTTTGAAATATTGTTGTTTGAGATGTGTTTGAATAGTGTATGATTTAAATTGTTAGTTTGTTTATATTTTTTGTGAATTTTGAGTTAGGTGTGTCAAGTACGCATCTATTGTTTGTTAGATTTTCATATTGTTTGTACGCGAGTGACTTATGCAAAGGTAGTTTGCAAAAGAATTCAGTAGTGTAATGAAATGCTGTTGAATTGTTTTGAAAAGCTCTCTACTGTTTGTCCTATGTAGAACATATTAGAGTTTAGCAGTCAGAGTTTGTTTCTGTTCTGTTATGTTTTATTTTTTGGCATAGATTCCATTGTTTATGTTCTTTATTATTTTAGGGAATTCATATTTGATTTTCAATTTTAACAATGTCAGTGGTATGCTTTAAAAAAAATCTTTCATTTCATGTCAAATCAACTGTGTTATGAAAGAGATTTATAATATATAGTTGAAAGTTGTGAAGTATCATTTTTCAGTCTACAAGCTTGTTAAATGGTGAGGGAATGGAAATATTGTATTAAAAAGCATTTATTATTAAAAATGCAAATGAATCACTACAACTTCATAACCCCATTCAATTTTTTATAATCTTACTCATTATCATAAAAAAAACCTCATTGTTCTAAAATCTCATTAATTGGCAATTTTTTTTTTTTGTTACAATTTTATGTTCTGTTTTTAGGTTTAAATTATAATTAAAAGTTTTATACTATACTAATGATTATTGCATATCCAGTGAAATGAAAATTTATAAAATTACTTATTTCTGACAATTCAAGTAGTAAAAAGTATGTTGGTAAATGATAGTGCAAGAACCTTTAATAGGTGAGGTTTGTTTTTGCAGTGAGTTATGGTAGCAGCAGGTGACTGGGTAATAATGAGCAGTGGTGTGTACCTCATTTGTATTCTTAGACATATAATAAACTTCTGTATATAATGACGTTCGGTAAACTTTCATCATAAAAAAAGAAATATATCCCTTCATGACTTTGTGCTGACAGTAGAATATATTCCAATAACACACCATGGGTATTGAGTGTATGTGGTTTCAGTCAGACCATCTTTGATTTTTATAAACAATTACTGCAGGCCTGACTAAGGTGGGGGTACAGTACAGTAATTATTTGTAGATGTACATATTCTTTAATGATTTAGTTAAGTTTGACTAATTTGTGGTGAAAAGTACATTTTGAATATTTGGTAGAAGTTGCTGTTTCGGTGTTTGTTTTGAGATTGAAAAGATGTCTAAAAAAATTATAGTATGATAGTCATGTATAATATACTTGAAGTTAACATGGGAGTTGAACATCCTTTGAATTGGGAGAGGTTTTTCATTTTCCAGAAACCATATTTCTGTTCACAATTAGTTACTTTCAAGTAGTTAAGTTGGGGCAAAAATGTAAATGTTAAAATTAGCAGAAGGTATTGTTTCTAATTCTACATTTTCTTTTTTTAAATTTAATTTAAAAAAAAAATATTGCACAGCCAAATTATGTAATTCCTCTGAAATTTTATAAGATTATAGCCAAGCTGTAGATAAATCTTGGCGATGGATTGTGTTTTTATTTGAAATAACACTAAACAGAACATAAAATGTTGTACAATGTTCATGGGGTCATTCCACATCAAATCAACAAGCCTCACAACTGAACATCACCAATTTCAACAAAATTCACAGGATTTTTCATATCTGTAATGTAATACAAAAAAATATTTTTTTTCAGTCGCTCAGTTTTTCGTGTAGGACCGTGTAAAAAAGTGAAAAAATTTTCAAACACCAAGGTTCAGGTAATCACAAAAAAATAACTTTCTCAGCTTCTATAAGAGCTAGAGAGTTCAATTTGGTATCATTTTAAAGCTCTTGGAGTGGACTTTCATGTGATATCACTTGGAAAACTCTATTTTTTTTGTTGCCTTACAAGGTACAAGGTGAGTATCTAAGACACCCACCTTGTGATGTTACTGGTCATCACATCACCCCCTCCATTCCAACCCCTGAGGAGCTCTACTGGAGGTCGTCTTTAGACCCTCTGATTACATCTCACAGTCATCAGCCAGGACTCTGTTGGGATGCTACTGATGTAAATATCTCAGCAGACATTTGCATCAGTAAGATACCAAATTTCGCCTTCACATAGTCCTCAAGCGGACATCTTCACATCCAACCTAACATGATTCCCTCAAACTAACTAACCAAACTACCCTGTGCCTAGTCCAGATTTGACCCCACTGTTCGTGACTGTGAATGCCTGAGAAAGTGAACAAGTTTAAAGTTAAATCAGTATTACACTCGTACCAATCAAAATTTTCTTGCGCAACATAGAAATTCAAACCTACATCCAAATAAGTCGACTAATTTAGGTCACCTAACAAGTGGACCGTAACCTCATTCTGGTCCGAGCTGGGGGACAAACCTTGAACTCCCACCTGGTTTCATCATGGTGTCTTACGTGGCATTACAAAGTCATGATCAGGATCCCCACTGGCGGAGGCAAGCCACGCCCCAGGTCGCACGGGTTTTCAATGCAGTTGAGCTTGAAAGTTTTCTCAATCCTTCCCTTGACTTCTTCAAACCCAGGAAGATTTTTGCAATTTCCAAAGTAGTAAGCTTCAGTTGGATTAGCACACACCATATGTCATAATATCTTAGTAAGACTTAATTGGTGTATCATCTTCTATCGGTTCTTTCATTCTTTAATGCATAATCATAGTTTTTGTGTTTATGTGCATTGTACATACAGAACTTAAAATCCTAATTTTCAGCAATGGATACCTCTGTTTAAACAATGAAAAACTTCATGGAGATTATACAGAATTCATTTTTTCTGGGCATCATTCGACTTATTTCCTCACTCTCATACAGATCAGTTACTGTTTCTGCTATTTCAAAATTTAAAGTTCAATCCAGTTTAGGATCAGGACATGACGTGATACCTTTTACTTTAACCAGTCTTTTAGCTTTTCTTGCAATGTAGTCTGATACTCCAAACTCATCTTGAATGTCCTTTAAAGTCCAGCTTTTTAGAAAGTGTTGTCAGTATTTGCATCCTGATGCTCTTATCATCTACTTTTAGCAGATGATTCTAATTGTTTGTGGCAAGTATCAAATTTTGTACCTTGTTTAAGAAAAGTAAATGTTTGCACCAAGTTCTTGCTTACACTTCTTAGGTTTTTTGTACCGGAGACTTGATTTTTAAAATGGATTCCAACAGTACATTTTGCTTAAAGCTGTAGAAGTTGATCGTTCCATGCTGGTCACTGTTTTCTGGTCCAAGGCTGTAATGAATTAGTCATAAAACTTCAAACCTGTAGAGAAAGGCAAGCTCAGTTAACAGAGTTACTGAAAAGTCTGAAAAAAGTATTCTTTTGCATCACTTTATAGATATGATCAATCCTCTTGGGAGTATATCACTACTGAACCTTGTGTTCCAAGAGGCTTAATATTACTTTACTTGTCTCAACAGGATGAAACATGAACATTCTTTTGCTGGCACCAGGAGTACATGTGACATGCTACTCTCTTCTGCCTCAAGTGACTCAGTCTGGACGACTGGAAGGAGGGAGTAGAGGGTTTACATTGATTGAATCTCAATTAGCAATTGCCATATTGGGGGAACAATTGGAATATTCTGCTGAACCTAATTATTAAAAAATTATTTTTTTACATGATCCAATTGCAACCCCATTCTGAAATGTTTACTACATTTACAACACAGGAAACAAATTTTTTTTTCAAATTAAAAAATACATTTTGGATATATATATATATATATTAAAGGTCAGGTGACCTTAAACTATTAATATCACAAAACCTTGCCAAGTGACATATCATATGAAAGCCCATTCCAAGAGGTTTAAAATGACACCAAAATGAGCTCTCTATCTCTTATAGGAGCTGATAAATCTATTCTTTGTAATTGTCCAAAGCTTGCTTTTTGCAATTTTTTTCCTTTTTTTTACAAGGTCCTACACAAAAAACTGAGTGACTGAAAAATCTGAAGAAAGAAATTGCGTCATTCAATGGGTAGAGCCAAATCTGTAAATTTTATTTGAATTACTGGATATGAATTTTAGAAGAGCATTTATTTTTGTTGATTTGGCGTGACATGACTCCCATGGTAAAGCTTGCAAAGTTATATTCACTAAGTAGCTAGTCTCTGTGATGTACAGAGTGACACATTGTAATGTATTAATACCTGTGGGTATTTGTAATTAGTTTAACAATAAAAATTTGCTATATGGTAACTATAAAAGTTGATTTTTCACAATTTCGTTTTAAACCTTGGTTAAGGGGGTTTTCATTTCTGATGTATATTTTGAGAATATTGGAAATTCATGATGGTTAAGACTTTTTACCATATATAGCTATTTATTATACATTCTATTCAAAGATTACATTTTTAATTGATTTACTCAAAACAGCGAGCTAAGGCAGTATGAATAAGACTTGAATGAATCCATTGATGTGTTGAGATGCATTAAGAATTAAGTTCTTGTGATTTTAATTTTTTAAGATAATACATTTTGTATATCTTATATAGTAGAAAATTTTATTGTGTGAAATGCAATAGTATATTTATTTTTTAATATTATTTAATTCAGAGGAACGTAGTTAACTGTAAAATAAATGGCGGATACTATCAATGGATTTTGAAGTTAAGATTTATGTTAACTTATGTCTTTACATTCATCTTACAAGAATATTTCATTAGTCATTAAGCGGTGACTCTTTTCCTTAAAAGTTCTAAGGTATTAGAAAAGTGTGTTTCATGTAAATAAAATAACATTATTTAAGGTCTTTAAAAATTATTTAGTATTCTTATTATGATTAGATAATTATCAACAGAATTTAAGAACTATGGTGAGTTATACGTATGCTTGATTAATTGTTATATTTTATAATTCTCCTCAGGTAATAGGAGGCTGTTTTTTCTTTCTTTTGGTCTCTATTTTATTTTTACTATTAATACAGTTGGGTAAATTTAATCCAGTAAGATGTGCTTTAGTAATTTTTGTATGTTTGTGTTCATTTATAATGGAATTATGATGTTTTAAGAAATTGTTTATTTTTACTTATTAATAATAATAAATACATATTAGATTTGTGTAAGTAAGGCTCTTTTTGAATTTATTTACCTTTTCTGTATACTAAATGAAAAATAGAAATCAATAAATAATTATTGAATTAGGTAGAGGAACTTAAAAAAATTTTCAAACTGAAAGCCTTTGTTTATTTGTCAGCCCTTCACTATGACAATAAACATGAATGGTTCAACATGATTTACAATTAAATTTGTTGTGGGTACATTTTACAAAAAATTTCATATATATATATATATATATATATTTACTTTTTTTAATATGCTTACATATTCAAGAATAATGGCTACTTCTGACAATAAAAAATTGAGTTCTAGTCATTTTTACCTTGTGATATAGTTTCCAAGCCATTATAGATATCAGCTACAAAAAAAAATCACCAACTTAAACATAGTTTGAAAAATAAAGTTAAGTCTAGCATTTTCTTTTTTATTCAGTATAAGAAAATTTGAATTTCATTTTATCAGTCAAATCTTGTACCTACTTTAGAGTTTATAAAATATGAAAACTTTAATTAACACAGGTGAAACCATAACTAAAGGGCATGCAGTTAAACAATTGAAGATTGTTGAATTTGATTTTGCACGTTCTACTGTATTGGTTGAAACATATCTAAAAAGAGAATGAACAGAAAAACTTCATTATTAATTAAGCATCTGGATTATTAATAAATAATTTTAAAAAAAATTATATTTTTATAATTATGTGTAAGTAAATTCTGTGATGAATTTATCAGTAAAAAAAAAAATTAATAAAATTTATTTGAAGTATTGTGGTTGTTACAGACTGAATGTGTGAAATGTATATGTCATAGATTTACAATAAAACTTAACAAAAATTGTGTAATGGTTTATAGGACTACTCAGTAAATTGACAGAAGGCATGTAAAGAGTTAATGATATGAAACCTATTTATTGAAATCCATAATTTTAAGATAATATAAGAAAAACATGTATATTATTAGTATGTATATGTATGTTATTTTATCAGATGGTGGAAAAAAGTTTAATGGAAAATATGAAGGTGAAAAGAGTGTTTATGTAAGAGTTTGTATGTGGTTGTTAGTCTTGTGAAGATCTTCAAGATGTGAAGTATTTGAAGTAAAATATGTCTAGCAATATTGTATTAATGTGATTATGTTTATTGCGTTGTATTATTTTTTTTTTTGTATGTTATGTGATTTCTGTTTGTAGATGAGTAGTGAAAAAAATATTTCTGCATTTCCTGAAGGAGAAAACATTTTCAAATGGGTGGCAACAATATTTGGTCCTGAAGGAACTGTAAGTAGTTTTAGTTTATTTTTGTCAATTAAAAGTAAATAGACAATTCCCTTAATTTAATCTGAATTTGTAATTCTCTTTTTTATGTAATCTTAGAATTAAATGATTCTTTTTAATCATGAAAGGTTCTTCATTCAATAATGAATGAACATTTTAATATTTAAGAGTTGTAGGTTACGGAAAGTTAATTGGCATTTGATTATAGTCCAGGTTTTTGAAAAAAATCCTGTTACTGTATTGTTTTAATATACCAAAAATGAAAGTTCATTCTTCTGTAAAATACTTTCATTTGTATGGACAATTTTGAAAATACAGAGTTTTAGATTTGGCATTTCACATAAATCTTATATATAAATAAATACCTGCTTTACCTTCAGCAGCTATTGGAAATGATAGCTGTTTATTTCAATATACTTATAAACATGTTTAATCATGTAAGAACTTTTAATCGCTAAGAACATTTCTTAGCGATGTTTTCCTGTATTTAATAATAATGTTCATCTTTTAACTGTTTGTAGGAGTGTAGATTGCAACATGGTGTTTTCAATAGCTTCATAAAAAAAATTTATACTAGCATGATCTAGGAATTTTTGATGGTCTTAATCCTGTAAAAATAGTTTATTAAAAAAGTTGAAGCGTCTATAGTAGAGCCAAAAAGTATTAGTTTACACTGTCTGTCCTATACCAGCTGTCATTCTTTCTTTTTCAGCAATAAATGATGAATTACAATAAATTATTAACATTATTTCCAAACAGAGCCCTCAACTATTTGCCAAAATTGGATGTCAAATGTTTTCGTTAGTGAAGAAATTTAGTAAAATTTTATGAATTTTCAGAATTTGTGGTCTGGTTTGGTTAAATGACATTCCCACTAAGATGTGTGAAAAAAAATAGCTGTCTGTGTTGCGTTAAATTGGATTCTTAAAACACGTACAGCAGCTAAGGGTTTTAGCATAGTCAGCAAGAATTAGTTCGTGGAAAGACTTAATTTAGTATGGACTGTACCTAACAAATATTTTTTTTGTTTCCTTAATATTTTACAGAGATATAATCTGACAATTGCTGGTAGATTATCAAACAACACAGTTGTTGAAACTGGCCTATCAGAGTCTGTTTCTTGTTCAAGACCAGTTACGAGTTTCAAAAAATTTTCAAGCAGCTTCTCAATTTCACTTTTCATTGGTGCTTCTTTTTCAAAATGTTTACTGGCATAGTTCTTAACATAAATGTATTCAATTGTTAATTACTCATGAACACATGGGTACATTAGGAACTTCAAACTTGTCCAATGGTTGGTTTATGATGTTTGGACAATGAACAAAATTTTACAAACAAAAATTATAAAAAAGTCAATATCATGATTAAAGAAGCAGTTAGTTAAAATTGTTTGTAAGAATTGGTTGTCTTTAATGATAACATAGTGTCAGGTTATGTGATTGGATCACTTACACGCAGCTTGTTTTACCTGGTGTGTAGCCATCTGAGATAAATTTAGATTTCCTAATCTATTGATATGGAGTTGTCTAAAGCCCTTATGTGTTATGGGATTGTAATATGTAGTGTCCACTATATGTTGTTTAGATTAGCCATTATTTTTTTGTTATGTCCATTTAGTATTGAGCAATATTTGAAAAAAAATGCTGTTTTCGATCTGTAATAATCTTTAATAAGAACTGTAAGATCTGTAATAATAACCTTTAAGTTACTGCTGCTATCTTTACATTGCTAATATTGTATTCAATAATAATTACTAATATTGTATTGGTTAGTTATGGATTCTGTTAAATCTTATTGTATTTTTTCAGGTTTTTGAAGGAAAAACCTACAAACTATCGCTGGAATTTCCAAACAGTTATCCATACGCAGCTCCTGTTGTTAAGTTTACTACTCCTTGCTTTCACCCTAATATTGACATGTCTGGCAATATATGCCTTGACATACTTAAAGAAAAGTGGTCTGCATTATATGATGTGCGAACAATTTTACTTTCATTACAGTCTATGTTAGGAGGTAAAGTTTAAAATTTTAATTAGGAATAATTCATTAGAATTATATCTCATTATTTATTAAACCTCCCCCCCCTAATGTTACTTAAATCTTGAATTTACATGATTTTAGAATAAAATTTTGCTACAATAACAAAATGTATTTCTTAATTCTGATGTTTGCCAAAATTTTGGAATTGCTAGTCAACTTGAATGATCCTTTTAAAATTGCATTTGATAATTATTTATGGTTATTGCATTTACTAGAATTATATTATTTTGAGAAAGATTTTATATAAATTTTACTAGAGAGTTCTGAAATTGGTGGAGCAGGTGTTATTAAGAACATATAACATTTCTCAGCATTATTTTTTTTTGGTGATATTGAGTTGCTACCTAAATTATTTACTGTAAGATATAGCGAAATAGATCCTGTGATCTAGAAATTTAGAAGATACACTAATTTTCTTTTGTCTTTTTGTTTATAAAAATATATGTTGAAAATATGATTGGTTCAAAAAATATAATAGTAGATTTATAATGTAATTTTTCATAGAAAGCCCTCACTATATTAGAATTACGTTTATATGATTTGTTAAGAATCATTTTTTCATAATATATTTACATTTCATATAAAACTGAAACAGAAACTCATTATTGTTGAACCATTGCTTCCGTTTGAAAATGCATGAATGACTTTACCATTCTATTAATGTTCTGACTGAGTTGTTATCTCTTAAGCCTGATTGAATTTTAAAGTGTCTTTACTAGAATATTTACTGGAGGTAAATTTTTGAAATTTTAATAAGAGTTTCAAGCTGAAATGTGTTTCTATGTAATAATAAATATTCTCTTTCCTTGATAGTTTATTTTGACCTCATATTTGTTTAATTTCTTTTTGCATTATCATTCTTAAAAAATTATTAATGGATGTTAGAATTTTTAATGTTTTGCCTATTTTCAGAGCCAAATATAGATAGTCCTCTTAATACACAAGCTGCTGAATTATGGAGCAATCAGAAAGAATATAAAAAATACTTGGATAAAACTACATCTAGTACAAAGAAATCGCCTAAACAGCAATGAAATATTTGTTATTAGTTTTATAATTTTAGTGAGTATAAAAATTATTATTTTAAATGGTAATGATTATAAATTAGAGGATGTTTCACGGTAACCTTTTTTACAACTAAAGTGATGCTTGCATTTAATCCTTCAAGGCTTGTCTTAATTTAACAAATTTATTTCCATTGTGTGGACTTTTCCGTATTTCTTAATATTGCATTAACCTATATAACTTTTGATTTTCAGAAGGACCAGCATCGAATAAAATGTTTTGTTTTTATCTTGACTAGAATCTTAAACTGGGTCACATAGTACTATACCTCTCCATGCTACCACTTTGTCCTCGGTCTGACCAGAAGAACAAGCCTTGTGGTCCATCGTTCTCTGGTCTTATGGACCCAGATCTCTTCCCAGGCGAGGAACATGTGACCCACTTTGGTCTAGTGGTGAACGCGTCTTCCCAAATCAGCTGATTTGGAAGTCGAGAGTTCCAGCGTTCAAGTCCTAGTAAAGCCAGTTACTTTTACACGGATTTGAATACTAGATCGTGGATACCGATGTTCTTTGGTGGTTGGGTTTCAATTAACCACACATCTCAGGAATAGTCGAACTGAGAATGTACAAGACTACACTTCATTTACACTCATACATATCATCCTCATTCATCCTCTGAAGAATTATCTAAACAGTAAAGAAAGAAGGCGAGGAACATGTGAGTCCATTTCTCCCTGGTGATGGTCTCCAGGTCTTCATCTATTGTAGCCCACCTGGTGCTCCATTGCCAAAAGAGAAATTGGTGTAACGCCGGCAACCACCAAAACGACAGGCTTGGAAACTGTTATGCAACTGATATGCAGAAGTGACTCACAGGGCAGCAGTGTGTTGCACCTGCACGGACCGCTTTCAGTTTATCTTGAATCTTAACACTGGGTCCAACCAATCCTTATCTTGCATTGACTGGGCAATCTGGCAGCAGCCTTCTTGCCAGTCTACTACTACTACTACCATTACTACCACCCTTTGCTCCCTGACATTTTTTTCTTTTTTTTCCTGTTTAGCCTCTGGTAATTAATTATCTTTCAGATAATACTTCAGAGGATGATATGTATGAGTGCAAATGAAGTGTGGTTTTGTACAGTCTGTTTGACCATTCCTGAGATGTGTGGTTAAACACTGGTATCCACGATCTAGTATTCAAATCCGTGTAAAAATAACTGACGTTACTAGGACATGAACGCTGGAACTCTCGACTTCCAAGTATCTGATTTGGGAAGACGCGTTCACCACTAGACCAAGCCAGCGGGTTTAAATGTTCCCTGACATTAGCGTTGGTTACGCTAACCCTGCAGTCTCCTAAGAACAGATCTGAAAGTTCTCTTATTAGTGCTGCTTCCATATCTTTCTCCTCTGTCTTACTGTCCAAATTTCAGATCTCCAGGCCCTCTTCTGTGTTTAGATTGCAGACTATGGCACTGAATACAGCCTTCAGGGCAGCACTGAAGGTTTGTTTGTCTCTCCTGTGGTGGCACTCCTGAGCTTGATCAGAACATGTCACCCCCTTCTGTGAGGGTTCAGCATAAGTTCTCCCTTGGTCTTTTTTGTGAGAATTGCTTCTTTACGATTCTTTTCTTTTTTTGTTTTTGCTGAGTACTGCCTCTGGGAGGTTTTTATTGTTCCTTTTGATGCCTCTTTATCTTCAGAGCTCTGTCCTTTTTTTTGCCACTCTCTTGCCACCAGAATTTCCTTTCGTTTTATTCTCTGTCTTAGGCTCTTCTGGTCTAGTAGAAATACCCTTTTCTCATTCAGCTCTGCAGTGCTCATGGAATAATGACGATAAAAAAAAAAAAAAAATTTACTTAAGAGCTACAGTACATTAGCTTTTGTATCTATGTTTAAGTATAGTACAGTACAGAACTCTATTCAATATAAAACTTATGATAAAACAAACTACATGCACTTGTTGGCCTCCATGGCACGAGTGGTAGCGTCTCAGCCTTTCACCTGGAGGTCCTGGGTTTGAATCCCGGTCAGGCATGACATTTTTCACACACGCTACAAAAACATTCAGCTCATCCTTTGCGAAATGAATTGCTTGACTGCGGACCCGGAGGTAAATCAAACCAAAAAAAAACTACATGCACTAAGTAGCTATACTTTGTATGCAGCCATGGATTTAAGGGACCGGATATCGTTTATTTTTATACTGCATATCAAAATAACTGTACAGTTTTATAAATTGAATAAATTCTCAAAAGTATCAGGTAATGAATGATTAATGCAAGTTGATCAGCAGCTCAAAATAAACTAGTACTTTATATGAATTTCCATAAGCCTACAGATTCTCAAAAAATTTAGAGAATGTCTAAATAAGAACTGTCTTGCTAGCAACACTCAACCAGTTGATCCTCATTCTAAAATAAAAATTCAATAAAAATAAAATGCTTTATTCTAAAATAAATATTCTTATCACTGATAAAAATGAAGGCATCAGAAACTGCATGAAACGGGTTAATGCATTTCATTATTGTATAAGTTATTCTAAGTTTTATTTTTTCATGGAAAGAAGAATGGTGTATTTTTGGTTAGATTTTTTTTTTTTAATAAAATGTCCCTTCTGCTGATAATTAAAAAGCAATACAGATAATGTGTAATCATACTGTGGAACCTGTATCTTCTGAGCAATTACATGTTTACTTCATGTTATTGTGTTTTGTTTTCATCCTTTTATGTTGAAAGAGTGAAGTAAGATAATATAATATGAATTTGATAAATATTTATAATAAAATATTTCAAATATTGAAGGTAATATCGAACCATACCTTACTTTCCCTGCATAATTATGCTATATTATTATAATTGCTTTTACTCTAAAAAGTTATTTGGCGGCAATAAAAATATTGAATTTATTGTAGAAATGTTAACAGTAGTTTGATTGAAGGACATTTTGAGAGTAAAATTCCTTTAATTGAAAAAAAAAAAAAATAGTAATAAGTATATATAGATAGTAATATGTTGCTCTCCTAGTACTGCAATAATCATTTCAAAAACATTCTCATGTACTTGAGAACCAATTATTTCAAAATTGTTTATTGCTTTTTTCTAGTTTTATTTTAAATTATATGTAATTTTATTTCATCTATATGTACAGTCGCCGCCAAGCAACAGTGAGCTTGGAATGGTGATTATTACTATCCATTCCTCATCATCATGATTATTAGTATCATGCCTCATGTTTATGCTACTAAGAGATGACAGTCATGGTGTGCAAATATTTTAGAGAACAATAGTATAGCAGGGCTGATCATCCAGTCTCACCGTTACATGGTGACTACTGTAATTTTGAATATTAAAAATTTATGTTACTTTTATTGCTTTGTTAGTAATTTAGTGATTTTTAAATTTCTCTTTTACAATTTTATTATAGTTATATTTCATAAAATCTTGTTTACATATAAGTTATATACATATACATATATTTTATGTTGCATACTGGGTGATTCGAAAAGGACTCACTGGTAAAAATTTACTTAGATAATGAATGGAATTGATAGGGGTCTCATTTCATAGCAAAACACATCAAGTTTTGACTCTCGTAGTTCATTAGTAGAGACCGGATTACATGAATTAAGCCCATTCTCACCGGTTATTGCATATTTTCCTTAAAATCTAGTGATGATGATTATTTTCGCTATATTTACTATAGTTTTCGGTAGGGTATCTAGTTAATAAATGAAATCTTACTTGTAGCCGCCCAAACCTATTAGCTGGATGGCTCTTAGAGCACACTTAGTAGCCGCATGTCTATGGTTTTGTTATTATGAGGCCAAATAAAATACAGACACACGCGAGACAAAGACGGATGATACCATTCTGTGTCACGCACGCCTACTGCAGCATTCCTCCCACTAGGCAATTAAATTACGCAAATTTTTATTGACGCACTTATTGCATTAGTTTAGTTTTTTATTTATTTGAGCAAAGTTTAATGTGTACCATGCCTCCTGAAAAATAAAGTGCCTCTTCGTAAGTAGTGAACTATCATGGAACATTTACATATGACAGAAATGTTTTATACTGTCGAGTTTGCGAGAAAATATTTCGTGCACAAAAAAGTTTCAAATAGACCAGCATGTCAAGACAAGTCTTCATATGACAGGATTGGATTGCAAAGGAAAGGCCCATGAAAACAACTTATAGCAGCGGCAAGCAGCCATGATTTTATTTCTAAAGGTAAACAAAAAACTATTTTAGCATGGATTTATATGAAGCATTGCTTACAAGTAATATTCCTCTTTACAAACTTACAAATCCTACCTTCAAAGATTTTCTGAAAAAATATTGATTGAATCAAAATTACATGCCAATAATTTACCTACATATTCTGGAAGAAATACGCAATGAACTCAAGGATAGCATTATTTGGGTTTCAGCTGATGAAACTACCGAAAGTTGTGACCATTGTGAATTTGCCGGTGTATTAAAACTAGAGCCGCCTTTTTCCTATGTGGTGGCTTACAAAGACTTTGAAAATATAAATCATTCTACAATCGCCAGATTTGTGAATGAGCATATTAAAAAAAATATTTCCTGAATCTTCTGCTGATGAAAGAGTGTTTATATTTCTCTCAGATGCTTCCCTTATATGATCAACTATTTTATCCCAATTTGATTCATGTGATGTGCTTTGCTTACTGAGTACATCAATTCGCTGAAAAAGTATGATCCACGTTTGGGAATGTAAATAAACTGATTTCATCAACAAACAAAGTGTTTCTTAAGGCATCTGCTTTGATTAAGGCCTATAAAGAAAAACTGCTTAATGTGCCTTTACCTCCCGAACCAGTGGTAACTCAAAGGTGAATGTAGATTGAAGCTGTACTGATTTACAATGAACATTTCGAAGCCATCAAAGTGTAATAAACAACTTTGATAGTGCAGAGGCTATGGCAGTTTGTCAGTCCAAGGAAGCATTTAATGATTCTAGTGTAAAAAAAAAAAAAAAAAAACATAACTGTGATTAGCACTCATTTTTTCCACATACCTACGAGTGTTAAAAACTTGAAACTCATGGTTTGGCGTTGACTGAATCTATACAATTAATGAATAAAATCCACCAAATGAACTCTGCATTGCCAGAGGTATTCCTGTGCAAACTTAAAAACTTGAAAACATTCTGAACAATAACCCAGGCTTAGAGCCTTTGTGTCAAATTGATAGTTTTATTAATGGGATGGTTGAACTTCTGCTAGAAACAATAAGTGCTAACATAGCACCCAAATTCAAATACTGCCTAGTTACCTCAGTGGACGTGGAACTATCCTTTTCCACTTATAAAAATATTTTGAGTGATCGAAGACAAATTCTTACTACCGAACATTTGGAACAGTACCTGATTGTTTACGTTTACAAAAGTAACAAAATATTAAATAATTGTTAATTATAAAATTTATCAATTGTTATTCAACTACTTACTAATTGTATGCTGATTTTGAAACTAAAAATTACTATTTTTTTATTATTTAAAGTTGCGTATTTTAAGCGTTTTATGTTGCATTTAATTTGGACTCTATTCATTAGTATTGAATTTGGCACTAGCATTGTTGAAAATGGATGCATTTACTGGTGCAGAATGTGCTCGCTGTATGTTTCAGTTTCACAATTTGCAGTCAGCAACTGCAGTTTAATGTCATTTTTTGTAGAGAGTACGTGGTAGGGAGGAGCCTGCTAGTAGGTATACAATTTACACTTGGCATCAAACCTTCGTTGAAACCGGTTGTTCTGTTAAAAACATACAAAAAATCTCTAGGTTGCCCACATGTCCCTGAAGCTACTGTGAAACAACTTAGAGAAAGTTTGCACTAGTCTAAAGAAAGCAACTTGAAATGCGTCATGTGAAATAGCATTCCACAAACTACTGTTTGGTGCAAAATATGCAAACGATTGCACTTGAACCATACAGACTAACTGTGGTTCATCAACACATTATAGATGATGACAAAGTTGCTCGGCTGCAGTTTTTTGTAAAAATGATGGATAGAATTGCAGACAATGATGTAGTTGTAGACAATGTAATTTTTAGTAATAAGTCAATGTTTCACAATGATGGCCAGGTGGAATACTCATAACTGCCAAATATGGGGTAGCAAAACCCTAATGAAACTTTGCATGCAACACATTTTATGTGCTCTATGCAAACAAAGACTGTATAGCTTGTTCTTCCAGGAGGCAACTGTAAGTGGTATTGTTTATTTGTGTATTCTTCAAAATTCTCTAATTCCTCAGTTAGACGATGATGATCAAAATAAGATGGGTGCCATTACTATCACCAAGACAAGGAACACTACTGCCAAGAAGTTAGGTCCAGTTGATCGTGTATGTCCAGTTGCATAGCTACCTCGCTCTCCAGATTTGAACCTGTGAAATGAAAGTAGCAACCTATTATTGGCTCCTGAATTAGGTGGTTCTGCTCAACCTTTTACATGTGCTTGCACTTAGAAATCCAATGTTCTCGTTTTATCATCTCATTTTTTCCACACATTTCTTTTGAATGTCTGAAATATTGAAAAACATATTCAGCTTTGTGACAGTTTTTTAAGTCGACCCAAATTAATTAAGTTGCGTCTAAATCAGGATGGTATGGTGATAGCTGTAACACATCATGACTCTGCCATCTAATAACATTTAATAATGTACACACTTCAGCACAACCTAATAAAAAATTTTCATCTAACTTAATTCCATTTTATATATAAACTGTAACAATTCTTACTTCGTCTAGTTTGAATGAAGAGCATTTTACACTGGGTGTTGTGGTTTAGTGCATTATTGATAGTAATTTCAGAATTGGGTTCAAGGTTGAGAAGCAGTTTTTCAGTTATCCACTTCAAATAATTGATATGTCTATTTGATTATGAAAATCCAATGTACTCTGGGTAGCTTTCCAATCGTCAACACATTTAGGATGAATTCTTTTTCTCTGCCAGCATGGATTACTTCATTCCTTACTTACTGGAATAATTAGTTCAGTCTTCTAAATCTAAATCCACACTTCTGCAAGAATTTACGTACTGGTTTATGTACTTCCAATTATCTGTACTCATATGCTATTACGTCTATACTGTAAATAAAAAGTAAGTTTAGCCATTGTTTTTGACCCTTGGCGATTCCAGTTCCTGGGAATTTTCCTGGCAGGTTTTGTTTTCCAGGTGGTTTGCATTGCCTTACCAATGTGGTTAATTAAAATCCAACCACCAAAGAACACTGGTGTCTATAGTTTAGTATTCAGATTCCATATAAAACAGCTGCCTTTATAAGGACTCGAACCTTAGAACTCTCAACTTTGAAAATCAGCTGATTTTACGGTGACAATTTAACCACTAGACTAATCCAGCAGATATCTATACAATACTACTATATAAATTTGATGTTCATATTTTGAAGGTTTTCTCAATAAGCTTGAATTGTATCCATATATGTTGTATCACTTTGTCTTGTGAAAAAGAAAATCTTATATTTTTTATTAAATGCTTTTAGTGGCAACAATGAAGGTTTATTTAATAAAATTTACAGAAAGAGCCCACTATTTCAAGTCGGCCAGCTGAACGACTATCAATATGCATCTCATGGATCTACTACTACTATAAACCTTCTACTATGTGGCATCCCAGAGGGTGGGTCAGTCTGTCAGCGGTAGCCAGTTTCCTTAGAGAAATTAAACTTTAAAGTGCATAATTAGTATTACATAATACTAATGCATAATATTGCATAATTAGTAAATTTTTGGTGTCGCTTATTAAAATTGTAAGTGTTTTTCAATACTTTTTATTCTCCTAAAAACCACTCTACTAAAATGGATGGTAGAACAAAAGATCTGAACTCTGAACCACATTCTCTACTACCAAAAAAGATAAAGAAATTAAAAAAAAAAACATTAAGCATAGTAAGCTATATGGGGACTATTCCATAACTGCTGAAGTCCAGTCAACAGGGATTTTTTGCTAAAAATTAGTTGTATTTTTAAATAACTTAATATAATGTATTTTTTTGCTGCATCTGAACTCTAATTTGAAATACCCATGTTCTGATGTCTTATTTTTGCAGTTACGATTTTATGTTTAGGCCCTGTTTTATAGTTTTTATTTCTTATTTAATTATAATTAATTATTATAAGGATACATGAAAGTATCCTTACAGACAACTCAGGATTTTTCTGTACTGTTGTATTTTCTCCTGATGATTCATTGTTTACCGTAATGTTGAATATTGTTTATTAGTTAATCCAGTAAGAATATTTGCAAGTAATAACAGTTCTGATCTTATTAAGGAACAAAATTCTCTAAAGATACTAAAGGATTCTAAACGGGGGTTATAGAATTATAAAAGAAAAATCAGGTTGAATAGTTATGCATAATATGAAACTGCTTGGAACTGTATTTACCTTAAAAAAAATATATATATATTATTCTGTGACAAATTTTGATTCCTCTTGGGCAGATTTACTACTTTTAACAATAAAATCTGAAAAAATCTATGCTTTAGTAAATGAGGATTATCGAAGGAACTTTGACAAAAATACAAAATTTTTGAGATCTTGACATAGAAACGTCTAAAATTATCTGCAATAATATAAAAAATATGGCAGGAAATTTCAGTAATCGAGTAGATAAAATAAAAATGTCTAATATTTCCAGCTCTAAAGAACCAATCAGAACTGAGTGAGGTTTAGGTTTTTGAATTATATTACCTAAAATTAATGTCTTTATTTTCAGATGCAAACAAAAAAAATGTGGAATTTCCAAATGTAAAACTTGGAGAATTTCAAATAGACCATGTCTTCATTTGTCATAAAATCTCTGAGGGAATAATGATTGTTCAAGCCCAAAAAGCAGTGAACATTGATTTGCATTATTACATAACAAAAATAAAAGTAAAGTTTATTGTAAATAGAAAAGGAGCAACTCCCAAAAGTATACAAAAAAAATTAAAATAGAAAAATTAAAATTAAATTTAAAAAAAATACTATCAAAAGATTTAAAAAAAATTAAATATTCCTGTCAGAAATATATCCCAGAAGCAGCGTTGGAGAAGAGCAGGAAAAAACAAGCCTTCTAGCCACAAAAAAGAAACATGGATGGTAGAACAAAAGATCTGAACTCTAAACCACATCCTGTACCACCAAAAAAAATAAAGAAATAACAAAAAAAACATTAAGAATAAGGTATATGCAGACAATTCTATATCTGCTGAACTTACAGTCCAGTCAACAGGGATTTTTTTGCTAAAAAATTAGTAGAGTTTAGGAAAGCATATGCGGTTGTAGATTAGGGGAAGTATAACGTGTTTATATGCAAGTGGACAAAATGGTGGCTGTTTAAAGGTAGTGAAAATTGGTTTTTCAATTTTGTAGGCCAAGGTAAACTTCTTAGGCAAAAACGTTATGAATAAAAGTTGTGGGCATTTGCAGTACCTAAAATGTAAGGCCTTAAACATTGAATTTCATTTATTAGTTACTGCAAAAAAGACTAAAAACCATTAAAAACTATTGTATTTTGCAAAGCCAATATGTATTGCAAAAATAACCTTTTTATTGTTTTTATAAAACAAAATTTTCTTTTATATTCAAGTAAAATAGTAATTAGCAAACATGAAATTCATGTAGCTACCCCAGATTCTTAAGAGCATATATATTGTAAAAAGTAATCTATATGATAAAATTTGCAAAAGAAATAAAATGGGTGTACTCTAAGAAAATGACATGCGAGTACATGTACTGTGTTGACACAGAGTACATGTGTTGACACAGTTGTAGATATTTTACCATCTTGACAACTATTTTATGTGTTGGCAAAAGAGAAAGAGAGGGTTCAGTTTGTTGGATTTTCAGTGTCAAAGAAACAGGCTTTTACAGGTAGTGTATATAGTTCCTCCCTTTATACACAGATGTACGTAAAAAAAATTGCTTGAAATCATTGCAATTTCAAATCATTGTGAAATTGTCTTTTATGAAGTTACAATTTATTTATACTCAGAGTATTGTAATTTAATTTCACCAGGAAAAATATGTTTGCAGTCATCTTGCGTTGCCAATTTAGTGGCTTGATTTATTATGAGGAGTGTTAAAAAGAATTTTAATATTTATAAAAAAAAATTACTTATTCTTCTATATTGATATTGTCCCATTAGTCCATCGATGCCTTCTTTGGGGTCCGTAGAGTCATTCATTCACATTGGGGGTTGAATTATCGTACCATGTGTATTCTTTACAAAGGTGTCTGTGAGGCTATAATGTTGTACGCTGCACAACATTACGCTTGTTTACAATTCTAGTTCTATAGAGACCTACGAGCCCAGCGTCTTCTATTGTTAGCTCTTGGTGGTTACAGAACTGTCTCGTGAGAGGCAGTCCCTGTGATTGCTGGCTTAAAACCCATTGATATTTTGGCTACGGAACATAGCCAGCCTTCTAATGTCAGGGTGTATGCGAGAAATTGAAGACTAAGGTTTTGACTTGGCAAGCTAGGTGGAACGATTCTTCTACTGGTCGATACATGCATGGTATTTTTCCAAATGTTAGGGAGCAATTAGCTGGGTTTCCCCCAATCAGTATATAACTCAGTTTCTTTTGGACATGGTGGTTTTAGGGATAGTCTAGCTAGGTTTAGGTTGGTTGACTCCGGCTGTTGTCCGGACTGTAGGGTTGATGACACTGTGGACCATGTCTTGTATGTCTGTCTCCGGTACGAAGCTGAGCGTACCAGAATTGTTAGGGAACTTGAGAGAGTAAACTCATTTGATCTGCGAGTCAACTGGAGGACTCTCAGAGGTTGGACAATTGTGGCTGGCTTCCTAGGTCCAGACTGTTGTCCGACTGTACTGATGGGCATGGGATACCATGCAGCCATGAGGTGTAGTGGCATTTTGACCAGGGCAAATTAGAATGAGCAAACGACACTGTTGGCGGGATAGCGACTGCATTGCTGAGGGCATGGGATACCATGCAGTCATGCGGTGTAGCAGCATCTTAACGATGGTTTATAAATCACCGATGCAAATATCTACCGAGGCATTTACATTGGTAGCATCTTAACGAAGCCAAGCTTATTACTATGAGATGTAAAAAGTCAGAGGGCGATTTATTACGACTCCTATTACAGCCCAACAGGGTAAGGAAAGGTGGGAGGGAGGGTGTGGCGACTGGAATGTCACTAGACAGGTGTCTTCCCCTACGGGGTTGGGATGTCCCCATTAGTCACTCAGAGTTGTGACATGCTTATGGCAGGATGTTTTCCAATCCTTAAAATATTTGTAGAAAGTATTTTCTGGTTCTTCAGGAAACTTCCATTGGGATGATTAAACCTTTGTTTCAATATCATAACCATACATTCATGTTTTATCACATGTTTGGATAATTTTGACTCATCAGTGATATTACTAATAATTTTTCTATTATTGCTTTTGTTGAAAATTCAACAGTTTTGGAACAAATTGTTATTCATTTCATACCCAAAATGTCTGTCAAAATTATTCACAAGAAATTTTCACCTCTTCAGCAACTTCTTTAAAAGTGATTTGACAATTATTGATCACGATGTCCTTTATTTTATTTATCTGTTGATTGTGTATTAGGACTTCAAAACTATTTTTTGTTGTCTTCACAACCATCTTGAAATCATTTTTGTTTGACCTTGGACATTTCTACACTGCTCTGTTTCATTTTTAATGTATATCCTTTATTCCATCATTTTCAAATAAAAAAACTGTCATTTATAACAATCATCTGATTTACTTAGCTATGAAATTTGAACTAAATCTAAAACCCTTGAAAATATTAATTAAATTATAGATAGTATTGCCACTGTGTGAGAAAAGATGAATCAATTGAAAAGATATGGTGTTAGGAATTAAAAATCCTCATTGTTGTTTGATCACTCCTATTTAAGATTCTCCCACCAATTAAGTTGGTATTGTTGGGGGGGGGGGGGGGAGAAATCTGCTAGCTAATAAGTTATTAAAAACAGGTTACCTGCTTTTGTCAAAATGTAAGTCTGTAGAGTTACTTTGTACATTTATGTACTCAACAATCTTTCTCACCATCATGAATAAATAACTAACATGAATTAGATGAGTCCATGAATGTTAGATAACTCATTGCCAAGCATTATGTTGGCAGTATTTTGCTTTCTTCCTAAATTTGATATTCACTTTGTTTTTTCTAGTAGTCTGTGCTAAACATTTGTAGGGTTTTCTTTCATGGGTAAATTTGAAACTTAAATAACTTCATATTTAAAAAAATATATGAATGAATGAATTAATTTTTGTATTGTTCATTACTTTATTTATTTTTTGTTTGTTACAGTGAATGTAAGGATTCTCTGTGAAGTCATCAAAGTCATTTTAATTTGTGTTTTTGTGTCAGTGTTAACATTATTTTTTAACATTTAAAAATTTTTAATTTTTTAAAATCAGAATATTAATACAAAAATATTTTATATACCATTGTACTTTTGTTTTTATTGTTTGAATATTTGTTCTATATGATTTCAATACAGATGTGATTTAAGTTGAAATTTTAATTTAATTTTTTAATTACTATCTGCTGCATTTTAAATGTCTCATTAAATTCAGTATTTGTTTTACTACAATAAAGTTATACATGAACTTTTTTTTTATTAAATGTAAAATTAATTACAATATTGTGTATTATAAGTTATTAGATTTATATTCTAATTTATATTTAAATATAACAAATAATTAATATATTCTATAATGTATAAATGTCTCATTTAATTACTCCTCATATGAAAAATTATCTGTTTATATAATTATATTAATGTATAACATTTGTGCATTATTGTGAATGCCATTTTAAACTATGATACATTGGTTGTAGTATCCTTTAATTTGGGATACAGTTAATTTCATAATTGCCATAACATTGTCAGTTTCAGAGATGTATGTACAAACCGTAAAATAATAATAATTGATGAAATATGCTGTTAAAAATTTAAAATTTAAGTATTCTACATGGTAAAAATTAACCAATTATGTAACAAAGACTGGTATTTGAATGAAGCCCCCCTCACAGTGATAAGTTGAAAATAGTTATTTTAAAACCTTACACATTTTCTTTTTTATCTGTCTCCATATCTTGTTTATTAAAATGAATAGCGCAGATTCACACCAATAGTTATTTCTGTAATGATGACTGTTGAGACCATGGAATGATATTGAGGAACCCAAAGTTGAGATTTTGTATCTTTATAACTTAAATTTTCATTGGTATTTTCCTTCCTTTTCATTACTGTTTCCTTTAGTATAGACCAAAGTATGCTCTGAACATTAAATATATTTTATTTTATACAAATTAGTGTGATTTGGGTTTAAAGTTGATATCTTTGGAAACTAGGAAGTAAGTTTCTGCAAATCTCAAAGAAGTTAAAAACTGGCTAATTCATCTACACAAAAAAATATGAAAAATTCTAAAAAATAAAATACTTTGAGCTTTCAACTCTAAATCGTGGAATTATTTGTTTGTGAATGATGTATTAAGAAGTTCCATGACTAAAGACTGTAGGCAACTTGACATGACAGTCATGTTCAAGAATAACAAGAACTCATGTTGTGCTTATGAGTGAAATGAGGAGTAACACGGGAGGATAGATCCTAAACAGATTTATATGACTGACTAATCTCTTGTATTTTGATGTTTTTGTGACTGGTATTTCAGTAATTTACAGTCAGGCTTCTGAGTTATAAAATTACTTATGTAATTTTTTTTTTTAAATTGTATGATATGTTAATGCTACAGTGGACCAAGTCCGGGGAAACTCGTAAAACTGAGAAATTTTAGTGTACTGTTACATTCTACAGTTTAATTTGATCAATTAGAATATCTATTCAGTTATTTGCTGGTGTAAGCTTTAACTACTTGGATTAGCACTGATTGTTCATAAATGTTAAACAGTTACATATAATAGATTATTTGTTGAAAATGTATTTGACTGTAAGAACATATTATGTGATAATATAAAGCATGATGGCTGGGTGTAGAGTTGTCACTTTTTAAATTGAACTGGCCTAGTGATCTCTCAAGGTCTGATTGCTGCTCTAATTAACTTTACTGCCAAATTGACTTTAAAAACTAAGTCAAGTTAAACTGTTTGTGAAAACAGTTGTTATTGTGGTTTAGATTTCTTGGGTAATGATTGTGATATTGATTTTGTGTGTTTTAGTTTTTCATATCTTTTTTTTTAAGTTTTATGAATATTTTTTTATTCGCTGCTCATTTGTGGTATGGTTTTTTGACATATTAAATTTATTGTATTAAAAGTATCATATCATGTATGAAGATTGTAATTTAGGAATGTTGATTTTTTTAATGTATATTTAACATTTGGCATTAACTTTAATTTTATATATAATAAAGATATTTAATAAATTGTGATTACACCAGGATACACTGACTAAAAAGTCTTGTACAATTACAGGGTTCCTAAAGATACAATGATACTAACTCCAATCAACTCTTCAACTGGTAGATTGTATAACGTAAACCAGTTTTGAGTATAAGCTGTGTGTACATTGTTTTATCAAATAATAACATTACTGAAATATATATATGTCTCATTTTTACATTACTTTATCATTAAATGGTAATAGTATATTATATAAAAGGTCGATAAATAAATATACATTGTAAGGGTTATTTTATTTACGACTGCTGGGAATGATTTCTATCATTACAATGCATGTTTCATTATGTTTGTAACAATTTTATCTTAGTCTGTTTCTGGATAATGTTGAAAATGTTCATCTTCAACTATGCAGTGTATGGGTTGCTCCTGCAGATATTTTATGTCAAGTAACAAAAAAAAAAAGAAGAGATCTGAAATAGTAAGATAAGGTGTGTTCTTGGAAGGTTTAATCTTATAAAAATGATTTTTGTTACCAAAACATTTATGTAGCATCTCTGTAATAGAAATATGATAAAGAGTAAAACCAAAGACATGCTAATCTTGCATCAAAGGAAAGAATTGTTAAAAAAAAATTGTGTTATATTTATTCATTTAGACATTTAATATAAAAATATCAGTTTCATTATTTGGAAATTGTGCATTAATTTTGTTTGGAGAGTGAAGAGGGGTCCTAATAAATAAATAGAATTATGTAGATTATGTACGATATCTAATGTTTCTGATTATTAACATAATCATTAAGGTTGAACAAAATCTATGAAAAACATATTTAAAATGCCAATCTTACCTCAAATGAAGTTATTAACCGATTAACAGCCAATGGTGCATAAACAAACCTTTTGATAAATATTTTTTATTTCTACAAGATTTTTGCACTTTGTAAATTTGCCTTTATTTTCTAAGGTGTTGGCAAAAAAAGATTATATGGTAATAGGTTTTTAATTAACAAGTTTATTTGCATATCAACATACTGTATTTTACAAGATCATGTAAATCCTTCTGTATAAGGTATATATAAAGATCGTGATATGCTTGTTAAAATATTTCTATTTTATTAGCTTATTTAAGTGTTGCTTTTATTAATCCATTTATGAGAATTATGTATTTTGAAAACTGGTTGTGAAAGATAATGGTGTAATGATGCACCTTTGCCTTATGGAGTGATGAGCTAGGTGTGCAACATGTTATTCTTACATTACAAATAATAACTTAGTAAATATGATGATGAAGTAGCGTTTACTTTGTGATACCTGTACTATATATTTAAAACTGTCAATTTTGTTTAATTGAGGTATAAGAATTAGTTAAAATGTGGAATTTCAAAATACCATTAATACTTGAAGACTTGCATTACATTTTAGAAGAAAATTTAATATTTGACAAGCAACTGCCATCTATGCAACTTACATTCCATCTAAAGTTGATGAACTTACTGACGAAGAAATTGATGAAAATTGGCTGGTCCCCTTCAACAGGTATATAACCAGTATAGCAGCTTCATTTGCATACTGAAAAAGACATTGATGTTCAAAAATTCAGTTGCAGAAAAAACCAAAAAATTGTGAACCTAAAAAATACATTCCAAATTGGAAGAAAATTGAACCAGTTTTTAAAAAATAGTAAATTTGTGGCTATAGTGTTTATAGAGAATAAACTGGCAGGAAAATTGCCCTTTGAAATATTTTTCCTTTATTTATATAAGGAATTACTGAATATGATTTTAGAATTTAATACCAGATAATCATGGTTTTTCCTTAAAATAGTGCTATACTAAAAAGGTTTATTGCAGTTTCATTATTGACTGGTTATTCATACCTTACCTTAAACAGATATGTATTGGAGTAAGAATGAAGATAAGGGTGATCAAAGTGTGAAATTCAACGAGTGAAACCTGCATCTTTCAGATAAATTACTTGACAACAAAGATAAGTTTAAAGAATATTTTTTTTATCACCCTTACTTTTAAATAAATTACGCTTCAAAAAGAAATAAGGGAAAATATAATTAAAATCTGTAAAATTTATAATTTTGCATGACGATACCTGTGTTAGAATGATTTCGCTGATGCTTTTCTTTTATAAATAGCCTCAGGCACATCCCGAATTAATGTCCAACAGTAATCGGCTAGCATGTTAGTATTCCATTTCCCTTCAAAGCGGCTTTCATCACCGAAATGTCTGTAGAAACGTTCATCGTGTTCATCACTTAAGTCTCCGAGGTTGTCCAGGAAAAATCCAGATTTGAGTGGAAGAAATGTATTTTCAAAGACATATTACATCCCATAGCTGTGTATGAAGTAAAAAAAGTTAATAATATTGTGATAATTGTTGGATATTTGTTTGCCGAGAAAATGTTTGCAAACATCTTTAAATGAAGCCCAACCTGCACTTTCTACATTATTTAACATTATGTTAAATACATCATCTTTGACCAACTTTCTTATTTGAGGACCAAGAAATATTCCTTCTTTAATTTTCCCTTTACTTACATTTGGAAATTTCTGCCCGATGTCCAAAAATTCAGGACTATCCTTCATTGCTGTTACAAAATTTTTCATTAGTCCTAACATGATATCGAGAGAGGGTAAAAATATTTTTTTGGGTTCAACTAAGGGCTCATGAACAATATTTTTCCATTTGGAGTTAAGTTGTCTCGTTTCTTCCAATCTTTGGTAACATAATGTTTATCCCTAGCTCAGCTGTCTCATTCGCAAAGAAAACATGTACTTAGTATAGCCTAACAAAATAGTTATCACTTTCAAATCACCACATATTTCCAGCTATGTTTTTTATAATTTATTTTTTCAATAACATCTTTCATCACATCATATGACTCTTTCAAACTAATACCACAAGTGATTGGTATCGAATGATATTTGTTACCATTGAGTAGTAGAACCACTTTTAAACTATACTTGCACGAATCTATGAGACTGCGCCAGTCCTCAGGTTTATGAACTTGTTTTAAGTGCAACATAAACTCATCTATATTTGTGCAATAAACCAAATTATTTTCATCAATAAAGTACTGAGAAAATTCTTTTTGTCAGCTTCAAAAGCCAGAAATTTTTGTACTTTTTTGAAGTAATTCCAACCTTGCAGTCTTGATCCTAATAGTTTAGCTTGAGTTTTTGATAAATTTAAATCCCTAACCAAGTCATTTAATTCACCTTGTGATAAAAGATGTGGCTTATTTGAAGATGATTCAAAATCATTGTTTGTTGTCTTTTTCAGTAGTGCCTGATTCTTCATCGCTGCTTTCAAAACATACATTCATAGGTGGTTCAGGAACTGGAATAATTTCACTGTGAGTTACAGACCTGATTGCAGATTGCAATTGTTGGGAAACAAATGAATCCCACTTCAGTTCAATTGTATAAACACTTTATTCAAAAACATCCTATATTAACTGAATTGAATTATAACTTAATTGAACTGAATTTTGTATTGTATTGTATTAACTATTTTAACCCTATTATGTGTTATGTTAAATATATTAATTCCACATCTGAACTGGCCCGTCAGCTGTACGTGTTATTTCATTAATTGTACGCAGAGCAGCACTCAACAACACAACATTCCACCCACCTTGGAAACATTGACGTTTTCAAAACTTAAATAGTTTAAAAAAATTGAAATTGATTATAAAACAATTTTGTGATTAACCAGTTACAAAAAAAAATTAACAAAGTAAAAACATAAAAACCTCATATACCTGAAATGCAAATATCATTTAAAGGTTCAATACAACATATTAAAAAGTCATTCTAAACTGGGGGAGAGCATAACTTGGTTATACTCAGTTTAAGTGTCTGTGTTTTGGTCTGACTGACTGTATTCGCTCAACTGGTAGATCACCCATTTGCTGTTATATGAATCTTGGCTTAGCTCTAAAACAGGTTATGTATTCACAAACTATTTGTTTTGCAAGTCTACGGCCATTGACTGGCCAAAACTTTAATCTAAGAGGTGCGAGTAGAGTTTGCGGTCCGCCATGCAATTGTCCTATGTGTTCTTGCCTCGCGATGAGCCTTGTTAAATGACTGTTGTAAGGCAATAGAATTGGATGCCTTTGAGCGTAAGTTAAATCAGAATTTTTAATTCTATCGCCCACCCTGATGACCTCATTGTTGTCAATAAATAGGGACTGCGATAATAGTTTGCTGGATGTTTCTAATTTTTTGCCATTTCTAATATTCCAATTATCTTATATTACAATCAGTAGAAGATGATGCTATCCAAGCAAAAACAATTTTGGAATCTGACCAGTAATGTTGATTGACGGCCTTAAACTTTAATGTTGTGGTTGTTTTTTGTGTCAATTCAGCAGCTAGAGTGGCACCACACAGCTCTAATCTTGGTAAAGTCAACCTTTTGAGGGAAGCCACTCTGGATTTTGAGCACACAAGTATGACACTGATATTGCCTTGATTATCTTCACTTCTCAGGTATACATAGGCACTGTATCCTCTTTCTGAGGCTTCAGAAAATGTGTGCATTTGCAAGTCGCAATCTGCAGAAGCATTGATGTAGGGTTGAGTGCAGTAAATGAATTCCTAATTCTGAGCCATTCGTTATGGATGTGAAGTGGAACACTTTCGTCCCAGCTCAGCTTTAGCTGCCACAGATCCTGGAAGAGAATTTTCGTTGTCAGCACAACTGGCCCAATTAAACCTAACTGATCAAAAATTCTTGGAAATAATTATTCTTTTGCTAACATGTTTAGGAGTGGTACTGTAAAACAAAGTGAATGTATCTGCTTGTGGATTCCAGCGCAGTCCTAACGTCTTGACAGAGTCGTCATGAGTTATATCATAAGTTGACTTAGTCTCCACTTGATCATAAGACAAGTTTTGTAATAACCTTGAATCATTTGCACACCACTTTCTTAGCTTAAAACAACCTCCTTTCAGGATTTTTAATAATTGAGTCTGTATTTAGAGCGCTTCAGTAATAGAGTCTGCGCCTGTCATTATGTCATCCACATAAAAATCTGTCAGGGCGGCTGAGGCTACTTAAAGAAGTGAATGCTGAAAATCTATTGCAAGCTGTTGTACTGATCTTGTAGCTAGGTAAGGTGCAGACGCTGTTACATATGTGAGTGTCAGTAACTTGAATACTTCTAGTGGTTCAGCAGGATCCTTCCTCCAGAAGATGAACTGTAGGTTTGTCTGTTGAGGATTAACTAATATTTGCCAGTACATTTTTTCAATGTCTGCAGTCATTATAAATTTAAGTTTTCTAAAGCATGTGATAATTGAAATTAAGTCGTCCTAGACTACTGGACCGACTTTGAGCATTCATTAAGCGAGACACCTGTATCTGTTTTGGAGGAAGCATCGAAAACAACCTGAAGCTTGGTTGTTGAACTGTCTTGTGTTATAACTGAATGATGTGGAAGGTAGTAAGTAGGGTTGACAATCATTTTCTCATCAATTGCTTCCATATGACCTAAACTCTTGTATTCTTCCATGAACTCTTATGTATTGCTCCCTTAGAGCTTCATTTCTTCCTAACCGCTTCTCAAGTTGATAGAATCTCTTGATTGCTGTATCTGGAATTTCCTAGTGTTGTCATGTTTAGTCTTGTAGGCAATGTCATAATAAAGCGTCCTTCCTGATTTCTTGTTACATTATGCATAAAGTGATTTTCACATGCAGCATCTTCTCCGGTAAAAGGGGTTACGCTATTTCTGTAACCGTTTCTTCAATTGACCAAAATGATTGCAACTGCTTGTCAATATCACTAACGGTTGTTTGACAATGAGTTTCAACATTAATGGATGCTGAATTTGGCAAGGAACCAGAAATGATCCAACCAAATGTAGTTTTCTGTAGCACAATACTGCTATTTTTGAGTCTAAATTGACCCTGACACAATAAATCAAAGAAAATTTCTGCCCCAATTAAAATGTCAATTCTTTGAGGCCGATTAAATAAAGGATCATCTGCCAACACAAAATTTTGCAGAAGTTTCCAGTCTGAAGTGTTAACCCTTGTGTTTGGAAGCAACTGCGTGATTTTTGGTAAGACCTTAAAGTCAAGCTCAGTTCTAAAATTTGAATTCCTGGATTTTATTTCGCACTTACACAATGCTGGGCAGTTGTGTTATTGGACCCAACGCCGGTTATAGATGTTTCAGCCTTTCTCTTAGGAAGTTTGAGTTCCTGAGAAAGAGATTGACTCATGATGCTGATTGAGGACCCTGAGTCAAGCAGTGCACGGCATGTAATGAAATGACCAAATCTGTCTAATATTTCTATTATGGCAGAGGATAATAAGATCTGTTTTTGAGATATATGTTTTTCAATAGTGAGTGACAATTTTGACATTTTTACCTGGTATTTGGTTTGGATTGTCACTTGGTGTAACTACACGGATTAATTCTGCCTTAGTATTAGACGTCGATGGATGTAAAAGCGAATTGTGTCTTTGAGAGCATATTTTACATGTGCTGATTAGCTTGCAATCCTTTCTCATGTGTCCAGGTCACAAACACTTGAAACATAAGTTAAACTTCTTTATGTGATCCTTTTTTTATTTAAATTCATTTCTATGAAGGTAGGACAGTTAAATATTTTTTACACAAGGAATATTTTGAGTAGCTAAGAAAGTAGGTTTGCTACTTGTAATGTTAGGATTATAGCTCTTTCATTGATGGGTATTTTATAATTGAGATGACCTTGAATTTGTGTACCAAAATTTTCCTTTTCACACTACTATTGGCTATTGCCTCTAATATGTGATGCTTATCTAGAAACTCTGTGAATTCTTTAAAGGTTGGAATTTTATTTGGTATGGCTGCCATTCCTTGTATTGTAATCTAGTTTAGAAGACAATACATGGATTAATAAGGAATCCCAATGTTCTATTGGTTGTTTCAGGTCAGAAAGCGCCTTTAAGTGGGCGGTTGTATTGCCAAAAAGATGCCTAAGGGAAGAACTAGCTTCCCTTTCAGTATTTAGCTGATCAAAAATTGCTTTAATGTGTCGTTCAACAATAACTCTTTTGTTTTAAAATGTGCTAACTAATAAAAATCGCACGTCCTTATAACTGTGAGAACTTAGGTCGACTGCATCTATTATTTTTGCAGCGGTACTTCCCTTAAGAGATTGACGGAGATAGTATAATTTGTGAACATCATATATCAGAGTATTTTTGCCAATGATTGCCGTGAAGAATTCCTTGTATGGATTCCAGTCTTCAAACAAACTGGAAAAGGTTGGAATATCAAGCTGCGGAAGCCTTACTTGAGGGACTGTGTAAGGTTCCTTCACAGATGGAATGTTAGCAGTGGAAAAATCGTTACTGTTGTTTGCGGCAGTGAGAACAACTGCTTCGGCTTTACTGATAATATAGAATTTGTCTTCAAATTCCTGTCTTTCAACCTCCAAGTCTAAGGGTTCGGTTGGATTGCTTTCAATAAAATAATCCTCAATTTGTTCCTGAATGCTATTAAATTCTACAGTTAAGTTTTTCATTCTTTCTAATCTTATTTGCAATTCAGCCTATAATGACCGATTGGCTTGAAATCTTGAAAAAATGCTTTAAATCTTGTTGCCTTTATACGGCCCCGTTGGGCAATCAATAAATCAGGTTTTGCCATTTGAGTTGTATCGTGTTGACATAAGTGAAGAATAACAATGATAACAATCATAAAAGAATAATAATAATAATGATCTAAAATTAAATTAAGTATTGAGCTAATTTATGCTAGAAAATTCCACTGATGTATACAGTTGATATTAAAAAAAATAAGGTCTATAATAGTTACATGAATACATAAATAAAACTAGATTATTCTCTTGCGAATGATAACTTGAAAATTCCAAACATGGGAGTCGTCGCAACAATCATGGGTTTTGGCACCAAATAATGTTCGGGAACAAATGAATCCCACTTTAGTTCAATTGTATAAACACTTTATTCAAAAACATCTTGTATTAACTGAATTAAATTATAACTTAATTGAACTGAATTTTGTATTGTATTGTATTAACTATTTTAACCTTCTTATTATGTGTTATGTTAAATATATTAATTCCACATCTGAACTGGCCCTTCAGCTGTACGTGTTATTTCATTAATTGTACGCAGAACAGCCCTCAACAACACAACAGCAATGAAGGATATTTTACTGCTTGTTTAGAATTTTTATAAATTCCAGTCGCCCTTGTGAAACAAAAGTAACAATCGATTACTTGATCCTTTGGTTCACACCAAACCATAGGTACAACAATTGGTAAAGCCTTCCATGTACCTTTCAGCCATCCTCTTAAATATACAGAACAATTGGTGCATACTATATGAGTAGCCCACATCTTATCCTGATCACCAGTTTTACGCTGAAAGTACAAATGATATGCTTTTTTAATTAAAGATGAAATGTTTTTTCTATTTGATTTTATGGTAAACTCACCATGTAGAACAAAAGGCATCTACATCATTTACACAATTTCGAGGCATTATGACACTGCACTGTTAACAAACTTAAGACAGCAATAAGACTGAAGAAAATTAATTCATTCTTAAATCCAGTGCTTAATACAGACAACACAGCTGTGTTTTCAGCTACATGTTTTCACTTGCATGGACATGAAGGTTCACTCTTCAGCATTAGATATGATCTCATAATATGTAACCATGATATGATTTAATTCTTTGTCTTATATTGTTTATTTATAGCTTACAAATTATGTTAACAAAGTTAAACATAATATAATATAGGAGCTTAAAATGCTAACTATGCGTTGAAATATTAACAATATCCTTTAATTAAAATTAAAAATTTTTTTTAAATTATGGCTGATAGAAAGATTTTGTGTTCATATTCGTTATCAGCATTAAAGAACAGATTAAAATTGTGTATCATATGTTAGGAAACAAAAATTATGTTTATCAGTGTTATCTTTGATAAAGAGTGAAGAAATAAAAATAACATGAAGAATTGCTGAGAACGAAGAAAAAATAAAGATTATTTTCCTTCAGCATCAATGACAACCAAGAGTTGTCCATCAAAAAACAGTTTGCTAGAAGATGTTTGTTATGATCAAATATGGCACATTATTTCAGAGCATGTGAAAAAGCTAGACTAAGATGTAAGCTTTGCAAAAACTATACAATTTTTTCTGTGTATAAAATATAAAGTGTACCTATATTGTAACTGTATTACTTTCAGTTTAATAATGTGTAATATAGATTGTTCATATGTCTTATATTATTCAGAAAATGACATTTTTTGCCAAAGGTGTGCAAATGAACCATTTTATTCCTGAGTGGTTATTGATTTTTGTTTTGTTGATATGAAAATATTTCTACCTTTAATATAATTACACATAAAATAAAGAGTTTATTTAGAAAAAAAATTGTATGTTTATGTCTGGCAGTTAATGAGTTAAACTATCAACAATAGTCAAATGTTGTAGCATATTTGGCAGGAATTAGTTCTTGGAAAACCGTTTCAGCAATCTCCTTGGTAATATGGATTGAACATATTCTTTTATGTGCTTAATTTCCTCTGGTACATATGAACACATTAAGTAACTCTCTTGAAATCATGTTATTGCTCTGTTAATTCAAGGCTGAACTTAAAACATTTTTTTATAGTTTTCTGAATTTTTCAGCCTTCAGAAAAAAAATTTTGTTAATGAATTTAAGAATTTACCTGTGTGTAATTTTTCACAAAAACTCACATCTCACTCATGGTTTTCTCCATCTTGCTACTGGTGCTTTTAGATCAAGTCCTGTCCTAGCATACTTGAGAGCGGTGAACCATCATTTTGGGATAAATGTGACCAACTTCTACCATCTTACTTTGCCTGTCTTAAAAAGCAACCAAATCACCCGGCTGTAACCGCAGTTCATGCAAATCCTGATTTACAAAGATATGAAGATCATTCACATTATACATACCCAGTGGTTACTACAGCTTTTAAACATTGACATACCTTCCATTTTTCCAACGTATCTCTGTTCATATCCTCCGTAGAGAATCAACGGTATAAATTTTATTTTTGATCTTGCCATATTCAAGAAACAATGAACACATCTGTTGTCTTTCAAAAAAGTTTTCACTATATTCTCCAAAATAAACCCAGACGCAGTAGTATACACAAATGAATCAAAACAGAATGATACTGTTGGATGCGCATTTATTCTTAATAGCAGAATCTTTATGTTTGGTCTGCTTAATATTACAGGTATATTGAACTGTACGCTCTCAATAAGACATTAAATATCGTTAACCCAAAATACCATCATATCCTTATTTGTAGCGACTCGTGTAGTGCACTCAGCTTTGGAAGATTTCTACTCTAGATATCCTTTGGTCACTGAAATCTATAATGCAATCGCCAAGTTAAACCATCGCAACACACAAATGAGTTTCTGTTTGATTTCTAGCCACAGGGGAATTCCAGGTAATGAACGTGCAGATTCTGCTGCTAAAGACACATGTAATCGACCTTCTTTCACCACTCGTGTCGCTACTTCTGACTTTATTAATTGTATAAAACAGTCTTTTTGTGCAAAGTGGCAAGGTGACTGGACGGCTACCATTGATAACAAACTTCAGCACATTAAAGATACTGTGTTGCCATGGGACTCCTCATGCAGAAAAATTTGTTGTGAGGAAGTGGTTTTCTATCGATTACAATTAGGACGTACCAGTCACACAAGTACCTGATGTCAGCAGGACATGCACCCCTATTCGCACGATTCAACTGCCGCATGGCTGTGCGCCACATACTTGTGGATTGCATATGTTACGCGGCTTTGCATCATAAATTTAAATTACATAAAAACATTTGCCAAATTTTAGGCAATAAGGAAATTTTAGACCAGGCGTTGCTATTTTTACGAAGTGTTAATATTTTACACAAAATTTAAAATTGTGGTTTATTTTTTTTATTCTAGTGGTGAAAAATTACTGTAACGTTTTTATTTTTCTGTTCATTTAATTTTTATTTATTTATTTATTTTTTTTTCTGTATCTGAGATGGGACTTTTTACACTCCTCTCAGACTTTGTTAAATTTATTGATTTTTATTTAAATTTCATATATTTTTTGTTTCCTTTTAAGTAAATGTTACCATATTAAGTTTCCCACTGTGATATTAGTTATACATTGTTTAATTATATTAGTTGTAATTTTTGTTTTATATTTTATCTGTATTATTAATTGTAAGTTTTAGCTTCTTAAATATTTTAGTGGGTTTAGTTTTTATGTTAATTTTTTTTAGTTTTCCTGTTATTCGAGTTGGGGCTGTGTACAACCTCTTGGACTTTTTTAAACTTTTTATTTTTAGCTAAATTTCGTATTTAGTTTTAAGCTTACATTTAATATTATTTTTACAGCTGTGATATTAGTTTTAAGTGTTTTTTAAAAATATATTTTTAATTGTGATATTAGTTGTAAGTTTTTGATTAATTTTTTTAGTTTTCAGACAGTTTTTTTTTACTATTTATTTTCTTTTATAAAATTTTATTCCGGGCGATGATAACATCAAAGCGGTTTTTTGCCCACCAAAAACACAAACAAAAAAAAGGTAATATTTGAGTCTCTACTCCAGGTTCAGTTTTACCAACCTTTTATAGATTAAATAATCATGTAGAACTATCTCTTACACATAGACTCATTGTAGGTCAAAATTTTATGTATTCACAGCAGTCTATTCCTAAGTTTAAGAGCTGTAAAATAACGGGTCACCTATTTGAAAACAAATGTACTATAGTTTAAGAATATAAATGTATTTCGCTAATTGCAATTAATCCATTCTAGAGAACATCTCGATGCTGTTGACCATGAATGAAGAAACAGGCACATATGAAATACATAACACATTTTAATTTTAGAAAAAGGTTTAAGCTAAAGTTCTAAATCTAATAATTCTAAGTAGTAAATACTTGTGTATACCACAAAAATAAACAATATGAGATTGTTATGCTTATATGCATGAAAAAAATAAATAGAATGCCACCAATTAAACTTTAATTTAATTTGTTTCAGTTTAAACAATAATTTAATTATTTTTTTAAACATCGAAAAAAAAATTAGATTTTACACACTTCACTATTTACAAGTTGATATTGAATATGTATTACATAATCAGTATTGTTTTAATTTCTATAACTCTTCATCAATTGGTATTCTGCCTGGCGCAGGTCCATCATGCCAAAATTGTCTTCTTCCATTTTTGTTCTATGCTTTCTCCTTTGTCACCTTGTAGTTAACAATCTTCACCTTATCTATTAACTTAATTCTCACTTCTTTTCTTCCTTTCCCCTTCTTTTAAACCTTCCATTGCAGTTTGTCAAGATTGTACTTTCTCTAACCAATTCCCTTTTCAGTCATGTATTTCCTGCCTAATGTTCTTTTTTTCTTCATTCGTGTTCATTACTTCCTCATTTGTTACTTAATGCATCCATCTTATATTTTCCATCCTCCAAATCTATATCTCAATCCAGCCCATCTTGCTCTTCCTCATTGTTCATTTTTACTTCCATACAAGAAATTCCATACAAAACATTTGGCTAACCTCTTCCTTAACTAAGTCCAGACTTTTACTAATAGTAATAATAATAATTACCTATTCTTACTGAAGGCTTCCTTTGCCATTGCTATCCTTCTTTTATTTCCATTGCGCTCTTCCTGTTCTCTCTCATAATACCTGTAGTATCCAAATACCTATAATTTTTTGTGTTTTTATTCTTCCTTCGCTTGTCCACACCTCTAATTCCTTTTTGTTATTTACTTCCATAACTTTAGGTTTTTCTATATCTATTTTCACTCCATTTTTTTTTATTCCTTCCTGCAGGGCTGTTAACAATGTTTGAAACATATGTGCCATCTGATAGAATTACCATGTCAATTAATCTTATGCATCTTATTTTTTGTCCTCCTATATGTATTCCTTCTCTTCTAATACATCATAATTTCAGTGTTGAACAGTGCCTGTGAGAGTCAGCTTCCTTGCTTAACACCTCAACCTAGACCCACCCAGCAACAGAACAATAGAAAATGCCTTTAGCTAGGCAATTCTTCTTGTTTAAGGAGCGGTACGTAGTTGCAATTCAGGAATCTGAAATTAGATGTTGTTTATTTCTTTTAAGCATGAAGTAGGGAATACGTTTTAAGTTTTATAACGAAGAATTTGGTTGGTTAGTGCCACTGTAACTGATTGGACAAATTCTGTAAAGAACTCTGTGCGAACATTTTACTCTGTAATCCAGTAATAATAGGGGGGAATGGTCTGAACGTGGAAACAGACATTTTCAAGGCGATTATACAATGTGGAGACGATTTACCCTAAGCAGTAGATGTTTGCACTCACCGGGTTGGTCTAATGGTGAACACGTCTTCCCAAATCAGCTGATTTGGAAGTCGAGAGTTCCAGCGTTCAAGTCCTAGTAAAATCAGTTATTTTTACACAGATTTGAATAATAGATCGTGGATACCGGTGTTCATTGGTGGTTGGGTTTCAATTAACCACACATCTCGGGAATGGTCGAACCGAGACTGTACACTTCATTTACCCTCATACATATCATCCTCATTCATCCTCTGAAGTATTATCTGAAAGTTAATTACCGGAGGATAAACAGAAAAAAAAGAAGTAGATGTTTGCGGGAATTTCATTAAAACAAAATAATTTTTCGTATATGCGGTCCCCGATCGAATGAAAGAAACGTTCCTTAATGTTATAAGTATTACAGTGCATTAGACCTGCGATGAACGTAATTTCCGATGTTGGCGAATTTACGATGATGATACCAATGTATAAGGTTACAATTTTACACATCAAACTTTCAAGATCCAATTACCGAGGCTCACACAAACATAGTGGAGTTAGTGGGCAGCAGCGAAAAGTCAGAATTGCAAGGAGTGTGGTCCATCTAGATCTACGCTAGAATCATATTTATGCGAATTCATGTGGCGGCAACGAAACATCGGCAGGACCATTCGATCAAATTTTGCAGGATATTGCCTTATTTTGACCTCTACAACAGCGGATATAAGACTTATTTTTTATTATTATAATATCAATTTAGGGAGTGTGTCCGCTTTCGAAATAAGACCTCGAATGTTTTATAATTATTATAATTTTCATAATGTCACGAAGTAATTAAAATAAACGAGTGATAATTTACTACCGTAACAAATAGATAACCGATTTAAAACAGCCAGCAGAAATCCGTTACATAAACAAAGTTGTTATACAAAGTGGCATCGGCAAACAGAGAATAGTAATTTAAATAGCCGCTAGATTGCAGAAGTGTATGCAGCAGTATCGTGTTTTCCTACAGCCTGTCTGCTGCTGTGTTGTTTTTATCATGCAATGTATGTATTATGTTCGGTGTGTTTGTATGTGTACTTTTCATGTAGTTTAGAGATGGTATCTTTTTGAATGTGCGGATAAGTTTAAAACGGTAGTATTTATTCAGTAATTTACGGTTTTATTAATAATGTGGGCATTATGATTTAAAAAGCGTTTGTGTTGGCAAATTATGGATCGAAATGTTAAAATGACATCAGCTGTAAATAGTTGCTAAGAACAAAAGAGAGCTAAATCGTACTGATTCAGTAAGATATACTACATTAATTTTAATTCTTTTTAGTTTTTAGGTTATGTATAATATATAGTAATTGGGGGTTACAAAAAATACGGGTAATATTAAATAAACGATTACTTGATGATAAATGTACCAATCAGAATATCTGTTCGAGGAAAACAAAGT
Organism: Lycorma delicatula; assembly: GCF_047948215.1. Classification (NCBI taxonomy): domain Eukaryota; kingdom Metazoa; phylum Arthropoda; class Insecta; order Hemiptera; family Fulgoridae; genus Lycorma; species Lycorma delicatula. The sequence continues at coordinate 126,956,929 of NC_134455.1, forward strand.
ATATTCACATTTGAACATTAAAAACAGATGTATTTTATCATTTATGTGTACAATATAAAAAATAATTAAATTTTATATAAGCCATTTAATGAAAATTTTTTTTGTATTTTTAAAATTAGAATGAAACTATACGCTAAAATTATTTCTTAATCTCAATGTATATGCGTTTTAAAATAGTTCTTGGTATTTCCTGTACTGACTAATGTTATTGACATCAATGGTTAATGTTTTTAACAAAATAGGCCCTGTCTATGAAACTACAGACAAAAAATTACTGTTATTAATCTTTTAGGTATTCCTTATTTTGTAGGGTTTTAAATATTTTTATCGCGTTATTCATTTAAATGCAGTTTTGTCCAGTCTCCTTAAATTATTATCTATTAAAAAATAACATTTATAAATTTTCTACTAAAAAATATACAAATTTATATAGACCAGTTTATTAATTATAAGTTATATTTAGTACTTTCTATTAGAGAAATAAAGAAAACAATTAATAAATTAAATTCTTAAAAAAAGAAGTTGAATTTTCCTAGTATTTGTATAGAGCTTAAAATTTTAACATTTTTCCTAGTTGACATTTTTGCTATCTTGCTTATCCCATATTTTTTCAGTTACTTTCTAATCAAATATAAAATAAATATAAATTAAACGTAAATAATATAATAATTAATATTTTTTCAATTCATCATTATATTTTAATTTCTAGTAGACTAACAGATTAAAAACAATTATCCAGTACTTTGACGTAGTCTAACACTTCATTTCGCATCGAATTAAAAAAGGTGAAATTTAAAGAAGATAAAATATTTAATTTTAAGGCCGGGGTTTTTCTTAAATCAATTTTATTAATTATGTAAACGTAATTTTTTTTCCTTAATGTGGATGGAACTACAAAAACTGCTGCCCGTGTAAAATTTAAGCAATTCGTAAGAAACACAAAAATAAGAAAATATACTCTTATACTTACTATTGATAAAATATGTAAAGAGAGTTTATCTAACTAATAATAACTGGTGCTCAGTTAGGTGAACCGTCTTTACAAATCATTTTTTTTGATAATTTTTTTTTTAACCTCCAGGACCACCGTTAGGTATTGCTTTGGAGGATGAGATCAAATGACAATTTTGTAGCGTGTGAAAATATCATGCCTTACCGGGATTCGAACCCGGGGGACCTCCGGATGAAAGGCCGAGACGCTACCACTCGCGTTACGGAGGCCAGCTACAAATCTGATCAAGACTAACTTTTCCGTCTTTACGTTTCTTACGAATTGCTTAAGAGCATGAGTTAGGTAGGCTCGTACTATTTTATATATATATATATATATGAGGTATACTCTTTTTATATACATATTTTAAATGCGGGCATATTTATTTATTACTCATTTAAAAATCATCGGTTTGAATTATCTGGGGAAACTTGGCGACCTTTTAAATATCTAAATGAAATCCAAAAAAGTTACCATAAATTTGTAAACCTTACGGTAAGAGTCTTGCAGATATCATTTCTTCGGCTCAAAAAATTTCTGTAATATAAATAAAACTGTTTTTAACAAAACGATAATGATATCAAAAAAGGTAAGACACTACATTTCTATTATCAAAATCTGTTATTAATTTAGAATTTTCTTTAAAAAAAAAAAAATATATATGTAATAGACAATGTTTAAGTGTTCCATATAATAAGCAAAAAAAATAATAAAAATTTGTTACAAAACTCTTACCGGCCCGATTTCATTTATTAAACAAACGAATAATCGTTAAGAATTTTATTATTTCTGTAAATGTGATATGTATTACAAATAAATGAAATCGGGCCGGTAAGAGTTTTGTAACAAATTTTTATTATTTTTTTTGCTTATTATATGGAACACTTAAACATTGTTTATTATCTATTATTGTATATGTATCTTCTATTACATATATTTAACACGTATTTTTTTTTAAATTCTAAATTAATAACAGATTTTGATAATAGAAATGCAGTGTCTTACCATTTTTTAATATCAGTATCGTTATATTAAAAACAGTTTTATTTATATTGCAGAAATGCTTGTTTTTTGAGTGAAAGAAATGATATCCTTTTTTTCCTGTTTCACCTCCAGACCACCGTTAGGTATTGCTTCAGAGGATGAGATGAACGATTTATAGCGTCTGTGAAAATGCCATACCTGACCGGGATTCGGACTCGGGACCTTCGGATAAAAGCGGAGACGCTACCACTCGCGCCACGGTGGCCGGCTGGAAGAAATGATATCTGCGAGATTCTTACCGTTCGGTTTACAATTTCATTGTAATTTTTTTTTGGATATCATTGCGTTTTGTTAGATAATTCTTTTATTTTTTAATGAATAATTTTATGTTATCTTCTGAATTTATTATTAAAATTTATTGCCTTAGAACAAACAAATTGAATTTCACGGCCAATTTTTTTTTTTTTTGATAGTCATATCATTCACTTCATATCATAATTCTACTTTTGTAATAAAACTAGTATAATGTACTTACTTAGTACTTAGTAGTTACTTTTATACTACTTTTGTAATAAACTGGTATAGTAAAACCTTTACGAATTGAAACTCCGTAATGTAATATTGCACTTATTACTTTGTAAGTGAAACCCTCGATTATTATCGTTAAATTCGATTTTACCAATCGAATTTATTTCTGTTATAATCTCTTGTAAACTAATAGTCTTATTTTTTTTTAAAGATGTGATGGGAATAAAAAAAATTATTTCATCTTCAATACTTTCATTTACTATTAAAACAAGCTCTAGTATATTTTCATTTAAATTTTATTATTTTTAGTACATTATCAAGGTTTTGTACGCTACCTATTACTATCAAGTACTGCTATCTAGGCGCGATTCGTAAAGGCACATTAAACAAATGAATAAAATGACATATTTGAGTCCCGCGGTTCATCGAATGGAAAAAAAGTTGTCTAACAAAATTCGAGGTAGTTTTTGAAAGTATTCTTTATTACTAATCTAATTAAATTGAAATATAATGTTTTCACACTTATTGTTTTTCCCCCATTTTCATTTTACTATTAGATTAGGTCATATTTAGAACTGTAAACATAGTTCGTTGACTTCGTCGCCTCTTACCGACGAAATTCTAACGAACTCCGAGATAAGAGAACTGAGAATTCCAAATCTTTTTAAGTTGCTTAAAAAGTAAAGTTCTGTAACTAATAATTTACAAAAATGGCGGTTGTGGGAGGATTCTGAAAAAGGCAGAGATTATTTTAAATTATTTGAACAAACAATTAATTTAAAAAAATATGTTTCAAGATTTACCAACTATGGTAATGCCTGTAAATTATTTTCACAACTAGCTTGTTACTTTGATTAAAAAAAAGAAAAATAATAATAATGATTGGAAAATTTTCAAACGGACAGGTTAGAACAATAAAATATTACAAAATTTTTGCATTGATAAAACATTAATATAAAAGTATTGAAGGAAGGGGGATTGCTTGATTTCTTTAAACTGTTGGTTCTCCAGTTTTTTCCCTCACTGCCCACGTTGTGAATCAAAAATTTTCAAGCCTCCCCAAAATTTAAAGCCAAAAGCGCAACGTTCCATTAAAGAACTCACAATTTGTCATTAAAGTTAGATCAGCTATATCAAAACCCTTTAATTTCCATATTTATTTGTATCAATACGTTGCTTAGATCGGGAAATATGCATCAGTTATTAGACAAAAGTGGCCTTTTCTCTTTAAAGTGGAATATTTCGGTTCAGAAAAATCGTAAAGAGACGTAAAAAAAGAAATTAAAGCTAAAGTCTTAAGATTTTAAACGATTTTAATGCAGTTTATTGTAAAAAAATTGTTTCCCTCTTGCGCTCGATCAAACACGAAGAAAAAGTTTTAAACTTTTAAAACTTTTCTTGTCACTTTTTTTTAATTTGATAATTTTTGAAATCTGAAGTACACTGTCAAAAAGCAGAGTATTCAAGATTCATTTTTTTTTATTTGTCTCTCTAAGCCTCTTGGTTGCAAAGTTAAATTAGTCTGAATACAATCATTTTTTATTATGGCTTTTTTTTAATCAGCCATCGCCTTCCTAGACCGCCTGAACGCTACCAATTTTCTATGGGTCTTGTACCCCCCCCCCATCGAGGCCTCCAGCGCCCACAAGAGGGCGTTATCATCCACTTTGAGAACGAATGCTTTAAACCAAACAGTTTAAATAAATATGTATTCTGTAATTTTTGATTTTATATAATTAATGGTTTTTAAATTCTGCATAAAAATTTTATCAGCTCCAGTGGCGGCTCGTAGCTAACATTAGTGAGAGTGCTGCTCCAGAAAATTTTTTTCTCGGCCTTTTCAAGGCCATACTTAAAGTTATCTGCAAAATAAAAGAAACCGAAGAAAAATGAATCGAATAGAATAGCTGGAATAATAATCTAATTCTACACTTTATCACATTCAATAATACGGTACACGGTTTTTAAGCACATTGTACTTATAAACCGTATTAGGTTTAACCGAATAAATAATAAAATGTCAATACAGATAATATTTTTTAGTATTATTAGAAAATAACTAAATAAAATATCCGTTAAAAACACTATATTCCAGTGGCGCTTAATTTAAATTTCTATGTACATAGAAACAAATATATAATTAGCTTTTACTAATTATTTTCTCTTTCGTCCTTCCAGCGTGTTTTTGGACAGATTTGGCAATCAAAGAACCCTTGCTTTCCGCCATCTTCTGATCGCCACTAAATCGCTTTCGTATTCCTTTCACCGACTAAACCAGAAAAAGTAACGAACAAGGAAGTTCCATACACAAGCGAAGTAAAAAAAAAACCTTCCACCAGCATGCCAGGGTCGGCACTGCGAGAGCGATAGTGCTCTTTTTCCCCTCGAAGACCCGCGTGCAGATTCCTATGTGCGCATGCGCACAACAGACAAACACTACGCCGCTGGAACTGTGAAGCTCACAGTTCTATACAAAGATTTTTGTGTCTTTTTCATAAACGGGGGGGGGGGGGGCGATGGCTACTGACATTGAGGTCAAGGATTATATATTGTACAAGAATACAGATAGAATTAAAGAGAAAAGGATTCATTATATTAAATGTTATCGATAATATAAAGTAGAGATATGGGATGCTGCAGTTCTACAGTTTCTATACGCGAGCCGCCTCTGAAAAGCTCTAACAAAGCTTTTTGTCTGATTTGGTAGACATTTGTAATAAAAAAATTTCAAACCTCAACCAGAGTTAAGTTTTAACCTATTTGATTTCGAGATGAAGAAGCTACCTCGGCTGCAATGCTTACTTTTAGATTTTACGTCTAGAAAGTATACGTTTCTATAATAAAATTTATGCCTTTATTAGTCATTTAATAAAGTTATTTATTAGTCATGACACAATGTTAACCTAAATGTCTCTTGGGTTATTTCAAACCTAAATAAAATGTATTTTTCGTCACCGAATTTTTCTGTTTTACGTTGGATATCATTAAAACTACGGGAGACAGTTCTGGAATTTGGAAATTTCACCTGTAGAACTGAAATCCAGGAGAAATCTTTCGCAAATTATAACTCGATAACAAAGCGTTTTTGGATCTATCTGTTTGTAACAATTTTTTCCTTATTTTACGCTCTAGAATCAGTTTCCAAATTATTTCTCTTTCCCCTTGAATCACTCTTTATATCTCTATGTCTTATATTTATGTATAAAAAGAATATCTCCATAAGAGGGGGGAAAGAACAACCGTTTAACATTCTAAAAATAATTTCAATGGAAGTTATTATAATAATCTTTTGCTTTAGTTTTCTATCGATTAATATATATATATATATATATATATATATATATTTTATTAATATACATCAGTATCTACGAATCATAAACAGTTTTGTTAAATGTAGGGCGAAACCTATATTACCCAATTGAAATGAAAAAGAAAATTCCCGGTAAAGTTGTTTCAAATTTGATTTTTGCACGTTAAACATTTTTGCTAAAACATATCCTGAGCGTTTAAAATAAAAATGATTTTACTAAAAGAATTAAATTCGTAAATGAGTATAAACCAAAATACTTTTAGTTGAGAAACGGTAGTTTATATTCTAAGTGAAAACATAACAGACGGCTGTGATTTGAATCATATAAATTGCCATTTCTGGTTTGGCTAAACTTATTCTTGGCTTAGCTCTAAAACAGGTTATGTATTCACAAACTATTTGTTTTGCAAGTCTACGGCCATTGACTGGCCAAAACTTTAATCTAAGAGGTGCGAGTAGAGTTTGCGGTCCGCCATGCAATTGTCCTATGTGTTCTTGCCTCGCGATGAGCCTTGTTAAATGACTGTTGTAAGGCAATAGAATTGGATGCCTTTGAGCGTAAGTTAAATCAGAATTTTTAATTCTATCGCCCACCCTGATGACCTCATTGTTGTCAATAAATAGGGACTGCGATAATAGTTTGCTGGATGTTTCTAATTTTTTGCCATTTCTAATATTCCAATTATCTTATATTACAATCAGTAGAAGATGATGCTATCCAAGCAAAAACAATTTTGGAATCTGACCAGTAATGTTGATTGACGGCCTTAAACTTTAATGTTGTGGTTGTTTTTTGTGTCAATTCAGCAGCTAGAGTGGCACCACACAGCTCTAATCTTGGTAAAGTCAACCTTTTGAGGGAAGCCACTCTGGATTTTGAGCACACAAGTATGACACTGATATTGCCTTGATTATCTTCACTTCTCAGGTATACATAGGCACTGTATCCTCTTTCTGAGGCTTCAGAAAATGTGTGCATTTGCAAGTCGCAATCTGCAGAAGCATTGATGTAGGGTTGAGTGCAGTAAATGAATTCCTAATTCTGAGCCATTCGTTATGGATGTGAAGTGGAACACTTTCGTCCCAGCTCAGCTTTAGCTGCCACAGATCCTGGAAGAGAATTTTCGTTGTCAGCACAACTGGCCCAATTAAACCTAACTGATCAAAAATTCTTGGAAATAATTATTCTTTTGCTAACATGTTTAGGAGTGGTACTGTAAAACAAAGTGAATGTATCTGCTTGTGGATTCCAGCGCAGTCCTAACGTCTTGACAGAGTCGTCATGAGTTATATCATAAGTTGACTTAGTCTCCACTTGATCATAAGACAAGTTTTGTAATAACCTTGAATCATTTGCACACCACTTTCTTAGCTTAAAACAACCTCTGGTGGCTCATTTCTGGTTTGGCTAAACTTATTCTGAAAGTTTTGTTAAACTAGATTTTTGCCGTTTTGTGTAATCGCATGCAAACAGAAAAACAGGTACAATCGAGTAATGAGCTAAAATGATGATGGATATGAGTTCAAATTATGAGCTTTTTCTCCAGTTTGTATGAAGCACATCTAAGAAATTTTTCAGGCATAATCTTAATTTCATATATAATATATAAAGGCAGTGACACTAAGAAAAATTATTTCAATCGTTAAATTACGAATAATGGTACAATAAATTTTCAGTTAAATCACCGACGACAAATCCAGAAATTTAAACCCGATTTTTATAAATCCTACCTTATTAAAGGGAATTTGTATGTGTGTCTGTCTGTATGTACGTCCCCCTTAGAACATGCTTACATGATTGAACATACTGCCCGTTAAAAAATCATAAGATTTTTTTAAAAATGTGCATAAACAATAAAAAAAAAACGTATTAATAATAATAAAATAAATTAATAAATTTTACCACCGTAATTCATTCACTCAATATCGTAGTAGATATTAAAACACAACTATTTTCGATCGTGAGTTCCTTTCACGGATCCCCGCATTAGAGGCTAAGGCGTCAGGACCGAGTTTCAGCATGGGAAGATCCACTCGAAGGCCAAAGAACGCGACAGAATGGGGAACAGCTCCCTGCGGAACCGTTGTTCGTCCGCGCTTGGGCAGGTGGGCGGCGGTGATGATGCACGGAGACTCCGAATTCGCCCTTGCCCAAAGGCACCTCCTGGGATCGTGTACTGCTTGATCGCGGATCCGGCGCCAGAATGAGAAGTTAATGAGCTGGTTAGGTTTAGTCGGTAGAGCGCAGGCATACAAACGCACTTTAATAACAAACAACTAGCTGAATCTGTTGCGAGTCCGACACTTAGTCTGTAAATGGTATTCCCCCTTATCAGGAAAAAACACTATTTTCGATAAAAATAAATTGATACTGAAAATACAATCGATTATCGATTTAGAATCCATCAATATGTTGTCGGAAGGTTAGTTTCGTATTAGGATAATTTTTACGCGACGACGCCCGCCCGGAGGGCCTTGCAGCTAGTAATATACTAAAATAAAAATTCTGCTATTTTATAAATTCTAATCCCAGTAACTATATGCTATCTCTTTCAGAAAATTATTTACTAAGAAAAATTACGTTGTAAAATACCAGTCGCTTTTTCTTTAAATAAATTTCTTCAATAAATCAATGGTAACACAGAACGTTTCAACGGTTCCTGATTTTATACGAATTCGATACTTTTTTAACTTTTTTTTTCTGTTTAGCTTTCGGTAATTATTTTTCAAATAATACTTCAGAGGATGAACGAGGATGGTATGTATGAATGTAAATGAAGTGTAGTCTTGTAAAGTCTTAAATCGACCGTTCCTGAGATGTGTGGTTAATTGAAACCCAATCAACAAAGAATACCGGTATCCACGATCTAGTATTCAAATCCGTATGAACGTAGGATTTGAACCTTAGAAATCTGGACTTCGAAATCAGCTGATTTACGATGACGAGTTAACTACTAGACTAGCCCTATGGGCTAATCATTTGATAACTGCAGAATTTCAAAGAGCTTTCATAGTCATCATTTACGTCATAATGTTTGCTTTAAATAACCTCTGTTTTATTAAATTAAAAGTGTTAATTACGATAACTTTATACATTATTTATTTCTACAGAGTACCACTACAGCTCTACCGGAAATGACTTCAATTCTGAAAAGAAAAAAAGTATAAAATTCCATTATAATCTTCATCACTTCATCGATCAGTAAAATATATTAAATTATTGAGCCATAAATGACCAGTCTGTAGTGTTTACCTTTACGTAAACCAACCTTTATATAGCGTTTATTTATTTAACGGATGGAACGTCATCCGTTTGAAGTATTTTAAAGTCTATGATGTCATATTTTGTAGTTTAGTTCTGTCTCTATTTATAAATCCCGTATAATGTATCTCTATAATCAAAAAAATATAGATTAATTCATTGTCTTTTATTTTAAAGTTAGGACTTCTAAAAATAAATAAACATTCGATATATTATACTCTATTCTCTTCCGAATTATGTTATCTGAATTTAGTAGAATTTAACATTTTTTAAATTATAACAATCTTATGGTTTGTTGTGACAGATTTATTATCATCTGTTTGACCTGCTAACATATTATACGACTTATCATCGGTAAGCTTACCAGTGCTAAGCTAATATCTATGTTTGTGGTAAATTGAAATATTCGCGGGCTCTCTATGTTCTAAAATTTATCATCAATTTCTTTTTGGAACGCTGGGCTTGAACGTGTTATCGGTTGACATGTATGCTAAAGTTGATCAGTGAACTGTTCAACATAATTGATGGTCGCTGATTGCTACGTTGAACAATATTTGAGGACACTCTATACTTGATCGCATTAAATTATTCTCAATGTTATTTTTCGTATTTTTTCTTTACTTAATGAACATTATAACTTACAAAAAAGCTTGAAAAATTGAAATTAGTCAGGAAGAGGAATATTACCTTAAAGCAAGGTGGAAGATATAACCTTCCATCTTGCTTTCAGATGGTCGAATTTATGAATCTTTAGTTTACAGCTCCTTGAAGTTCTTATAATGAAGTGTTCTCTTGACAGCATTGTGAATTAACGTTCATAGACTTTACTGGTTCAGTCTTTATAATATTTGAATGGGTGTTTAATAAAACATGTTATTCAATCCAGGCGATTACGTCTGAAGTTTGGAAATATAATGAATTTAAAAGATGGCATTTCCGTTCTAATAAGTGCGTTGAAATTGTACATAAAACATTAAGAAAAATAATAAAACAGTGTAATACTGAAACATCAAAATATTTTGAACTTGTGCTTTCTCAAAAGATTGATTCGCAAAGTTATATACCGGTTAATACCAACAAAGATTACCGGTTACGTGTCTGTTAAAAATTCCACTTTTCTGAAAACAATGTACTTGCATGATGAGTGTTTATCCGTTTGATTTACGTGAGGAATGTACGAGCTCGGCTGATAAATATTGCACATATATGCGTAGCATTGAATGAAAAGAGATATTGGAATGAAATGAAAGATGAATAAAAGTACAATACCTTAGCTACAAAATGCAGTATTTGTATTTCAATATAATCTTCGTTTACACTGATACACTTTTCCCAACGTGTGACAAGTTTTGCATTCTGTCATTGAAAAATGGGCGGTCTTTCTCATATCCAAGTGGCCACAGCTTCCTTCACCTCATCGTCGGTGGTGTAATGGTTATATTTGAGATCCCTCTTGAGTTGAGGGAAGAAGTGGAAGTCGCAAGGATCCAAATCCGGCGAGTATGGCGGATGCGGAATAGGCTCAAACTTCAACATGAAGAGAGTTTTCTCGGTACCCATCGTGTACAGATTGCTCGATAATATGGCCTAATCCTTCTTTAGATATGCTTAACTGAATAGCGATGCGTTGCTGGGTGATTCGCCGGTCATTTTGAAGCAAATCGTCCATTTCGTTTCGTTGTTTCTCTTCAGTCACAGAAACTGGTCGTCCGCTGCGAGGTGCGTCCTAAATTGTCGCTTTACTAGCTTCACATTCGCGAAATTTCAACGTCCACCTATTCACAGTATTTTTATCAACAGTTTCATTAAAGTAAATCGCTTTTAAACGATGAAAAATATTCGTAGGATTCACATTTTCTGCTGTTAAAACTTCTATTACTGCGCGCTGTTTTAACCGTGTTGACGTATTGGCCGTATTCGACTCCAGTTTAACTGATACTGAAAAAAAACCGGTAAATGGATTTCATCACATTATCACAGGTTTGTAGAGGGGGATTTTATCTGTCATCTGCTATAGTGTGCAAAATTTGTCAGCCGAGCCTCGTATGTACACAGCGCTATAAAAAATAATAAGCTTGAAGGATCTGTGAATGTCATCGAATAAGAATTACTGACAAAGAGTCAGTTTTCAGAGGGATTAAACTCGATTCCAGAAATTTTTATTTTTAGTTCCTGCTGGCACCGCAATTCAGAGAGATTATTACAAAATTTTTGAAGAATACTTTCTACAGGGTTGTACTGCAGTCAGTGAAGTAATCAAAGAAGTTTGGTTACCGCAAAAATCACTTTGTCAGCATCTTGCGGAATTTATGTATTGATATTCAAACCCTACTACTGTAAACTATACCATTATATTTAAGAACGAAGTCGCTAAATTATATGACGGGACCGAAGTACCGCTCAGAGTAGTCCAGTTATTTGTCAGGAGTTTGACAACGAGGTCAAGTTAAGTGAATAGAAAGTCAATAATATTCTATATCTTATTAATTAGTCAGGCAAACACCTACAACCTCCATATGCTCTCCACGAAGGAAGTTTATTGAACGCTCCATAAAACTAAAGCCCCATCAGGCTCATTCCTTCTAAACCGAAAGGCACTAGCATTGAAAGCCCTCAGTGGATAGACTGAAGGGGAATCGCTTCGCGAGAAGGAGAGAAGGACGCAAATATTTTTCTAATCTTCCAATGAATACTCCGAATAAGAATATTTTCACAAAGACTTCTACAAAGGATTGAAACCCAATCTTAAACACCTTCCATCTTAAAATCAAACTAAAAGTAAATATATAACCGTCATTAAAAAAATAAATAGCCGTCAAATAAATAGAAAGATCCAGCAAAAAGCGATTGATATCCAGGAATTGAAATAAATAAGGGTAAAAGCATCCCTGACATCCTTGGGTTCCGATATTCTAAATAATTTTTTGACTTTAAAAAATTAATTTTTTACAGTAAATTGTAATGTAGAGAAGTGTATTAACTTAGTAGGAAAAAATTTGAAGGTAATGTCAGTTACATATGCATTAATAAGTTATATATACATTAATCTAATCGCTACGTCTGAATCAGGCATTAACATACGTTTAGATAGTGTATTCAATTAACAAGTGAGCACTGTTTAAATGCTAAGAGTTCCAAATATGCCTTATTTTGTCTGTTAAAAGCTACCTTTTTTTAAAAGTATGGTTTTCTATAAGATTCCAAACAGTTAGGTTTTCCCGAGATCAGTTAAATTATACCACCACATTCTAATTCTAACAATTTCTTTCTTTCCTTGCTTATCATCTGTTTCTTTTGAACGATGAATGTTAAGGATGATTGAGCGGGTAAACTTTGGTAAAATTATCTTTAAGTGACATGAAAGCATTTAAATATAAGCTGTTCTGCTGATATTCGGTAGTAGAGTATTTGAACTCATTTAAGCCGAGTTTGCTATTATTTCCGGCTTTACTAATTTCCTCAGCCACTCTTTAATGTTGTTCGTTTGTTAATTTAGTTTATGAACAACTTTGTTTAAACTATTGAAATGCACGAACCGGTAATTGATTGTCGATCTAAACAGTCTCGTGTAGAACAGCCATTCAAATATTTCTAAATACCTCGGTATACTCGTAGAACACGAGAATTTAATATTTTAATATTAAATATTATAAAGAAAAATTAAAATACTTAATATTACTAGTACAAATTATATTATGGTTTAAATATAATCAAAGGGAACCATCTCGACCTTTTATCCGGGGGTGCCGAGTTTGAATCCCAGTCACGTATGAAATTTTTCATATAGCACAAAATTAAATTTTCATATTTCCACGACCAAGCTTCATAGCTTTTTTGGTGAATTAATTCATCAAACAAAATAAAAAAAAAAAAAAAAATCCTTTTTCAAAATTAAAAATGTCTTTAGGCCACAATTTAGCTTAAGGGACTAGAATGCAAAATATATTCGATGTAAGTACGAAAAAAGGTTGTAAAAGGATTGCGGATTCATCCAGAATCACCACCTGGTTATTTTTAATTTGGACTGTTTTCCAAAGATATACGCTGTTATTACGAGTTGTATCGTATAAAACACCAGATAACCGTGTTATATATACGAGATGTGTGAGAAAAGTAATGAGACTAACGTTTTACATACCAAATTTTTTATTTTTTTCAAACAATAATATTATCCCCTTCAAAGTAGTTCCCTTGGGCAGCTATACACCGGCGGAGTCGATGCTCCCACTCCTGGTAGTAGCGCTGGAAGGCTTCAACTGTTGGGGCTTTTAACTGGTCGGTCACAGTCTTTTGAATGTTCTTCAGAGTTCCAAAATGACGTCCTTTTAAGACATGTTTCAATTTCGGGAAAAGAAAAAAGTAAAAAGGACTCAAATCAGGTGAATCAGGTTGAGGAACCGTAGGAATGCGTTTTGAGGCAAAAGATTCCCTGATGGAAATGGCCGTGTGACACGGGGCATTGTCATGATGAAGCATCCACTTGTCTGCAATGTCTGGTCTCACGCGAATTACTCTTTTCCTGAGCCTTTCAAGGATACCTTTGTAAAACACTTGATTGACAGTTTGTCCTGGAGGAATAAATTCTTTATGAACGATAACCCTACTGTCAAAAAAGCAAATCACCGTGGTTTTGATCTTTGATTTGCTCATTCGACATTTTTTCGGTGGAGGAGATGACGGAGTGTGCCGCTCTTTGCTTTGCCGCTTTGTTTCAGGATCGTACTGAAATATCCAGGATTCATCACCTGTGATCACACGATTGAAGAATTCTTGGTCGTTGTCAATCCTCTCAAGATGATCAACGCATACGTTTCTTCGATTGTCCTATTCCGTTGTGAGGTTTTTCGGCACCAATTTCGCACAAACCTTTCTCATGTCAAATAGTCTGTCAAAGTTTGATGTACGGTGAAAGTGTTTAAATTTAACTGTTCACTCATCATCCTTATTGTTAAACGACGGTCTGATCTCACAAGAACCCTCACCACGGTCAAAGTTTTCGTCAGATTTTGAAGTTGAAGGTCTCTCTGAGTGAGGTTGATCTTCAACCTGTTCTCGGCCTTCCAAAAATGTTTTGTGCCAGCGGAAAACTTGTGCTCTAGTAAAGCAATGTTCCCTATAGGCCTGTTTCAACTTTTCAAAGGTTACACTCGTGGATTCCCCAAATTTAACACAGAACTTGATTGCACAACGTTGCTCTAAATTCCGATTCTCCATATTCGTAACACACAACAAAAACACAACTTCACTGATGGCGCTGTCAAAAATAATGTGTTGGTTGAATGGAGTTGAAAATCGAACTCAGCATGTGGAAGGGATGAACAAACCGGTCTAGCATAGACCGGTAGACACAGCGTTGCCAGATCGCTCGCAGTGTTACCAATCTCATTACTTTTCTCACACACTTCGTATATATATACATACATTTATCTAGACACATATATATATTTAAAATTGATAAAAGTCAGCTTCCCCAATTACTAATTAGAGAATTGTTAATTAAAAAAAAAAAATAATTTTTCACTATTATATGTTTGATACACATAAGATAAAACGTTTTAAGTGTCGTATTTATACATTCATGGCAGTATTTAACCAATGAATTACATATTTTTCTAAAAAAAATTGTTCTGTTTTATAAAATCAATTGAGTTTTCAATCGATAGCTTGATGCAGTTCAGATCATTTGGATTTAAAAAAAATGTCTTTAAGGGTTTTCTAGATCAAGGGGGGTCATATAAATATGGTGATCATTTCAATTGTACTCAGTGTTTTGTATATGCAGGAAATAGTTTTGATCGAAATATTCTCCTAACAAGAACAGCATACGTAAACAGATTTTTAGTAACACATATAGGGTCGGCCGATGTCAAACATATGGTTGTTTAACAACCCTTTGAAATAGTAACATGTCAAGAGATGAATCGTCTATTAAAGTTCCGTTGAAAAAATAAGATGCCAATACTTCTGTTTTTGTAATCTCGCGGCAAACATGAACTGCAAATATATTAAGATCCTTCTCCATAAATGCATGATGACTCATAAGGTCAATAAACAATTATGATGGCTTACTAGGCTATTCAATTTGAAGCACGCTCCATCAGACGTTATCTCTAAGCTACAGAAACGAGGGTCTGGTACACTACGAATTATAAATTTCTCAGAAAAATTCTTTCTTCTGTCAAGATAATTTTCAGGAATTGCAGAAAATAATCTTGCATAAGATTTCCTGTGTACTCTTTCGTAACTTGCTCTTAGCATTTTCAGCCAAAAAAAAACTTTCTGTTTTTTGTAATTGTAATTACTCCTAGGGTTAACTGTACTACTTGAGGAAAATCTTTAATTTTCAAATTTTATGTTCACAGCTTTCGCAAATTTGACGGGACGGTAATGGAGAATTCAGAATTTTTTTTTTGGAGCTACTGAACTTATATTTACTCGTTCAGGGTCCATTTTGTGAAATGGACCCTTAATTTACATTAATGGTTCAAAACCATTAATCGGAAAACTACAACATTAATTTTTTTTATCACTGCCTGATCAGTTTTGATAGAACATTTTTAATGCAAATAAAAAAATATGAAGCTAAAAATTGTGAAAATATTTTATGAGTTTATTAATGATACTACACTCCTGACTTTCCCAAACTGTTTTATCGTAATTTATTCGTTTAGGATGAAATTTATGAATATGTTTTCAACAGTATTTTGTTTTAATTATAAAATCTTTAAAGAATTGATTACTTTTATTTAAAAAAAACTTTCCCGCTCCTTTCGCCCATTTTTACTTCCTCTGCGAAGTAAAGAAAGTATTGTAATCGCGAAAAATTTCGGTTTTCAGATTTTAATGGAAATATTTCACTAGTTTCGTGGCGACGTCTGTATGTACGTACGTACCTACCGTGCATAACTCATAAATGATTAACCGTAGGATGTTGAAATTTTGGATTTAGAACTGTTGTAACATCTACTTGTGCACCTCCCATTTAGATTACAATCGACTGAACCAAAAGTGTTTAAAAAAGTTCATAATCCAAAAAAATTGGATGTTTTACTTTTTCTTAACTGCAGTAATAAGCCCTCATTGAAAGCTTTTCAATGATATACGTAAGTGATACTTATATTCATTGGTTCTAGAGTTATAGCCAAATGAAATTTTAATTAATGAAATGTTTGGATCGTATAAGGGAAGGCACATCGATTCGAATCAGACTTCATTTCCTTTACTTTTAACATTTTTTTTTAACTTGTCTTATTTAACTTTTTTTTAAATTTAAATATATTGATTTATTAATAATTATTTACTCTTGATTGTAAAAAAAGTTTTACAAACACTACTTTTCATAAACTTTTATATTTATAAAAGTTTATACGTTTCTTAAACTTTTCCTTTAAAAAAAGAAAAAAACTCTGAAGTTATTAGTGAAATAAAATTTTATGTAATTTAAAAAAAAAAATAATAATAATAATAATAAAATGGCAAAGGATGATTAAATCGGTGAGTAAGGATATCTTTTTCGGTGGAAAAATTAATATAATGTCAACCAAGTCAGGCTATTATAATAAAAAAAGGCGTTCATGTAATACAATCACGCAAATAACAACACTTGCCAGTAAATGGATAATAAATGAAAATATGCGACTAAATAATAAATAAATAAAATATAAAATAATAATATATAATATATAATGACATATATAATAAAAACATTAAGGATATATTTTTAGATGGGAAAATTAATATGTCAACCAAGTCAGGCCATTATAATAAAAAAGACGTACATGTAATACAATCATGTATTAACAAACATGTATTACATCGTAATAACAACACATACCAGTAAATGGATAATAATTGAAAATATGCAACTTTATATATATATATAATTGATAAACCGAGAAAGGTTTCCTCTATCTTTTCTTCAACATCGTTTCTTGGTTTTTTTCATATAAACGCTTAATTGCTTAATAATATTTAATACTATATTCTATTTGGCTATAATATCCTAAATCGCGCATAATCCATTTAATTTTCAGCAATTTTATATAGAAGTAGGCTTTTATAATATTAGACAGAGTTTTCAAAGATACCTATTCATCATTAATTATACAGAATAATTAATGATGAATTGGTAACAATTCTGAAAAATGTTTGTATAAAAATAAATACTTCGCATTTATTTCTGTATAAACATTTTACTTCCGTCCTTGTTAATATTTATTTTAAAATTATGAAAGTACTATTTTTATATTGTTTTGAGTATATTCCAAAATTTCCATGGTTCATGTACAATAATAAAAAAAATAATACATGACATCGGGTTATGATGCGGAGATGAGAAAACAGATTGTCACCTACTGGAAAAAGATATCTGTAGAAGATTTCCATAAATTCGATATTAATCAATCTGGCCTGGTAATATGATTGATACACTATGATGTTGATGAGTCTCGCATCCTCAAATGAAAAAGAATATGGTTAGGAAGATATAATCTTTGCAGTTGATCCTTATATATATATTTAACTTTCTTGTGGACACGATAACTGCTGTAATTTTGCGCCAATCACTTTCAAATTGTTTCATAAAAATAACTAGACCCAAAATCTTGATTGAATTCGTTAACGGCCAAAATCGGACCATGGGGATGGAAATGGAGGGGGGCTTTTTCGAAAAAAATAAAATGTCCCTATAACTTTCTTATTAAGTAAAATATTGAATTCGTTTAACGTTCTTACTATTTTTTGGATAAGGATCTAAAACTTATCTAAGTAATGTTTTTTATATCACCAACTGTTAGCCCAGGGAGTGGAAAACATTGGGTTTCAAAGACAAAAAAAAGATTATACCTCCCTTAATGAGCGCAGGATCGAATCGGTTTAAAGTGGTCGTTAGTCCTCTAAACATTACCTAAAACTTTTGTCTGAAACAATTTTCGATATTACCAACCCTAATAAAAGAAAGCATTAATTGGAATTACAAAATAATCTTTTTGTTGGTGTGGCACAGGTATTTCTAACCATCTAGTGAAAGACTAATAGTTCGAGACTCGGTAAAGCCAGTTATATTTTTACGCTAATAATTTTTCGGTTGTATCCCAGGTCATCATTCTCTTATTAAGTTCACATATTATTCGTCAAAGTTTAAAAATCGTAAACACAGTTTAGATGCGCAATATTTTTACCTGGGATGTTACCTGGGAATAGTGTCGGTACTGCTAACCAAAATATAATGGACACAGAATATTGTTAGTAGCAAGAAACCAGTTGCGATCCAGTAATCCATCCGCACCCTGCCGGTCTACTAAAATATCGAATTCATTTAGAGTTCCTACAATTCTTTGAATAAGGGCCTAAAACGTATCTAAGTAAAGGTTTTTGATATCACCAACCTTGACCCAGAGAGTGGAAAAATGGGGTTTCAAACACAAAAAAAATTAGTCCTTAATAGGCATAGTATCGAATTGGTTTAAAGAGGTGGTTAGTCCTCTTAACATTACCTAAAACGTTTGTTCGTAACAATTTTTGATATGAACAACTCTTACGGTACGGGTTGACGAAAATGTTGCTGGAATTGCAGTAAGATGGGGCTTGTTGTATGCTAAACATGTGAAACTTTTTTCACTTGCAACCACTGTTGTATTGAGTAAATTTGAAGTTTTTCTTAACTTTAAGGTGGAAATCTTTTTTATATCCTACTTAGCATCAATGAAATCTACCTCCGCCTTCCGGCGTGCCAAAAGAGATTTTTTTTGGTTAGAAGTACCGATACTATTCCCAGGTAACATCCCGAGTAAAAATATTGCGCATCTAAACTTTGTTTATGCTTTTTAAACTTTGACGAATAATATGTGAACTTAATAAGAGAAATGTGACCGTGGACACAACCGAAGAATTGTTAGTGTTAAAATATGACTGGTTCAGACGAGTCTCCAACTAGTCTTTCACGGGATGGTTATAAATACCTGCGCCACGCCAACAAAAATTATTTTGTAATATCAATTAATGCTTTCTTTTATTATTGTATTTTGCTGATTTAAATCTTCATATACTAGATTCACCTTTTTCATACATTTATTTTTAAGCATTAATATGGAGTTTAACCACTTCTGTTTTCTTTTATTAATTTTGTAATTTGTGATGCAAATCTCATTAACTTTCCTTGAGCTTTTCTTATAAATTCTTATGAAGGTTTTATCTCAGTTGTGGAATACTCACTCTTAACGTTATCTATGTTACGTATAATTTTACACACTAATTATCGATTTGAATTCTTTGTTTATAAAAAAAAAGATAAATCCGCCGAATATCAATTGCAAAGATTATATCTTCCAATCCACATTATCTTTTTCATCTGCAGATGCACGACTCGTCAATATCATAGTGTATCAGATCTACACTCCTTAAAATTAATTAAATTATGCGCGCGTTTTAAGATATTATAATCATATAGAATATAATAAAAATTATTAAGCAATTAACGATTGCAGAAAAAAAGCAAAAAGAGAAAAGATAGAAGAAACCTTTCTCGGTTTATCAATTTATACATATATAAAGTTGCATATTTTCAATTATTATCCATTTACTGGTATGTGTTGTTATTACGATGTAATACATGTTTGTTAATACATGATTGTATTACATGTACGTCTTTTTTATTATAATGGCCTGACTTGGTTGACATATTAATTTTCCCATCTAAAAATATATCCTTAATGTTTTTGCCGATTTAACCATCCTTTGCCATCATTGCCTGTAATTGAATTAATTTATAATATTCAATCAATTAATGCAATAAAAAGAACAGATAAAATAAAACCAGTAATACATTTATTTATTGCTCAACGGAAGTACTTTTAAAATAAAATTAAACAACGATTAATAATAATTATAAAGCTAGTTCATGACAACCAATATTGAAAACACGTGGTTCGAATTCGGCTGTTGGTCAATTTTGGTAGTCACAGATCAATAGGAGACTTGGCAACATAGTACAGCTGTTCACCAGCTGTGTGCACACCAGATGACGTCCTCCCTATAATACACACAAACACACACAAAACCCTTTAACCCTCTTCTCTCATTCATTGCATACTGTCTTTACTTTATATATTTAAACTTAAAATGAACTTCTTTTTGTTTGTGATATCTATAAAAAAAAAAATTATACATATGTTTTTGTGAAAAGTTTTTTATTAGAATTTCTTCTATTATGACAAACAGTTCGTACTGAAACACTTAATAAAATTTTCGAAAAATTATTAAAAAAAAATCACAATTTAAAACATATAAAATTCGTGTTAAATGTCTATGGATTATTTTTGCTTACCTTCATACATATGAAGTAGATTCTGAAGGTCTATAATTCATTGGAATATTATGCACTCCACAAAGTTTTAAGAATGGGTGAAGAGTTTCATTTTTTAAATGAAAATCTTCATTTTTAAGCTTTCAGCTTTCAATCTTCAGTTTTTTAAGCCCGAGTGTGTTTTTAGTCGGGTGTTCGGTATTCGGAGGAAAGGTGATTCGTTGCAGCACATATATGTAAACTGGTTAATGCAGAATTGTTGATCAGATTTCCTAAAAGATTGCAGGCGGGTTGGGCCTACTACCATGATAGGTACTTACATCCTATGTTTTTTTGGTCTCTTGTTTTTTATTACATAAAAATGTAATGAAAACAAAGAGGTTTCCATTTGAAAAAAATTAACTAACCGAAATATTTGAAAAAGTGCGAAAATTTAAAAAATGGTAATACTGTATTTTTAATGTAGGGAAAAATCTAGGAGAGCTCTCTATTTAATGTTTCTCATAAATACTTATAATTTCTAAAATTCCAATGGTGGTCATCTTGAGTTGATCACTCGGTATATAAATAACAACAAAATATTCATGACGTTAATGTTATATTCGTACTAGCTGCAGGGCATACCTACGGGGCACGTCTTCACAGCTAGAACCTCTGGGCGGGTTGCCCTGGCAGGCGGCATCTCGGAATGGAATTAGGTATCCAAAATTTACCTTTTGTGTAAAAAATTTTTTTGAATGATGAAAATTGATATAACGAAAGTTAAATTAGAAATTTAACTCTAGAAATTGATACTAACGAATCGGGATTTTCCGCTTGTGATCAGTACATTCTGGTGCCTACATTATGGTTATAGTTCATTATTAACAATCATATAAATAAATAAAAAAAATATACAAAAATCTTTTAAAACCCCACTCCTAAATTAAACGCTCTAAAAGGTAAAAAATAATTTAGGATAGTATCTCAGAATGGATTTGACAACAAGCTTTGATGATAATATGTAAGATAATGTGAAATTCATAGCTTCAAATTAACAATTTCATGTATTTGCCAATATTTTCTTATGCGTGTTTGCACCTCACTATTTAGGTCAACATCACGCATAAGAAAAAATCGGCAAAAACATCAAATTTTTAATTTGAAGCTATGACTTTCACATTATCTTATATATCATCAAAGCTTGTTGTCAAATCCATTCTGAGATACCGTCCTAAAATTATGTTTTACATTTTAGTGCGTTTAATTTAAGAGTAGTATTTTAAACATTTTTTTACATATTTTTTATTTTCTACTTTTTAGTGCATCTAATATAAGAGGGGATGCTAAAAAGTTTTTATATTTTCTTCTTTTTATTCTTCATAGGTTTATACTTTACAGCTGCGACAGCGCAAAGGGTTTGAGCGTATTTAGAAAAAAATCGGATCGGCACTTTTTATGTGGGTGAGTGCAATCAAAACATAGGGGTAAATGATCTAATTTACCGATAATCTAGATCCGGTAGATCAAGAGTGTACCCGATGCATTAAACAGTTAGCGCTCGACCTGCTGATACATACGCCGTTTGATTCGCGACGAGCGGTTGCCGAGATATTATGGTGGCAACCCATCCTCTCCAATTTCCAAACGGCATCCCGGGGTCACTTGAAAATATTATCCTCTGGCTACCACTGGAAGCGAATAAGATGTCGTTGAAGGGAGTCGAAAGAATTTTTCAGAGCGCTAGGACCGACCCCTTTTCGAGATATTTGGGATTTTCGTTCGAAAATTCGGATCCGGTTAAAAAGTATTAAAGTATCCCAAAACTTCGATATATATATATCGATATTTATATATACGGCATATCGATATATAATGATATAACATGTATACACCCGACCACCGCTAGACATGTACTAGCGAATCGGGATTTTCCGCTAGTGATCGGTACATTCCGGTGCTAAGCTAAGGGGGATGCACACACAGACATACATACAAATGCCGTTTATTAGGGTAGGATTAGAACTTAAGTAGAACCCACCGGGTTGGTCTAGTGGTGAACGCGTCTTCCAAAATCAGCTGATTTGGAAGTCCAGAGTTCCAGTGTTCAAGTCCTAGTAAAGTCAGTTATTTTTACACGGATTTGAGTACTGGATCTTGGATACCGGTGTTCTTTGGTGGTTGGGTTTAAATTGAGACTGTACAAGACTACACTTCATTTACACTCTTACATATCATCCTCTGAAGTATTATCTGAACGGTAATTACCGGAGGCTAAACAGGAAAAATAAAAACTTAAGTAGAAATATATCAACCGTATGTAATAAAAATTGAATGAATCTTGTATTTTTTATCAAAATTCTTTACACTTTATTTTAGAAACTAATTTGAAATCTATTTACATTGTAATTTTAAACCAAACATTAGCCTTATGAAGTTTTCAGCATGGAGCTAAATCGGCTTCCTTCATAGATGCTTACGTAGTGTGTGAATGAAATTTAGGGAAAAGTCAAAATTTTATTTCTTTATTTCATTCAATTTGACAATCTCATCAAGAGAATTATGAATCGAACCTCCCATTTCCATTTGCCTCGTGAGTCCGTTTTACAACCCTGTCCGCTCAGCTTCTTAGGAGGTTTTGAGAATCTGATCTTTCTAGTGTTAATGATATAAAATTCCCTAGTACTAAGTTCTAGGATGCATAGAAGTTCTGCCCGAATTAAAAAAAAACAAAATAGCCTGTCGTTTTGTCATTAAGTTTTTAATGGAATATCATCTGCAATTAAACATTCTATTTTAACATAATTAATTCATCAAAATTAGATGAAAGTTTTAATGTTCGATTTATGCTGTAGATTAATTGGCGATGTTATGAGTATTTTTTTATGTTAGCAAAGCCAAGATATTTTTGGAGAAAACAAAGTGTTCAGATAGAATATATTTTGTTACTTTATTAATAAAATTTGTTTTTTTTTATCTTTAATGGATACTTTCCCTGAATAAGCAGTGCCAGAAGATTTTCGACTTCTATTACAGTAAATTTTACTCCTGCAGTGGATGCAATAAATATAAAATTTTTAGGAACATGGATTCTGTTATGAAATCTAGTCTAATTTTTTTTTTTTAGTGAAATATTATTCTGGTAGATAATGTGGGTAAACCTTACATTTTGAGTCAAAGTTAGAAATATTCTTGTAACTTATGGTTGAAATAATATATACACTTTGCCCACCTCATTTTTTATAACAATAAAAATTCTGTCATTAAACAATCAAAATTTGTCAAATGAATATGACTGAATATTAGGAATACTTAAAAACTTAGTACATTTTTACTTAGCCCAATATAATCTCAACACAAAAACGGTGAGAAACCGGAGACATACGAGATCTGTAAATAAAATTATGAAACTGGTTCAGAAAAACCTTTTATTTACAATCCGATTATACATGGACTCTGTTACCTTCGAAATAGTTGCCTTCGGAAGCCACACAACGCTTCAAACGGTTTTCCCACCCTTCATAGCAGTGTTATAACTCAGAAACCGGAATATCCTTCACATGGTCGGTTAATTTTTTAAAATGTTTTCTACTGCTCCAAAATGGTGTCCTTTGAGGTGGGTTTTAAAGTCGAGAACAGGAAAAAGTCGCAGGGACTGAAGTCTGGTGAATAAGGTGGTTGAAGAACTACAGGAATGTTTCTCTTGCCAAATGCTCTTTAATTGAGAGTGCAGTGTGACAAGGTGCATTGTCATGATGCAGCAACCAGTTGTCTATGATGGATGGTCTCACGCGGGCAACTCTTTTCCGCGGTCTCAGTGATTTTCAGTGAATTTCTCAGTGAACATATTGATTTACAGTCTAATATGTTGGCAAAAACTCCTTGTGGACAATGCCATTACTATCGAAGAAACCAATTATTATGGTTTTAATTTTTGATTTGCTCATTTTTACTTTTTTGGGACGTGGTGAGTTTGAAGTGTACCACTCCTTGCTCTTGGGGTTTGTTTCTGGGTCGTACACAAATACCCAAGATTCATCACAAGTAATAACATTTTTTAGAAAATCAGGATCAGTTTTAATTCGCTCTAGAAGATCACGGCACACTTCCACCCTGTTGTTTTTTCTGTTCAACAGTGAGGTTTTTTGGGACCAATTTTGCACAAACTTTTTTCGTGTCCAATTCGTTTGTCAAAATTTTATGAACTGTATTACGGTTCAAAATCAATTGCTCTGCAATCATTCTGAGAATTAATCATTGGTCGTACCGTATCAAGTTTCTGATTCACTCAACATTGTTATCACTTTGTGACGTTAACAGTCTTCCAGAGCGTGGATAGTCCGCAACTGATTCCCGCCCATCTAAAAATGCTTTAAACCACCAAAAAACGTGAGCTCGTGACAGAGCGTCATCTTCATACGCCCTTTTCAATTTTATAAAAGTTTCAGTAGCAGAGTTTAACATAAAATTTGACTGCACAACGTTGCTCATAATTAATATCACTCATTTTTGTAACTCACAACAAAAACTCGTTTCACGAAAAGTTGTTTACGTCCACTTAGCAACAATAGATTAAAAATATTAATGGTTAATATAAATCAGCTGTTCATATAACCATATGTTTACTAGTAACTTTACAGTGTTGCCACTTTGGCTGCCAAAAAACTAGTCTCATTACTTTATTTACGGACCTCATAAGTCAGCTGATTAAAGCAAGCTTAAGAAGAGGAGTATCAGTCGGCCGACAAATTACTATTTTTAAACCAACAAAATTCTTCATACTATAACACAAAAGTAACTACTGAATTGACTAATGATCTTTTCATTTCAGCGATTTTTATTAGACATCACTCATTTGATCTGGATAGTTTTCTTATTGACATTATTTATTTTGATTATTACCAGCTAAAATTTTAAGGAAATTTTTTCTGTTAATTTAAAATATTTTTATACAAATAAATTTGTTTCCCGAACGTGAACATCTAAGTTGACATGTAATTATAGGTTTACAATCTGCTACCTTATCTTATATATTATTATAATAAGATTCTTTTGAACAAAATGTAATTTCTCATATCTGAAAGTTTCATTAATTTATACCTTATTAAATAAAAGTATTATGATTTTATTAAAAACTTCTTTGCCTGTGAGCATTACCAGGAATTCTGTTTTGTGTCGGGTGACTGTATAAAGTTCTAACCTGACTTTTACCTAATTTTTGGGATATAATGCATGTGAATGGATTATATCCGGCTTTATCTATTAAGTATCTCATTCGAAAAAATCTGATGTGGTTACCAAATGACTTCCTTGTACGCCTATTAAATTACATATAACATTTTTAAAAGTACATACAATTTTATTTCACTAATAACTATTGATTTTTTTCATATTTTTTTATTGTTATTATTGAATTACTATTTATTGTAAAAGTTTTTTACAATCACAGGTTAATAATTATTAATAAATCAATATATTTAAATAAAAAAAAAATAAAAAAAGGAGATGATGTCGGATTCGAACCGATGTGCCTTCCCCTTGTAAGATCCAAATATTTCATTAATTAAAATTTTATTTTTCTATAACTCTGGAACTAATGAAAATAAGTACCACTTATGATATATAGTTGAAAAGATCTCAATGCATGTATTATTGCAGTTAAGAAAAAGTCCAAAATCAAACATTTTGGATTTTGGGGTTTTTTTGGACACTTTTAGTCAAGTCTATTACAATCAAAAGGAGAGGCGCACAATTAGATGTTACATTAGTCTTAAATCAAAAATTTTAAGATCCTACGGCTAATCATTTTTGAGTTAAGCGAAATACATACGTACGTACAGACGTCACGCCGAAACTAGTCAAAATGGATTCAGTGATGGTCAAAATGGATATTTCTGTAGAAATCTGAAAACCCAAATTTTTCACGATTACACTACTTTCTTTTCTTGGTACAAGGAAGTAAAAATGAGTTAACGAATGGCTTTTTTTAAAGCCATCGGATAAGAGATAGAACCAAAATAAATAAGACCAGGTAACACACAAATGAGCCAATAAACCACATAAATATCGTAATCGGAGTATTTTTAAACGTCTTAGAGTAAGCTGTGGGATAAATTCCGAAGAATCCAGTCAAGAGAAAATGATCAAAGTTAAAGGAAAAGAATGATAAATGAGAGAGGATGCTGTCATAAGGATCGTGGAAGGGAAGAAATAACTGGATATAAAGAAGACTTCAACGCTTACTGGAGAGAATGTGTATTTATCCTGTTCAGAATGGGAAGATAGCCTTTTTACTGAACAGCGATTTGCGTTGACTAGCTGAAATATATGCTGCTACAAATAGATAGCAAAAGTTAAAGTTTCCTTAACGAAAATTTTCACTAGTCCACAGAGGAGAATCGAAGATTTGACTGAACTAGGCACCATTCATCTAAAATTCCACTAGACAGTATTCTGACTTTTAAATTACAATTTTATGGGTATTCTCCCTTTGCTCTTTTTTCGTATACCGTTGGGTGCTCTTATTTCACTCTAATAAATTCAGTATAGAAATTTGTTGAGTAAAGGATATCAAACTGAAAATTATAACAATCCTATTTTGCCCTCACCTCAAGTTGTATCTTTTCTGCTTAAGAGGTTGTTATTGTTCTATTTTCTATAACAAGCTAGACCTGCATAATACAGAGATACATTGTATGTATACAATGTACAGTAATAAATCGCGAGTATCTTGTCTGTAATCTCTTAGGATTTTAGGTTTTTTAAAAAAAAATATTCGGTGTCTTTTGCTTCGCTTGTACCGACACTTACATACAGTGTCAAATTCGTGTACGAATTTCGAATTTCATCGACCCACATAATTTTTAACATCCTTCTTTAAAACCATGTTTCAAAGCACTTTATTTTTCTCTTTTGTGTTTTTTTACTTTCACGCGGTGGATGTTACACCTGCTATGGGAGTTTTAGATTTTTTAATAAGCTCAGATTTTTACTTTCTTGTACGAAGTAAAGGAAGTACTGTAATCGCAAAAAATTTTGGTTTTCAGATTTCAACGGAAATATCCATTTTGACCATCCCTGAAACCAGTTTCTCTAGTTTCGGTGTGACGTCTGTACGCACGTACGTATGTATCTCGTATAACTCAAAAACGATTAGCTATAGGATGTTGAAAATTTGGATTTAGTACTGTTGTAACATCTAGTTGTGCACCTCTCCTTTTGATTGCAATCGACTGAACCAAAAGTCTCCAAATTTCCCAAAATCAAAAACAAAATTGGTTTTTGGACTTTTCAACTGCAGTAATAAGCCCTCATTGAAAGCTTTTCAACGATATATCATAAGTGGTACTTATTTTAATTAGTTCTAGAGTTATAGCCAAATAAAATTTTAATTAATGAAATATTTGATCTTAAAAGAGCACATCGGTTCGAATCAGGCTTCATCTCATTTTTTTTTTAAATTTAAATACATTGATTTATTAATAATTATTAACCTCTGTAAAGAAATTTACCTTGTAAAGATATTTACGATAAATAATAATTCAGTAATAACAGTAAAAAAAAGAAAAAATATCAGAAGTTATTAATGAAATAAAATTTTATGTACTTTTCATTTAAAAAAATGTGTGTATGTAATTTAGTAGGCGTACAGAAAAGTCATGTGGTGTCCACATCAGATTTTTGTATTTCTCGACGTTTTTGAGGTCCCAAGGCTTCAATAAATAAAAAAAAATATCCTTTAAAAATAGTGTACGTATGGGTGTAATTGTTTATATTGATCATTAATAACTTCAAAAATCATTTAAAATGAATAAATGTAGGATTAGTTTTATTAAAAAATTTAACTTCTGAGCAATTAATTAAACATAATATTCTAAAATCTACAAAAACAATAATATTCTAAAAAAATAATATAAAAACATAATATTCTAAAAATGTACTAAAATTTGTTTGAAAACAATTTTAAAGGCCATTTCCAAGCTATTTAAAATTCTGATAAATAGTTTTTTTTTTATACAAAAGATTTTATAATATTTTTCTTTAATTATTATAAAATATAAAAAAATTAAGTAGATGATTTAGTGGAAAGTTTTACCTTGGTAGAACATAATAAAAGAAAATAAACACTCCATTCTTCTACTTTAAAATTGGGTCGGGAAAGATCACAAAACTTTGTTGTTAGCTTTTATTTTTTTAATTTTACTAATTTTTGACTTTCTTAACTATTAATTTGGAACTTATTGTCATTTTCCTTTTCTTAGAACGTAGCGCTTCAAGAGTGGGAATAGTTTTCAATTCATAGAAAAGGAGGAGAAAGTAATTCAATAAAATGTAAACTATATACACATACAATTTAGGATTTAATATTATAGTATTAACTCTTAAACAATTAAGCATTTAGTCCTATATAAATTAACTATTAGCATAATACTAATTTACTATTAGTTTAGAGGCTTATGAGACGTAACTGTTATATAATAAGCGTAATGAAACTATTGTCTATGGGGCCGTTCAAGTATTATGTAAGTATCTTAGGGAAAAGACGGTTCGCGCTTTGCTTACTTTTTCTGAGAACGGGTGGGGACTACTCAGGTGATTACATAAGATAAAACGCAAAAAAGAAAGCAATAAGAAAAAAAAATCAACAAAATTCTTTATCAATAAATATTTGATACATATGTCTATAATATAAATTGTTTAATTACGTTTAGAACATCTCAGGAACTTTGTAAAACACATCTGGAATTTTTTACAACTATTTGGTTATTGTAGTTTTTTGAAACGTTTAAAATAATTTAGCAGTTTTTGTAATAATACTATATCGTCAAACTTAAAGTTTATGTACTTATTTCTCAAAATTAATCAGCAATTACATTTTTATTTCCGTGCACGAAGCAATGGAAATATTGTGATCGCGAAAACTGTTGGTTTTCAGATTTCAACGGAAATATTCATTTTGACCATCCCTGAATCCATTTTAACTAGTTTCGGTGTGATGTCTATACGTGCGGATGTATCCCGCATAACTCAAAAACGATTAGCCGTAGGATGTTAAAATTTTGGATTAGGACTGTTGCAACATCTAGTTACGCACCTCTCCCTTTGATTACAATCGACTAAACCAAAAGTGTCTAGAAAAGCTCAAAATCGGATTTTTTTTTGATTTTGGACTTTTTCTTAACTGCAATAATAAGCCCTCACTGAGAGATTTACAACATGATTTATTTTCATGGGTTTCAGAGTTATAACCGAATGAAATCTTTTTGGATCTTATAAAGGGAAGGCTTTATAAAGGGAAGAACAACGGTTCGAATCAGCCTTCATATCCTTTTTTTTTAACTTTTTTTAATCTAAATATATTGATTTTTTAATAACTATTAACCTCTGACTGTAAAAAAAGAAAAAAATACAATAAATAATAATTCAATAGTAACAATAAAAAAATTTTTAAATATCAGAAGTTATTAATTAAATAAAATTTTATGTACTTTCATTTAAAAAAAAAAGTGTAATAGACGTACAAGGAAGTCATGTGGAGTGCACATCAGATTTTAGGTACATCTCATATGAAAGCTACCTATTGTAATAGGTAACATGATTCGACTTCGGGAAAATTTCGACATATCTTCGCGTTTCACATCCCCCAGACCCCAAAACCACCGTCACTTCAAAAGTTTATACATACATATATATATATATTTAACTTTCTTGTGGACACGATAACTGTCGTAATTTTGCACCAATCACTTTCAAATTGATACGTAAAATATAGCAACCCAAAATCTCGATCGAATTTATTAATGGGAAAAATCAGACCATGGGGGCTTTTTCGAAAAAAACAAAATATTGCTATAACTTTCTTATTAAGTCAAATATCGAATTCGTTTAAGGTTCCTACTGTTCTTTGGATAAGGGCCTAAAACATATCTAAATAAGGTTTTTTGATATCACTAACCATTGGCCGAGAGGGTGAAAAAATGGGCTTTTGAAGACAAAAAAAAAATCGTACCTTTTTTAATAGGCACAGTATGGAATCGGTTTAAAGTGTAGTTAGTCCTCTAAACAGTATATAAAATGTTTGCCTTTAAAAAGTTTTGATATGATCAACCATTACGGCAAGCGATGACCAAAATATTGTTGGAATTGTAAGATGTCATATACTAAACATGTGAAACTTTTTTCATAAGCAACCATTGTCGTATTGAGTAAATTTAAAGTTTTTCTTAACTTTAGGTGGAAGTATTTTTTATCTCCTACTAAGCACTGGTGAAATCTACCTCTGCATTCCGGCGTGCGGAAAGGAAAATTCTAAATATTACCCTTGATAAATATTACTTCTAAGTAATAATGCATACTGTTGAATTTTATATTACAGCATTCTAGTAAAAGCATATCGCATAAGTAAATGAATTGGGGGCTGTTTTAAATTTTGTGATTTGTACCATAGTTTTAAGATTTTCTTTTAATAAATTCATAGATTCATAGGATGCTAAATCCATAGCGACCTATTTAACGGATAATTTTTAGTTTATAGTTAAATAAAAATAACAACTAAGTGCAGAAAATTCATGTAAACAGTAGGAGAGCTATATGGTATCTGCTTGTATTTTCTTAAAAGCGGGTGTTAAACTTATCAAATAGGTAAGTACCCTTGAATGACCTTTAGTCAACTTAATGTTGTTGAATAAGTTTGGTCAACGTTATTATTTACGGTGCGTCCTCTTGAAAATGTATGTATTAATAAAATAATCCATTTTATTAATAGTTAAATTATTAAAATTAACTAATCGAATGATTTTATAAGTTTGTCGAATAAAATATATTTAATTTTAAAATTAATCTAGTAAATATTAATTATATAAAATTTACTAAAAATTCTTACCGATTTTATTAGAGGGGTAAATATTTTTAGTCGGTACTGATATTATATAGTACAATAAGAGGTAAAGTTTGATATTTTCAGAACGGTTAATACGGTGAGTGGTGATTTTTCACATGTCCACAGCAGACTCTGTTAAGTCCCCCCTCCCACTGGCTCTCTCTTCACCTCCTCGGCACTGAGTAGTGTACCGCGGTACGGTCCTCTCTTCTCATCCCTCATCAGACAGCAAGTCAGAGACAGGCATGAACCGAACACTGTCAAATTTCCCTACCTAGGAGAAAAACTTTCTAACAAGAAAAAACCTCCACCGTCCCGGTTTCTCGCTGATACCTCCCACAACCCCCTCCACTAATCGCTCTCTCTACTTTGCTTTGGAACACATTTTAAATGCATTAATCAATAACGGCACGTCATGAGCAAATGTTTCTTCATTAGAGATTGCGACGACAGAACCAGTACTAGCAGCGATAGGAACCTCACCTCTTCCATATTCCAAGTTTACATCGAGTTGATGTTGCTTTAGAATAAAAGAGAAATACAAGGTGAAGGAATACGGCCTAAGGAAATACCTTTCTAACTGATGTATGCAATATTTACTTAATAATAATCATAAAGAAAGAAAACATTTTTCTCATTATAACTTCTGATAAAGACATATAAATTAAATTTTATATTAACTCGTTGAAAAATCTTCTTTATTAATATTAATTAAAATTTCAAAATTACTCTTCGCTCTAATTTATGTGATTTTATTTTTCAAATGTCTTTCTCCAACACTGGAAACGATTTTGTTTGATTTTATTGGTATTTGAATTAAAATTTAACAATTTTTATCCTCCCTAAGTGATAAATTTAGAAATTATTATTAGGTACCATTTTTACCTTACTTATTTTCTTATTTATTTTGTTTATTACCTTAAATGTCGATTAGAAGAAACAGTTACTAAATAAATAAAAAAATATACTGAACCTTCTTTTTGCAGGTATGGATTTGCTGCTTTTAACGAACTGATAAGATTTATAAAAAGATTTTGCCTCGAATAACGGCATATTTAGAAGGTAAATCTTTTTAAAAAAATGTCTTATCAAACATTAAAAAGTTAATAGAACTCTTATATTTAAAGGGGTTTTTACATTATCCTTACCCTTCTTATAATGGTACAACATTAATCCCACGCTGATAAAACGTTAATCTTTTAAGAAAAATAATAGCAAAGAATTAATTTAATAAATTATAAAATTTATAGAATTTAAATTTTTTGTAATGAGTTCACTATTTACGAATTTTCTTCTTTTTCAAAATTTGTTTACTAATAGATGATATTAATGATTTAGCAAAACAGACAGATAAAAATGTTCATGGAACCAACTATCCTTTAATAAATATCTCATTTTCTTCATAAATCCTTGTCCAATTTGGTTTACAGAACCAATCATCATCTTGATGCACAAGCAATCTCACCAAATTTCATAATTTTAATATTTATCGGTCCTGTAATGTAAGGCAAAATAATCGAAAATGCAACCTTCACATACGAAGATTTTACATTTAAATTTTAGTATTTTGGACTAAGAGGACTTTAAAACATCGGCAATGCAAATATCTCCGTGGTGCAAGTGGTAGCGTCTAGTCCTTTCAACCAGAAGTTCTGGGTTCGGGAATCCTGGTCCGACAAGGCATTTTCATATGCTATAAGATTGTCATTTCATTTCATCCTCTGAAGCAATACGTAACGAGGGCTCCTGGAAAGTAAAAAAAAGCTTACATAGTTCTTTCAAAGGAGTTGTGAGAAAAAGAATCCAAAAATTATTTTAATTAACAAAATTTAAGGGATTAAGTTGAAATAAGATTTAAAAGGCGTATTAAAACCGAAAGAGCTGGAAGCTATAAACCTGACAAGTTTTTGGATCGGGATAAATTATTTTATTATGTACAGAAGTACGTCTTTGAAATGCATGGTGAACTAAGTTAAGGTCTGCAAATATAATTTTATGAGTAATAAAATAAACTTTCACGTTGTACTCGTACATAAATTTAAAAATTTCATAGGAAATTAACAAATTACGATAACTACGAAATGACTTGCATGTGTTGTGTTCTTTTTGAACATATCTCTAATATGATAAATGGTTTTTTGTAGTAGTTGAACGTAACATTTTTTATTTTGAATAATATGATTGGTTTTTCACAATAATTTTGGATTTAATTTCCGTATTTTTTATCTTTTTTTTTTACGAAGAAAATCTATCGTTGATATCTATTTAATTAAACGGTGTTAAGTGTCGGCCCGCGTATAGGCACTGTGGAACTGCAGCACCCCCTATTTTCACTTTATATTATTGATAAAATTTAATATGAGTCCTTTTTTCTTTAATTCTTGTACAATATATAATCCTTAAGCTTTATGACACTAGCCATAATCCAGTTTATGAAAAAGATACAAAAATCTTTGTATGGAACTGTGCGCTTCACTGTTCCAGAGGCATGTTGTTTGGCTGTTGTGCGCATGAGCACATAGGAAGCTGTATATGAGGCTGAGAGAGATAGAGAGCATTGTCGCTCACGCAGTGCCGACCCTGGCGTGCTGGTGGAACGTAGTTTTCTTTTTACTCCGCGTGTGTATGGAACGTTCCTTGTTCGTTCCCTTTTCTAGTTTAGTCGGTGGAAGGAATATGAAAGTGATTGAGTTGTTTTTTCAGTAGTATCAGATGGCGGAAAGCAAGGGTTTTTTGATCGCCAAATCTGTCCAAAAACACACTGGAAGGGTGAAAGAGAAGGTAATTAGTAAAAATTAATTATGTATTTGTTTCTGTGTACATAGACATTTTAATTAAGCACCGTTGGACTATAGTGTTTTTAAGCGGACTTTTTATTAAGTTATTTTCTAATAATACTAAAAAATATTATCTGTGTTGACATTTTATTATTTATTCGGTTAAACCGCATACGGTTTTTAAGCACGATATGCTTAAAAACCGTGTACCATATTATTGAATGTGAATACAGTATAAAATTAAATTATTATCCTGCTTCCAGCTATTCTATTTGATTCATTTTTCTTCGGTTTCTTTTATTTTACAGAAAACTTTAATCATGGGCTTGATAACGCCCATAAAAAAATTTTCTGGAGCAGCACCCCTAAAAATTTTAGCTACGAGCCGCCACTGATGGTCTTGTAAGGTGTAGCACGATAATACATAAATAAATTATGCTTATCATTAATTCATCCTTATATTAAAAAAGCTTTAAATATTCTTTAATAATGTCTGAGAAAATAAATTAAAAAAAAAAGTTGATATGTTTTAGTTTTATACGAAATAAAAAAAATAGAAAAACAAAGAATTATCAATGGATATAAAAAAAAATCATTTTATAAACGTGTATATCTTGTATTAATTTTTATTTTGAAAGCATTACATATATTTATTAACCATTTGCTTATTCGGTTTCCTACTGTGGGAGTACATGTTCTATTGATTTAGATGAACTCGTTGCCATAAATCAATTGAATACATGCAGTTTAATATTTCAGGTGCGGTTACGTTATATTTATTCAGATGTCATCAAAGATTAATGCTTTTTACTCTTACTAATGTTTCTTTAAAATAACAATTAATAAAAAATTTAATGACTGTTACAGTTATTTTTATATTAAGTTACATTTTTGTCATAATTGTAATCTGGTGGCTTTTTAATCAGTGAAACCTAGAATTTTTTATCGGCTAAAACCAATTGAAAATGCAAGTTATTAAGCTTGTATCAGATGGCTATAGAATTTGTTTTTTTATTATTGTTTTTCAATGGAATAAAAATGGTTATTTAAATTATTATTTTTTTTTAATAATTAATAAGCTGATGGAAAGTTTAATGAGTTTTAATATCCCTCCCCTTCTGGGGTGTATTCATTATTAGTTTCAGGAACATTTTAATAAATAATCATAAAATATATTTTATAGTAACTTTTGTATTTGAGGGCATTTTATAATGTTTATCTGATGGGGTAAGGAGATATTGAGGGGGAGATAGATTGACGAAAAATGTCACATATTCATAAATTTTAACTTTCAAAATAATAATAATACCATCCTTAAATACCAGTGGGAATACAAAGATGCGTATGAACATCTTTTACAAAAAAAATTCGAAAAGTTTACTACGGCCTAAATATTGACTAATTTCAAAACAATAAGAAATCGAGTATTATAGTTATTTATTTGGTTTTTCACAATAAAAATGTTCTTCGCTCTTTTTATTTCCTTATACAAAGAAAAGGAAGTATTGTGATGGCGAAAAATTTCGGATTTCAGATTTCAACGGAAATATCCATTTTGACCATCCCTGGTCCATTTTCACTAGTTTCGGCGTGACGTCCAAAAAATTTGGATTTTGGACTTTTTTTAACTATACTAAAAGGTCCTCATTGAGAGCTTTTCAACGATAAGTGGTACTTATTTTTATTGGTTCCAGTGTTATAGCCAAATAAAAGTTTAATTAATCAGATATTTGGATCTTACAAGAAGGCATATCGGTTCGAATCCGACTTCATTTCCTTTTTTTTAACTTTTTTTAATTTATTTAAATATATTGATTTATTAATAATTATTAACCTCAATTGTAAAAAAATCGTACAATAAATAATAATTCAATGATAACAGTAAAAAAAAAGTATGAAAAAATATTAGAAGTTAGTAATGAAATAAAATTTTATGTACTTTTAATTTTAAAAAAATGTGTGTGTGTAATTTGATAGGTGTTCAAGGAAGTAATGTGGTGTCCACATTAGATTTTTTTATAGAATTATATTTAGTAAAGATCGATTGTAAGTTAACTGGGGGAGCGGGGCATATAAACCTCTTTAATACCGTGACGTTTTACCAAAATAAAAAGCAATAAGAGTTTATTACTGGTTCCCAATACAAAAACATGTACTTAAAACGAGTGTTTCAAAAATTGTGATAATTAATTTTTTGTTAATTGAGAGGTTAGGGGAATTAGAGTGCCATGGGGAAGAGGTGGATCTCAAGATTACTTTTTATTTGATTGTTCTGTGGTAGTGGAACGTGTATTGAGTACGAATCGAGCTTGTATAACATTTTGTAAAATTTTTATTGTGATTCTCGAGGATCAAATAGTCTTGCTCCAAATTTAAACGATTGGCGTTACTAAAGATCTACTTAATGTTATTATCCTTTACTGGAACTGAAAGAACCAGTTTGTATTTTCATGGCTCTTTTTGAATGATATTCTTGTATTGAAAATTAACTATTCATTAATATAGCATTAACCGTATTATTAAAAGAGTTTGAAAAGAGGGTGAAATTATGGAAGGTAGGTGGGAATCACGTCCATATATGAACGTAGTACTCGTGTATGTATATATATATATGTTTTTTTTTAAATTTTACGTACTTCAGTAATAATATTTTTCTGAATTAAGCGTAATTATTTTATTTTATATCATAGAGGTAGGATAACTTTTTAAATACTTCAAAAAATTACATGTTTTTCATAGACACTTTCCAAAAATATCAACATTTATAAGATGTTTTTCAGCCACTTATTTTTATACATTATGTCAGATTAATTGCTATAGGACTCAACGAATCATTACACTACTCTTTCTACTTTCTTGTACGAAGTAAAGAAAGTATTATGATCACGAAAAATTTCGGTTTTCAGATTTCAACGGAAATACTCATTTTTACCATTCTTCAATCCATTTTGATTAGTTTCGGCGCAACGTTTATACAAACGTATATATGTATGTGTGTATGTATGTATGTATACGTACGTATTATTTCGCATAACTCAAAAACGATTAGCCGTAGGATGTTGAAATTTTGGAATTAGGACTGCTGTAACACCTAGTTATACACCTCCCTTTTTGATTGCAATCGACTGAACAAAAAGAGTCCAAAAAAATTCCAAAATACAAGATATTTGGATTTTTACTTAACTGCGATAATAAGCCCTCATTAAGAGCTTTTCAGCGATATATATGATGTTGTACTTATTTTCATCGGTTCCAGAGTTATTACCAAATAAAATTTTAATTAATCAAATATTTGGATCTTACAAGGAAAATGTACATCGGTTCAAATCCGATTTCATTTCCTTTTTTTAATTCATAATTTAAATATATTGCTTTATTAATAATTATTAATCTCTGTAAAAAAATCTTACAATAAATAATAATTCAATAATTAAAAAAAAAAAAAAAAAAAATGAAAAAATATCAGAAGTTATTAATGAAGTAAAATTTTATGTACTTTTCATTAAAAAAAAAAAGTGTATATATAATTTAATAGGCGTACAAGAAAGTCATGTGGTGTCCATATTAGATTATTTTTATAGAAATTTTTTATATTTGGTAAAGATCGATTGTAAGGTAAGCTAACTGGGGAGACATCGGTGCATAAAGCTGTTCAATACAATCACGTTTTACGAAGGCCACCTCTTTTGTACGACGCTTTTTCAAAATGCGTTGTACCAAAATAATAAATCAATGAGTTTATTACTCGTTCTCAATATAAAAAGATGTACTTCAAACGAGTGTTTTAAAAAAATTGTGATAATTCATTTTTGTTAATAGAGAGGTTAGGTGAATTAGTGTGCTATGGGGAAGAGGTGGATCTCAAGATTACTTTTTATTTGATTGTTCTGTGGTATTGGAACGTGTATTGAGTACGAATCGGGCTTGTATAAAATTTTGTAAAATTTTTATTGTTGTTCTCGGGAATCAAGTTGTTTTTATTGAAATCAAATGAATGGCGTTACTAAAGTTCTACTTAATATTATTATCCTTTACTAGAACTGAAAAAACCACTTTCTATTTTCATGTCTCTTTGTTGAATGATATACTTGTATTGATCATTAAATATTCATTAACATGAAATTAACCGTATTATTAAAAGGGTTTCAGAAAAGGTATCCCTCAGTTGGTACCTGGTTGCTTGAACGATTTGCTTTCCGGGGAGTTGTTTTGGAGTTGCTTGGGAGATTTGTTTTCCAGCTGATTGGAAGAGGAACAGGTTGATCCTGCTGAGGAAGCCGGGCAGGCCTGCCGATAAGCCCTCGGCGTATAGGCCAATTTTCTTGCTGAATATGGGTGGCAAGCTGTTTGAGCTGTTGCTACTCTCCAGATTAAAGGAGGAAATCGTGATGAATGGTGGCCTGGCGGATAGCCAGTTTGGTTTCCGAGAAGGTGGGTCGACCACGGACGCTATGTGCCAGGTTGTTAATACGGTTAAATGATTATATGTTAAGGAGCGCGGTTAAAGGACGACGAAAATGGCGGGTCTCGTTCTGTTTGATGTTAAAAACGCATTTAATTTGTTGCCATGGAGGATGACTGTAGAAGCTTTGCAGGCGAGAGGGGTGAGTAATTACTTTAGGATGATCCTCATTATTACCTAAGTGGTAGGGGTTAATATGAGTCTGATGGCGTTTTAGTTTCGAGAGAGGTGACAACAGGGGTGCTGCAGGTGTCCATCTTATGCCCGTACTTATGGAACATTCCGTACGACCCTATGCTAGGTTAGACCTGCCTGAGGGGGCGCAGACGTTGGCTTATGCTGATGATCTCGTTCTTCTGGTGGTAGCTGGGACTGAGGAAGAGCTGGTGGCTAGGGTTAATGAGGCGATCCGGAGAACTATGTACTGGATTGAGGGCAGTGAGCTACAGGTTGCAGTGAAGAAAACGCAAGCTATTGTTTTTTTGTGTTATTGGGATGGAGGAAGAGGTTTGAGGAGGTGGTTTTTACGGTGACGGAGGCAATCATTGTGCTCATTCCTGAGATGAAGAACCTGTGGGTCTGGCTGGATAGGAGGTTGACCTTCTAGGTGCACATAAGGGAAATGGCTACGAAGGCTGACAGGACTGCCTCAGCGTTGAGTCGTTTAACGGTAAACGTTGGGGGAGGGGGGGCACGTCAGTCGAAGAGGACTTGATGTCGTCGATGGTAGACTCCACGATATTGTATGGGCCACAAAACCATGCTGTAAAAGCATGTTGGTGTGGGAGGAGGGACTTAATGTAGCCAGAGCTAGGGGAATTTGTAGATAATACGTAGTAGAATGGCCATTCGTATCATATCGTCTTACAGGACTGTTTCTTATGAGGTTCTGATGTTAGCCGGAATTCTCCCTTTGGATCTAGTGGCTAGAGAAAGAAGGAAGAGGAATGAAGATATTGATAGAAGCGTGGCCAGGCAGAATCTAATAAGGTGCTGGCAGAGGAGATGGAAGGGGGCTGGACAAGGAGATTGCTCCCCAGTGTGCAGAGCTGGGTGAATAGGAAAGGGGGGAGATCTTGACTTTAATCTAACCAGGTTTTTAGTAGGCACGGGTACTTCAACGCCTATCTATTCGAGAGGGCAAATAGAAACACCCGTGAGTGTGGTTATTGTGCATCGTGGTAGATTCCGCCAAACGTAGTATTTTCGAGTGTCTAAGATGGGAACCAGAGGAAAGTAAGAAATGTTGAAAGTAGGTCCTCTTTCTTCGGACAATATCGGTGAGATCAACTTAAGGAATGAGACGTTGTGGACGGTTGTCGCTGCATTTATCAGGGTAGTTATCTCGAAGAAAAATGAGGAGGAGTACCGGTGTGATCTGTAGATTGCGGTATTGTACATTTTAATCCGTCGGTTGGTGTAGAGGGAAACCGAAATATACTGCCAGCATTCAGGATGAGTGTCAGAGTTGAAATAATGGTTGCTAGCTACCAACCATCACTTAGGTTATAACCACCACTCATTCGTATCTCAACCACATTATTAGTAAGCTCTAAATCATTCCTCCTAAAAGAGAATTTTCTTCCCGCCTCAATGAGTTTCCCCTCATTGAGGGGAACCCCTTCAATGAGTTTTATCTGTTTTGTGTAGCCCTGCCACCCTAAGTATTATCCGACTTTCAGGACAGTAATCCGCCGTTATTGTGATGCCAAGAAAATACATCTCTGGAGCAGCTATAATCTCATGTTGTACTGCAACCGCCGGTGAAAAAATCCAACAATTTTAGTTGTGAACGGTCCTTGCGTTTTGGAATAAAATATCAAGTTCAGTAATACCTATCACTGACATTAGTGATAGGTATTACTGGGGTAATAGTATTACTGACATTAGTGATGACCTTCCTCTGGGGTCATCTTCTGGGCGCTTTATATACTTGGTCTTTGTTTAGTGCTCCATAAAGTGGTAAGACTAAAATCGTAAGCAAAAAGTGGTAAGAGCGTGGATCGTAAGCAACCTATTCCAGGCCATCTGAAAATGCTTTAAACCACCTAAAAACTTGAGTTCGTGACAGAGCGTCATCATTATATGCCCTTTTCAATTTTGATAATGTTTCAGTAGCATTCTCACCGATTTTAGCACAAAACTTGATTGCACAAAGTTGCTCATAATTAGTATCACTCATTTTTGTTACGCACAACAAAAACTCGTTTCACGAAAAGTTTGTTTACATTTCATGTAGCAACAGTAGAGTAAAAATATTAATAACTAATACAAATTAGCTGTTCAAATAACCACGTGTTTAATAGTCTTTTACACATGTTGCCACTTTGGCTACCAAATAAAACTACTTTCATTACTTTATTTACTGGTCTCGTACGTGTTTATTACACTGAAACCCATAATAGGTTTCCTCTTTCAGCTAATTTTCTTAATTACCCCAGATTTCTTCGAGTGCTTACAGTTTTTACCACTTTCCAGTCATTCATCGAATTCTCCCTCTGTGAATTAATATCGTTGCTGCAAGCATCAGCATTGAGGGGAACTTTATCCTCACTTAATACAGGAACTACTTACTGTCTCGCTTTCACATTTACTGGTCAACTTTTTTTTAGAGAGATATTCAGTTTGAAAATTAATAAACATAAAACAAAGGTAGTAAAGTTTTACAGGAAATATGTAGGTGAAGAATTAAATATTCAGTTTAAGGAGAATAGTATGTTGCATATGATGTTGCAGAATTTTTTTTATTTGCCTTATAAAACTACAAAAAATGGTGAGAGGAGTGAAGTCATTAAAACTGGACTGGCACAAGCAAGGAGAAAGAGCTTTCATGAAAAAAAGGAACGTAATGTCAGGTAATTGACCAAATGAGTTGAAAATAAGTTTTTGAAAACGAAAGAAGACTTTAGTGAAGCTGCTAAAGGAGAGACAAGCAGAAGATTAATATTATGAGGAAGACAAAGACTGAGATATATTAAACAAATAATTGTGGCTGTAGGATGCACAAAAACAGTTAGGAAGGTTAGCCCGAAAAAAGTAAAAATATAAAATATCATTAAAATAGTCAGATGATCAATGACTTCTCAAAAAAGATCCAAAATTAGGGAAGATTTAGTTAAGTACGTTATTTTTTGGAGAAACTTATTGAAATTTGACCGAAGGCGATGATAGAATGATTTTGTTGACGTTTACTCACCGAATTGCTGATTGTAGTTTGGTTGGTGGCATAGGTTTACTCATTACGTATGCCAGTCAATTAGGCTTATTATTCAACTACAGACCGAAAACATTTCCCAGACTGGCATTCCATAGGCTGGCTGGACTATATACAATCTAACTATATATTATAATTTTTTCTCAAACGAATGCTTGTTCTTGATTAAATATTCAAAAGTTTATAAATTATTTGCAAGTTACTTGGACTTCCATTATTATTCTTATGGGAGTAATGTACGAAATATCGATATAACTGTACCATTGAAACAAATTTTGAAATTAAATTTGGGTGTTAATGTCAAATAATTTCATAATTACAAAAAAAAAAAGTAACAGCAAAAATATGACTTAATATAAATTAGCATGTCTGTCTGTGTTAAATGATTATATTCATGATTATCTTACAGAACTTCAGAATTATAGAATAATTACTATATTTATCGAACTTAGGGAGTTTTTAGGCATAGAAAACTATAATTTTTGGTGAAGTAAGGCTTAAACCAAATGTATGTATCATATTTTATAAACATAATACGCACGATTTTATTAAATAAAAACTCTGATGTGGATACCACATGACTTCCTTGTACACCTATTAAATTACACATACAATTTTTTTTTTTTTTAAATGAAAAGTACGTAAAATTTTATTTCATTAATAAATTCTGATATTTTTTCATAATTATTTTTTTTTATTGTTATTATTCGCTTATTATTTATCATAAAAATATTTTTTACAATAAGAGGTTAATATAAGTATATTAATAAATAAATATATTTAAATTAAAAAAAAAAGTTAAAAAAAAAGATGAAGTCTGATCCGAACCGATGTGCCTTCCCCTTATAAGATCCAATTATTTCATTAATTAAAATTTCATTTGGCTATAACTCTGGAACCAATGAAAATAAGTACTAATTAGATATATGGTTGGAAAGCTCTCAATGAGAGCTTATTACTGCAGTTAAGAAAAAGTCCTAAATCCAAGTGTTTTGGATTTTGGGCTTTTTTGGACACTTTTGGTCCAATTGATTGCAATCAAAAGGGGAGGCGCAAAATTAGATGTCACAGCAGTCCTAAATCCAAAATTTCAACATCCTACGGCTAATCGTTTTTGAGTTACGTGAGATACATACGCACATCGTACGTACAGACGTCACGCCGAAAGTAGTCAAAATGGATTCAGGGATGGTCAAAATGGATATTTCCGTTGAAATCTAAAAACCGAAATTCCTTTATTTCGTACAAGAAAGTAAAAATGTTATTTTTTCACATTTTTCATGAAAGGAAGTTAGTAAATTTGTGAAACAAGGCTTGTCTATATAATTAAAATTAAAACTTTGCCTTAAAATTTCCAGCTAAGTGCTTTTTTAACTTTATTATATATTCTTAGCCTGCGTTTTAAGAGATGCAAATAAAATTACAATATATTATCAATTACATCAATTTATCCGATGAATAAATTAGTTCCGGAAGTCTTGCTTAAACGTTGAAATTAAAAAAAAAAAAAACACAATTCATACTTGTTTACATTTCTAAACAAAGGAACAGTAGTTTAAGTTAAATTTTGCTAAAGGTATTTTTCATCGACCAGAATTTTGTTTTTGTATTTGCTCGGTGTGCGGTTTACAAAAAAAAAAAAAAACTAAGAAAACTCTTAAATGTTTAAGAGATATTTTCTGAAGATTTGAACGAAGACTTTCAACATTTTTTTATCAAAACAACTTTGTTTATAAAAACCAAACTCGAAAAGATTGCACCTAGCATTAATTAATAAGAATTACAATAGCAAACATTATTGCTTTCCTAAAAAAAGGGGTTGATTAATTTTTTTGCTTTACACACTCTTTCATTTACTTTTCCTACTGCTGAAATATACGTAAAACGTCATAGATCTCAAATTAAATTTGCTTTCTATGGGAGTAATGAAGTGGTTAGTTTCTATGGTGAATGTAATACTGCTGGTATGGATAATATAATGTTCTCTTTGAAGGATAATGAGGTGAAAGTAAGAAACCACTTTATTCTTAACTTATCCTAATAAGCCTGGTATGAAATAATTATTATTCTTAAAAATAACTATGCTATTTTCACGAGCGACTTGTGTCTCGTGCTCGTCTAAATTTTTTTTAGGCTGTAGCCCTCACTATACATGTAGGAATTAAGTTGAGATTGAGGTTTTTTTTTTTAATTTTAATAAGGAACTATCTGTGAAAATTTTGACCTAAAATTGCTTGCATATATTTTAATTTAACATTTCCACGAGTAAGGACAGAAATAAAGTTTAGATAGATCTTAAGAATTTTTAAAAATCGGAAATTAGAACGACTAAAGAAATGTGAAAGACGTTAAACATCTTCTTGACAATTTTTTTCTGTTTTTGAGTCACAAAGGATGTATTTTAGGAAAATATTTCAATTAATAAAAATAGATTTTATGAACAAAGTTTTTTGAAATTTTAAAACGCATTTTTGTCGTCATTAATGATATAGTATATCATTTATGCATAAAAAATTAGGAATTTTTCCAGTATCAAATAGCGGAAATTATAAATTACTAGACAGTACAAAAAAAAATATATTTGTAGACTTTTTCTATTTTCTTACCTTATTTTGGTGTTAATTTTCTGTACAAACAGTTTTTGCCTGGTTATCGGGTATTTTTCACGTAATAGCTGTTTAAGTCAGGAATAGTTTTAAAAATTAAAACATCAATGGCATGTTTAGTTGGATAAACTGAACAAGAAAATTTCTACAATAATGAAATTGGTTATGTTCTACATTTAATGTGTTAGTTATGAAGTGATATTTATAAATAATAATTAGTATTTCTTGACCGTAAAAAAGATGTAAGGTAAATTTCCCGTTTACTTTTCACGGATAGTTTTGCATAGTTAAAATGATTTATTTACGTTTTTCTTTAGTTTTGATGATACATTTTATTAATAAAATGAAATTGTGTTATTTAACAGAAAGAGTGTTTGAGGGCATTCAAGTATTACGTAAGCATCTTTGTAGTTGGAGGAAGGGGCGCTTTGCTTGCTTTTTCTGATAAAAGTGAGAAAGGCTACATAAATAAAAGCTTACTCAGAAAGCCTTACGTTAAATGAAATACAGAAAGAAAAATGGACAAAAATATATTTTTAATAATTATTTAATGTATACTTTAATAATATAAATTTTTCAATTATGAAAAGAACATTCCAAGAAGATGATTCCAATTG
Organism: Lycorma delicatula; assembly: GCF_047948215.1. Classification (NCBI taxonomy): domain Eukaryota; kingdom Metazoa; phylum Arthropoda; class Insecta; order Hemiptera; family Fulgoridae; genus Lycorma; species Lycorma delicatula. The sequence continues at coordinate 127,001,840 of NC_134455.1, forward strand.
TTTCACAATCATTTAGTTATTATGATGCTCTAGGAAAATTCTAGAGATTTACAAGAATAGTGTGACAGTTTTTGCACATTAAGGTAACGTCAAACTTAAAGCTCATTCGCCTGTTCATGAATGTTAAACTGAATCTAATTTTTTAAATGTTGTTTCTGATAATTACTACGTCTGTGTGGTACTGACATGCTGTTATTTAATTTACATTTCACAGTCTGATTAAAAAAACATTATTATCAATAATTAATTAATAAAAAAATTAAATTAGTAAGAAACCATTAATAATAATGAGCAAGTTTTAATTTATATACAGACATAAAAATATCGTACAATAGAGTATCGTTATAAAATATAACTTAATATAGGATTTTATGATAGCGAAAGGGTGTATGGTGTATGCTTTATTTACTTACAAGAAGAGGGGCTAAAATCATTAAATAAGTGCTTACGTAACACTTGAACTGCCCCCTGGATAATAAAATAATATCACCATCAGTTTTTGCTTCATTTTGTATAAAATTAACAAAAATATCTTTAATTGTTTGAACTGAATATTCTAGTAACAAAAATGTCTATTTATATATGTAGTTAAAATAAAATTCTTTTTGTTTTTTTTTTATCTAGAACCGAATAATCGGGAGTTTATCCCATGTTAAAAAATTAGTTTCTATACATTTCTTCTGAGCCTGATTGGTTGTAAGGAGTCGGCGTCGATGGTGGTATGCAAGAATTATAGACGAGATATCAATACAAACTGCTGAGTAACACAATATGCTATGCGCCCGATAATTACTTTACTGTGACAATCACACCAGCTGCTACCACCAAAGCCGGTGCTGTGCCTGCTGAGAGGCGGTGCGGGTGCCAGCAGCTGTAACACTCCACCCTCCACCGCCATACAACAGATCGCGATTCCATAAAACTTAATAACAATTTCAAAATAAACAGAAAAAGATTGAACAATTTTTTTGTTGTAGCTATTTTTATATAATTTTCATAAATATTTTTTTGCAACAGTGTACTTTATATCATTTAAAGTTAATGTTATTTATAATTTTGTATTCGAGATATATTGATAATTTTATAAATTAGCTAGTTATCACCGATTAGCTCTATATACCCTATAAAAATTATTTATGAAAAGAATAAGTTCGAATAATGATGAATCTCATGTTTCAGACTCAGATAAATGAAAATCAAGCAATAAAAAGTAAATATAAATTAAAAGTGGTATGGATATTCACCCGCAGAGCGGGTGAATATCCACTATACTAGATTACCAATAATCTAGTATAGTTTATTATTTAAAAAGTTATCTACTCGATGTTTCTCCATATCTTATTTAATACTCGGAAGGGAATTCTGAATCAAATTTTCCAAATTATACATATCAAATTGTTTAAAATTTTGTTTTAATTCATATCCCATAAAATATTTTACTGAAATTCATCCACAGGATAAATTACACAAAGAAAATTCTCCTACAAGATAGAACTCCCGTATGAAATTAAAAAACAAAATGTCTGTGAAAGATGTAGAAAAATCTATTTTCTTTACCTTTAGTATTTTAATTTGTGTAAAAACCATCTACAAAACAACATGTCATGATTGATTCATAATCAACGCTATCATTATATGTAGAACATATTTTCGTGCACAATCACGTACAAACGGTAGAAGAGGTGCAAGGTAGTTGGAAAATTGTTTAATAAAAGTCGTTACAGCCGAAAAGTATTCGTTTATTTTTGGTTAAATATGTGCTTTTTTTTAAATACACGCATTTTTTAGATTCAAAAAAATGTTTCTACTTCTTTGTATGAAGTAAAAGAAGTATTGCTATCACAAAAAAGTTTGATTTTCAGATTTCAATGGGACTATCCATTTTGATCACACTTGAATTTTACCTAGTTTCGGCGTGATGTCTGTACGTACTTATGTATCTCGGATAACTCAAAAACGATTAGCCGTAGGTGGTTGAAACTGGTTGGCTGGTTGGATACGCATAAATACTTTGTTGTACTATGAAAAACATTAACAGAATTTCAAGAAAAAGCTGTTTGATATTAAAGAATAACACAGCTTTTGAATACATAAGCAAAAATTATTAAAGAAAAGAAAAAAAGGAGTTGTAAGGAAAATCCCAAAGGAGACGAATACTCTAAAACCTGAATATACATGAAAATCCATCTCAGATAAATAACTTGTATTAAAAATCGCATTAAAGGATAAAAATAAATAAATTTTACCTATTTAAATGATCAATATTTAATGAAGGACCACAAAAATGAAAGGAATAGAAAATAAATCAAAACTACGATAAAAATTTAATTGATTTCAAGAATTTTACATTTTTACTTCCTTGTACGAAGTAAAGAAAGTATTGTGATCTCGGAAAATTTCGGTTTTCAGATTTCAACGGAAATATCCATTTTGACCATCCCAGAATCCATTTTGACTAGTTTCGGCGTGATGTCTGTACGTACGTATGTATCTAGCATAACTCAAATACGATTATCCGTAGCATGTTGAAATTTTGGATTTAGAACTGTTGTAACATCTAGTTGTGCACCTCCCATTTTTATTGCAATCGACTGAACCAAAAGTGTCCAAAAAAGCCCCAAATCTAAAAAAAAGGATTTTGGACTTTTTCTTTAATTTTATTAATAAGCCCTCATTGAGAGCTTTTCAAGAATGCATCATAAGTGGTACTTATTTTCATTGGTTCCAGAGTTATAGCCAAATATAATTTTAATTAATTAAATATTTGGAACTTACAAGGGACATCGGTTCGAATTAGACCAATTAATTACAAATTATCATTGTCATCTCCTTTCTTTTCTTTTTTTAACTTTTTTTTAAATTAAATATATTGATTTAATAATAATTAATTGTTCACATCAGATTGTACAAAAAAATAATAATTAATAATTCAATAATAACAATAAAAAAAAAGAAAGAAAAATATCAGAAGTTATTAATGAAATAAAATTTTAAATATTTTTCATTTAAAAAAAAAAGAAGTGTAACTGTAATTTAATAGTAGGTGTACAAGGAAGTCATGTGGTGTCCACATCAGATTTTTTTTGATCATCTGACCTGTGGTCTGTATAGAAAGATATTTCACTCTGTGTTGACTAATGGATTATAGTTTGAGGAGGTATTTCTTTCATCAGTCGTCTAAAAAATTTGCAGATTGCCTAAAATTTAAACAGTTACAATTAATATTTGAAGCACAAAAACCTTTTCGATCTCCCCGGAATTTGACCCTTTGTTTTTAACCTTTTGTTTTAATTTTAAAAGACGTATATTTTAAGAACACTGATGTACCTTTTAGAACATAATAAACCAATTCTTCTTTCTCGTAAAAGCAGTATTAGATTAATAGATCTAGGAGCATGAACGTCTCCTAAACGAGACTTACACGACGATACTCTAAATACATGGGATCGATGCATTAGTTCTGATTACTTGCCATGGATCATTGTACAAAGAAGAATAGCATTGTTATTATTAAAATGTACTACACATATGATAAGTGTTTTCCGGAAACAGTGTGTAACGTTAGGAAAATATTTAGTAGAGAAAGCGCAACAAAAAAAAAAAAAAAAAAACTGTTAACAGTGAACGATACCGTAACATGCTGATGAAACTTTTTGTCTACGACTAGATTTAATTTGCACCAAAAACCTGTAGTTTCAGCAAGTCGGTGCAGCATGACACATTATTGGAGAAATACTCGATTTGTTACGTGAGAAATTTCCAGGTCGGATTATTTTAACCATGCCGAACATACGTGGCCATCGAGATCATGCGGTCTGTCACCGTGTGACTGATTTCTTTGGGGATTTTTGAAGTCGAATGTTTATGAAAATTCACAAACAATTCCTAAGCTAAAAAGACAGAGATTTAAAGAGTGATTGATTGGAGAAATTGAATCAGACGTATGTTTAAAAGTGATGGAAAATTTCAGGAAATGAACGATGATATCGAATGTGTAGTTTTTGAGATACAGATGTGTCTCAATTTAAATGGACCGACCTGGTATATATACAGAATATATCACGAGTTCTGCCGGAACTTTCACAACCTTCTTTACTCGTGAAAATAATGAAAAAAAATCATATAAGCATGTCCTAAAATGATTCGATTGCGAGTTACAGCTAGTGAAAGATTTCAGTCGGATTTCAGCGATCCCGGTGAAATGGGGTCGCACTGAAATTTTTAGAACGTTAATAAGGAGCGTGATACCTTATGATTTTTGACCTGAAAAATTAAAAAAAAATAGGTTCCTGAACCGTATCTGCAGTAGTTTTTGATAAATCTGGGGTGAAAATTAATAAATTGGGGTAAAACCCTCTTGTTTTTTATGTTTGATGTATAATAAATTTGTTAAATGAGAAATACACATGTAAAACTTGCAGAGAACGTAATTCTGAACAAAATGATGATAAGTTGATTAGAACTAAGAAAAGTTAAAAAAAATCGAATTTATATCATAATTACCTTAAGCATTCAGTATCCTATAGAATAAAAAGTTATAAAAAAGCCATGAATGCATATATAAAATGAAAAGTAATGCATTTACAAATATCCCTCCAAGAAGACTTCCAAGATCGCATCACTGACAAAAGCTGTAAAGCTAGCAGTTTATTTATTTTGTAACCTTTTACATAAAAGTGAATGTCCTGACTGCTTTAAGTAGACGTGCACTAAGAAAGGATTTTGCGAAATTTTGATTTAAAGGGGTTCAAATCGATAAAAAACTAAATTTCGTGTTGACCGCGCTATCTGTTGGACGTAAAAGCAACATACGCCATACTAAATGTTTTACGATTCCATTGCAATGTTTCCAATATGTGTGTCCGCTATAGACTAAAAAACTACTGAACCGATTTACGCGCGGGGAAACAGGAAGAAAGGGAAAATCGGAAAAGGGAAATAGTGAAAAATCGAAAAAGGTAAAAGGGAAGAGGGTAAAAAGGGAAGAAGGGGAAAATTGAAAAAGGGGAAAACGGGAAAAGGAAATGGAAAGGGAAAAAAGAAAAAAGAAAAGAGGATAGATGAAGGGGGAAAGGGAAATGGGGGAAGAGGAAGGGGATTAAATATATTTAATTAAAAATTAAAATTAAATAAAATAATATTGAATTAAATTTAAAATAAATAAATAATTAAATTTTAAAAAATTAGAATATGTAAAGAAAATAATTGAAGATGTCAGATGGAAAAAAATTGGTTGAGATTAAAAGCGTAGGTAAAACATGGAAATAAAGTCTTTCATTCCATCTGTCAAATAAGTAATATTAATACATCTGGGCGCACGCAGAGCGACAGAATGAGTGTGTGAGTGCTCCAGAAGAATGCCGTTAAATTTTACAGCTGTGTTTCTCTGTTTAAAATAATGAAAAAAGTTCATAATAAACATTTGTCCGGAAAAGGCTTTGTTTTTAAATTAGGAATAACAAAGAATTTTATCATGATTTCTTCTTAGCGGCGGCAAAATGAACCTATACCGAAATTCATCGAAAACCGGGGAAGAAGGAGAAAGGGAAAATCGAAAAAGGAAAATAGGGAAGATGGGGAAAATGGAAAAAAATAAAAAAGTAGGAAACGGGGAAAAGGAAATGAAAAAGGAAAAGAGGAAAGAGGACGGGGAAGGGAAATGGGGGTGAGGAATGGGAAAGGGAAGTAAGGGAAAGAGAAACGGGAGAAGGAAAGGGAAACGGGAGAAAACGGGAAGGGAGAGCGAAGCGAGCCATGACCCTCTGATCGTGACGGGGAGCGCAAGTAACCATAGAGCTCGGGCCAAGCCGCGATGGGAGATGCTAGATTTGGGATTGTAATAAATTTTTTGTTATCTTTATTGGTCTTTTATATTGAACTATTTTAACTCTTTCATAAAACGGACTGGTCTATCAAATATTGTTGAATTTTCTTATCTTCCTTTTTTTGTTTTCCTTTATTTAAGTTTTGGGCAAAAATTCATTATTTATCGTATATTCCTTCAGTATTTTTCATAAAAAAATTTATATACCGTTTTATCAGGATTTAATGAAAATCTAAATGAAATTTTTTTATTTAATCTAGATTAAATATTTTTTATTTATAAAAAAATTAGTTTGCTATTAAAACGTATTGCAAGTGAAGCTATACTTATATTGTTGGCGAAGTCGCGACGGGGTACGCTATTTTATAAATAACAAAAAAATAAATAAATTAAAAATTATGTTATGTTGTTGATACGAGGGATGTGTACTAATTTTTAATAAAATATTTAATCCATGTTTAAAAAAAAAACCTTTCTACTAATCACATTATACTTAGATTTTAAAAAATATAAAATAAACTTAAAGATAAATATTTAATTTTCCAGCTATACAGCTACGTATGCTGCTATAACGGAAAAGTATATAAATCGGTAAAAAGAATCTAAAGAATTGGCCTTTCTTGTGTTTCGTAAGAAGACATTTAAAAAAAAATTATACAAAAAAAAATTAAATTTAATTTAATAAGTTGCAAATGATCTGGGGAAAAAATTGTATTCTAATGGTCCAAAGATCGAAAATCTATTTTTGTCAGGTGGATGTTGGCCTGTATTTGGTCTTATAATTCTGGACCCGTTGACTGATTTTCTTCAAAATTGGTAGATAGGTACTACCAAACGTGGAAAAGAATGTATTAAAAGTTCTATAAAAGTTGGAAAAAGGAGGAGAGTGTTTGTTCAAAAAAACAACTTTTCTTACAAAATTTTTTTATCGAGATCACAAATTACCAAACATTTCTATTTAATAATTAATCCCGCCCAAAAAATTACATTTTTCTTTTGTTAGCTACATCTTGCTTCAGGAAAAGAGTTAATGGGAGTATTTTTTCATCTGTATTTTCTACATCAATTTGTCTTCAAACCAGAACAAAAAATTATTACCCATCCCACTCCAATGGTACGTGAAAAATATTTTATTATTTGTAAAACAGGTTTTTAAAATTTATTTTAAATTTAAATCCATCTTGCAAGTTACTCATTCCATTTTAAATATAAATTTCTTAAGTTTTTGATAGCTCTTACTTTTTAGTATTTCCTGAGCCTACAAAATGAAGAATGAGATTTTTCGCAATTTCAGATTTTTAACGTTCAAAACGTATTCTATTAAACAATAAAATCATTAAAATAACTTAGTACCCCTCCCCTGTGGGGAACTCCCAATTAAAAAAAAAAAAAGGATTTTTTTAATTTCGATTTTAATTTATTTACAATCAATTTTAGTGAATATTTCAATCATTAAAAACGCCTCCTAATGCTTTATCCCTCAAACTTTCTAAAAGTTGAAGACATGTTTTTCAAAATTGTGATGCTAATATACCAATATTAAAAATTTTGGTTATTGCTTTATTCTGTTGAGCATCTTGACTTCAAATTAATTGATTTAAATATAATCAATAAATATTGATTGTTAGCTTACAGATGAAAGCAAGTAAAATTGAAACAGCTAGTAAAATTTTATATTTAATAGAAATCTGATGTGGACAACACGTAACTTCCTTGTACGCCTATTAAATTACATATACACATTTTTTTTAAAATGAAAAGTGCATAAAATTTTATTTCATTAAAAACTTCTAATATTTAAAAAAATATATTTATTGTTATTATTGAATCATTATGTATTGTAAACTTTTTATAATCAGAAGTTAATAATTATAAGTAAATCAATATATTTAAATAAAAAACAAATATTAAAAAAAGGAGATATAGTCGGATTTCAACCGATTTATTTTCCTTTTGTAAGATCCAAATATTTCATTAATTATAATTTTACTTGAACTGGAATAAATGAAAATAACTACCACTTATGATACATCGTTGAAAAGCTCTCAATGAAGGTTTATTATTGCAGTTAGGAAAAATGTGAAAATCCAAATGTTTTTGGATTTTGGGCTTTTTTGGACCCTTTTAGTCCAGTTGATTGCAGTTAAAAGGGGAGATGCACAACTAGATGTTACAACCGTCCTAAATCCAAAATGTCAACCTTCTACGGCCAATCGTTTTTTGAGTTATGCGAGATACATATGAACATACGTACGTTCAGACGTCACCCAAAACTTGTCAAAATGGATTCAGGGATGGTCTAAATGGATATTTCCGTTGAAATCTGAAAACCAAAATTTTTTTGCGATCACAATACTTTCTTTACTTCGTAGAAAGAAGTAAAAATGAAATAATATTTAATAAAACGCATTGGCTGTTTTTTTAAGGTACGGAAAATATTACTTACAAACAGAAATGTACTTATCTGTATTAGTTATTGAATAAACAAAAAAATTTAAGGAAAGGCTGTATGTGGAAAGTAGAAATAAAATTCCAATTTCATAGCTGTCAACGCAACTCCTGTGAGAATCAACTATAAGCGCACAGAAATGAATTGATAATCTCCTTAGTAACCGCACAAATAATTCCTTAGCAACCAAACAAGTGGTTTTATAAAATTAAAAACAAAGAAAAAGGTTACAGAAAGAAAAATCTTTTGTTAACCTACCAGTTTATTTTCTGCATATACGAGTATACACATAAATGTTTTTCATGCCTTCCAAGAAAACGCTTCTGAGTTGTAGATTAAATTTAATTTTTTTATGAAGTCTTTTTTACATTTCAGAATACCTTTTATAAACTCTTGATCCATTGTTAAATCACTATAGGAGGAATTTTATTTATTGTATTTGTAGTGGTTTTTTTATTATTTATATTCTCATAAATGAGACATACCTATTTTCATTAAAATATATATCAAACGATTGATTACAATTATACGAATATTACTGGATAAAAATATTAATAATAATGTTCAGAAGAAAACAATGGTAGAAAGCAGACTCCAGTTTACGCATACTCAATAATGCTCAACAATACTTATATTAGATAAAATGCGAATTAATGTATATCTATTCTAAAATTTGTATTATTGGTACTGTAATAGTATTATTAATGAAGAATAAGTATAAAAATTACAAAATGAATATCAATTTTTTACGCATAGTGATCAACTTAAGTTGGCCGTCTAACTGTGATATTTAAAACTTTAATTCATATGTTACAAGTCGGTATTAAAAATAAAATTACTCAATCAGCAAAAACAGCCCAAGGTTTTTTTTAAACTTCCTAAGGTAACCAGTCCCTGCCATCAGGCACAACACAGTCACCTCAGGGTGTCGTGGCAGCAATCTATGCCCTCTCTCACTTACCCCTTCAAGAGGCTTTCTCAAAGAGGTCCCTCCAATCTCATAGGAACTAGCTGACTTCCTCTTCTGGACAGCCGACACGCCCCTCCGCTGGAGAGCTACCCTCCCCGGCCCGGCTCTACAAGCTCCAGACGTGCGTTGCACACGTCCTTTGCTGTCTGCGACCCTCTCACCCCTCGAGAGTGCTCTATGCAATCATCGGGGCACTCCGACCTTCTCACTCTTGCGTGTGGGCGGGTCAAAAACACCTTAGGCATAGAGGCTATCTCCCTGACCCTACAAGTCGCCACGCTTCGACCCTACAATTCCTGAATTTATTTATTTTTTCGAAGTATTTCCCGTTTGAATTTTTTTTTTTTTTTAACTGTTATAAACAAATACGCTAGAACACAACAACCCCAGCACTATATTTGTAGCACCGCATGTAGTAAATATGTATTCACTATATACAACACAAAGCACATTACCGATACATTAAAGACATCTCACTACATGCACTAATATTAAATTATTATTACACAAAGTTTACGTTGCAACAAAGATACAATCATTACATCAAAGAATTTGCACCAATATTTAAAAAAAATTATAATATTATTAGCTGTACAATAAAAACATAACATCAGAAAGAAAAAATACACGTTAATAATATTAAACATAGGCAAAAACAACTTAGCAAAAAATAAAGTTTCTAAAAAACCAGCTGGTATATCTAATTCAGATATTCTTTCAGTTTGTTGCTTTCTTTTCGTAGAATAAGACTTCTTTTATGTGATCAGTTCATACCATATACTAATACATCTTATTATCATATTGCAACTAAACTGCTCATTAGTATATTTCAACTCATTTGAACGATTTACAAGGGTACAATAATTACTCTCCCATAGGTTTATATATGAGATCACTCAATAAAATAAAGAGACAAATGGCAACACCTAGAAAACTATTTAATAAAATAAACTGAAACTGTGTAATAATCAACTTGGCACCTTTTATATAGGAAATATCAGCTGTTTGAAAATAATTCCCGTTATTAAAATCTCTTTTGTTTATTTGAAAATGTCGGTTCCGCTTGAAATGTGTGTCGTGAAAGAACAGCGTGCTGTGATAAGATTTTTATTTTCTGAAGGTATTGTAACAGGACCAATATAACGGACCAGGGTAGCGGATTTCTTTCAATTAAGAAGAAAGAAGGAGAAAATAATAATGCAAATAAGAATTCAGAAGGAGCTAAAAGGAATTTTTTTTCTTAAAATAACGGGTTCGTTTAACAATTTGTTCTTCGTAATACAGACAATGGCACCTCCAAAAATCCTAGTTCGACCAGAAGGGTTGCCGAACTGGAAAAAACAATAGAAAAACGTAAGGGAGCGGACAATGAAAATTATTACGCATCGACAATTAAAGGTACAAGTCGGGTGCGGGTTCTGCAGGCCAGGAGATATAAATACTGCAAGAGACCAGCGGACAGAGTCAGTAGTTATCAGTAAGCGTGCGGTAACAGCGAGTGAAAAGTACGTCGCGAGTGTTTCAGTGTAGACAGTGGAGGAATGTAATAGTGAAAGTGACAGTATTATATTCAATTTCTCATGGTACTGCTGATATGTTAAATAAATAAACAGTAAATATAATTCACCTTACCAGCACATTGTTACGTTCTTTAGATTTTTCGGCTTATTTTTGTATACTAGTAGGACCGGAACAATCATGACTGTTTTAAATTTTAACTATGAGTTTTAAACTTTGACTTTAATACATTAATTTTAACTCCTGATGATGGCTTCCAAGTAAGCCGAAAAATCTAAAGAAGGTATAAGGAGGATTATATTAATTGTTAATTTAGGTATTATATTCATTCATAAAGTGAAAGGTAGTTGTTTTGTAAACAGTATAAGAAATAATACTTGCAAAAATTGAATTGAATGAACTTTAGACTTTCTATTCTTATCTTGTTAATGCAAAATTAGTTTCTATCCGTTATTATAAAGTTTTTAGTAAATTAGACTGTATTTTGGTATTTATTAATTTAACTGTCACTAAAGAAATTACGTTTTACTTGAACTACTATTTTGTATGTTATTCGCACTTATTGTTATTATTATTATCTATATATATAAAAATGTTAAGTTCTTTTGTGTACGACTTCAAAAACTCAAAATGTTCTGCACCGATTGAGCTCAAATTTTAGCACGATATATAACCCGCATCAAAGATTGTTTTCATCTGTTTTTAATAAATCTATCTATCTATTTTTAATTTGGAAATGTAAACAAGGGAAAACCAATCAGATCAATGCAAGATGGTCGCTGTCAAACACAACGACCAAATTTCTTTGAATTATATTTAACAGCTAAAACATTTGTATTTTATTTTGTATTTGTATTTTTTTACATATATATGACCAAACAATCGTTTTTTGGTCATTTAGCGTTCTTTGCTATGTAAAAGCAAAGAACAAAATTCACAAATAGTAACACTGAAACCACACAACTAGGTATTCGTTTTTTTTTGTTTTTTCTAACCTCCGAAACCACCGTTATGCATTGCTTCAGATGATGATATGAATGATTTATAGCGTATGAAAATGTCATGTCTGACCGGGATTCCAACTCGGAACCACCGGATTAAAGTCCGAGAAGTTACCACTCGCGCCACGGAGGCCGACAAACATATTCGTTAGGAGCTGAATAAACACACGACTTACCAATATGGCGTTGTGTGTCAAACCAATTTTATACGGACTATAATTACTTTTAATACGCGAAACCCTTTGCAATGATTGAACATTAACTTAAACCTCTTCAAAAATTATTCCTTTTGAACTAAGCCACATTTTGATATCATTGTTTTTGTATAAACGGCTGGAATTCTTTTCGTTTAATGATAAGAAGCGTTGTCGAAGACAATAAGACAATAACCGAATTCTCTTCCAAAGGACATAATACACCGCTAAACTATTTCTAAATAATTCAAATTCCTGTAATTGTTTTACGAATCGCGATTTTATCAAAATCTCACCTTTTTCTCAATTGACCTGCGGGATTTTGTTTTCTTTGGAGACCGTAATTCATTAGTAGATTCATACTCGAAAATCACGTTGTACACTGAAGCAGCACAACTTCTACTTACGTTAGCAGTTTATTAACATCTGAAATCAACGTCGTTTGATTATTCTGTAATTTATAAGCATTACTCTGCTTTTGTAAGCATTTAAAATGATGCATTTTTTCGCACGATTTAAGGGCTTTTTTTCGCAGTCCACAAATCTTTATATATAAAAATGTTAAGTTCGTTTGTTTACGCTTCAAAAACTCAAAATGTTCTGCACCGATTGAGCTCAAATTTTAGCACGATATTTAACCTGCATCAAAGATTGTTTTTATCTATTTTTCGCATCAGTCACATCCCCGTGACCGCGAGAAAACAGTTTTTTTTAATGGTCAGCTGTGTAACAGTGACCGCGCCATCTGCCGGAAGCGAGGGGAACACTCGCCATACTAGCCAACGACAACCGCAGTCACATGTGAAACAATACCTGTTCCCAATTACATTGTTTATTAACAAAAAAAAAAAAAAACGTATCTACTTGCATCTGATTCAGATTATTATACAATCTGAATTAAACATTCACTTTAATCGAGGTACTTTTGTGTGATCGTGTCGTGATTGAGTTGTGCCTTTCACCAAGCTCTGAATTTATTAGAAAACGACCAACAGTGGGATATATGTATTAATGACGCGTGCAACACTGCACATCCAAACCAAATTCGCGCATTATTCACAATTATATTGACTGCTTGCTCCCCTTAATCTCCCACAGAGTTATGGGAAAGATATCGATCGCATATGGCTGAGGATATTTTGCATAGAGTACGCCTAGAAAATACCAATATGACCATGGAATTTACAGAAGGCATTTACAACGAAGCATTGATAAATATTGAAGACAAGTGCTTAGCTATTGCAAATAAAGTTCTTAGTCAATTGGGAATGCCAGCACCCACCCGAGCTGCGATTGCTTCATTTGATGTGGATTTACTCCGTGAACAGAGTTACAACATTGGTGATCTTCAGTCATATGTCCACTCAAACATTCCCAAATTAACGCGTGAACAGAAAGGCATTTATGATCGCATAATGCAAATGATAAATGACGGAGTTGGGGGGGCCTTCTTCTTGGATGCGCCAGGAGGAACTGGGAAAACATTCCTCATTAGATTGATTCTAGCAACGGTTCGATCAAAAAATGATAATTATCCTGTTGCGGAATATTAATCAGCCAAAACTCTGCAACGGCAGGCGACTTGCAGTTAAGAAATTGAAGAATAACGTAGTGAAAGCAACAATTTTAACGGGGCCTTTCAAAGGTGAAGATGTTCTCATTCCTCGAATACCCATGATCCCTACCGATACACCATTTTAATTTAAAAGATTGCGATTCCCAATTCGATTGGCATTTGCAATCACAATCAATAAAGCTCAGGGTCAATCTTTAGAATTGTGTGCTTTAGATTTAGATGCGGATTGCTTTTCACATGGGCAACTGTGTTCCCGAGTCGGCAAAGCAGATAGCCTTTATATCTACGCAGTCAGTGGAAAAACAAAAAAACATTGTATATCCACAAGTATTGCAAAATTAAATTTCTATGAAATGTATGCTTTGTTTTGTTTCTCATTTCTCATCCATACAACCACAATGTGCCACAGCGAAGCGTGGCGGGTAGAGCTAGTTTTTTATATGTTTCTAGGGTAATAAACTGTATTTGTAACAAATTTTTACTTTTGTTAATCTTTCAATATCGAACCGCGAATAAGCGACAGTATAAAACCGCCAAAATTCACTCGCAGATGTTAAAACAATACAATAAAAATTGTATAATCCTGCAAATGTTTATGTGGATTGAACAGTTTAAATCGTCAAAGATTTTATTCATAGCGGAAGATAGGTAGGAGTTTCGACTAACGGTTTACAGAATCGCTTTTGATTAACATATGTTGCCAATAAACAGCTCGAATTTCTTCACGGACCTGTGGAGCATTTACATCTTATCGAAATAAAATTGTAAAATGTAATACAGTTTTGAGGAAAATTCACTCATCTTCACGGCGTAATACATTACGTCTGAGAATAAGAACTCCCAAAACTTTTTGCATATCTACTAGCTTCAACTGCCAGCTGTCAAATGACGTTCGGCCCACTGCGACTCATGTACCCTGAGATTTGAGATGTTAACGCTATCTCGTGCGCAAAAGGCTTACTACGTTTTAGACTACCTATTATAAACATTCAATTATAAGCTTAAAATAAAACTTATGTTTCAGAAGTATCACTAATATTTTTCTAATGACTGAAAAAATATCAGCAATTTGACTATCAGTTGAAATCTTTTTGAAATCAATCAGTCTATTCTTCTCGTAACCATGAACAAAATGGAAGCTTACATCTATGTATTTATAATTATCCAAATATTTTCAATTTTTTTTTTTTTTTATAAATATTCACAGTTCGTTTTAATTCGATAAATCCATTTGATTTCAGAGATATCTTAGTCTACAAATTAGCCAACTGAACACAATGTTTCGATCTTCTAGGCTTTTTAATTCTTTTTCCATCGCATTTTGCTTATTTCTCGATTCAGAGCTCGAAGTAGCCTCCTAATAACTATCACATACTAAGACGTTTGAAAAAAAAAAAAAAAATAAAACACGTTTGAGAATTTTGTATTAAAAACTTTATCATTAAATTTTAAAAGGCAATTTTATATTAGTTTAGGACGAGCGGCCACTTTCTCAATTTTAGCATTATTTTCATCTTCTATAATCTAAATTTCATTTTCTAGAATGTTATTTTCAGCAGATTCATTTTCTTGAAATTTAATATACTTTGTACCTTTTTCAACGAACTGTTCGTGACATCTGATGATCACTTTATTGTATAATAAAACTAGTGTACCCCGTCGCGATTTCGCTCACAATATAGATGTAGCTTCACTCTCAATGCTTTTTTAATAGCAAAGTTATTTTTTTATAAATAAAAAGTATTTAATCAACAATATTGTATTTAAATGTTCATTAAATTCTGATAAATCGGTAAATAAAAATTTGTATGAAAAATACTGAAGGAATATATGATACACAATGAATTGTTGCCTAAAACTTAAATAAAGGAAAACAAAAAAAGGAAGACAAGAAAATTGAACAATATTTGTTAGACCAATCCATTTTATGAATGAATTAAAGTAGTTCAATATAAAAGTCCAATAAAGATAAACAAAAAAATTATTGCAATCCCAAATCTAGCATCCCCAACGCGGCTTCACCCGTGCTCTACGGTTATTTGCGCTTCCCGTCATGATCAGAGGGTCATGGTTCGCTTCGCTCTCCCTTCCCGTTTTCTTCCGTTTCCCTTTCCTTCACCCGTTTCTCTTTCCCTTACCTCTTCCTCTTCCTCCATTTCCCTTTTTCCTCGTCCCCTTTCGTCTTTTCCCTTTCGATTTCCTTTTCCCCTTCTTCCCTTTTCCGATTTTCCCTTTCTCGCTGTTTCCGCGCGCGTAAATCAGTCCAGTCGTTTTTTAGTCTATAGCGGACACATATATCGGTAACATTGCAATGAAATTGGAAAATATTTAGTATAGCGTATGTTGCTTTTACTTCCAATAGATAGCGCGGTTAACACGAAATTTAGTTTTTTATCGATTTGAACCCCATTAAAATCAAAATTTCGAAAAATCCTTTTTTTGTGCTCGCCTCCTTTAAGATACGAAGGTACCCTGAAAATTTCAAGTCTCTACCTATAATAGTTTTGGTAGTACGTTGTTTATGAGTCAGTGAGTCAGTCAGGACATTCTCTTTTATGTAAGAGATCATAAACCTTGTGTCGGTATAACCAATTAAAATACCCTTACAATTCTTCGGGGATTTGGAATTTTGAGGATCTGCAGTGTTTAAGAAGTCTAACAAAAAGTATGGTACCAAAAAACGTAAATTTCATATGTTAAGTTTTCAATTGAAAAAAGATTTCATAAGCAGTTTTTCTATTTCCTAAATATGCAGCTGTGTAAACACATTTAGACCAGTATTCTTCTCCATTTCAGGTTCAGAAATAAGTAGTGGGCACGATCCTATATAGTTCGATTGTACTTTTCAACGACAGCATTTCGTTAATGTGTATACGAAGGACCGAACACAAATATATTTCTTCTTGTGAAGAAACTATTGTTTATATACTCACGTCCGTTATCACAATGAATTTCTTTTATAATTTTTCCGGTTTGATTTTTCCTAAAATTGAAATAATCAATAAAACAGTTGAAAACTTCATTTTTTTCTGATACAATAACACAGATTTCGCTAAAATCATCAACAAATGATGCAAAGTATTTTTCACCTTTAAAATTTGTTTCATAAATTGGCCCATGATTATTTGTGTGAACTTCTCTCATCATTAACTTTTTTCAATTATTTTTAAATTTGAAATTTTTCACTTTGTTTGCTACACTCATTTCACCTTTATAGAATCATCTCATAATAGTTTTAGTAAAAATAATTCTAATTTACACCATTGTTTTAAATCTTGAAAAAGTGTTACGTCCTTGCATTCGATGCCATTTTTCCTTATTTAACATTTCTCTTTAACTAAGATTTGATTTTGATTTCATTTTTAACTTTTGCCTCTAATTTGAATAATTTGTTTTTACCTACAACAATAGTTAACTTGTTTCTACTATTAACGTTTTTAGCAGTATTTGTTTTAAATACAAGAGTATAAGAAACTTATTTTGTCATACAGTACAAGAAACACTTAGTAAATTATATTTCTTGTTCCATGCATAATAAACACTTTTAATTTCTGTTTCAATTTCTTTACCATACCCAGTTAACTAGAAAATAATATTTCCTATTTTTTTTTTTTGACTTCAATATAAAGCCATCTCCTACTTTAATGTTTATAGGATTGCTCAACTTTATAAATTTAGAGAAATATTTGTCAGTATTTATATATAACATGATCAGAACATCCACTATCTAATAACCACTTAATAGGATTTTCTATTATCACCAGAGTTATTTTGAATTTTAGCTATTGTCGACACGACTTCCGCATTGAATGAGTTGTTTTTAATTTCGTTATCCACTGTGGAATTTTCAGCAACCCTTGCTCTGATATTCTGATGAAAATGTCTTGATTATCTTTCTTACCCGTTTTTATTGTTGTGACAATAGCGTTTGTGTCCCGATTAGTAAAATTTGAAACATCTTCTCGTTGAAATATTTGAACTATTTTTATGAACACTCAGTTTGTCGAAACGGGCATCCTTTGAGTAACATTTTTGTTTTGACCTTGATTACAATGTTTAATGATTGATGTTGAAGAATTAAATGTTTGGAAAATTTTTCAACATGACTGTTATTGTTTTGGCTATTACTATTTTTTTGAATTCCAGTGCTAATTTAAATTTTATATACTCAACAAATTTTTCTGCTTGTGATAACGCATTAATAATATCACTTATATGAGATAAACTTAAAGGTAACGTTAGTAAAAAGTAATTTAATTTATCTACTGTATTTAACAATTTAGTTTATTTCACATAAAAATCAACAAGAACAAAATAAAAGTAATGAAATGTAGTACAAATAATGTAGTTGGACCATGAATATAAAAATAGGAAGAGAAAAGCTTACGCAGGTATGTTAAAAATCAGATGGGTGGATAAAGTGACAAATGAATAGGTGTTGCAGCAGATTGATGAAGACAGAAGCATTTGGAAAAATATATTAAGAGAAGAGATAGACTTACAGGTCACATATTATGGCTTCCTGGAATAATCGCTTTAATATTGGAGTGAAATGGGAAAATTGAGCAGTCAGGCAACGTTTGAAATATGTAAACAATTGTTAGGGATGTAGGATGTAGGAAATGAAACGACTGGCACTAGATAGGGAATCTTGCATCAAATCAGTCAAATGACTAAAGACAAAAAAATTAACAATTTCTCCAGCATCTTTGAGCTCATTAATAGGCTTTCAAACCTGCCAAAAAATTCAGAGGGTTCTTAATTTTTATTCATTTTTAGATCCAATAATTTTATTTTACAGAGTAATTTGATTGTAGAACTTTTAACCACGTAAATTTCATCCAATTTGTCGAGCATAGTTTTAGCAGTCGTTTCCGAAATAATTAATTCAAGTTAAGCATTCTTGATGCTATTAACTATAATTTTTAGCTTTAATTTTATTTTTTAGCTAAATAGCTTCCATAGTATTTTCTAGATCTTCTTCATTTGCCATAACTTCTACATTTCAGTCTTATTTCCAAGAACAGATTTAAACAAAATATCCATTTATCATAATGCGTACCATTAAACATTTGTAACATACTCGTAAACTCTTTCTTTGTAGCGGTTGTCAGCTTTCATAATTTTAGATTATTTTTCAATTTTTGATATTAACACTTGATGATTTTTCAAACTTTTCTAACAACCACGGACCTCTACTACATGTTAAAAAAATTCCTTTCGACACGCTGGAAGGCAGAGGTAGATTTCACCGGTGTTAAGTAGGGGAAAAAAATATTTTTACCTTAAAGTTAGGAAAAACTTCAGATTTACTCAATACGACATTGGTTACATGTGAAAAAAGTTTCACAAGTTTACGTCAAGTTCCATCTTCTTACATTTCCAGCATCATTTTATTCATTCCTTACCGTAAGGGTTGGTCATATCAAAAATTGTTACAGATAAAAGGTTTAGGTAATGCTTAGAGGACTAACAACCACTTTAAACCGATTCGATACTGTGCTTATTAAAGGAGGTACGATTTTTTTGTTTTCAAAACCCCAATTTTTCCACTCCCTGAGCAATGGGTTGGTGATATCAAAAAACTTTACTGAAATATGTTTTAGGCCCTTATCCAAAGAATAGTAGGAACTTTAAACGAATTCGATATTTTACTTAATAAGAAAGTTATAGCGATATTTTGTTTTTTTCGAAATGTCCCTCCTTGCCAGTCCCATGGTCCGATGTGGCCCATTAAAAACTCGACCGAGATTTTAGGTTGTTATATTTTACGTATCAATTTGAAAGTGATTGGCGTAAAATTATGGCAGTTATGGTGTCCACAAGAAAGTGAAAAAAAGAAAAGAAAAAAATATATATATATATATATAAATAAATGTATATATAAACTTTTGAACTGACGGTGGTTTTGGGGTCTGAGGGATGTGAAATGCCAAAATATGTCAAAATTTTGCGGAAATCGAATCATGATACCCATCAATAGATAGCTTTCTTATTAAATCGACCTAAAAAATTTAATTTTTAAAAACATAATGACAAGATATAAAAAACACTGACAACAAAGTGTTACACTTGCCTAGCATTGGTTACTTATTCTTATATAGTGAAAAAATAATGTTAACATGTAAAAAATAAAAAAAGTTAAAAAAAAACCGATATTTTTAAATTTGATCGGTTTCCCCCACCCCTAATATTGCCTCAAAATAGTTTTATTAGTACTTGGATTACTGCCTATGCTTAGGAAGACGTAAAAAATCGTTAAAAAAGTATGCAATAAATAAAAAAGTAGCGTTTTCGATTTTTTTGTGAAGGGGAAAATTTTGAAGCAATTTATTTTTTTAAATTGTAAGATAAGCATGTACTCATGTACTGAGCTAAATATAGAATGAGGTTGTTTTTGCAAAATCTTGAGAAAAATGACCCTATGAAGAAACTATGTCCCACCCGCTGGAGATATTAGCCCCAAACTTTTAAAAATAAATTGCCCCACGTATTTGAGTCTGTGGAAAATTTCATCAAAATCGGTGTATCCAGTCAAATGCTTCAAACACACAAACATACGTACATAGGTATGTACGAACAATACTCCTCGTTATTTTTGGGGGCGCTTAGATCATGAAACGTTGAGAATTGCAAAAAACCCATACCCATTTTTTGACTGATTATTATGATTCCTTTTTGCGGCATTTCTCTAGAGCTATGATGTTAAGAAAATAATAAAATTTGATGTGGACACCACATGACTTCCATGTACGCAATTAAATGTATAAATTAAAAAAAATGAAATGTACATAAAATTTTATTTCATTAACAACTGATATATTTTCATTTTTTTATTGTTATTGAATATTATTATTTAGGTTAAAAATTTTTTTACAATCAGAAGTTAATAGTTATTAATAAATCAATAAATTTAAATTAAAAAAAAGAAGATGAAAACGCTCCCCTATTTCTATTCCCACGGTCCGATTTTGCTTATTAAAAAACACGACACGGGTCGTTATATTTTATGTATCAATTTGAAAGTGATTGGCGCAAAATTACGGCAGTTATCGTGTCCACAATAAATTGAAATATATATATATATAAACTTTGGAGTTGACGGTGGTTTTGGAGTCTGGGGGATTTGAAACGCGAAGATATGTCGAAATTTTCCGGAATTCGAATCATGGTATCCATGAATAACAACTTTACAAATAACAAGTAACTTTCTTATCAAATGTACCTAATAAAAGGATTCATTATATACATAAAAATATGTCTTTTATTATTACAATATTACTTTGCATATAATCATTCAAAAATAGTATAACGATCATAAATGCTCTGCTTTTTCATCTTGTAACGTTCCTTACATTTTATCAGCTGAAAAAAAAATAATACCAATACAAAGTTTGTAAAATTCACTCCGTACTTCTATGCAGTATAGAGTTAAATATAAAGGTTTCGTTTTAAAAGATGAATCATTACAAATAAAATTGTATTTCCAACATCATGGCTTCTAACTGTTTTGTATCACGAAGCATCTTTTTTCGTATTATTTCTACTTCATCATGTAGTAATACATGATCCGTTCTTTTAGTGACTAGTATTCAAATTTTGTCCAAATATATGCGTTTTATCTTGTCTGGAATTAATTTTTATCCAGTTTGGATTAACTGTTAATCCCTCAGAAAGCGCATCTCTGTTAATTGGATCTGGAATAAAAAATTCTGAAATTGGCAAACCGTTAATTATTTTTTATTTTAGTATTATGTAGAGACTTCCGGTTACATTATTTAAATTAGCTGGAACGCCAAAAGTTTCTAGAACCTGCCATAGTATAGTTCGAAAATGACATTCGCCTTTCTCATAACAGGAAAAGGCTATATATATAAGTTTTCAAACTGTACTTCGTCAATTTTTAATAATTTGCTGGAATGTGCTCTAAATTTTTTAAAATGTTTAGTATACTTATTCCCCCTTAGTTATTACAATTATTAAATTAAATTATTTATTCTAATTCTTTTTGTTTTGATGTAAAGTTCATTCCAAGTTAATAAATTATGAAAAATATTTTTTGTCGAGACCGTTTTTCCTTTCAAATACAAGAATTGTAACCATTCAAATTTAGTCTTTAATTAAGGATATAAAATATTTATCTACGCACATTTTTCGTTAAAAAATATTTCACCAACTAAATGTAATATTATTACATTGAAAGATTTTTTTTTTCAATTATATGCAATACAAGAAAGCGGGTACAAAATCAAAATAATGATTGCTTAAAAAAATTATATTTAACCAATGTTAATAAAATTATGTCATTTTAACGAAGTAAACTATTTTTATAATAAAAAAAAATACCTTTAATATAAAAAAAAGAAAAGAGAACTGTATGTTTTTTTAATGGCATATAGATAACGAGTATGATCAATATATATATATATATATATATATATATATAATAAATTTAATGTAAAATCAATATCCCTCAAACCATATTGATTTCTTTTATTTTTCTCAATTGTAATATGTGGTTTGCTTTTCTTGCTCTCCTCTTAGAACCAATTTAGAAAGAGTATTTTTCAAAGAATTTCCAGATTCAATTTAAATTTTTATGAAATAACTATTCATATTACATTTTTATAAACCGATATGTATAAAACGACATCATATTTACTTTTTACAATTTTCTTAATATTTTGATGATGGTTTCTTAACTATTCCTCGCACGAGCAAACACTAATTATTTTATTTTTCATATTTTGCATTTCTTTGCCTATAAAAACTCAAGAAAATACTTAACATCTGAAAATCAATACGTAACATAAAATGAAAAACAGAAAATCGATCTGTGAACGGAAGATAAACAGTATGACGTTAAGATTTTGTCCTTCAAATGATACTTTTGTATAATTTTTCCAACAATTTTGAAATTTAAATTGGAAGTACAAGACAATATTTAACTCAATTTCTTCCCGTTAAGGTTATTTTAAAGGGAAATCTCTTTAAACTATCTCATCATATTCGTGGAATTTTATTTTTTGTTTTTTGCATTACTGTCGAATGTTTATTTTACGGTTAATATGTTAATAATATCTGAAAGAATTAGGAAATCTTTCCTTATCCTTTTTCACCCTTATTCTGGATTAAACGGTGAATAACTGCGCATTTTTGCATAGTTATACCTTTTTTCCACCTGACCTTTCGGCTTTTGCTTAGTTCAGGAAACTATAAAATTAATTTTGTATAAAGGATATCCTATTGTTGCTAAGCTAATAAAGCATTGAAAAGTCAATGTTACATTTTACTTTTATCTTTTATAGTTAATTTTTGTAAGTCGTTTATTTTAATTTTCATCGAGTGACTGGTTGATGAAATTGAAAACCACCCGGAAAAATTTATTGTTTTATAGCATTACATTATACATTCTATTAGAAAATTATGGTGACGGGTTTTAATACAATGAATCAATTCAATCCAACTGTTTGTATTGTCATTTGCAACTTCGATTACGTTATAAAAATACTATTTTTCAAAAAAATTTAAATCTCTACCCGTCGATTGGAGTCTAACTTTAAATTTTTTTAATTTTAATACGTATATCTGTGATTCGTGATTTCGAGTAAAATCTGCGAGAAAATATGGTGAAATTTCTTTTGCAAAATTTTCACTAGAAATTAAACAAGGGAAAACGTGTTAGATTTTCCCCTTCTTCACCTAAACATTAGTAACGTGTTCGTAACAGTTAATATTGTTAAATAATTCAAACTATATCAGTTCAGTAAAAAATGCGATAAAATGTTAGATTAGCAATTAAAGAATACTACAACATTGTTATAAAATTAAATAAATTCCTGCTTTAGATTAACTGATATTGTTTGTTTGAAAAAGTATTTCAAATTCAAACTATACATTTACTATTATTTTTCAATTATATTAAATGTTTTAATAAAAAAAAATGTTGCTAGTGAGGATGTTGTATTGAAAAGCGTCACGAAAAGGCAATAGAAAAAATGTTAACAATTCGCAATTTTTAATAAGGGGACTTCTAGGTACCCTAGAAACTTTAAACCTGATATTAGGGACATTCATAGTCTTAAAATCCTAGAAAGCTCTGAAAATTCCCAAAAACCTCCTAGGGGACTTAGCGGAACGTTTAAAAAAGAGGTTCAGAAGCAAAAAAAAAAAAACGAACTGATGACCGACAGATTGAATTCGTAATAACTCCTGAACGATCATATAGTAGTAATAAAACAAAAACCCAAACAAAAAATTCGAGGTTTTTACTATGTACGGTTGATACTGTAGCTTTCAAAAGTAAAAAAAAATTAAATTAAATGCATCCAATATTGTTACGAGTAGGATAAACAAATATGGCAGGCAAGAGCTCGTTTTTTTCCGCGAGTATTCGATTTCTCTCGGCTTTTCCAAGTATTTTAGTATCAAGAAAGTTTTATGCGATGTTTATCTTGATTATTCGTCACAGCGACTGCAAATCAATTGTAAAATTTCTCTACAAATTATCTTCACAACTTCAATACAAAAGTAATTTTGCTCACGGATATTATTAATAAGTTTACAAAGAGTATTTATGAAATAATCGATTGTAAATATTGACAAGATTGATAATAAAAGTTATATATGTTATTTTAGTTACCAAACACCTGTTATTAGTTCAATGGCGAGCTGTTGAATGTAAATGAGAAAAAAATGCTGGGTAAATAAAACAAAAAAATCGTGTATATTTTCATATTTTCCAATAAAATTTTCTTTGTTTAACTAAATACGTGTATTTGCCAGGTTTCTTTCGTAATTTTTTTTATTCTACACATGATTATTCATTAAGTTGATATGAATTGAAGCTGATTAATAATTATATATGTAAAATAATTATAATAATTAATAATTATTATATTGTAGAGGATCAAATCTTTGTTTTTTACATCTATACGGTGCAAGATGAAGAAAAAGAATATTGGTGTTTTAAAGCTATTTAATATCTTAACTTTGATTTACAAAAATTAATCACAAATAAAATAAAAGAGTAACTGTAACAGTTTTTTTCTCTCAAGTGTTCAACATGAGAACTCTTCGTTACTCTCTCTTTTTCCTGTTAAGCCTCTGGAACCACCGTAAGGTATTACTTCAGAGGATGAATGAGGATGATATGTATGAATGTAAATAAAGTGTAGTCTTGTAAGGCCAACCATCCTTGAGATGTGTGGTTAATTGAAACCCAACCACCAAAGAACACCGGTAACCACGATCTAGTATTCAATTCTGTATACTAGGATTTCAACCTTAGAATTCTCGTCTTCGAAATCAGCTGATTTTCGATGACAAGTTAACCACTATATCAACCCGGTGGGTTACTTTAAATAAAAAAAATAAATAAATAAATACTCTTCGTTACTCGGCACACATCCAACCGATAAGAGAGTTTGTCCCATTCTTTAACCGGCATGTCTGGAGTAATGAAAGTAGACAGCTGCTTCAATTATCTGCCTCAAATCGGATAAATCAACAGGTAGCAGAGGAACATACTCAAGATCTTTTATAAAACCCTAAAGGAAGAGATCCCATCTGGTCAGATTGGAAGAACTTGGAGGCCACCGGAAACAAGCTCTGTCATAAGATCCATGCCGACCGATCCAGCGGTTTGGGAAAAGTTTGAGGAAAGAGACATGTACGCAGCATATTCAAGCAAGTAACTCCTGTTATCCTTGCTTCATCCAAAAAGAACGTCTTGTTTTTTGCCTTCCGTATATTCACATAAAATATTCAATTTCGTGAAGTTCCTTTCTCCTCCCCAGATACGGACATTATGTGCGCTAACTTTTCCGTTAAGTTAAAATGCTGACTCATCACTAATCAAAGTAAGATCAGGAAATTCATCATCTTTATTCTCTAACATTTCCATTGGGAAGTTGGCCCGCACAGCATAGTAGGTAGGATTCAAAGCCTGTAACAGCTGTAAATCGTATGGATGAATTCGTAAGCGTTTCTTTAAAATGATTCACACTATTATCAGTATTGCTATTTCGAGGTTGGCTTTTTCAATAATTTTTTAGGATTACGCAGGAAAAATTCCCTATTACATTTAACATTTTCTTCAGATACTCCTGGTTGTCCCTTACTCGTCCTTTTAGAGAATTATGGTCGTTTCATAGTGATTATGCCTCATTAATATTATTATCACTTTGAGGATCGCAATTAAACCCTCTATGGAACATATGCTAAAATATAACCACGATTCCCGTTTAGCAAACTGTGAACTCAGAATACTTTGTGTTCCGGAGTCGCCATCTTTGCTAGTAATGCTGTCAAGAAGAAAGATAGAAAATCAATTTACGGCCATGCACACAACTAAAACTTCTACTCTAAAAGAATAACATTTTGTACTCTTTTTACTTTTAAAGCAACACTGTACACTTCATCCAAAAGATGTTATAAACAGTTACAACCCTGATATTCCTTTTTTGTACACCCGGTATATTTTTAGATTTAATCAGTAATCTATTCTTCATTTAATGTCATCTTTAGGCAAATCTTTAGGGAAGGCAAAAGGATAACTTTATTAGTTATGTAAACGTATTTTATTTAGTATAGGCTTTACAAGAAATATATAAAATATCCAACTGAGAATAATTAAAGAAACTAAGTACAAGGCAAAATAAAGGTTTGAAAAAATTGGTACTATAATTGTTCGTATTCTTTGGCATAGACTAAAAGATGAACCAACCCGGTGGGTTAAGTTATTGCCTGCGATACGCATAAAATACTTAGCCGTACTATCAAAAACATTAACAGAATTTCAAGGAAAAGCTGTTTGATATTAAAGAACAACACAGACTTTGAATACATAAGCAAAAATAATTAAGAAAAGAAAAAAGGAGTTGTAAGGAAACTTCCAAAGGAGAATATTCTAAAACCTGAAAATACATGAAAATCCGTCTCAGAAGAATAAGTTGTTTAAGTTAAAATCGTATTAAAGGATAAAAATAAATAAATATTACTTATATAAATGACCAATATTTATATTTATAAGAACCAAAAAAATGAAAGGAATAGAAAATAAATCAAAACCACGATAAAAATTTAATTGATTTCAAGAATTTTAAATTTTTACTTCCTTGTAAGAAGTAAAGAAAGTATTGTGATCTCGGAAAATTTCGGTTTTCAGATTTCAACGGAAATATCCATTTTGACCATCCCTGAATTCATTTTGACTAGTTTCGGCGTGACGTTAGTACGTATGTATGTATCTCGCATAACTCAAAAACGATTAGCCGTAGGATGTTGAAATTTTGGATTTAGAACTGTTGTAACATCTAGTTGTGCACCTCCCATTTTTATTGCAATCGACTGAACCAAAAGTGTCCAAAAAAGCCCCAAATCCAAACAAAATGGATTTTGGACTTTCTCTTAACCGCAGTAACAAGTGCCCTCGATGGAAGTTTTTAAACGATATATAATAAGTGGTACTTATTTTCATTTGTTCCAGAGTTATAGCCAAATAAGATTTTAATTAATGAAATATTTGGATCTTACAAGGGAAGGCACATTGGTTCGAATCCGACTTCATCTCCTTTTTTTTAATTTAAATATATTGATTTATTAATAATTATTAACTTCTGATTGTAAAATATAGTTTTACAATAAATAATTTAATAATAACAATAAAAAAATTTAAAAAAATATGAAAAAATATCAGAAGTTTTATGAAGTAAAATTTTATGTACTCTTCACTTTAAAAAAAAATGTATATATGTATATATATTATAGGCATACAAGGAAGTCATGTGGTTTCGATATTAGATTTTTTCTCTGGCCAAGAATAAAGTAACGGCTACTAAGTCACTCTGCTTAGTTTGATTGACAACATCTAGGTTCAGTTGTTGACCAGACATCTGTGCGTTGGTCTAGTGATGAACGCGTCTTCGCAAATCAGCTGATTTCGAAGTAGAGAGCTCCAACTCTTTAAATTCTAGTAAAGACAGTTACATTTATACGGATTTGAATACTAGATCGTGTATTCCGGTGTTCTTTGGTGGTTGGGTTTCAATTAACCACAAGTCTCAGGGATGGTCGACCTGAGACTGTACAAGACTACACTTTACTTACACTCATACGTTTCATCTTCATTCATCCTCTGAAGTAATACCTGACGGTGATTCTCAGAGGCTAGACAGGAAAAAAGTTCAGATGGTTTAAAGAGTTAAGAAAGAAATGGTAAAGAAACTCCAACGTCAGCAGTGAATGGTGTTACTTTGTCATCTGTAAGAAAAAATGAAATTGTGGAAGTTCATCAAATTTTTGAACATTGAATGTAGCCGGCAGTTTGAGAAACTAAGTATACATTGGGCTACAACAATCATTAGATCTATTAAACGGGACCGCTCAACAAAATGGTCACTCAGATAATACCTTTAACAACAATACATAGAGGGGGGTTGTTGAGGTTGCGATTTTATACGTCACATATAAGTCATTATTAGCTGGTCTCGTCGCTGCCAGACAGAAGGTTTACCGTCACTAAACTGCTTACTGCTGGGGTAGTTTGGAATAACCAGCATCAAGTCCAATAAAGCTGTTATGGACAGGATCCAACATTCTCCGTGCCGTTCATCTGGCAGAGAAATAATCATTTGAGCCATAATACAATCGAATTCTTACCACGGAACTGTCAAATTTATGCACATATGTTTGCTCTCACCTTAATAGCCTTTATAGCCTACACGTAACACATTTAAAAGTTTTAAACAATGGATCTCATTTCTCGTAATTGTTTGACGTATGATAAATGTTAATTAAAATAGAGTCCGAAGAGTGTTACATCATGTTATTTCTTGAGTATATAAGCATAAATCATTTTTATCTTCCTTCGATATTTATATATCGCATTGTGAGTGCATTGTCTGTGTGAAGGTACTTAATTTTACCTGGAATACTGCAGATTATATCTGCATGTTTTAAAATTGTGTCACTTTACCTACTATATTATAAAAATATGTTTTATTACGTGTGTTTTTATAGCTTGCTTAAAAAAAATATTAAGGTTTACACTATTAGTTGTCTTTCAGGGGATAGCAACCTAAACAGGTTGAAAATAATCTAAACAGATTAAATTTTTGAAAGCGAATAACCAGACGGTTCTCTTTCCAAAGATTTATCTGTAAACGTTTATAAAAAAACGTTTCATGTAGACACCACATAACTTCCTTGTAAGCCTATTAAATTACATATACACATTTTTTTAAAATGAAAAGTACATAAAATTTTATTTCGTTAATAACTGATATTTTTTCAATTTTCTTTTTATTGTTATTATTTCTTTCTTTTTCCTGTTTAGCCTCCGGTAATTACTTGTCAAATAATACTTCAGAGGATGAATGAGGATGATATGTATGAGTGTAAATGAAATGTAGTCTTGTGCAGTCTCAGTTCGACCATTCCTGAGATGTGTGGTTAATTAAAAACCCAACCACCAAAGAACACCGGTATCCACGATCTAGTATTCAAATCCGTGTAAAAATAACTGGCTGTACTAGGACTTGAACGCTGGAACTCTCGACTACCAAATCAGGTGATTTGGTAGATTTTGGTAAGACGCATTTGGTAAGACGATTTGGTAAGACGCATTCACCATTAGACCAACTCGGTGGGATTTTATTGTTATTGAATAAATTTTTTTACTATCATAGGTTAATAATTATTAATAAATCAACATATTTAAATTTAAAAAAAAAATGAGATGAAGTCCGAGTCGAACCGATGTGCCTTCCCCTTCTAAAATCCAAATATTTCATTAATTAAAATTTCATTTGGTTGTAACTCTGGAACCAATGAAAATATATACCATTTATGATATATCGTTGAAAAGCTCTCAATGAGAGCTTATTACTGCATTAAGAAAATGTCGAAAATCCAGATATTTTTGGAAATGTTTTGAGCAACATGTTTTGAGCTTTTCTGGACATTATACGTCCAGTCGATTGCAATAAAAATGGGAGGTGTACAGCTAGATGTAACAACAGTCCTAAATCCAAATTTTTAGCATCCTATAGCGTTTATATAGTTTTTGAGTTATGCGAGATACGTACGTACGTACAGACGTCGCGTCGAAACTAGTCAAAATGGATTCAGGGATGGTCAAAATGGATATTTCCGTTGAAATCTGAAAACCAAAATTTTTCGCGATCACAATACTTCCTTTACTTCGTACAAGAAAGTAAAAAGAGTTAACGAATTTCACTTTTTCAATTTTTTTGTCTTCAGTCATTTGACTGGTTTGATGCAGCTCTCCAAGATTCCCTATCTAGTGCTAGTCGTTTCATTTCGGTGTACCCCCTACATCCTAAAACCTGAATAGACATGAAAATTTATCTCAGAAAAATAAGTTGTTTAAGTTCAACACGTATTTAAAGATATAAATAAATATTACCTATATAAATGATTTTTGATGGGTTTCAATTAAACCCATCAAAAATGAGTTTTTCTCGAAAAAATAATTTAATAAAATTATAGATTCATTGGATATATTATTAATTATCCAGTTATTTTAAAGGTACAGTACCGAAAGAAAAAGCAAATTACAAGTAAGTAATTTGTCTAAACTTACGTTTCAACCATTTTTAGAAAAAAAAAATTTAAGGTTTTAAGAATATGTATAAAAATTCCGTCGTTTGCAAAATATCGAAAAAAATGGACTTAAAAAATACTTTATTTCCAAAGTAAAAGATTCAAAATTTAAAAAAATTCTATAAATTTAATTGGACAGATTAAAAAAGAGACCAAATTTCAAGGAATTTTGTAATCATCAAAAACTGTTTTTTTATGACAATTTTTCATAAAATCAGTAGTTTTTGAAATTTTTGTAAAAAGAAAGAAAAGGTTTTTTATCCTCATTTGTCTCTCTTCCAACCGGTAATAGTCAATCCTGTTTTTTAGAACTCTCCAGAATCTTAATAAGTGAGTAACCGTTGTTAAAAAAAAAAAAGGTTAATGACCCTTAATTATTTTCTTCCGGATGTCTATTTTTACTGTATTAGAAATACGTATTCCAAAAGGTGAGCTAAAAAAATTATTTTGTTACAAAATTTAACAATGAAAACAGACAAAAACATTGACATTTTAAAACTTTGAATTTTACTACCATTCCTTGCACTGTTTAAATAAATAAAATTAGCTGATATGTAGAAGCGTCATGTAAGTTCATAATAATGATGAAAAGTATTTTCTAATCGCTTGTCTAATCCTGTTATTAGGTAAGAAAAATAAGATGTTAAATAAAGTGCTGAATTGTTTTAAGTACATCTGAATTATTTTCAAAAATTACTCGACGGTAATGTCGGATGATCAATCAGTCATTTTCAGACTGATTTTTTTCTATCTGATATAGAGTCGATGAAAATGGGCAAACGTAAACAATATTTTGTGGGAATATGCGATAATTTTATTCTAAACATAACAAAAATATCTTGCAATTATTTTTATTATATATTGATAGCAAAAGTATGAAAATTTGACATTAAATTTACGTCCCAAAAATGCATATTTATTTAATTTAAATTTTAATGTTGGTTATCATAAACTCGCTTTAATACAACGCTGTTTGGATTAACATTTAAATAATTTTAAAACGGCTTCAAATGATTGACTGCTGGTATAGAAAAAGTTTATCGATTCCCAAACTGTCATCGTTTTTTCTGCTAACGGAAACCGCGAAAGTAGATTTACGATAGGTTCCTCTACTTAGGAAAGTAGGTTTACGGTTTTTTCTCACTAAAAGTAGTGAAATGATTCACTACTTTCTTTATCAGTTTTTTTTGCAAGTCGTCATCTGTACAACTGTTTTCAAAACCGGTCTACATGTTTAAAGGAATATTTATTCCTCATCAGATTTTTCATCGGCAAAAAATTGACAAAAACCGCTGACTTCTTAAAAAAATCTAATCTTGTAAGTTTTAAGGACTGCAAATAATAAATTACTACAAGTTCACTTGGAGAAACATTTTAAACATTTGCCCAAGCAACCGATGTAAATGCGTAATATTAAATAAAAAAAAATTACAATGAAATTATAAACCGTTCGGCATGAGTCTCGCAGATATCATTTCTTCCACTCAAAAAACAAAAATTCTGTAATATAAATGAAACTATTTGTAACAAAATGATAATGATATCAAAAAAGGTAAGACATTACATTTCTATTATAAAAATCGGTTATTAATTTAGAATGTTGTTTAAAAAAAATTCATGTTAAATATATGTAATAGAAAACAGCTATACAATAATAGAGAATAAACAATGTTTAAGCGTTCTATATAAAAGTACAAAATAGAAAAATTTGTTACAAAACTCTTACCGGCCCGATTTCATTTATATGAAATACATATCGCATTTAGAGAAATAATGCGGAAGAAATGATATCTACGAGACTCTTACTGTACTGTTTACAATTTCATTGTAATTTTTTTTTGGATATCACTGCGTTTTGTTAGATTATTATTTATTTTTTTTTATAAATTACTGATTTTTATCTTATTGATTTATTAAAATTTATTGCCTTTCTAGAACAAACAAATTGAGTTTCACGGCCAATTTTTTTGTTGATAGTGATATTGTATCCCTTCATACAATATTTTTCCTTATGTAATAAAACTAGTATAGAGATCTTCATGAATTGAGAATCCGTAATGTAACATTGCACTTATTACTTTGTAAGTGTAACCCTCGATTTTTATCGTATTCGTGGACACAATTTTTATGCCTTTTTTATTTCTCCATCCGTTAGTTCAAATAGTTCTAATTGTAAAAATAAATTTAACCAATCGTATTTATTTCTGTTATATAACAAATCTTTGTTCCCGCAGTTGCAACACTTTCTTACTGTTCATTTTTTTGTGTTTTATTAGGAGCTATAATGAAGTGGTGGGAATTAAAAAAAATGTTTCATCTTCAGTACTTTCATTTACATAAGGGCATTTACTATTAAAACAAGCTATGCAGTATATATTCTTTTAAATTTTATTATTTATAGTACATTATTAAGTTTTTGTACGAGATCGTTCGTAAATTCAAAGTCGCCGTTAAGTACTGTTACCTAGCGGCGTGATTCGTAAACCCACCTATTTGAGGAATAAGTATTGCTACCTAGCGGTGCGACTCTTAAACCAACATTTTTGAGGAAAAAGTCACATACTCGAGTCCTGTGGTTCATCAAATGGAAGAAAAAACGTTGTCGAACAAAATTCTAGGTATTTTTTGAAAGTATTCTTTATTACAAATCTAACTGAATTGAAATGTAATGTTATCATGCTTTTTATTTTCTTTTTTTTCCCCATTTTCATTTCACTTTTAGGTTAGATCATGTTTAGAACTATAAACATGGTTCGTTGACTTTGCTGTGCCGTCTAGTTATGCGGACTCTTACAGGCGAAGTTTTAACAAACTTCTTGATTCAAAACGTTTTCAGTCACTTTTGCAACCAGGTGTAACTGTTCTTACTCTGAGCATCAGCTGATATCAGTGGCGGGTTTTTAAAAAAAAATTTTAAATGCATATTTAGATTTTGATATATTATAATTTTCCAATAAGTTATAAAGGTGTAGTCTGTCTGTGTGTTTTCATAAGTATAATATTAGTAGGTTTGAGTTACTATTGCTGGTAAATTTGTAATGTGTGTTTATGAGATATTTGGTAAATATTGACTTTATGCTGATATTTCAACTGGCTTTCAACTGTTCCTTGTATCTTTGTTTAAAAATGCATCCCATTTGACCGCTGTAGAACAATGTGAAATCGGAGTAATACAATTTATATATTCCACCGATATCATACATATTCCAATAGTGTTTGTTTAACGATTACGTCTCAGTTTAATAATTTTTTTTCTGATTTGTTTGTTATTTTGAAGGTCAATTTGTATCCAATATTTTAAAACTTGAGAGATATTTTCTCCGAGTCTTTGTTTATGTATATCATGTGATCTACTTTTTGTTTTGTTTATATTTTTATTTATTTTCCATAACATTGTGGCAATGAATATACTGTTAAATCCATTTGTGTGTTCCAGATATTTCATACCGTTGAGTTCTACGTGATCTTCAAATGATCGACATGTTGAATAGTTTGTGGATCATCCTGCTAAAAGCAGATATTGAGATCGGGTGGTTTAAGTATTGTTAATGAAATCAGTCGTTGTTGGTTTTCAATATGTTTTGAAAGTGTGTTTTTGTCATGAAAATATGAAAAAATATCTCTTTTTTCTATCTCAATGATTCCTGATCCAAAACTAGGATTAAGGATACCATATTAGGTTTTCAAAACAAGTTCTTACAACTTTAATTGCATTCTTTCAAAATCTCAGTGAACGGATGACCCTGTGCATTGACTAAATTAATATTTCCTTGTATTTTTTGTCAAATATACGTATATATTATTATATATAATTTACCAAATTCCAGGTTAATTTCCTCGAGCGCTTTCGGCTATTCTGCCATCTTCAAGAGGAATATAATTACCATAATTAAAATATATATATATATAAAACAATTTATTGTCATTTTATTATTCGTCAAAAGTTAAAGTTTAAGTGTAAGTGACTACGTTCGTACTGCAATAGTTTCTCAATTGTTATAACAATAACAATTGATAATCACAATTGAGAAACTATTACAATACAGACGTAGTCACTTAGACTTAAACTTTAACTTTAACTTTTGACGAATAATAAAATGACGATCAATTGTTATATATATAATTTAATTATGATAGTTTTATAATTTTAATCATAATTATATTTCTCTTGAAGATGTCAAAATAGCCGAAAGCACTCGAGGAAATTAAACTCGAATTTGGTAAGCTATTTTTTTTTTTAATTATTTATAATAGTTATTATACCAAACGGTTCCGTATTCGAAAAACTAAATTTGGAAAAGTATATCTTATTTTTTGCATCTTATTTCAATTTTTTATAATGTTTTAGATACACGGTCCATTCACGCATTTTTTGTGAAAATATGTAGCTGTTATGATTTTTAGAATCATAACAGAATGATGTTTTGATTTATACAGCATCATCCTGTTGCTGTAAATGTTAAGATTTTCGATCCGTTTTATGTGAATTTATGAACAGTAATGTCCCGCTTTATATGATTTATACTTCTTTAAAATTTTGTCTAAAATCATAAATCGCGTAAAACAGGGTAATATTGTTATTAACAACTACTTAAATCATTTTAGTATTAAACAAAATTTAATCAATTTAAAATTAAGAGTTCAATTTTTAAGATGTAACGCTACCTATTATTGTACTATGTATAATAAAATTCTAATTTAAAGTACGAGAGGTTATCTCTAAATTAAAGACCGTTTCATTGTAAAAATATTTACTCTGAAAACTGTATAAATATTTTTTTTTTATTTCTCATAAACTACATACCTTATACTACTTTTCTATACAAACGCCACATGAATTAAGATATTTATCGTAGTGATACACCAGCTTCAATATACCCTCGTCGTATTCTTCTGTCGCCAGTCCATTTAGCCACTGATTATAAGCATTTTTAAGTTCATCGTCACCCGAAAATTGTTTACCGCTTAAAAAGTCTTTCAATTTCCCAAACAAGTAGTAATCAGAAGAAGCTAAGTCCGGACTATATGGTGGTGACCATAAATTTCCCATCGAAATGTTCTCAGTAAATCACGTATCGGATTCGCAATATGTGGACGTGCATTATCGGGCAGCAGGACGACGCCGTCGGTCAGTTGACCACATCGCCGATTTTGAATGGCGCGCCGTAAGTTACGTACAGTTTCGCAGTAGACTTCTGCATTTATAGTCGTTCAAGGTAACCCACCGGGTTGGTCGAGTGGTTAACGCGTCTTCCCAAATCAGCTGATTTGGAAAGTCGAGAGTTACAGCGTTCAAGTCCTAGTAAAGCCAGTTATTTTTACACGGATTTGAATAATAGATCGTGGATACCGGTGTTCTTTGGTGGTTGGGTTTCAATTAACCACACATCTCAGGAATGGTCGAACTGAGAATGTACAAGACTACACTTCATTTACACTCATACATATCATCCTCATTCATCCTCTGAAGACTTATCTAAACGGTAGATACCGGAGGCTAAACAGGAAAAGAAAGAAGAAAGTCGTTCAAGGTGGCATGAAATCAGCAGTATGCCAAACCGATCCCAAAAGACCGTAGCCATCAGTTTGCATCCAAATGGCTGTGGCTTGACCTTTGTCGGTCTGGTTGGTGATTGAGAATGATGCCATTGACTTTGGCTGCCGTTTTCTCTTTGGCGTGTAATACGAAATCCAAGTTTCATCGCCGGTAACAATTGAATTAAGAAACTCATCACCCTTTTCTGTGTACCGCATCAAAAATTTCAAAGCATATCACATTCGGATTTTTTTATTATGTTCCGTTAAGACGTGAACTTTAAAAATGACGATCAATTGTCATATATATATATATATATATATATAATTTAATTGCATAATTTTATATATTTTAATCATAACTATACTCTTCCTGAAGATGGCAATATAGCCGAAAGCGCTAGAGGAAATAAAATTGGAATTTGGTAAGCTGTTTTTAAAATTATATATAATAGTTATGATACCAAACGATGCCATATTGAAAAACTGAAAATAAGAAGCAATTTATTTCATTATTATAATAAAATTAATTCTTTATTTTTTCAGTACCTTCGAACAACTTTCCTTTTAAATTTATTTTTTTTGTTAAGGATTACTTCTTAATAAAAAAAAAATTACTAAATTGTTTCCAGAGAGTAAGGGAGTCCTCAAAATCAAAAGAATTTTATTTAAGATTTGGAAAATTTTGTTGCCTAAATCTTATTTTGATAATTATTATAATCATTGAAGAAAGCCCCATTGAAAACCGGGACACTAGAATTTTAAAAAATTTGGAAAATATTTTTTGTGTCTTATAAACATTTATTATAAAAATAAAAATAAGACTTTTAATGATTGAATTCTAAAGACTTTTCTAAGAAGCCAGAGGGGTTTTGCAATGAAAAAACTGTGCAAGGTATTGTATGGCTTGACCGGCGTAGTTGGGAAACTCACTGCAAAGTAACGTGTTCACTGAAAAAATTTGCTATGTAGAATTTTTGTAATTATTTCCTACAGAATGACTAGAAAAGAAACGAGACTTCTGTTCCTTACTAATGGTAACCCATAGAGACAAACTAACTCTTCTATACGTGATCAAAGTAAATCTGGATTTCGATGGATATTTATAAGTCACAGTCATAATTAAAAATGGTTTAAGTCAGAAAAAAATAAGAAGTATTGTAAGACTTACATAAATTATATAAATCAAAATAAGGTAATTTGTGTAATTTATGTTTCATTATGAAAGCTTTATTACATAAAAGAAAAATTATTCTACTTTTCCAACTATTGACTAAGAGGGAAAATTTTGGTTTCGTTCAAAAATAAATGTTTCCGAGATTTTTGCAATTCTGAGCTCTAGAGATCTCAAAACGAGGATTTTTTAAAAATCTGGTATGTGTTTGTGTGCACGCGCACGCGTGTGTAATTTCCGAAATTGCTTTATATTTCAGTACCAAAATATTAAAAAATTATTTGTAATTTTCCTTGATGACTACTGTAGATGGGCACTGATCTAATAAAATTTGATTCTGTAACTTAAGAGCGAGGAGATAGTTTTTTGCTATTTAAAGAGTAAGATTTTAGGAGGTGTCATATCTTATGATGCATAAAGTTTGGTAAATAGCACTGGTCAAGAAAATTACATTTTTTGTTTGTTAAATGAGAGTGAATGGCTAATTCTTATAGTATTTTTTATGCTGATTTTATATAAGTTAATAATTTTTTTCTATTGGACTCGGTTTTCTTGTAATTCAAATTTTTTTTAAACATAAGAATGTGGGTGACCGTAATATGACAATACATTAAATGAATTTTGTATTCGCCTAAAATCTATTTATTTTGGATTTTGCTGTAATTTGCTGAAAATAGATCCCACTTTACATTCTAACAGTAATCAGCTAACATTTTTTGGGTTCCATTTTCTCTGATATCGTGTTTCCGTTGTAGATATCTCCTGGTGAAAGCGTTTTCCATGTTCATCACTGATAGCACCAAAATTTTTAGAGAAAAAATGTAAATGTGAATGTAAGAAATGTATTTTGAATGACATGTAACTACAAGTTCTTTGTAGTTTTGAAGGAGTTCACTCATAAGTTTTCTGTAGTTACTGGCCTTATGGTTTCCAAGGAAGTTGTTTACCTCATTTTGAAATGATTTCCATGCAGAAATCTCCAAGTCATTCAAACATTCTTCAAACGCCGGATCACTCATTAGTTTTCTTATTTGTGGTGAACAAATATATTTTCCTTTATTTTAGTATCGCTTATATTAGAGAATTCGTTTTTTTAGAAATTGAAATCCTGCGCCATTACGATCCATTGCTTTAACAAAATTTTTGAATAAACCTAGTTTAATGTGTAGAGGTGGAAGATAAAGTTTTTCTGGTTTTACTAATGCCTAACAATATTCTTCTCTCTTATAGTCTTATCAGCACCTCTCGCTTTTTCCACTACTCTTTTATGTAATGATATTTCCTATCTCTGCTGTCCTGCTCGCACAAAAAGCAACAGAACTCAGTGCATCTAAGTTGCAGCCCAAGTAAAAGCGCTGTTACTTCCAGGTCTCCAAAAATATGCCATAAATATTTCCCTACTCAATACAAGTTTTATATTTTCATAAGACTCCTTCATGTGAACAGCATATGCTAATGATATTGATGGGTATTTATTCCCAACGTAAAGTAGACCGGGTTTCAAACTAAGCTTTGACGAGTCAATAAAAAGTCGTCATTTGTCAGGATGGTGCAAAGCTTCCAGTAAAGAGTCCACATCATTACAGTATGCTAAGTTTTCGAACTGAGAGAAGAAATTTTCAAATTCTGACTGTCTGTCATGAAAAGCACCTATTTTAGTGTTTGGTTGTAAAGAATACCATACTTTCAGTCTTGATGCTATATTTATGCTTGATTTTTTGTTAAATTTTGATCACGAACAAGATCATTTAATTCTGATTAATTAAATGGGGATCAGTATATCTATTTTCTAAACATTTTGATTCTCTTTCTTTATCGCCTGACACATCAGCACAATATTCGACATTTTCATCTTCATCTAAGTTCCATGTATCTGGTGGTACAGGAATTGGAAGCGCTTTCCTATGTGGCACTGGCTGCATTTTTATAAATGACTTTTCCAAGTTTTTTATTTTTTTTTACAACCTCAGTGGCTGAGTTTGAGGCGTTTCGGTATTTCTGTTGAGGTTCAGGTTTTGAATCCCGGTCATGCTTTCTTACGCTATCAATTTCCACCGGGCTAATCCCATAGCTGTTGATTCCCACTTTTCCAAAACAAAAAAAAAGAAAAGATTTTTGTTCTATGTAATATTTAATGAATTCAAAATAACTTTAGTTTATCGCATTAGATTAAATAATCTTTGTAGTGTGTAGTGTTATTTTATTCAGTTGTCATACATATCTGTTATTAAAACTAATAAAAAAATTATTATTTTTTTGTTATTTTATGATAATCTGTACGAAAATAAACATTACATCTCTTGATTATACTTTTAACGAAGTATAATCAAAGTATATAATAGCAAAGTATAGTTTGCTGAAAATATCACTCGTATTTTGAATTTTCGCATTAAAAAATTTTTATAATTTTAATTCTGTAAATTTGGCAAATGCTTTATATATAAGGTGTATAAATGGTCGTATATTATAAAAATGTGACTCGCCCGAAGTACAAACATTTTATTTTGATTCTTCAATTTCTTGGCATCGGGTAGTAATTATATTAAATTATATTTTGTTTAGTTTAATTTTCTTTAATTTATTATTTTCTTAATCATATCGTTTAGTGTCTTTCTTTCATTTTGTCCAGATATCATCATTAAGGTAAAGATACCTTATGCAATGTATGTATTCTGTGCTCTTATATTAGTGGAACGAGGCAGGGAGTATTAGAATGAGATAATGATATATACGAAGTGTGTTGGTGTATATTTGTAAGTTGTTTCCATGCGCGTCGTACAGCTCGTCGTCGCGGCGCATGTGGTGTGTCCTCTCGCGCGCGTTAACGTCGGTCGACAGCCTGTATTGTGTCATACCGCTGTATGTAAGCGGTCTGTGTTGTTCTAATCCATCTGTTTCTTGTACACTCAACAATACATTCTCGCATCCGTTCAAGAGCTCGCGCAGAAATATCGGACCAGTTCAGGCCTATCTCTGGTAAAATTATCTATATATTGTTACTATATTTAGATTATATATTATAAATCGATATTCTACATTATTAAAACTCATATGCGTTCTTAAAAATCATCGTAATTATTATAATGAATGAAGTAAATCATTATTCTTAAAATAAAAAAAAAGGTAAAATAATATTAAATAAAATATTAATTATAAAATTGTATATTCAGTTTTTTTAAAAATAAAAATGAAAAATTACATTGTGATTAAGTGTTTACTCTATTCATTATTAATTTTCTCAAATATTAAGAAATATTATAAATATGACAATATATACATACACACACACACATATATATATATATATATATATATATATATAATATATTATATGTTTCACCCTCCAGATATTCAAATTACCTTATAAATCACCTATATACATAACTTTGGTCACGTGGTACAGTACATATTTTAAATAGTTCTTTGCAGTATTTCCTTGTTTAAAATAAATAAACAAAATGTTTATAAAGAATAATTTTGTATGTTATCTAACTCAAATATATTGCATAATAAGATTGTCATTTATTTTTTTTTAAAGTTAGATCCCATGTGATAAATTTTTACTTTTCCGACTGTATAATTTTTATTTTACACAAAATGGAAGAAAAATACTGTAATTATTTAAAAATCTATTCCTCAGCACAGTTTCTTCTGCCTTTTTTTTTTTATAAATCTTCTTAAATCGAAAATATTAAAAGTTTTATTTGTATGTATTTGAGATACATTTTTACTTTACATATCGACGAACGGTTTAAAATAAAATCATGTAATTTAGTTTGATTATATGGTTTTTTAAGTCACTCTTCGTGTTTGTCGTTCTGTTGGCAGCGGGGTGGTAAATTTTTGGCCATCGATTTTCAACGTACTTCCCAATAAGCTAGCGAGCTCAAAATTTGCATACACATTCATTGTAGATGACAAAGCAATATGGTGTAAAAATTTTCACGAGTAAGTTTTTTTCATGAAAATATATATTCGATTTCAAACGTATGTACTGGAAGTTGGAGAGAGAGAGAGAGAGAGAGAGAGAGAGAGAGAGAGAGAGAGAGAGAGAGAAAATGAGTTGTTCTCTGCTAACATGGTTCATGTACTACTATGCTGATTTACTTGATTCCTTGATGATGTTAATTCAAGTCGGCCCCAAGTCAGTGGAAAATATCCAATTAGTCCGATTTAGTTTCGATGATGTGTTGACTGGTATTATACTAAGTAAGTTACTTCATATACGATAACCTCAACCTGACATAAATTCTTTCTTTTGTTGAAAAGTTCTTTTTCACACAGTCTGAAATGAATTTTATTGAATATTCAGTCTAATTTTCAATGGTGTTCCAATCTAGGTTCGCATTGTTCTGATGTAGTCTTGCTTATGGTTGAAACAAACGATCATGTTCTAATCTGTGGTTGTTATTTTGAATAACAGCATAACTTATCACTAAAGCTTCTCTTTCTGATAAACATTGTCTTGAATGTTGGGTGAACAACACTTCGTTGTTCACTTGGTTCACGTGCTTTTTAACTCCTCGTTTTTTTAAATCTCGCTCGTTTTTCAAAACTTTTATTATTAATCTTTTTTTTGTCGTTTTTTGAATTATTTCTTATTCTTTGTTGAAAAATTATCGTTCAATTCAATAATTCTGTTTTTGATAGATAATTACATCTGATTATATATTCTAGGATTATGTTAAGACTAATCATAAAATGTTTTTTGAAAAATTATTTTTTAATCGAATAATTTTATTCCTACCAGGGAATGATGACTAAAATTTGTAAAATAAAAATAAAAAATAAAATTTTTATATAAAATTTATAAAGTAATATGCAAAAAGGAGAAAGGTAATGTATTAAATTACTTTCTTCGTAAAATTCTTCTTCTCAAATGAAAACTACGTATGAAATTATTTTTTTAAGAAAATGTTCTACGTTCATGTAAACAAGAGATATAATAACTTTCTTTCCAAAATTAATTTATGTTTTTATGAGAAAAATATTTTGAGTAATTTTGTTTAAAATATTCATCTACAATTTCATTTCACAAATAATGAAAGCGTGGGGCGCCCAAAAACCAAATTTAATGTTTGGATCGCATTGCTAAAAGTACAAGTCCAAATATAAGCTAGATAAATTTGAAATCCATCTTAACCAAATGGAAAAAATCTAATACATTAGAAAGGGCAATCATTGTGAAATAAGATTCTAGAAACGATGTTAACGGTTACTATTGGATTAGTAACATAAAATCAATTTGTTATACAAAAATATAATAAAAAATTACTTATACTTTATCATTAAGGATATCACACCACTTTGTTACTTGTGAAATAAAATTGTAAATTAATTTTGTAAAGAAAATTAGTCCAAACCTTCTTTCTGTTAACGTAAATTAATTTTATTAAGAAAATCATTTAATCCCTCGTTTCCATGAACCTAAATGATTTTCGTAAAATCACTTTTTTTTTTAACAAAGTCATTTTTGTTTTTAACAAAAATTTTAAAGAAAATGAATCAGATTAATTAAACATATAAACCAAAACACTACATAAATACATAGGACTAATGAAGATGGTAGGGTAGCGTGTTTGGTCGGTATATTTATGTTCCTGTAACTATAAAACCGTAATACCTATTTTCGGAGCAAATGATTCTTCACCTAAACAAATATTGGTTCAAATTCGCGTGGTTGGAGAGCATTTAGGCTTCCGTTGCCCTTAAAAACGAACTAGAGGCGTACTATCCTCCCAAGCCCTGTATAAATCTACACAAGGACCTACCCTTGTGACGTGCCATACATGCTGCCATGCTTCCATCGCGAGGCTGTAAAGCCTCTTCCGCGGGCGGGAGATGGGCAACTGTTCGAAATTTAGAACCGGTGCACTGCGATCACCGTTCCGCTCCGGTACAGGACCAGCTTGAAACCGCATCCCAAACAACTCGGCCTCCCTACCTCTTTGCAATTCCTACATGTTCGCCCGTATTTTCACCACTAAATCAATTGAGAGAGCCTTTCCCGATACGGTGCTAGCCTCGTAGGAGGTTGTATTAAACACACCAGTGCATACGATTAAGGCTCTGCGTTGGGCCCTCCTTAAATTTCGAGTAAGTGCTCGATTTCTTAAAAACAAGTTAACAATTATTTCCTAATTATTAATTAGGCACCGATTTCAAAGGAAAAAGAATTAATATATATAACTTTAATTTTTAATTTGCAAAAAAATGTAAGCCTACAAAATTTGGTAGCGGGAAAATAGCTGGTTGCATGATAAAAAGATGAGAAAGCACCATTTAAATAAATAATAATAATAATGCAAAGCCAATATAAAAATATTATTTTGTATCATTAATCTTTTTTAATTGGAGGGGGATTTGTTTT
Organism: Lycorma delicatula; assembly: GCF_047948215.1. Classification (NCBI taxonomy): domain Eukaryota; kingdom Metazoa; phylum Arthropoda; class Insecta; order Hemiptera; family Fulgoridae; genus Lycorma; species Lycorma delicatula. The sequence continues at coordinate 127,045,077 of NC_134455.1, forward strand.
TTCTTGTATGCAGGAATTTTCATTATTAATTTTTCCCACCAATTTCATTTAATTTTCCTGCGAACATATCAGATACTTTGTTTATCATATCTACATCAACAAAACTTCTATAACAGTTTAGTCTAGGTTAAATCCTATAATAATAATTTAAAAGAAAAATAAAATTTAGAGAAAAAATCTTTAATTATTTTGCAAATGTCTGTATATTATAATGTAATTTTTAGTATTATAAATTTTCCATTTAATTACAAAAAACTTATAATAGACGAACTTGCTGTATATTAAAAAAAAATTCTAAAGCTCAGTGTTTGTAGTAAATGCAAAAGTTAAACTTGCATAAAAATTTAAGTTGAATTGATAAGTCTTTCGTTTAATTTTTTTTTCCGGGACCACCGTTAGGTGAGATGAAATAGTAATTTTTGTAGCGTGTGAAAAATGCAATGCCTGACCGGGATTTGAACACAGGCCCTCCGAATGAAAGGCCGAGACTTTTTTTTTGAAGTCTAGGAAAAAAAACGATAATAAAATTTGTTAAACTTGTTGCATTTATTTATATTAAGCTGTAGTGGTTAATTCGTCATCGAAAATCACTTGTTTAACAGCTGATTTTAATAGTTAACAGCTGAAGCCGAAGATTCGGAGGTTCAAATCGTAGTAAAAGTTAGTTAGTCTTATACGGATTTCAATACTAGACAAAAGATACCGATGTACTTTCGTGGTTGAGGTTCAATTAACCCCACGTCTCAGGAATGGTTAGCCTGGATCTGTATAAGGCTGTACCTCATTTACATGTCATATATCATCTCATTGGGCCGTGAGAGGGTTGCTTATTATTCTTTACGGGTTGACCTCGTTAGAAATAATAAATATTTATATTAAATACACATGAATAAAGCAGGAGGTTTCAATAAGATAGGCTATTTTTTATGTAAAAACATTTTCCATTTTGTTATTGTCATCATTGCTTAGTATTGGATTAAACCGTTTGTTGCTTATTAATATATATCCAGATGTGATTTTAAAAATAATTTCATACCAGACTTCGTAAAAATTAGAATGAAAAAAAAATAATTCCAGCATTTCAGAAAAAGTTATTTCACAGTAAGAAATTGTAGTCTGTTTAATCATTTTTTCTGTATATTTTTCTTATTTTTACCTATCAAGATGCAGGACTTTACATTTTTGGGTATCTTATAACTGGCATTTTTCCGTGTGGGTAGTTTTTAGTGAAAAGCAATTCATATTTTAAATAAAACTGAAAAATATAAAATGACATATGTTAAAATAATGGAACTTAAAAAGGTCCTATAATTAAAAAAAAAAAAAAAAAAAAAAAAAAAAAAAAATACTTTCCAGTTGTTTTTTAATATCTTTTCTTTTTATATCATCGTTGTAAAGTTGTTTTATTAAAAAAACGTTTGTACAGCTGTACAAAGCGTATTTAAAGGAATTTATTTAAAAAAAATAAAAATAAAAATATAACCAACAAATAGTAACTATTATTAGTTGAAAAGCAACGAAATTAGAATGCATGTATTTTCACTTTAATAAATATAAATTCTTAACTTCGTAAGTGATAAGTAGCATAACTCATCTGATATTTCATTAGAATTTAAATAGAAAAATCCAGATACTTTTTTAAAATCAAATGCCGGAAGTTATATTTTTTCTGCAAGGTTCAGCGCATTGGTATAATTATATATATTTACAAAACATAACATATGGTATAAATAATACATAATTATTTAAAAGCGAAACAACTGGATTTTACTGCTAAAGTGATACTGTTAGTTAATTTATTTATCAATAAATTTCAATTAACAAGTAGGTTTTTGATTTTTTTAGGTAGATTTCATAAGAAAGCTACCTATTGTAATGTGTACCTTGATTCGACTTCCGAAAACATTTTGACATTCCTTTGCGTTTCACATCCCCCAGACACCAAAACCACCGTCACTTCAACGGAAACTGTCTAGCGGTTGCCTTTGAAAGGTATGTATATTCGTAAAGTATAAATAAAAAATACATCAGTAGTAACCTTACAAACAAATAATTATCAAACAAATCATATTACAACATAAATCATTTGAATAAATTCGAATGCAGTATTTCATTATACCAGAAATATCAAATTTGTATAACAATTCTTTAGAGAAATTCAAAATTTATCTCATAAATGTGTGTCTTGAGTTAGATTTCCTGCAAATGCCAGGTGGCATTTTTTTACGTATAATTTCCTTCATTTCAGTTAAAAAAAAAACTGTTTTATAGCATGTGGTCTCCAATTTTAGGTAGATTTCATAAGAAACCTACCTATTGTAATGGGTACCATGATTCGACTTCCGGAAAATTTCGACATATCTGCGTTTCACATACTCCAGACCCCAAAACCACCGTCAGTTAAAGTAATAAATATATATATTTCGATTTGTTCTGGACACAATAACTGCCGTAATTTAGCGCCAATCACTTTCAAATTGTTACTTAAAATCTCAATTGAGACCCAAAATCTCGGTCGAGTTTGTTAATGGGCAAAATCAGACCATGAGGGTAGAAATGAGGGAGGCTTTTTCGAAAAAAACAAAATATCGCTGTTAACTTTCTTACTGAGTAAAATATCGAATTCGTTTAAAGTTTTTACTATTCTTTGGAAAAGTGTCTAAGACCTGTCTAAGTAAATTTTTTTGATATCACCAACCACTGGCCCAGGGGGTGGAAAAAATGGGGTTTTTCCCAGGTGGACAAAAAATCACTCCTCCCTTAATAGGCACAGTATCGAATCGGTTTAAAGTGATCGTAGTTCTTTAAACATTAATTATTCGTTTTTCTGAAACAATGTTTCATATGACCAACCCTTACGGCAAGAGCAAAGTATTACTGGAATTGAAAGAATATGGAGCTTGTCGTATGCTAAATATGTGTAAAATTTTTTCACATGCAACCATTGTCGTATTGAGTAAATTTGAAATTTTTCTTAACTTTAAGGTGGAAATCTTTTTTATCTCCTACTTAGCACCGCTGAAATCTGCTTCCGTCTTCAGGCGTGAGGAAAGGGATTTTTTTATTCTGGAAAGTAAAACTGCATACATTACAGTATTATAATTGTCTTTTCTTTGAAGTGAAAATTTGCTAAAGATAATTTATTGCGGTTGAAATCGTCAATGTAAAGTTATCCTCTACACTACGTTTTCTTGAATAGGTTAACATGGAATTTCAGCAATATTTTTCACACAAAATTGGCTGTATTTTTGATAATAATGTGTCAAGCATTAGTAAAATATTAAAATGTTTGAAAAAATATGGATTAGCTCTACTAAAGTTATAGCTTACGTTTTTGTAACTATATAGACATCGAACGAAAATTTAAAAAAATTCAGATCTCAATTACTTTAACATTATTACTACTTTTATTTGAATAAATTTTGTAGTCTAAATTTAAAAAAAAGAGAACGAAATTTTTTGTAGTAGACTAGATAATTTTGTGAAATTTGATAAACATTTGCATTCTCGGTTTGTTTTATATATAACACGTATAAAACTGTTATAGTATTTCGAGATTATTAGAAATCCCTGAATTCAAGCTACTAAAATATGGGTTACAAATTCTGTATATACCTATTGCAAATGTGAATGTGTGCGCACGTGCGCTTACGAATGTGTTTTGGCATCTGTTGGGTTTCTATTTTTTTTCCTGTTTAGCCTTCGGGAATCACTGTCAGGCATTACATCAGAGGATGATTGAGGATGATATATATGAGTGTAAGTGAAGTGTAGTCTTGTGCAGTTTCAGGTCGACAATTTCTGAGATGTGTGGTTAATTGACATCCAACCACTAAAGAACACTGTTATCCACGATCTAGTATTGAAATCCATTTAAAAGCAACTGCCTTTACTAGGATTTGAAATTGGATCTCGGACTTCGAAATCAGCTGATTTGCGAAGACGCGTTCACCACTAGACCAACCCGGTAGTTTGAATTTTTATATTATGGCTAGTTTAACCAACTATCACTAAATTTGATACGGGGACTTTTTTATTAGGAGAATTGTTGAAAACAAATTTGAATTAGTAAACGATGTACTGCTTCTATATGACAGGATAGATTTACAGAACCCACTGGGTTGGTCTAGTGGTGAACGTGTTTTCCCAAATCGGCTGATTTGGAAGTCGAGAGTTCCAGCGTTCAAGTCCTAGTAAAGCCAGTTATTTTTACACGGACTTGAATACTAGATCGTGGATACCGGTGTTCTTTGGTGGTTGGGTTTCAATTAACCACACATCTCAGGTATGGTCGAACTGAGAATGTACAAGACTACGCTTCATTCACACTCATACATATCATCCTCATTCATCCTCCGAAGTATTATCTAAAACGGTAGTTACCGGAGGCTAAACAGGAAAAAGAAAGAAAGAAGGATAGATTTACAGACTGTACCTTGAGTGAATGAGCATAATCGAACAATTTACACCTGTTCTCTACCATTTGCTGCTACTTAATGAGCGTTTATACCTAGAAAAACATATCAAATAGTTGCTAGTGAAAAATTCCTCGACAGTCAATCGAAAATGTTCGCTATTACAGGTTTGAATGGTCAACTTTATCATCATCCATTCTTTAATCATCTCCTATTTACTCCTTTCCTCTTTAAAAAAGTAATCAAAGAATTTATCTTTTTTCTCACCTGCAAGTAGAACTTCGAGTCCATCAGCAATATTTCACTGGGATCAAGTTTTTTGTTGGTAAGTTTTTACCATTCCATTATGAATTAAAAAAAGAACACAGCGAACACAAGGGCAAAACAAAAATGATTCTCTAAATGCAAATACATATATATATACAAAAAAAAAAAGCAGTATGCAAACTGATTGCCGATTAAGCAGTTAATGACGAATTATCGTCTTTTGTTTACTAAAGAAAGGTTGGAAGACGAGAGAACATGAATTTCCTTTGATGATTTGCAGAAACCCTGAAAACTATGGAATACAAACAAGTGAGAACAGAATGTGATCCAAAGGTGGTTATTCGGGCTCGCAATCTGTTAACACCCAAGCTAATTCTCTCATGTTGTATTCACTGCGATATAAACCTAACATCATAGGTAATCGGAAAAATTTATCAAAATTTTATCGGTACTTTTTATTTATCAAATAAAAAGATTAACACCGAAACGATTATTAGAAATAAACTTTTTTTAAATTAATTCAAAACTCATTAATAAGTCCATCTTCAGAAAAAAATTGAATTTTATACATTATTTGATTGTATCTCCATCTTAATTAAAGCAGTACGAGGTCTGTAAATAAAGTAATGAGACTGATTCAGAAAAACGTTTTATTTACGATCCAATTATACATGGACTCACCTTCGAAGTAATTCCCTTGGGAAGCCACGCAATGCTTCAAACAGTTTTCCCACTTTTCATAGCAGTGTTGAAACTCAGAAACCGAAATATCCTTCAGATGGTTAGTTACATTTTTCTTTTTATGTTTTCTACTGTTCGAAACTGGTGACCTTTGAAGTGCCCTTTTTAAAGTCGGGAACAGGAAAAAGTCGCAGGGACTCAAATCAGGTAAATAAGTTTGGTTGAGGAACTACAGGAATGTTTTTCTTTGCCAAAAACTTATTAATTGAAAGTGCAGGGTGAAAAGGTGCTTTGTCATGATGTAGCATCTTGTTGTCTTTGATGGTTGGCCTCACGCGGGCAACAACTTTCCGCAGTCTTTCAAGAATTTTTCGGTAAACATATGCTCTGTAGGCAAAAACTTCTTATAGACAACGTCATTACTATCGAAGAAATAAATTAGCATGGTTTTGATTTTTCACTTTTTCTTTTTTTGAACGTGGTGAGTTTGAAGTGTGCCACTCCTTGCTCTGACTTTTTATTTCTGGGTAGTTCTCCAATATCCAAGATTCATCACCAGCAATAACATTTTTTAGAAAATCAGGATCAGTTTCAATTTGCCCTAGAAGATCGCGAAACACTTTCACCCTGTTGTTTTTCTGTTCAACAGTGAGTTTTTTGGGGAAAAATTTGCACAAATTTTTTTTATATCCAATTCGTTTGTCAAAATTTGATGGACTGTAGTACAGTTCAAATTCAATTGTTCTTCAATCATTCTGACAGTTAATCGCCGGTCGTACGGTATCAAGTCTGATTTGCTCAACATTTTTGTCACTTTTTGACGTTAACGGTCTTACAGAGCGTAGATCGTCCACAACTGATTCCCGGCCATCTGAAAATACTTTAAACTACCTATAAGCATGAGCTCGTGACAGAATGTCATCTCCATACGCCCTTTTCAATTTTGAAAAAGTTTCAGTAGAGATCTTACCGAGTTTAACACTAAACTTGGTTGCACAACGTTGCTCATAGTTAGTATAGCTCATTTTTTAATACACAACTAAAACTCGTTTCACGAAAAATCTACGTCTCGCGTGGCAACAATAGACTAAAAATATTAATACCTAGTATAAATCAGCTGTTCATAAAACCATATATTTACTAGTTACTACACTGTTGCCACTTTGCCTGCCAAAAAACTAGTCTAGTCTCATTAGTTTATTTACAAAAATCTCGTATTTATAACAAAAAACATTTTTTTTCTTTTCTGTTGTATAATAACAGAAATGAGTACATTATTTGTTATTTTGTATTATCTGCTCCTGACTTTCTTTTGGCTGTGAGGCGTATGAAGCATTTAAGAGGCAAAAATTCACCAGTCAGAGTTACTTTCTATGATAGTAAAGATGTTTTCACTGTAGGCTACAGGCAGTTACTATGTTGAAGAGAACAAACATGTAGGGCTGTATGTTATTTACGTTGTGTTGGGCTTCGAATATTGATATACAATTCCATATTTGGGTCAATGAAGAAGGCAACGCGAAACTACTTTATTCTTCATTCTCTTATGTAAGGGCTCAGGATGGTAGTTATTCCTGATAATGGCTGTGACTTTTTTGAGTGAATTGTTAGTCGTATCAAGTTGACTACAACCTTTACGATTATGATAATTTAACGTATAAACATTCAAACTGTTTACCGCGGTGATTATTAAATTGTCAATAATGTAATGTTTAAATTCAACCGATTTCGGATAATGTAGATTGTACTGAGGTAAGCATTAAAATATTTATAGTTAAGATTGTACAATAACTGCTTATCATGGTTCTGTAGATTACGTATTTAAAAATTTTTATTACGTGATGAAATTCATTTAATTCCTTTCACAATTATATTGTAAAAACTTTAAAAAATGTTTTTTTTTTCATTATACAGAAATTCTTACATTTTCATTACGAATTTTTCTTTATTTTAAACTTAACTGGTGCTGCATTTTTCAACGTCTATCATGTTGTTGGTTTTCTGGGAAGTGACGTGAATATTATTATTTAATTCAGATTTTTAAAAATCGGAAATTAAGCCTTGCAAAAAGAAGAGATGTCAGTTTCCGAACTTGACTTTGTCTTTAGTAAACTGTAATTACTTCCTTGTACAAAGTAAAGGAAGTATTGTGATCGCGAAAAATCTTGGTTTTCAAATCTCAAAAAAAATATCCATTTTGACAATTTTCGGCGTGACATCTACGCATGTGCGTATGTATCTCGCATAACTCAAAAACGATTAGCGGTAGACGGTAGAATTTTTGGATTTAGGACTGTTGTAACATCTTGTTGTACACCTCCTCTTTTGAGTGCAATCGACTGGACCAAAAGTGTACAAAAAAGCGCATTTTTTTTTGGATTTTGGACTTTTTCTTATTTGTAATAATTGCCCTTATTGAGAGATTTTCAACGATTTATCATGTGGTATTTATTTTCATTAGTTCCAGAGTTATAGCCAAATAAAATTTTAATTAATGAAATATATATGGATCTTACAAGATGAAGACACATCAGTTCAAATCCGACTTCATCTCCTTTTTTTAACTTTTTTATTTTTTGTTTAAATATATTGATTTATTAATAATTAATTATTAATCTCTGATGTAACAAATTTACACTAAAAAATAATTCAATTATAACAATAAAAAAAATATGAAAAAAAATCAGAAGTGAAATAAAATTTTATGCATTTTTAAAAACGTGTATATGCAATTTAATACGCGTACAAGGAAGTCCTGCTGTGGCCACATTAGATTTTTTAATTTAATACTTAAGTGTATTTTAATATACACGCTGTATGAATTATTTGTATAATGGAGAATGATACAGAAGATGGGTTATGGGTTGTTGATATGCAAAACATGTCTATTTATGTAACTGCTGACTGTATACTCTTAATATTTATTTTACTTGAAAAGTGAAAACACCAGCGGTACAAAAGTTTAATAGGTTGATGTTTACTTCTGTTGATTTACTTAGAAGTTTTTTCTTTAATTGATGGATTTTTCTTTAAATTTTAATTGTTATTTTAATTTCAATTGTAAGTTCAAATTTTGCATAAAATAAATAATTTTCCATTTTTTATTTTTTAAGTAGTAGTTTAGTTTTGTGAAAACATTTAGTAATAGTAATATTGGTAAAATATTAATACGACATGATAATAATTAACAGGCATTCCTCAAGTTATCAAATATTTTTATTGTACTCGTAAAAGTTTAAAACAGAACACTACCACTAGAAACAAGCCCTGAAATTTGCAATATAAATTCCAAAAATACTTAACATTCTGTTATAAAATTGATTTAAGATTTTTACCCTCCTTAGAATTACTTTCTAGTAATATTTTTTTCAAAAATACGTCTTGAAAGAACAACAAAATTTCTACTTTAAATTTAGACTTTTTGAAATTGGCTTTAGGTTCTGATTTCAAAATGTCGAAATAATAAGAATAAATTTCCCTTGACATTCTTTTTTCTTATTGTCTTCAAGATACCAAGATTCTCATCCTTCTATTTTTTGCAAACGGTCTTTTTTACAAACATTGTTTTTTGGACGCCTGCCGATATTTAAAAGAAATGTTGGAATTAAAAAAAAATTCCTTTCGGCACGCCAGAAGACGGAGGGAGATTTACCAGTGCTAAGTTTGATGTAAAAAAGATTTCCGACTTAAAGTTAAGGATAAATTCAAATTTACTCAATACGACAATGGTGACATGTAAAAAATAGTTTGACATGTTTAGCATACGACAAGCCCCATCTTATAAATTTTTCCACCTATTGGCCCTTATCCAAAGAATAGTCGGAACTTTAAACTAATTCGATATTTTACTTAATAAGAAAATTATAGCGATATTTTGTTTTTTCTGTTTTGTTTTATTTTGGCCATCCCTTACCGTAGGGGTTGGTCATATGAAACATTGTTTCAGAAAAACGAATGATTAATGTTTAAAGAACTAACGATCACTTTAAACCGATTCGATAATGTGTCTGTTAAGGGAGGTATGATTTTTTTTTGTCTTCGAAACCCCATTTTTTCCATTCCCTAAGCCAATGGTTGGTGATATCAAAAAACTTTACTTAGAGCAGTTTTAGGTCCTTATCCAAAGAATAGTAGGAACTTTAAACGAATTCGATATTTTATTTAATAAGAAAGTTATAGCGATATTTTGCTTTTTCGATAATCCCCCCCCCCCCCACCATTTACATTCACATCGTTCGATTTTGGCCATTAACTAACTCGACCGAGACTTTTGGTCATTATATTTTATGTATCAGTAAAAGTGATTAGCGCAAAATTACCACATTTATCGTGTCCACAAGAAAGTGAAATAGTGAAATATATACATATAAACTTTTGCACTGATGGTGGTTTTAGGGTCTGAATGATGTGAAACGCGAAGATATGTCGAAATTTTCCGAAAGTCGAATCATGGTACGTATTACAATAGACAGCCTTCTTATGAAATCTACCTAAAAAAAAAAAAAGGTAAAATAAGTTAAAAAACTGACTTATTGAAATCCTTATAAAATTAAGAAATAACGTTTTTCTTTTCTATTCTTTTTATTTCGATAATGTGAAGTCAAAATTATGTAACAGACTAAGAGGTAATGATTTGTTGCTGATAGTTCTTTATAGAACTATATGTAGAGAACGATGATTAGCCATCGAAAATATTAGGCGAATGTTGTATTATTTTTAAAAAAAGATAACTTTTAACCATTAAGTACAGTTTTAAAAATTTCATGCTTGAAATAATGATGAACGAAATAGTGCATAATAAAAATAAACATTTGTGCTGAGGTACAGACTTATTTTCTTAAAATCCACTTTGGAACATTTCTATTTTATTTGGCGTCTAACGTTGCCATTTCGTATTATTAAGATTGTTTTGTAACTAATACTATAAAAACATCAAAATGTTAGTTTGGTTTTTATTACATGAAAATTCATACAACTGTTTTTGATTTTAGATTAGTTGGATAAAAACAAAAACACACTGGTAGGAAGAAAGGAAAGCGTTCCCTAAATTTCAGAAATTTTTTTTATGATATTTAAAAAAAATAGATATCTGAAGAACTGTAAAGACATATAAGAAACCAAAATTTGGAAATAGCTGCTTTCTTTACTTTTAGATATAAATTTTTTACAGTGGCTGAAAGATTGTGGGAAGGAAAATTTTGAGGGAGTTTTAAGTGAATAAAAAGTGAAGCTGAATTTGAAGCCGGGACTTCGTATGAAAAATTAAGAAGTTATTACTGCTCTTGTCTACCACGTTAATCTTTATTTTTTTTTATTTCAATAGAGTAGATATTAATGTCTCCGATCATGATAAATAAATATGTGAACTTTTATTTACGGATTATTTTGCATAAATAAAATAAAACAATGCGTAATTTTTTTTCATATTTTATAGTGAAATAAAGGTTATAAGCTGTATTTAATTTGTTATAGAACTATGGAAATGACACCTGTTATTTCTTGTCCAAGATACTTAGTGCTTTAAGGAGGGGGGAAGTTGAGAGAGAGAGAGAGAGAGAGAGAGTGAGAGAGAGAAATATAGACATAGAGGGAGAGTGAATGTGTAATGTTATTAGAGGGAAGGTTACAGGTGTTATACTAATTAAACGTAAACTTAATGAAATATGATGTTTAACGTGTTTACCTTCTCTTCCATTTTATAAAAGTTTATTTTTTACTGTTACGTACAAGGTATTACATTGTTGAAATTATTTACTTTTCATCTTCCCTTATATAAGTTGATAAATTTTTAAATAAGTAAACAAATAATACTTTTTTTAAATTTTGATAAATGTTTTATTATTCTTTAAACCAAAGAAGTTTTTATGGCGTTTTATTTTATTTTATTTTTCTGGGAATATACGAGATTTTTAAAGCCGGATAACTTTTCTGACGCCTATTTACTATTGTGTATGCAAGCTTAATAACCAGCATTTCATTATACGACAACCCTATGAATTATGACCGCTGTTGCCAAAGTTTTTGCATACTATTCTTGGCGTGGAGATATTGACTTTCTTAACATATAATCCTGATAAATTTGTATTTTATCTTTCGTCAAATTTTTAACAATACTTTCAAAAGTTATATTTGAGTTAGTTTCTCGAATCTTATTTTACGAATATATAAAAGTCAATATTGTCTCATATTAGAAAACATGATTGATTATTTTTGTACCTGATATGATTCCTGAAATAACTCCTAAAGAATTTGCAAGGCTCGGCTGAAAAATTTTGGACACTAGCGTGGTACACGGTGACAAAGGGTACTATCGAGTTGGGCGTGGCAGCACATGATAGATAAAATCTCCCTCTACAAACCTTCGATAATGCGTTGAAATAAGTTTACCGGTGTTTTCAGTAGCAGATAAAATGGAGTCAAGCGCGGCCAATATGTCAACACGGTAAAACAGAACGCAGTAATCGCATTTTTAACAGCAGACAGCAGAAAATGTGAATCCTACGAATACTTTTCATCGTTTTAAAGCGGTTTACGGTAATGAAATTTTTGACAGGAGTACTGTGAATAGGTGGGCGGTGAAATTTCGCAAATGTTAAGCTGTAATGCGACAATTGAGGACGCACCTCGCAGCGGACGACCAGTTTTTGTGACTGACGAGAAACATTGAAAGGAGGTGGACGATTGACTTCAAAGTGACCGGCTAATCATCCAGCAACGCATCGCTATTCAGTTAGACATAACTAAAGATCGAGTAGACCATATTAGCGAGCAACTAGGTTACCGTAAAATCAGTGCTCGATGGGTACCGCGCAAACTCTCTGATGGCTCTCCGTAAGCTAAAGTTTGAGTATATTCCGCATCCGCCATACTCGGCGGATTTGTTTACGTGCGACTTCCACTTCTTCTCTCATCTCAAGACGGATTTCAAAGGTAATAATTACCTCACCGAGGATGAGGTGAAGAAAGCTGTGGCCTCTTGGATCTGAAAAAGACCGCCAGCATTTTTCAATGACGGAATGCATGAACTTGTCACACGTTGGGAAACGTATATTAGTGTAAACGGGGGCTACATTAAAAAATAAATACTGCCTTTTGTAGCTAAGATATTGTACTTTTATTTCATTCCCATGCTACGAATATATGTGCAAAATTTATCAGCCGGGCTTCGTATATTAGATTTTCAGTCCTTGATTAGTTTCATGCACTTCTTCATCTCATCCTATTCTGTGCCAGTTTCATTACTAGTGGCGGCTCGCGTATAGACACTGTGGAACTGCAGTACCCCCTATTTCTACATGATATTATCGATTTAATATATATAATGGGTACATTTAATATATGGGTACTTTTTCTTTAATTCTTTCTTTATACTTGTACAATATATATCCTTAAGCTTAATCAGTAGCCATCCACCAGTTTTTAAAAAAAAAAAATTGATTGGAACTGTACGCTTCACAGTTCCAGAAACGTGGTGTTTGGCTGTTGTACGCATACGCACATAGGAAGCTTCACGCGAGGCTGTTGGGGTGGGGGGGGGGAGTGAGAGCACTATCGCTCTCGCAGTGCCGACCCTGGCGTGCTTGTGGAAGGTACTTTTTTTATTCCGCATACGTATTCAACGTTCCTGTTAGTTCCCTTTTCTAGTTTAGTCAGCGGAAGGAATATGAAAGGGGCTTAGTTGTTTTTTCAATAAGATTAGTTGATTTGACCAGAAGATGGTGGAATGAAAGGGCTCTTTGATTGCCCAATCTGTCCAAAAACACGCTGGAAGGGCGAAAGAGAAGATAAATAGTAAAAATAAACAGTAAACAGTAAAAACTAATTACGTATTTGTTTCTGTGTACATAGAAATTTAAATTAAGAACCATTAGACTATTACTCCATTTTTTCTTCCCCTTGGCCAATAGTTGGTAATATCAAAAAACTTTGCTTAAATAAGTTTTAGGTCCTTATCCAAAGAATAGAAGGAACTTTAAACGAGTTCTATATTTTTCTTAATAAGAAAGTTATAGTGATATTTTGTTTTTTTTCGAAAAAGCACCCCCATTGCCACTCACATGGTTCGATTTTGCCCATTAACGAACTTGACTGAGATTTTTTTTCGTTATATTTTTTGTATTTTTTTGAAAGTGATTGGCGCAAAATTACGGCAGTTATCGTGTTCGCAAGAAAGTGAAATATTTATATATATACATATATAAATTTTTGAAGTGACAGAGGTTTAGGGGGTCTGAGGGATGTGAAACGGTAAGATATATCGAAATTTTCCGGAAGTCGAATCATGGTACCCATTACAATACGTAGCTTTCTTCTGAAATCTAGCTAATAATAAGTTAATACCCGAAATGTTGGAGTTGGAAATCAGTTCACAGATAATGAATAATTTATATATACCAAAAATATAAGTAATAACAACGGCATAAAGTAGATAAAAATTTATTGATTTATTTATGAATAAAAATATACCGGTCAGTATACATATATAGAATAGGATGGGCGGGAGGCGTATAGTATATACACATGAGAGAAGGTGATCCAAGAAAAGATTGGAGTGGATGTCATTTTTGGACAGGAGGCATAGAAGATCTAATAATAAGTAGAATCAAGAAATTAAAAGAACATTTTGTGGAGTGATGTGGTGGAGATTGGCAACGAACAAATCTGAATGAAGTATAATTAAAATCTTGTATGAGGTTGCCTGGTTAAACTAGAGAAATTATATCAGTGTTATTCTGTATCTCAGTTAAATGAAATATAAATTCATATATATATATATATATTTGTGAGTGTGTGTGTGTGTGTGTGTGTGTGTGTGTGTGTGTGTGTGTGAGTGAATTTACAGTTCATAGATTCTATATATATTTCTGAATACATACTCATACATTCAGTATCTGTAAATACTAAAATAAGACACTATAAAAAATAATAATTCAGCGGGAATATTTATATGCATGGGAATGTCTTGGAAAATTAGAACAAAAAATAAACTAATAGAAAGAAGAATTTTAAGAAACATCACAGACTAAAATAAAAATATATTAAATTTAACTTAAACAAGAAAAATTTATCAAAACATCAGAGAGACAATGAGAAAGAGGAAATTTATTGTTCTGTGGTCATACTATTTATAGGATGGAAACAAATTAATAAAGAAAATATTCAACCAATTCTTAAAAACAACTGTAAAAGAAAAGAGCTTTGTGATTTAAATTAGCAAAACAAGAAGGAACTATAACTAAAATCTGATGTGCACACCATATATACATTTTTTTTTAAATGAAAAGTACATAAAATTTTATTTCATTAATAACTTCTGATACTTTTTTCATTTTTTTTTTATTGTTATTACTGAATTATTTATTGTAAAACGTTATTTTACAATCAGAGATTAATACGTTTTAATAAATCAATATATCTAAATTTAAAAAAAAAAGAAAATTAAAAAACAGAAGTCTGATTCGAACTATGTGTCTTTCCCTTGTAAGATCAAAATATTTAATTACTTAAAGTTTTATTTGGCTATAACTCTGGGACCAATGAAAATAAGTACCACTTATGATATATCATTGAAAATCCTCTCAATGAGGGCTTATTTCTGTAGTTAAGAAAAAGTCCAAAGTCAAAATAGTTTGGAATTTGGGCTTTTCTGGATATTTTTGGTCCAGTCAATTGTAATCAGAAGGGGAGATGCACAACTAGATGTTACAACAGTCCTAAATCCAAAATTTCAACATCCTAAGCCTAATCGTTTTCTAGTAATACGAGATACATACGTACGTACTAACGTCACGCCGAAACTAGACAAAATGGATTCAGGGATGGTCAAAATGGATATTTCCGTTGAAATCAGAAAACCAAAATTTTTCACTATCACAATACTTTCTTTACTTTGTAAAATCGAGAGTTATAATACAAAAGAGAATTCCAAGAAAATTCCAAACTAAAAACAGAAATAACCAACGTAGAAAACCGAAAAAAGAACTTTTGAAAAGAAGAACAAAAGCAATAATGTCAAAAAATCAAAATCGTTAACAAGAGGTAATTGTAATACATAATTGACCTAATTAGGAGTAAAATGGTTTTTCTTCCTAATGGGTCTTAATTGCTTACTAGTTTTACAAGATAAAATATCTAAGTATGTAAAACCTAGTACAAATATCTACAGCAAATAGAATTAAAAAAAAGTTAAATATTATGTCCTTCCCGTAATATTTTGACCCAATTTGCCTTTTCAAACTACAATATACATGACTTACTTTTTGTCTTATAAGATTAATATATGATATGTAATTTCAATGAGAAATAGATATGGTACAAGAACGAATGTCTTACTAAAAGAATGATTTATGTGATAAAGTTTTAATATCGCTACAAATACTGCCATGAATATAATTCTATAGTTTTTTTTTTGTTTTTATTCATGTGACTGGTTTGATGCAGCTCTTTCCAAGATTCCCTATCTAGTGCCAGTCGTTTTATTTCAGTATACCCCCTATATCCTACATCCCTAACAATTTGATTTCCACCTTTCAAACGTTAACTGCCTGCACAATGTTTTCTCTCTACCAGACCCCCAATATTAAAACGACTTATGCCTTAGTATGTGGCCTATAAGTCTGTCTCTTCTATTAACTGTATTTTTCCTAATGCTTCATCGATTTGCCACAACACCTCTTCATTTGTCACTTTATCCACCCATCTGATTTTTAACATTCTCCTATAGCACCACATTTCAAAAGCTTCTAATCTTTTCTTCTCAGATACTCGATTGTCCAAGCTTCACTTCCATATAAAGCGACACTCCAAACATATACTTTCAAAAATCTTTTCCTGACGTTTAAATTAATTTTTTATGTAAAAAAATTATATTTCTGACTGAAGACTGGTTTCGCCTGTGCTATTCTGCATTTTATATCACTCCTGCTTCGTCCATCTTTAGTAATTCTTCTTTCCAAATAACAAAATTCTTCTACCTCCATAATCGAGATGATAATGTAATTCTAATTCTAATGATAATCTAATTCTACTACTATTTATCACATTCAGGAATATGTTACACCGAATATCAAAAGCTGAATAAATAATAAAATGTCAATACAGATAATATTTTTTATAGTATTTTTAAATAATAACTTAATAAAATGTTCGCTTAAAACCACTTTCGTCCAACGGTGCTTAAATTAAAGTTCTATGTACACAGAAACAAATACGTAATTAATTTTTATTAATTACTTTCTCTTTCGCCCTTTCAGGGTGTTTTTGGACAGATTTGGCTAGCAAAGAGCCCTTTCTTTCCGCCATCTTCTGATCACTACTGAAAAAAACAAATAAACCGCTTTCGTATTCCTTCCACCGTCTTAACTAGAAAAAGGAACGAATAAGAAATGTTCCATACACACGCGGAGTAAAAAAAAAATACCTTCCACCAACACGCCAGGGTCGGCACTTCGGTAGCGACGGTACTCTCTCCCTTGCAGCTTCCTGTGTGCGTATGCGCACAACAGCCACACACCACGTCACTGGAACTGTGCAGCGCAGAGTTTCATACAAAGATTTTTGTATCTTTTTATAAACTGGGATGGCTAACTGGGATATATTAACTATATATTGTACAAGTATAAAGAAAGAATTAATGAAAAAAGAACTCGTTATATTAAATGTTATCGATAATATCAAGTGGAAATAGGGAGTGCTGCAACCTTCCACAGTGCCTACACGCGAGCCGCCAATGTACAGCTTAGTCCTACAACGAGCACGCAAAGAATTTCTATCGGACAATTCTAAAATTAAACATTGAATTAAATAATATCAAACATATAGCTAACTAATGGATACAATGAAAATCTAGTAAATAAATTATATACTAAAATAAAAAATAAAATTTATATTATAGATAATATAAAACTAACAAATAATAATAACGAATACAAATATGCTAAAACTGAATACAATAGAAATTATAAATAATTCAATAAAATATTTAAATCATTTGAATTAAAACCTGCATATACAACGAATAATAAAATAACTATATAAACAACAGAGATCCTACTAGAATAATAATACATAACAATAAATTTAATTTAGATTAACGGGTAGTGTATAGTTTAAAATGCGCAAATTGCAATCGGGACTATATACGGATGACAAACCGATATTTTCCGATTACAATTAATGAAAAAATTAATTGTATAAATAAGGGAAATAAAAAACGATCCAATTTTGCTAGACATATCTTAGAAAATAGTCATAATTACAACCCAGATAATTTTATTAATATTCTTGAATATTCCAATATCCTTCATAAAGCAAATATTATATATACTTAAATAATACAAATTTGATAAATGAGCAAACGAAATTTGAAAAAGATGTATTATTCAAACAAATATTAAACAATAATTTTGATTCTTATGTTGGTTACACTGCTTCATACTAATGACATAATTCATACTGACATGATAGATAACGTTGATATTGTTTTACCTTTTCACAATCAATTGTTATATTTATAATTTTTATTTTTAAAATTCAAGTTAGTATAATTAATGATATGTGAAGTAAATAATTATAATTATAACACATCAATGTTCCTGACGATGGGGTACTAATCAAAAAGCGCTCGAACATACTATTAAAGATAGTTAGTTGGTAAGTGGAAATTATTATATAAATAAAGTAAGAAAAAAAGTAAGTAAGAAAAAGTCTAAAATCCACTTTTTTCATTTTGGCCTTTTTTGAATACTTTTGGTCCAGTCGATTGCAGTCAAAAGGGGAGGTGCACAACTACAACTAGATGTTACTACAGCCCTAAATCCAAAATTTCAACATACTACAGGTAATATTTTTTGAGTTATGCGAGATACATGTGAATGTACGTATAGATTACTAGAATAGAAACTACAGGTTGCTGTATAAAAACTAGTGAAAATGGATTCAGGGATGGTCAAAATGGATATTTTGTCGAAATCTGAACACCGAAATTTTTCGAGATCACAACTTCCTTTACATCGTACAAGGAAAAAAAAGTGTTTTTCTTTACCAAATTTTCTGTTTTACGTTGGATATTATTAGTATTACGAAAGATAATAGAAAACAATTAATTAGTTTACCCCTTATGTAACTCCTTAAAATTTTCAGTATGATCTCTTTTCACCAGAGGAACTGAAGTACGGGTGAAATGATTCGCTAGCCGTAACACGATTACAAAGCGTTTTCGGATATATATTTTTTAAAAGTTTTTCTTATTTCAGGCTCTAGAATCAGTTCCCAAATTATTTTCCTTTCCTCCTCTGAATCATCTTGTGTCTCCGTACGTGTGTCTGTGTGTATATATATATATATATATACATATATTTTATGTAAAAATCAGGTTAAAAAATTAAGCTAAAAATTTCATTAAAATTTCTCTAAATTCATTTTTCAATGGAGCTATTTAAAAAGTCAGAAAAAATGTAATATTTAAATTACAATAAAAGAAAGAAAAGACTTATTCAGTTTATAGGTAAAATTAAAGAATAAAAGATTATTGCACGCAGTTCCAAATCCCTAGTGGGTAGACAAACCCATTACAGTAGGTAACTTTAATTAGTGTGTATATTTTAGAAATTCTGTTGTGCAATATATACGTACGAGATCTGTCAATAAAGTACTGTGACTGGTCCAGAAACGTTTTTATTTGTAATCCAATTATACATGGACTCATCTTTGAAGTAGTTCCCTTGGGAAGCCACGCAACGCTTCAAACGGTGTTCCCACTCTTCATAGCAGTTTTGGAACTCAGAAACCGGAATATCCTTCAGATGGTCGGTTACATTTCTTTTTTATGTTTTCTACTGTTCCAAATTGGTGTCCTTTGAAGTGTCTTTTTTAAAGTCGGAAACAGGAAAAGTCGCAGGGGCTCAAGTCAGGTGAATAAGGTGGTTGAGGAATTACAGGAATGTTTTTCTTTGCCAAAAACTCATTAATTGAGAATGCAGGGTGAAAAGGTGCTTTGTCATGATGCAGCATCCAGTTGTCTTTGATGGTTATTCTCACGTGGGCAACTCTTTTCCCCAGTCTTTTAAGAATTTCTCGGTAAACATATTGATTTATTCCTGCAGGCAAAACCTCCTTATGGACAATGCCATTAGTATCGAAGAAACAAATTAGCTTGGATTTGATTTGCTCATTTTTGCTTTTTTGGGACGTGGTGAGTTTGAAGTGTGCCATTCCTTGCTCTGGCGTTTTGTTTCTGGGTCGTTCTCAAAAATCCAAGATTTATGACCAGTAATAACAGTTTTTTAGAAAATCAGGTTCAGTTTCAATTCGCCCTAGAAGATCGCAGAACACTTCCACCCTGTTGTTTTTCTGTTCAATAGTGAGTTTTTTTGGGACCTATTTTGAACAATTTTTTTTTTATATCGTTTGTCAAAATTTGATGAACTGTGGTATGCTTCAAATTTTATTGTTCTGTAATCATTTTGACAGTTAATCGCCGGTCGTACCGTATCAACATTGACGTCAATTTTTGACAATAATGGTCTTCCAGAGCGTGGATCGTTCGGAACTGATTCCCGGCCATCTGAAAATACTTTAAACCATCTAAAAACTTGGGCTCGTGACAGAGAGTCATTTTCATACGCCCTTATTAATTTTGAAAAAGTTTCAGTATCATTCTCACCGAGTTTAACACAAACCTTGATTGCACAACGTTGCTCATAATTAGTATCACTCATTTTTGTAACGCACAACAAAAATTCGTCCCACGAAACGTTTGTTTGGGTCTCACGTGGCAACAGTAGAGTAAAAATACTAATACCTAATATAAATCACCTGTTCATATAACCATATGTTTACTGGTAACTTTACAGTGTTGTCCCTTTGGCTGCCAAAAAAAACTAGTCTCATTACTTTATTTACAGACCTGTTGTATGTATATATATATATATATATATATATTTATAATAATAATTTACTTCACCTCTTTCCTAGTGCAGCGGTTTTGATTTCTGAACAAACCGTTCAATTATATTATGTACAGTTAATACTAATTAACTGGTTATACCATTACCAGTACTGAAAAATAGATATTTTATTTGTGTATATGCAAGTATAAAAATTAAAGTGAAAGGGAGACTTGGAATTCGGAAAAACTTTTCGGACTATTTGCGGGAATTTATTTTTTCGAGGCTTAACATTGCGATTAATATTTGCACATAAAGGTGATGAAAATACTTTAATTATTGATCCAGCTAATTTTTGTAGAAAACTAGAAAACCCTCTCTTTCAAACCAGCTCTCACGAAGCACTCAGATCCTACCTACTAATTATTTATTGTTAAGTAACTACAGCCAGTCCTACATGACCCAATTACAGTTACTAATTGCGATGATGATAAATGAATTTGTAGCTTGTAAAATATGTGAATTTCTTACTATTATTTGTCCAACCCATGAAGACTCTTATCTACTCAAATTCAACAGCAAATAATGCACTAATGTCAAGAAATCGAAGGACGATATTAACAAAATTGATGATCAAAAGTAGGCTATGTGCAACAAGTGAAACAAGTTAATTCTGAATGACAATAAAAATGCTGCAAAATCTTTCTCAACGTTAAAAGGTTTTTTATTTAACCTCCGAGACCACCGTTAGGTGTTACTTCAGAGGATGAGGTGAGTTGACAATTTTGTAGAGTGTGAAAATGCCATGCCTAACCGGGATTTGAATCCGGGAGGGTCAACTTTTGAATGTTAAAACATCCTAAGTGCACCTTAATGAGATGTTCCTTTATTTGTTTTTCAACATTACTTTGTAATCCACAACAAAGAACAAACGGCAGTAATCATCGTAATAGAGAGCGTTAAAAAAATCACAGACAGACCTTTATATTAGGTAATAAAACTTAATATCGAATTGAGTATTGTTAAAATTCGGATCATCGCATTAATATTTTATGCGCACTTTATCATAACCAAAAATATTTTCAATATTTTTCTTTGTACAATAAATGCGTTTATCATTAACTAATTCGCATTATTTTCATAAAATAAATCAAATTTTTATTATATCGCTAATTTACGAGAAAAAAAACATTCCTTTATGTAAGTATTTTATTTATTGGATAGAAGAGGATGATTTTACAAAGTTACTTGAATATTATTGTTCATGTCAACCAGGAGAGTGTTTTTTTATAGGAGGCCAAAACACACATCAAAATATATAAAATATTTTGGTTAAAATAATTTCTTCATTTACTTTTCCTTATGAGAAAGGTGTCTTATGTCTGTGTGTGTGTTTTCAAATGCAATACATTAAGGCTTATGAATGTGGCATGCATTCGAGGATATATACCATTGTGGCTATAAAGAATGAGATACAGAGTGAGAGAAGTGTTAGCAATTTTTATTATTTTTAAGATCACAAAAAGGATACAATCTATAAGAATGAGGATGTATAACTTAAACATGGGTAAATTTTATTCTTTTTTTTCATATGGCGACACTACTTGGTAATAAATTAGTAATCTTGTAATCCACTAGGGTCATTTCAATGCAGATTCCTTTATATTGCAAAAATAACAGTATGCTTATTATAAAACCTTATTTTAAAGATCCGAATACCAATTTTAATGTAAGAACTTTTAATTATACAAAAAGGGTTTATTCAGAAGAGGATCGTAAAGCAAGATCATTAAGAATGACTAAATATTGGGAGAAAGTAAAAGCTAAGAACTTAAAGACCAAAAGATCGGCAAAAAAGACTTGAATTATTCTAACTAAAGTGGTTCTTTGCGGCCTTAAAAGTAAAAAAAAACCTTATTTTAAAAATACATTTTTCATATTTGTGAAAGACGAATTTCAGTTGAAATCTTCATTCACCAGTTCCCAGTTAGTCAATCCCTTTCAGCACGTAGGTAGGCGGAGGTAATTTCACCAGTGCTAAATAGGAGATAAAAAGATTTCCACCTTTAAGTTAAAAAAAACTTCAAATTTACTAAATACGACAATGGTTGCATGTGAAAAAAGTTTCACATGTTTAGTGTACGATAAGCCCCATCTTCTTACAATTCCAGTAACATTTTGGTCATCCCTTGCCGTAAGGGTTGATCATATCAAAAATTGTTTCAGGCAAAGGTTTTAGGTAATGTTTAGAGGACTAACGATCACTTTAAACCGATTTGATGCTGTCCCTATTAAGGGAGGTAATATATTTTTTGTTCTCAAAACCCAATTTTTCCACGCCCTGAGCCAATGGTTGGTGATATAAAAAACTCTACTTATATAAGTTTTAGCCCTTATCTAAAGAATAGTCGAAACTTTAAACGAGTTCGATATTTTACTTAATATCACTGATATTGATGTTGAGAGGCTCTTTTTCGAAAAAGCCCCACATTCCACCCCCATGGAACGATTTTTCCCATTAATGAACTCGACCGAGACATTTGGTCGTTATATTTTATGTATCAATTTGAAAGTGATTGGCGCAAAATTACGGCAGTTATAATGTCCATAGCAGAGTGAATATATATTTATTATTTTAACTGACGGTGGTTTTGGGGTCTGGAGTATGTGAAACGCAGATATGTCGAAATTTTCCGGAAGTCGAATCATGGTACCCATTACAATAGTTTCTTATGAAATCTACCTAAAATTGGAGACTACATACTATAAAACAGTTTTTTTTTTAAACTGAAATGAAGGAAATTATACGTAAAAAAATGCCACCTGCTATTTGCAGGAAATCTAACTCAAGATACACATTTATGAGATAAATTTTGAATTTCTATAAAGAATTGTTATACAAATTTGATATTTCTGGTATGATGAAATACTGCATTCGAATTTATTCAAATGATTTATGTTTGTAAGGTTACTTCTGATGTATTTTTTATTTATACTTTACGAATATACATACCTTTCAAAGGCAACCGCTGGACAGTTTCCAGAACAATTAGTAGAGTAGAGAAGTTTCTTACTGACTTTAGTAAATGAGAAAACTTTCTTGACTTGTATAGAACTGTATTTCTTCGTAAGTAATAACTAAACTGGGAAAAAATACAAGTTTTTTATTTTAAGTTGCCTTTGCCCCCTTAATTTTATTTGTTTTCATGATTTGTTATTTCTTTTTTGTATATTTCAAAGTTATTTTTCAATTTTTTCTGATATATTTTAGATAAGTTTTAACTTGTTCAGTTAGTTTTTGTTAACTTTTTTATATTAGGGTCGTTGATCAAAATAAAAAAAATTCTTTCTTCCAAATCTTGTTGTCAAGTGGTCTTAATTCCTTTTTTGCTATTAGCAAATTTTATAAAGATATTTATAAAATATGACTTGGTTTATAATTGATCGAGTTTAACTCTTTTTGAGTCAATACTTAATTCAAATATTAATTATAGGTATTAAAGCATTATTTAAAAAATATTTTAATATATATTTTTGCGAATAATATACTGTTTTAAAATTAATTATTTTATAAAAAATATCGTTGAAATATATTTTTATTACACATCAATCTTCAAAAGTTTAAAAATATTTTTCTGATTTTTATTTTTTTTATTTTTACATATCGATTTTTGAATAAATAGTAACATTTTTTTAACCCTTTGTTGTAACCCATTTTTTTAACCCATTTTTGTTGTAACCCTACAAATACAGAACAATTTTACTGATATTTATTAAATAAATATTGGGCAATTAAAAATGTCTGGCTGCTGACATTATAATAGATTCTGGCTGCGGAGTCCTCCATTCGATAACATCCGGGAGAATGTGCTCGACAAACGTCTTCTCCGAGCAACAGAATAGACCAAGTCATCTTAACTCGGCTAAGGATTGGACACACCAGGCTTACCCACGCTCACCTACTTGGCTCTGTGAGGCTTGCAAGGTCAAATGGTCCGTGTTCCACCTGCTGTTTGATTAACCAATCTTTGGCACCATTCGACAAAACTTAGACCTGGGTTCGGATATGAGATTTCTATTAAACCAGAACGAAGGTTTAAAACTCCGTTGCGGCTTCTCTCCTACAGTGGAATGAAGAATGCGATTTAGTGATTTTTGTCTGATTTATGCATTTTATTTTGTATTTATTGTTTCTTTATTGTTTATTTTTGTTCTTTATAATTTTTGTTGTTTTATATAATACTACATCATAGTGTTGACTGTAGTCGCTAATGACTACAATTGTTGATGCGACTATAAATAAAAGTATTAAAAAAAAAATGTCTCCTCATGCAAATAAAATTACACGTATAATTTTGAAAAATAAGAATTGGTAGTTGGTAGAGTTTGCGTTCTCCTCGCCGAAATAATGAGTTCTACAAAAAAAAATTAAATATTAATAATAAAAGTAAATATTATTACAAAACAGAATTGATAGTTGATAGTAATATTTGACTGTGTAAGATTTTTTTCCACGAGAAGGTGGAAAAAAAGGTGGATCCGACCCTGGGCCGGATCCTGTGCTAAGTATAACACAGCCCAGGGGAGTGTCCTATACTCTGACGGGCCTCCCCGTCTCGGCCCGCTGATTGGATCTTACTTCGCATCCGCCTCACTCCCAAGTGGGATCACCAGGCCCGATTATGCCGTCCTTGGGTCCCCACTCCGGGAGCCGAGTTTCGATCATTAAGCAAACGCCTCTAACCGGGACACCCGGAATTTGAAATATTTAGACAGTGCTAGTGATAACACTACATTATTAAAATTATCGCAAACACTGTTTTTATGGGCACTGGACATCAACATCCCAACCCCGTAGGGGAAGACACCCGCCTTGTACGCTTCCGGTCGCTACACCCCCTCCCCCGTTCCAAGCCTTGATGGGCTTTAACGGGAGTCGTCTTTCACCCTCTAACTTTTAACATCTCATAGTAATAAGCCAGGCCTCGTTGTGATGCCACCGATGTAAATGCCTCTGTAGACATTTACATTGGTGATTTTTAAACTCAGCTTTTGCCTTCGCTGTAGGACTCGTACGGACATCTAGAATGTCCTAAACTGTTGTCCTCTGTATTAGCTAACCGAGTTCGCGGAAGCACGAACCCCGCGCCTACTTCTACTTTATTAAGCCAATTTCTAGTAAAGGTCTCGAATTTAGAGGCAAATTATCAACATATCACCAAAGATTTTGTTCACAATAACGAAATTTAATCCTAGTTCCGTTAGGTCGAGCCACCGGTTAGCCCGACCTGCCATGCTGGTATATTGCCGGTAGGTGGGGAGGGCCTATTAGAGTAACGGACACTCCCCTGGGTGGCGTAATACCAAGTCGGTCCGGCCCAGGGGAGTAGGGAGTAGAGGAAAAAAAACAAAAAGTTCCGTTAGTGAACTCAACTTCAGTTCATACCCTGATTTACGTTAAGTTATGGACTCGTCTGGTCTACCAGGGAGAAGCGGACAGACCTTCTACTTCCAGTTAGCTCCATCGCAGAGTCCCGCGTAATATTTACTTTCTTTCAACCATCGTCGAGATGCCGCTACACCTCACGGCTGCATGGGATTCATGCCCTCACTGGACCTAACTCCTGGAGAGGGGTAGACAGGGGCGCCTTGTGACGCTTTCGGTCGCCATCGCCACACCCCCTCCCCATTTATAGCCCCTTGATGAGCTTTAACGGGAGAATGGTCATCAACAGTAGGATTGTGGAAGAGCCATGGGAATATGCTTTTGATCTTTTGGCGTTTCATCTTCCTTCCTTTCCATTTTCCTGTTTAGCCTCCCGGAATTACCGTCAGCTATTACTTCAGAGGATGAATGAGGATGATATGTATGAGTGTAAATGAAGTGTAGTCTTGTACAGTCTCAGGTCGGCCATTCCTGAGATGTGTGATTAATTGAAACCCAACCATCAAAGAACACCGGTATCAACGATCTAGTATTCAAATTCATATAAAAGTAACTGCCTTTACTAGAACTTGAACGCTGGAACTCACAACTTCCAAATCGAGAGTTCCAACGTTCAAGTCTTGTCACTTCGTCTGTTTGTCGTGAGTTAGACGCAGTTAAGACCAAATACATTTTCCAATATTTATGAATTATTTTTGTCAGATTTCTTCCTGAAAGCTGGAACAACATATATGTAACGATTTTTTGTAACATCTTCCGTTTCAGTATTGATTTTTTTTTTATTACATTAGAAAAGGAAATGGAATAAAAGAAAAGTTTTCATCTCCAAGCAATGAATTTGTAGTTTCCCCTTTCTACTCATTATGCTATCTACTCATCTGATACACATTAGATACTAAACTTTTTTTTTTTACATCATCTTTATGTGTAAAATTTCTTACCGATACTATTCTCCTGCTGGTGCACAGAATCATATCTTTCAATGTTCATTATTTAATTATTTATCTTACAGAGCTTTTCGATAAACGTAAGGTTTCTTTTCGGAAACTTTATTTGCCAAGGAAACTTTTAACGCAATATTTTTTAAAAAATAAATACAAAAAGAAAAGAAGACATGGGGATCCAGTGAAAGTAGTTGATTCAACTGATATTCATTAGTTATTGTAGTCCGCCACGACTTGTGTTCTTGTAAGTTCTTGAAAAAGAACTTACTATACTGCAAATACAGCGAGATTAGTTTTGGCTTAATCTAAACCTTACACGATCAATTACGATGGACAGTTCCACTTAGAACTTTTTTTTGTTAATATTCACTTTATTAATTCATTTTCATTGTTGAGTTCAAACTGTTAAATTCACTACAAAACAAGTGACAGTTACTGTTAACAGACCTAATAGTTGTACTTTTCACAGTCTCTAACTATTTTACTTACAATAAATAAATAACAAAAATAATATCTAAAAAAATAATAAATTAAAGGTAAATTTAAGGAATTGAAAGTTTTATTTGTTTTTTAAAGTAACAAAATAAAGGAAAAGAAAAAAATAAATATCCAACTGGATATAATAAAAACCATTTAAATTAAAAGATTCATAATATAAAATTAAAAAATATGGTGCAAAGCCTCATCCCAAAATTTTGAAAAAATTTCAACTAAGTTTTCGTGTTCTTTTGCTAATCTGTCAAAATGTGACTACTTTTTGCTTCACTTTAATCTTGACTACATATTAGGTAAATTTCATAAAAAAGCTACCTATTGCAATGGCTACCATGATTTGAATTCCGGAAAATTTTAACATATTTTCGCGTTATAAATCCCGCAACCCCAAAACCACCGTAAGTTTATATATATATTTCTCTTGCGGACACTAACTGCATAATTTTGCGCCAATCACTTTCAAATTGATACATAAAATATAATGACCCAAAATCTCGGTCGAGTTCATTACGGGGCCAAATTGGAGCATGGGGGTGGAAAATGGAGGTGCTTTTTATAAAAAACAAAATATCGTTATAACCTTAAAATCCAACTTGGATCTTAAAATCCAAGTTTTATTCGTTCAATTATGTGATTGTATTAAAAGTTCTCATATTCCATATTTTAACTATCCAAATAAAATCATTTTCATTGGAGTACCATGAAAATCCTTAAACATTTGAAGCAATGATTCATTAACATTTTGTTCATTTTATAAATTGTTATTTTTGTTTGCTGCACTTTAAGAGCAAGTTTTGTTTCAGATTTAAGGTAATATTTTGTTAGAACATTATTTCTTAGTTAGTATATTGAAGAACGTTAATCATGAAGTGCTTCCAAAATTTTTTCAGATTCATACTTCATACCATTTACAAAAATAAAACTTACTTTGTTTCCATTCTTTTGAATTATAGAATGATGAATTCTGAATTAACATTTTTTGAGAAAATCAACATTCCTATCAGTGGTAAGGAAGAGCATTTTTAATTTGTTCATTACTAGGAGATCCGCAATGATTCGCTGCTGATAGATTTGAGAATACATATATAGCTTAAATGAATACAATTGAAAGTTTAATAAAACATTAACAAAATGAACATTATGGAACTTCACAATATTTAATCTTTTCGTTTTATCCTTTCTCCCTTTTCCTTTCCCCTTTCCCCATTTCCTTTTTACGTTTTCATTTTTACAACTTTCCTTTCCCCATTTCCCTTTCATGTTTCACCTTTTCACACTTTTCCCTTCCCTTCCCCCATTTATATTTCCCTTATTTCCATTCCTTCTTCCTCTTTCCTCTTTTTCCTTTAGTCTTTCCACTTTTTCCCCGTTTTTCTTTTCCTATTTTTTCTTTTTTCCATTTTCCCCTTCTTACTTTTTCCTTTTTACGATTTGCCTCTTTTTCCCCGTGCTTAAATCGGTTCAGTAGTTTTTTAGTCTATAGCGGACACACATATCGGAAACAGTGAAATGGAATCGTAAAATAATTCTATAGCGTGTATTGCTTTTACGTTCAGCAGCGTTGTTTTAAAAAAAATAATGTTTTCACCTGATACAGGTGTGACATCTTACGTATATAAATAATATGTATATAAAAACACCCGCGTATTCGTATGCAACGTTGTGTCATAATTTCAAAGGAATCTGTGAACAAATTTCGGAGATTTAAGATTTTGAATAAATGAACTTTTATATTTTTATTTATATAGATTTTCAGAAGTTTAGAAAAATGTAGAAACTTTAAATTTAGAAATATTCGGTGAAATGAAATTTATATTTAAATTTTCACATAAAAATGTTGAGATAATAGTAAAACATAAACTGAAAAAAAATTTTATACTTCGGAACACCCTATTCTTTTTGATAGTTTCCCGTTAGGAGACATTAATTTTGATTTGTGTAGAGGTAGCGTTGGATTCAGAATTTTGTCCTAACCGAGGTTGAATTGCTGATGTATACCACTCTCTCACTGTTTAAATCAAATTTGATGGCATTCGTCCCTCCTTCCTCGGTTTACTACACCCCTTATTGCTGTTGGTCATAGTGGCAGTGGGTCGGGTAGACTTTCAACGAATAGCTCGAACGGGTGAGGTGCTTAATGTAAAACTAATTGATTTTTAAAACATGGGTTGGACGTGAGTGAGCTAATGCCTGTTACTAAACGGAATCTGGTATTAGTTTGTACCAGTTGTATAGCACGTTATTTTAATCGCGACGTGACTCAGCATGCTGATGTCTGTCTTTTGTATGACATACTATGTTGTTTTTTTATACATATCAATGTGCAGCACTTTTGGCATTTTTCAGCACAGATGGGCTTACAACAATTGATCACTGTGTGATTGTTTTATGCAATGCAATGAAATGAAATAAATAATACATTTTCCAGTTCTATCAGTTAATTGATTGTAGGAGTATTTTTGTTGGCGAGTATTGCAATTTATGAATTTAATTTTCATAACCCATCATATCGCATTTAGGCAATAAATTTATATTTTATTTTGTTCCATAAATCATTTTACTGGTGTTAGGTATTCTCTATTCTGTGCTGATCTTACGTCATCATTATTATTACTAACATCATCATTAAAAATATCACGGCTGCATTTGGTACCCGAAAGGTATATATTCAACTACCTATTTTGTATAATGTGATATTTTTTTTCTGTATTTTATTAGTAAAATTGCTTCCTCGTAGAAGTAAGAATTACGTTTAGATTAGAAAAGTTCTTCAAGAAAGGATAACGTGTGTAAATTATTTATAATATTATTTTGTTAAGTCTTTTTTTTCTGAATATGCTAATTACTTCGCCTTGAAAATTATTACAAAATGTTCGGTCTAGGTAAGACAAAGCTGCTGAATTAAATTTCAAAAAATATTTTTTTGAAAAACGGTTTTGAATTTTAATGAAATATCATTAAAAATAAGTTAAAATGCTATAGAATTACTAAAAATTGTTTTTAATAGTTTTAAGTTAATTATTTTAAAGAATTTTAATTACCTAAGTAATCCTTATTTTTCCTTTTTAATTAGGAAACTTATTTTACTATGGGTCCAGCATTTTCGATTTTTCTCTCCTTAGTAACTTCAGATCATTATATACAAACTGAGTTTAGAGTATTAAAAAAAAATCCAACAGTGTCCTAAAATTATTTTTTTAAGTGATTATTAAAACTTCAAAATCTTTTTACTTCCTTGTACGAAGTAGAGGAAGAATTGTGAACCGCGAAAAATTTCGGTTTTCAGATTTCAACGGAAATTCCATTTTGACCATCCCTGAATCCATTTTGATTAGGTTCGGCGTGACGTCTGTACATATGTTTGTACGAGGTGTGTGAGAAAAGTAAAGAGACTGACTTTGTACTTACCAAAGTTTTTATTTTTTCAAACAACAATATTATCCCCTTCAAAGTAGTTCCCTTCGGCAGTTGTACACCAGCGGAATCGTTGTTCCCACTCCTAGTAGCAGCACTGGAAGGCTTCAACTGGTAGGGCTTTTAACTGGTCGGTCACAGTCTCTTGAATGTTCTCCAGAATTCCAAAATGACGTCATTTTAAGATATGTTTCAATTTCGGGAAAAGGGAAAAGTCACAAGGGCTCAAATCAGGTGAATAGGGGAGGTTGAGGAACCGTAGGAATGCGTATTGAGGTGAAAAATTCCCTGATGGAAATGGCCGTGTGACACGGGGCATTGTCATGATGAAGCATCCACTTGTCTGCAAATTCTGGTCTCACGCGAATCACTCTTTTCCTGAGCCTTTCAAGGACACCTTTGTAAAACACTTGATTGACAGTTTATCCTGGAGGAACAAATTTTTTATGCACGATACCCCTACTGTCAAAAAAGCAAATCAGCGTGGTTTTGATGTTTGATTTGCTTAGCTTATTCGAAATTTTTTCGGTTGAGGAGATGATGGAGTGTGCCACTCTTCACTTTGCTGCTTTGTTTCAGAATCGTACTCAAATATCCAGGATTCATCACCTGTGATCACAGGATTGAAGAAATCTTGGTCATTGTCAATCCTCTCAAGAAGATCAACGCAGACGTTTGTTCCATTGTCCTTCTGTTCCGTTGTGAGGTTTTTCGGCACCAATTTAGCTTTTGCATGTTCAAATTGTCTATCAAAATTTGATGTACGGTGAAAGTGTTTAAATTTAACGGTTCACTCACCTTCCTTATTGTCTGATCTCACAAGAACTCTCACATGCTCAACGTTTTCGTCAGATTTTGAAATTGAAGGTGTCCCTGAGCGAGGTTGATCTTCAACGTGTTCTCGGCCTTCCAAAAATGATTTATGCCAGCGGAAAACTTGTGTTCTTGAAAACCAATGTTCCCCATACACTTCTAAGACCGTAGTCTCTCACCGGGACTATGGTCTTACAAGTGTCATGCCTCAAGCGAGGAGACCCCAAAAAGGATCTTCCTGAAAGGGATTCCCTACCGGGACTATGTTCTTTCCTCCCCACCGATACGGTGCCTCAAGGAGTCCCCGTTCAATTATCGAAGGTGGGACACCCCTCCTGAACGGTACTGACCCAATCCTAATCTACGCTTGTCGCTGGAATGCTGGCGCGCGGCTCTCATGTCTTGTGCGAGGCTGTGCAGCCACGGTCCCCAAGCGAGTGCCCCTGCACGTTACAAGAAGGATACTTGGCCTCCGCCTGACAGTCCTTCCGCTGGTGACCAGCGACCCCGCAGTTGAAACACTGCCCCCTCTTGTCGGGACCGCTGCAGGACTCAGCCCGGTGCCCCACTCTTCAGCACCAAAAGTACCACTCTTCGGTGGACCTCCTCAGCACCCTGCAGGCCACCCACCCAATACGAACTCGATTTGCCTTTAACAACTCACCCACGAAGGTGGGCGACACACATAGACACACACGTGTGTGTGTTTGTGTGTGTGTAAACAAATATATCTAATGTATAAATTCAAAATTATTTTGTATTTAAATTCATTTTTTGTGATCTTTATGTACATCTATCTATAGAATATGGAGAATGCGTCAGTTTCAAAACGTAATGACAAGCAATTCCTTTCATTTTTTCATGTCTTAATAACAAAATAAATTGTATTTAAGATATTTCGGTGACAACATAATTTCTTAAAATTCATATTTAATAGATTAACACTACTTCAATGTAGGCATTCTGTACGTCTGTTGCATAAGTTAAGCCATCAATTTCTGCCGTGTTCACTTAATCTCAAACTTTAGAGATTAACTGCTAGTTGGTCTTGATACTCCAAGTTTTAAATTATGTGGAATACTGGTGTGCTGATTATTTCTGTTTTCAACACTCCTACAAAAAGAAATCGTATGTTGAAATATCAGTTGACTTGGTTGGGCATATTATGTTCCCGTATCGGGAGATAATATAGTTTTAGGAAACAAATTCTGGAAAACTGACAAAGTACAAGTTAGATTGGCTTGGGTCATAACTCTATCTTGTTGGAGAGACAGTTCCTCATTTCCTGGATGAATACGAGTTCAGGAACTAAAAAAGACTGATATATGAATATAATCCGTTTCAATGACAATCAGAGCCCTTTCTTCAAATATGTAATTTTCAAAAATGAGATTCAACAATTCCGAAGGAATTATTGAATCGAAGGAATTTAACTTTGGAACTGGCAAGTAGTCTCTCATGTAGTGCTAAGTGTTTGTGGAAAACTAATAGTAGAAGTTTTGTTTATTATAAAAATAAAAATCTGATAAAGAAAGTTGAGTTTAATCACTCACAAATAAGTTGTTTAACAGCTTCATTAATCTACTGAAAAAAATTTGATAAAAATTTGAACATTTTTATCTAGGAATTCATTCTTATCCACACTTCATTATAAACTTTATTTTTTCAGAGTTGGTTGTAGAACTTAATGTAAAAATCTGCAGGACCCTAGATTGAAGGTTGCACAAAGATTTGACGGAATCCATGGATTGATGGTGCGTAAAGTGGAGTGGAATGTTGTTTAATAATTTTCCTTAAAACCAGAACATCTTGGATGTATCTAATCTGCATTCATAGCTATTTTGCGTTCAATAGCTATTTTTCTTTAATTATTTTTCAGTTTTATTCTTTGACAGATAGGCTGAACACCCCATTCATATAGCAACTATTTCTCTGTAGGTTTCATTTATTACTAACTAGCAGACCCGGCAATGCTTCACTATTGCGAGATTTGAGTATATATATATATATATATATATATATATATATATATATATATACATATATTGATTAAATGAATACAATTAATATACAATTAAAAGTTTGATAAAACATTAAAAAATTGAACAATATGGAACTTCACAAAATTTAATCTCTCACTTTATAAAAGTCAGAATGTAAATAAATCCAATTGGCAAAACAGCTCTACCTATCAAATTCAATTCTAACTATTCCCTAAACACAGCAGTCGGTTCAAAATACCCGTAATTTTCTTTCTACTGGTAAGATCGATTTCAACAGCTTAAAACCTTCTCCAAACAACGTTGACCATTTTGCAAAAACCTGCGCTTAAATCGGTCCAGTAGTTTTCTAGTCTATAGCGGACATACATACGAACATTGCCTTTTATATATATATAGGAGAAGAAAGTCTGAATATTTGTTTCGTAAAAATCTCGACACCGTCGGCACCTAGCGGGTATAGTTTTTGCAAAAAAAATATTTCTTTTCACGCAATTAATATATATTCTGAATGTGAGCCAAATCAGACCATAAATGCAATTTTTCCAAATATCTCAACCCCAGCGCCATCTAGCGGGTCCATTTTTTTCAGAGGTATTTCTTTCCATTTAAGTAAAACATATTATAATATGTGCCAAATCGAACCAAAAATACAATTTTTCGAGATATCTCCTCCAACGTCGCCTAGCGAGTCCAAACTAATTCAGAAATCTTCGCGGGCGTCCGCACAACTCATCAAAGTTTCATCGCAATCGGATGAATGGTGAACGCGTACGGGACAAACAAACAAATAAAGATTCATTTATATATATATATATATATATATATATATATATAGATTACATGATTTGTAATCATTTTATTCCAGGTAAAGTTTTAATTTACAATTATTTCAAAGAGCATAGCACTTAACTAAATATTTAAAGCGATTATTTTATTGTCCACAGTTACACGCCGTAACTGCTTAAAATGATGAAGTATCTATTGGTAACATCTGTTTGAGGAAACTTCATAATTATATAAACTGCTTCATTTTAAACTGGCTAAGCTTATTTTTATTGCTACTGTCTTTTAATAAGTTAGTTTAAGTATTTTCTTTTTGCAGAGAAACAAGAATGCGTTTTGTTTTGTCGTTTTTCGAAATTTCGGTCGCGTTTGGCCATTTCTCTTTCTTATCATAATGTTCCTTATTTTCACTTTACATTATTAAACAATTTATTACTTCCTTGCACGAAATAAACGAAGTATTGTGATCGCGAAAAATTTCGGTTTTACATTGATTGTAAATAACTTTTAACGATAACTAATTCAACAATAACAATAAAATATATATATATATGAAAAAAATCAGAAGTTATTAGTAAGATAAATTTTATTTACTTTTAAAAATATGTAATTTAATAGGTGTACAAAGAAGTCATGAGGTGTCCACATAACATTTTTTTAAAAAACAATTTCGTTTGTTCGTATCCAAAATGAATTTTTATAGCTTATTTTAAACCGAAGTCTTGTTAGCGAAACTGACGGAAGAGGATGATCAGGATGTATATCGAACTTCAGCCGAAAGTTGAAATTACATAGTGTCAGTATATATGGTAAAAGGGTTTCCTTACAAATGTATGTTTTACTGCGGTAGACGATTCCAATGCAACTAAACTTTCTAGAGTAAGCTGCCAAACTAGCTAGAATGTGAATTATGTCAAATCGTTTGATTCTTTGACCTGTTTAATAAAACTTTGGCTTAAAGCTTGAAAATATTTGAGTGACTTTTAGTGTATAAAAAAAGATATGTAAGAGTATATATATATATTAAGATTACGAATTAATTTTTTCGCTCATAATAAAAATGTTAGAAAGGCTAATTAATTTTTGGTTGACTACTTTTTAATTAAAAAAAAAAAGATCCAATTTTGTTAAACAAAATTTTAATTTTATCTAACGTTACATCTACTACTGATAAATTTAATGAAAGTTTATTGCTAATAATAGCTGCTACTTTAAATGTATTTTAGTAACTTCTAATGAAACTTTTTTTTAAATTTACATCATTTTTACTTCCTTGTACAAAGTAAAGGAAGTACTGTGGTTGCGAAAGTTTAGTTTTGAGATTTCAACGGAAATATCCATTTTGATCATCCCTGAATCATTTTGACTATTTTTGGCATCACGTCTGTACATACGTACGTATGTATTTCGCATAACTCAAAAACGATTAACCGTAGAATGTTGAAATGTTGGATATAGGACTGTTAGTCGTGTCCGTTCCTTTTTGATTCCAATAGATTTGATCAAAAATGTCCAAAAAAAGCCCAAAACCCCCAAAAATTGGATTCTAGACTTTTTCTTATTGCAATAATAAGTCCTCATTGAGAGCATTTTAACGATATCATAAGTGGTACTTATGTTCATTGGTTCCAGAGTTATAGCCAAATAATCTTAATCTTAATTAATTAAATATTTGAATCTTAACATCAGTTCGAATTCGACTTCATTTCCTTTTTTTAACTTTATTTCTAATTTAAATATATTGATTTATTAATAATTATTAACCGGTGATTGTAACAAAAAATGTTTACAATAAATAATAATTTAATAATAACAATAAAAAAAAAAAATGAAAAAATCACTAGTTATTAGTGAAATAAAATTTTATGTACTTTTGAAAATGTGTATATGTAATTTAATATGCGTACAAGGAATTCATATCGTGTCCACAGCAGATATTTTTACATGTAATAAAATCAAATCGATTTTATAATACATAAAAAAAGCTTATTAATTTTTTAAATGTGTATAAAGGTGAATAATTGTTTTTAATTTCAGGCCGCATGGAGGTGAAGTCAATTAAAGAAGAAGTTTCAGAAGTGTCACCTTGTTCAAAGGAGACCGCCACAACTGTTCCCAGACTAAGGCCTTCGAAAGGTAAAATATACTATTGCATATATACAAATTAGATACGTAATCAAATTATTGGTCGAATATTTTTTTAACCTCCTTCTTTTCTTACATATTTCTAAAAATATTACTTACAAAAATAGTATAATAATTAAAGGTTATAATATTCAAATACTTCTTTAAAAAAAAATAAATCAAATATTATATAAAAAATTGGAAAACAATGATGAAATAAAATATAAATTACTTCCTTGGTTTCCATGTTATAGTTTCAATAGCTCACTGTTTGAATATTGTAAAGATTAATTGATTATTAGTCTGCTTTAATGCTTACTTACTAATTTTTAATTAAAATACTTAAAACAGTTCTTTCAACACTTATTTATTAAAGATATCTTCAATGATAATGATAAAGGCCAGAATAAAAATAGTTTTAAATTTTAATCTTACATCGCTACCAACACGCGTTTCACCTTAGATTTCATGTACCATGACCTTTCTTTGTGAAGTTTTCCATTATTAAAAAAGTAAAAAAAGTAGAAGACGTTTTACGTGTTTACTCTAAAGAAATGGATATATTTAGTATATAAAACTAGTCGAAAGTTTTTTTTTGTTTACCGTAAGAAGTGGGAAAATTTGACTGAACCAAACGCCCAGCAGCCCGCATATACTGGGTGTGTGGGGTTCAGCGTCTATGCGGTGGGATAAGATCGAGTTGATATAAGAGTGCTATAAAAATAAGTTAGCTAAATATTTTTATATTATTTTATTTAGTTATGAATTTATTTATTTTTTTATATAAATATAAGTCTAAAATTTATTAAAAAATTTATGACATAAATTTGTTTATTGATTGGAATAAATATTAGTATAAAAAATAGTAAAAAAAAAATTACACTCACTAAAAAAAATTATACTAACTGGCGTACCCCGTCGCGACTTCGCCCACAATATAGATGTAGCTTCACTCGCAATGCTTTTTTAATATAAACAATTTAAGATAAACAAAAAATTTTTACAATCCCAAATCTAGCATCCCCATCGCGGCTTCGTCCGTGCTCTATAGTTACTTACGCTTTCCGTCACGATCAGAGGGTCACGGCTCGCTTCGCTCTCCCGTTTCTATTTCCCTTACTTCCCTTTCCCCTTCATCTTCCCCCATCTCCCCTTCCACTTCACTCTTTTATTTTTTATTTTTCTTTTTTCTCTTTTCCCTTTCCCTTTCCTTTTCCCGTTTTTCCTTTACCCCATTTTCTCCTTTTTTCTTTTCTCCATTATATCCTTCCTCCCTTTTTACCCTTTTCCCTTTTACCGTTTTCAATTTTTCCCTATTTCCCTTTTCCGATTTTTCCCTTTCTCCCTTCTTCCCCGGTTTTCGATTCCAGTTGGTTTTCGATGAATTCCGATATAGGTTCAGTTTGCGGCTAAGCAGAAATCATGGTAAAAATTCTTTGTTATTCCTATTTTAAAAACAAAGCCTTTTCCGGACACATGTTTATTATGAACTTTTTTCATTATTTTAAACAGAGAAATACAGCTGTAAAAATTAACAGCATTCTCCTAGAGCATTCACACATTCATTCTGTCGCTCTGCGCGCACACACGATGTATTAATATTACTTATTTGACAGATGTAATGAATTACTTCATTTCCATGTTTTACCTACGCTTTTAATCTCAACCAATTTTTTTACATCTGACATCTTCAGTTATTTTTTTTACATATTCGAATTTTTTAATTCCATTTTAATCTAACTATTTTAAATTTAATTTAATATTATTTTATTAAAAAGCGTTCCATATATTAAGCAAAAAAAGAAAAAAAAATTGTTACAAAACTCTTACCGGCCCTATTTTATTTATTAAACAACGAATAATCATAAGAATTGTATTATTTCTGTAATTTTGGTATGTATTACATGTAAATGAAATCGGGCCAGTAAGAATTTTATAATAAATGTTTTTTTGCATATAAGGAACGCTTAAACATTGTTTATTATCTATTATTGAATATCTATCGTCTATTATATATATTTAAATTTTTTTTTTAAAGAAAATTCTAAATTAATAACAGATTTTGATTATAGAAATCTTACCTTCTCTGATATCAGTATCGTTTTGCTAAAAACAGTTTTATTTATATTACAGAAATTTTTGTTTTTTCAGCGGAAGAAATGATATGTGCGAGACTAAGTTTCATTGTAATTTTTTTTAATATCACTGCGTTTTTTAGATTTATCTTTTATTATTTTTTTTATGAATTACTGATTGTTATCTTATTATTCAAATTTATTGCCTTAGAACAAACAAATTGAATTTCACGGCTTTTTTTGTTTGTTAATAGTCATATCATTCACTTCAAACGATATTTTTCTTTTTTTAATAAAAAAAAAAGGTCATTTAGTATAATGACCTTTACGAATCGAAAATCCGTGATGTAATATTGCACTTCTTACTTTGTAAGTGCAACCTTCGATTTTTATCGTTAAATTCGATTTTACCAATCGAATTTATTTCTGTTTTATTTATTCCTTTTTTAATAAAACTGCTATAATCTCTTGTAAAGTAATACTTTTATTTTCTTTAAAGAAACGACGGAAAAAATTGTTTTATCTTTAGTACTATCATTTACATAGAACGTTTACTATTAAAACAAGCTGTAGTATATTTTCTTTTAAATTTTATTATTTCAAGTACATTATCAAGTTTTTGTACGCTACCTTGTACTATCAAGTACTGCTGTCTAACAGCGCGATTCGTAAAGGTAATTAAAAAACTGAATAAAATGACATTCGAGTGCCGTGATACATCAAATGGAAAAAAAGTTGTCTAACAAAATTCCAGGTATTTTTTGGAAGTATTCTTTATTACTAATCAGATTAAGCTAAAATATAATGTTTTCACGCTTATATTTTTCCCATTTTCATTTTACTGTTAGGTTAGGTCATCTTTAGAACTGTAAACTAGTTCGTTGACTTCGTCGCCTCTTACCGACGAAGTTCTAACGAACTCCGTGATAGAGTTTTAAGGGTTGTGGCAGTGTTTAATCTTCAGTCGTACTTTTTTTTTAACATCGTGGGTCACATATGTTCACACGTAGTCCATATTAACATTTTGTTGGGTTATTTTATTCAGAAAACCAAAAGTCAAAACAGTTATGATTTACAGTTTGTAGATACTGAGAATATATGTTTTGACAATAAAACAATTCTAAATTATATTAGATTAGAATTTTTTGATTTAAACTGGTTTCTTCATAATACCTGGTATTAATTCAACACTATCGACTCATATTTGTTACAAAAAACTTAAAGAAGAAAAGGGGGCTATTGTGTAATACAATGTCAAAAAATTACAAGATGTGATTAAAAGATTTAGAAATATAGCAAATGTTTTTCCAGTTTTTGAGAATTAAAGAATGATTTTTTTTACTTGTTGACAGCTAAAGAGTTTTTCTCTTATGAACAGTACGAATTTATATGTTTTACGTAATTATACACTGCATCTATTTTATATACGTGTATAATAATTTAAAAAAGTTGTTTTATTAAAATTATATTGTAGAAACTGAGTGTACATTACGGTGGACAGAGATTACTAAAAGGTCTCAGAAATGTGTAAAAAGTAAATGTTCATTCCATAAATTTCATTTTAATATTCAGGAATCCATCTTCTTTATGTTTATTACCTTATTAACTTCTTTTCTTCTATTTACTCGAACTGTACTCAGCTTTTAAAGATTCTGAATTTCTTTTTCTACAAGGGGTATCTCTAAAGTAAAGACCGCTGGGAAATTTCTCTCCTTAAGGTTAGCGAACCTGCGTCGTTCATGGCCAAGCTAATAATGTACGCACTGCATTGTTGTCTGTAAGTTGTCGCGTTGTAGTATTTTTGATTACGTGTGAGTTATTACGATATAAAATGAATAGGAAAATCGATGTTGCCGCCGACTGTGAACGTGGAGTCATACGATTCTTAAACCATCAAAACGTTAAGCCGTCTGAAATTTACAGGCGGTTGATTTCTGTGTACGGTGATAATGTAATGAATGAAAGAAACGTCCGAAAATGGTGTGAAAGGTTTAGAAATAACAGAATTAATGTGCACGATGAAGAACGTTCTGGGAGGCCCTTGATAATCACCGACGACTTGTTGAAACGCGTCGATGATGAAATCAGACAAGATTGTCGCTCAATGATTTCCTACCTGGCCCTTCTTTTTCCTGATGTTTCAAGAGGAGTTGTCTGTCACATTGTTCATAACCATTTAGGCTTCAGAAAGGTTTCTGCGTGGCTTGGGTGCCGCACGTCTTAACAGAACGTCACAAAAAATCCGAATGGGATCTGCTTTGGAATTTTTATTGCTCTACACAGAAAAAGGTGATGAGTTTCTTAATTCAGTTGTTACCGGCGATGAAACATGAATTTCGTATTACACGCCTGATAGAAAACAGCAGTCGTGAATGGCGTCGTCCTTAATAACCAATCTGACCGACAAAGGTCAAGTCACAGCCATTTGGACGCAAACTGATGCCCACTGTCTTTTGGCATACTGCTGATTTCATGCCACGTGGAATGACTATAAATGCAGAAGCCTATTGAAAAACTCTACGTAAGTTACTGCGCGCCATTCAAAATCGGCGACGTGAGCGGCTGACAGACGGCGTCGTCCTGCTGCACGATAATGTGGGTCCGACACTTGATTTACCGAGAACTTTTGGATGGGAAATTTACGATCACCCACCATATAGTCCGGACTTAGCGCCTTCTGATTACCATTTGTTTGGGAAATTGAAAGAGTTTTTAGTGGTAAACAATTCGCGAGTAACGATGAACTTAAAAATGCTGTTAATCAGTGGCTAAATGGTCTGGCGGCAGAAGAATACGACCAGGGTATATGGAAGCTGGTGTATCACTACGATAAATTCTTAATTCATGTGGCAATTATATAGAGAAGTAGTATAAGGTATGTAGTTTGCAATGAAATGTTCTTTAGAGATAACCTCTCGTAATTTCATACGTGATAAAATTTTGAGAACCTGGAAACATTATGTTTGCAATTAAATTTTGAGCAAAAGCATATCTAGTTCTTGTATTTTAGATTTAACTATTGTAGTTTTAAAGTCTTGATACTATCAATAAAATTTTCCTTTGTTCAATGAAAATTAAAATTAAAAAAATTGTTACTAGTTAAAATTAACAGGGAAGTAATTACTCTTTAATAAAAGTCTTCATCATTATTATTATTTTTTCAACATCATAAAAAGATACAAAAATTTAACGGCAGACTTTCCAGTATGATTTAAAAGTAATTTGTGGTTTATTAATTATTCTTACCAATTTTTAAAAGAATACATTTAAATTTAAGGTATTGAGTTATATATAATTATACGTATAAATTATATCTTTATAATGTATATGTATGTATGTGAATATTATATGTATAAAAGGTGTTTCTAAAATGGTGGACTGGCTATACTTTTTCGGATTCTACTTGTAAAACTAAACAAAAAAATATCCTTAGGAAAAATGGCAATCTCTCCTTCGTTCTTCTGCTGTCCGCACATTTTGTTATTTTATATAATAATTTATATCTCAAGTTCGGATAGAGGAATCACATTATTATTTGGTAAACGTCTTGGTAATAAAGTTTTAAAATTAGCAAAAAAATCAGGATTTAAATACTTCGAAAATCACAAAATGGCGTCCATGTTTATTTTTCAAGCCGTTATATCTCCATAAATATTAGTTTTATAAAAATTTATGTCTTTGCTAAAATATTAAGCCTTTTATTTTGAACAAAATTACATGTTATTTTTATAAATCGGTTAAAAATCAGTCGAGTTATTTGAGAAAATTTATGTTGTAATTTTTTGTCATAGTTATTAAGTCTATTATTGTGAGAAAATTATTATTTAATTTGATTCTAATTTACAATACTAGAATTAATAATATATAAAAACAGTTAATATTCCATCGAATTGAACGTAAAGTGGAGGACATGAAAACAGACAAGTAATTACGCATCAATTTTTTGCCATAACTCAGCTATTTGTTAAACGATTTTCAAAAATAAAATATCATATCGTTCAAAATAAAAGGCTTAATATTTCAGTATGTAACATAAATTTTGATCAAACTTACATTTATGGAGATATAATGGATTGAATAATAACAATGGCCGCGCCATTTTGTAATTTGCGAAGGTATTTAAGTTCTGATTTTTTTCTTATTTTAAAATTTTGCTTTAAGTATGCGATTCGTTTATCCGAACTTGACATATAAATTTTTATGCAAAAATAACAAATTGGCGGACAATGGGAGAACGAAGGAGTAATTGCCATTTATCCTAAAGATACATTTATTTAGTTTTCAAGTAGAATCCGAAAAAGTATAGCCAGCCCACCATTTTAGAAACACTCTGTATATATATATATATATATATATATATATATATATTAGTTGATACAGAAAACATCCGAATGGATAACATACTGGCCTCCCTACTCTAACCACTTAGTTTTAAGTATTTACATAGTACACACCTCTAGAAAAACTGTCAAAGTACAAAATTCAATTAACGAGATTTTAAGAAAAATGTTTTGTAAAGTATACAATAAGTTATCAGTATCACAATAAGTTCTAGAACTGAGGCCATTAAAAAAACCACACACACACACACACACACACACAGAGAGAGAGAGAGAGAGAAAGAGAGAGAGAGAGGGAGGGAGTGAGTGTGAGAGGGGGAGAAAGATAGAGAGTGAGAGAGAGAGACAGAAAGACACATACACACACACACACACACACACAGAGAGAGAGAGAGAGAGAGAGAGAGTGAGAGAGAGAGAGAGAGAGAGAGAGAGAGAGCGGGGGGAGAGTGTGAGAGGGGGAGAAAGATAGAGAGTGAGAGAGAGACAGAAAGACACACACACAATAAATAAATAACATTATTTATTACCTTAATTCAACGCA
Source organism: Lycorma delicatula (assembly GCF_047948215.1). Classification (NCBI taxonomy): domain Eukaryota; kingdom Metazoa; phylum Arthropoda; class Insecta; order Hemiptera; family Fulgoridae; genus Lycorma; species Lycorma delicatula. Next base: position 127,088,306 of record NC_134455.1, read on the forward strand.
GCTTCTATGCATTGTTGACGTCGTTCATTCGACGAAGAAAATTCGTAATAAAATGTATTCGCTCGACAACGTTTGGCTCATTATGTGCCAATCTCGTCTGTTTATCGTTATTTTTATTTTAATAAATAAGAAAAAACCTTTGGCAGTGCTAAATCTGGCAATTAGTGTGATCATGAAGATTTTTTCTTTGAGGAAATAATTTGATGGTGGATTGAAGAAAGAAATGACTTTAAACTGTAATTAGGAAAAATATAAAATGTGATGTGAAAATTCCGAGAAGTAAAGCAACATCGTTAACAATTTTTTTTTTTTCAGTTTGCGGTAGATTAATTTATGATAATTCTTTAGACAAATTTTAACCTAAAAATAATGAATTATTTCTGTATTTGATTAATAATTTTTAACACAAAATGAAATAAATCTATTACTGACGTTTGTGTATTGATTTAATTAATCTCAGTGCATGGTGTTTATATTTTTTCACGGTTAACAATGTCCTATTGAATACGACATGTGGTTTAACGTTTCCCGTATATCTGTCAGTGAAATTTTTACCAAAGACCAAATGTTGCGGGCTTTGCTCAAGCTAAAAGTTTTGATGTCGTCAGCAGGTCTTTATTTTCTTATCAGAACGTGGGGTCAAATATGTTGCAACATATGTCGGACTCTGCCATTCATAACTAGATATCTTCTTCCTTCTTCTTCTTTTTTTTTTTCTAAAAAAGTTATCTAATTCTCACTTTTTCTATTATTTCAAAACATGTTGGATCTATTTTTGTATTCTTTTAAAATTAAGTTTAAAAAAAATAAACGAATTACAGGAATTAATCTTTGTCATATGTAAAAGAGAATGATTGTAAGAGAAATATTTAAGGAAATAATTTAGGAGGAAATGATATCTGGCTATTTAAACTACATTTGTAATTTTTAATTTTCTTAAGGTTCATGAAAAAACCTTCTACTGGAAGAATTGAAAACGAATTCAAGAATATTTCTTCAGAATTTACATGTAGCTAATATTTTATATTATAAATTGATTCTTTAAAACCGTATTTAATCTAATAAGATATCGTTTTATTTTCATATTAAAATATTACATCATATTTTAATTTAATATAAAAATTGTTTAACGTCGAGATACTTGATACGAGGTCTAATACTTGATACGAACGCCAGTTTCAAATTTTGAAACGTAACTCTCCACATTTATTTAATTATTAGAAAACGTTGTTACAAACCGAATAATTTAAGGATATTTCAATCCGTTGAGTTAATAAATTTCTTTTAATGTTAGGGATGAAGTGGTTTCTTATACCTTTCTTACAAGGTTAAAAATATTTTTGTATATCAGTAGGCTATATTCACCAAAATATTGGTGATATTTAATCACATAAGATACCTTCACGGAGTTCATTACAGGGAATGGCTACACAGGTTATTAAATGATATTACTTTCCGAGAATGGGTTATAAGAAATACTTGCAACAATAATACTGGTCAACATGATTTTTGTCTCACGAGTACCAATAGGTGTATTTAATGCAGTTTTTGTTTTCAAATATGTATTTGGAATTTCTCCATCACCCACAGTTTTTTTATTTTTTTTTTTTTAATATTTTAAAACTTTTGTCGTCCATTTGTCCATTGTCAAGTAAAAGCTCCTTGAGCATTGTAAATATGATGGAACCAAATGAGCTACTTCAAAGGATAGTGTTGCTACTGTTGTGCAGGTTCAGATGTGTATAGACATGTACAAACGTGATCTAATGTAGCACACATTAATTAGAACGATGCCAATTGTGAGATGGCAATGAACCAGTAAGCACCTCATTGTGAGTGCTTTGTGTGTCTGAATTATTGTGTATTCCACATTTACAACTTTTTTTTTTTAATTAGTCAATAGTTACAAAATGCGTAGAGGTTGATTAAATCATCCTAATCATTTTTGTTATGTATGTGGTGAAGTGACGCTCAAGTCCGAAAGGTGAAACCTTACTCCAGTACTAAAAAAGTGTTATAAACTTTATTTTGGGTATATAATGGGGGACCAAACGGGGGTATATAATCTGAGCCCCACATATCTGGTTTTTAACTTGTTCTAGGCTTCTCTCTGCATGGAAAAATGGCACACGCTACATGTCATTTGCTATCCCTATGATTTGGAGGACTGTTATTTCTGCTTAACAACATTAAAGGGATTACTTCAAAATCAAAACATACATTGATGTACCTTAACTATCTACAGTGAAGTTCCACACTGCGAAGAATTGACTATACCAAAGCCTCCAGAACATGCGATATTAGATGAAGAGAGCTCAAAGTCTAATGGAAGTAAGGAAGAAAAAGAAACAGATTCTGGTGATACAACTTTTGAACAAAGCAGTTCATCTGAAGTCCTCATTTACTGACTCAAGAAAATCTCAACGATCTTATTCGAGATTTAAAGTTATCCAAAAAATAGTCTGAAATACTTGCTTCCCGGCTAAAAGGATGGATGGAATCTTTTTCAAAACAATACAAAGATATGTACTTATCGTACTCGTCATTCTGAATTTAAAGACTATTTTTCTGAAGAAAATAGCTTAGTGTTTGTAATGACATTTCTTCTCTTACGGAGACACTTTGTAATGAACCCAACAGAATGGTGCTTGTTCATTGATTCCTCTAACTTTAGTTTAAAAGCTTCTGCATAATGGCAATAAATTCCCATCAGTACCTGTGGCTCACTCTGCTAGTATGAAAGAAATATATGAAAACTTTAAATTTATATTGGAAAAGCTTCAACATGCAGTATATGAATGAAATATTTGTGGTGATTTGCAGGTACTTGCATTTATTCTTGGTCTGCAGCTTAGTTACACAAAGCACTGTTGTTTTTTGCGTGAGTGGTATAGTAGGGACAGAAAAAATCATTTTATTTGAAAAGAAAGGCCTAAACGTGAATCACTCATTCCTGAACAGAATAATGTGAAATTTAATCCATTGTCTAATCCTAAAAATGTGAATCTACCTCCGTTACATGTCAAACTAGTATTAATGAATAATTTCGCCAAGGCCATGGACAATACTCCTGGTTTCATGTATTTAATAGGAAGTTTCCTAAAATTAGTGATGTAAAAATTAAAGAAGAAATATTTTTGAGTCCACAAATATGATCACTAATGCACGAGGATAAGTTTGAGGAACTATTGAATCCACTGGAGAAAGCGGCTTGGGAAGCATTCAAAAATGTTACTCAGAGTTTTTTGGGAAATCGAAAGGCGGAAAATTACCGTGATATTGTCAATGATATTATAACCTCTTATAAAAATTTGGGTTGTAATATATCCTTAAAGTATATTTCCTGCACTCGGACCTAGATTTCTTCCCGGAAAATCTTGGCACAGTAAGCGATGAACACTTTCATCACGGGGAACACTTTCATCAGGAGATTTCAGCTATGAAAAAGATGTATCAAGGCAAATGGAATCCTAATATGCTGACCAATTATTGTTGGACCATTGAGAGTGATGATCCACAGGCAAAACATAGCAGAAAATCGTCATTTCTTACTTTCTAGATGAGTCAGTTTGTTTGAATATTGTGTAGTTAAGAATGCAGAAAGTATTAAAATGTTTGAAATAATAAATGCCTGTCTTTCGGAAATCTTTGAATAACGGGGGAAAACCAATATAAAATCCTAATTCAGGAGAAAAATACTATCAGAATCACTTATTTTTCTTCTTGAGACAAAAAAAAAAAAAAATATTTTTTGTTCCCCAGTGTAATCAAAGGTAAACAAAATATATATTAATTCCAGTATAGTGTCTTTCATTGTATCCCTCTAAATTTAATTTAACATTTCCTAATCTCGTCTTTTCAATTCTTCTTCTAATTTTCAATAAATAAAAATGGAAGTCTGTTTTTTAAGTGAGTAAACATTGAAGGCGTCTGAGTAATATGCTGTTACATGTCAAATTGATGCTAGAAAGATCAGAAGGTGTAAAAATTGAGGCTGAAAAAAGTAAAAATTTTAGATAATCTAAAATGAAATAGAAGTTATCTTGAATCTAGAACCGAAGATGGACTACGTGCAAGGGATTTGTCTCGGTGCAAAAAACGATGATAATTAAAATAAAAAGATAAAACAACCATTTTTTCGTAAAATTAGTACAAACTTTAGATAGCTATAAGTATAGATGTTCAAAAAACGACAGATTCCAAAAGTGACAGAAACGAGAAAAGGAGGTACTCCGTAATTTTTCGACTTATACGTGAAGAGACAATAATTTTAAAAAATCAGATGTGGACACCACATAACTTCCTTGTACGCCTGTTAAATTACATATACACATTTTTTTTTGCTGCACTTCATTTAAACTTATTTTATTTGAAAGTGTGATAGATTCTTAGATTCTTTAATAAAGTGGAAAATTACACAATTCCATTGTGGAGGACACCACAATGCATCACAATTTTTGTGGTGTCCATATTAGCATTTTATATTAGTTTATATATTAATTTTGTTTCACGTCGCTCATGTAGTTATGTGGTGTAAGTGAAAACGTCTCGGATCTGTAACCATGCACACATCGGTGCGAATCCGACTTCATACAATATATTTTTGTTTAATTTTTTTTTTATTTTAAATAATTGATTTGTTAATAATCAACCTCTTTAAACATTTTTGAATTAAAACAAAAAGTACATAAAATTTTATTTCACTAATAACTTCTGATTCTTTTTCATATTTTTTTATTTTTGATATTGAATTTATTGTAAAATTTTTTACAATCAGAAGTTAATAATTATTAATAAATCAAAATATTTAAATTAAAAAAAGAAGTTAAAAATGTATATGAAGTTGGATTCGAACCGATGTGCCTTCCCCTTGTACGACCAAATATTTCATTAATTAATATTTTATTTATCTGTATGTCTGGAACCAATGAAATTAAATACCACATGTTATATATCCCTTGAAAAGCGCTCAATGAGGGTATTGCAGTTAAGAAAAACTCCAAAATCCTTTTTTTTAATATTGGATTTTTTTTGGACACTTTTGGTTCAGTCGATTGCAATCAAAAGGGGAGGTGGAAAAATAGATATTACAATAGTCCTAAATCCAAAATTTCAACATTCTACGGCTAATCGCTTTTTAGTTACGCGAGATACATACGTAAATACGTACAGACGTCACGCCGAAACTACTCAAAATGGATTCAGGGATGGTCAAAATGGATTTCACCATTGAATTTTGAAAACCGAAATTTTTCGCGATCACAATACTTTCTTTACTCTGTTCAGGAAGTAAAATTGTTTGAGATCGGTGCAACGTCCAAAGATAAACGATCAAGGAGTTATTTATTGAAAATGTTGCACCTTCAGTTGAAATTAAAAATGAGTTGGTAGTATAAATACTGAATAGAATAAAATAATTGATAAGAAGAAATATTTAATTTTTAAAAATAAATTAGAGTAAAAAAAAAGTGAAGAAATGACACGAAAAGGAAGTTAATAATGTATAATAATTTAAAGAAATTTTTTGTTTAAAGAGTGAAATAACAAAGGATGGTTGATGTAATGAAAATGGCCTTTAGGTGAACCGGTTTATTCAGTGAAGTGTATGATTACACAAAAAACGTAGCTAAGGAACTAATAATGATATTTGCAATCAAAAAACTGCGTTGTAATCAGCTAATCTGTACGAACATGGCGACAGCAAGCGGATTTAACTGGAACCAATTGAACCCGAGCAATTCAAACAGTCTACGTATTTCTGGAACTGACCTTGTAGTTTCTAAAAGCTAGTTTTTCTTCTCAATTCATTGCTAACGTTGATTCTAGAAATTTTCTTTCTCGAGGTGTACATCTTAAAAGATTCTAAAAATATCATTTTTGTAGTTTTCATATTTTTTTCGGCTAGGTCTTTGGATCTAGTCAAGAAATTGTTTAGGTCCTTTTAGATATATATATTATAGGTTCTGTTTATAAAATCATATACCGTTTGAAATCTACTTATCTTCTGTCTACCTCCAAATCTTCCTCATGTGTGTCATTACAAGCCAGATATGTAAAACTAGAAAATTGTGTCAATAAATTGTTATTAGTAGCTATTTTTTACTGTATTACCTTTCCGTAAAATTTTTTTTTTTTTCTTATTTACAGCGCTTTTAGAGACAAAAAAATCTTTATTTACTGCTAATTTTCTATGATCACATATAATTATGACAATCTAATAATGGAAGATAGTGTAAAGGTAAAATCGGTGAGGGACTAATGAAAAGACATAAAACTAATTACTGAAGATAACGCGAGCCTATTTAGGATGATCATTGAACAGGATAAAGCCCATTCATTCTCACACTTTTGTTCACTGTCTCTTTCTCTCTCTCTTAGTGTGAAATGTTCTCCCTAATCTGACGACTTCCTACAATTAAATCTATTTATTTGGCGTCACTTCATGTCTTGACCTGTAATAGGGGGACATAATTGAAACAAATAATCATTAAACGATATTTATAAAACTTACTATGAAAATTCAATATTAATTTCAAAATTTTGACAAATTAATGTTTTTTTAAAATTAGAATAGAAATTATTTAAAACGGTTTATTAAAAAAAAAGTTATTTTATGAACTGAATAATTTCATTTTGTTCAACGCAAATCTAATTTTTTAATCCACTATTCGGGTTGAAGTTGTCCTCAGAATGAAATCTGATCAACATGTATGAATTAACGACATAAAATAAATTCAAAGGTTTTGTCAATGAAATTAGTTTGCAAACCACTAAAAGAATAGTTCAGGAAACCACCTGCAGTTAAGTAATATACTTTTATTCGATCAGGAATTATGATTTTTAATAATTTTATCAAACATGATTGGTTAGTATGATTATACAATAAGTAATTCAAATATAAAATCCACTTAACAAAACCTTTTTAATGCGTCCTAGCGCTTTCGGAAACGAATTCCATCTTCAGGAACTTAATTATAAAAATTAAAATTGTGTCGACTTAACGTCCTGTCATAATGAATATCTCCACCGATATTAGATTACATATACGTATATATTATAGCGGTGGAGAAATTTATTATGACAGGACGTTAAGTCGACGCAATTTTAACACATGACGACCACCTTTATATATTTTACACACTTTGCATAACAATTCTACTCATGACGACATAGTTTTAGTTAAAAAAAAAAAATAAGTTCCTGAAGATGAAATTCGTTTCCAAAAGCGCTAGGATGAATAAAAAGATTGTTCCTAAAAATAAAAAAAAATATGTTTGTCCTAAAAATCCCACGATAACAACAGAGTTGTTGCAAAAAGTAAGCCTAAACCGATATAGCGACAATCATGTTTTTCTTATTATCGTAGTTTCTGATTAAAATTGCTAATTTTAGCAATTTTACGACTAAGGTGCCGTTTTGTTCACCGAAAATGCTTCAAATTTTTTATAATACACATATTGATATATCTAATAATTCCTATGATATGCAAGATAGCAAAATTGAAAAGACTGTCATTTTGAAATTTGTCAACGAAGAGTATCGTTATTTTTTTCTTAAAAAAATCTTAGTTTAAAATAAAGTACAAAATTTTATTGCGTTATCTCTAACCCTTTTTCAAAAAAATTGTTTTTCCTTAAAAAACACAAAATAGCGGACAGACAGAAAAGTACGCATTTTTGGATCTATGTTCACTGGACATTTTTTTCTTCAGTATGTTAAGTAGAATCACTTCCTAGAGTTTGGCCTCACCTTTAAAAAACACTCTGAGTGTATATATATTAAAATAATAAATCCAGGCCATGGAATCTGCTGTTGAGTTAATTAATATAAAAGAGAGAGAAATCGTATCTGTGTAAAAGATAAGAGTGCTTAAAATCAATTAAAATAAATTTAAAAAAATTAATAATCAATTGTTATCTTTCCTTTTCATACATAATGTATCGCAAAGTTCTTCCAGAACTTTCATAACCTATTCTACTCCAGAAAATGGTGGAAAAAGTTCACATAAATATCTGTCCTAAAATGTTTCGTTTGCGAGTTACGGCTAGTGAATGATTTCGGCCGGATTTCATCTACCCGTTGAGATGGAGTCGTATTGAAATTTTTAGGACGTTAATTATGGAGTAGAATTAGTAATTTCTTATGGCTTTTGACCTGAAAAATTAAATAAAATAAGTTTTATAATTGTATCTACAGCAGTTTTTGAGAAATGTGGGGTAAAACCAGTAAATTGAGGTAATAAACCCCGTTTTTTACGTTTGAATACAATAACTTTGTGAAATAAGTAGTATACACAAACAAACTTGGGAAAATTTAATTCTGAAAAAAACGGTGTAAGGTAACTTGAATAAAACAAATAAAGGTTAGAAAAATTTGAATTTTATTTAGAAACAGTACACTAGACAAAAGTATGAGAAATATCTCTAAAGTAAAGACCGCTGGGAAATTTCTCTCCTTAAGATTGGTGAATCTGTGTCGTTCATTGCCATGCTAGTAATGTACAAACTGCATTGTTGTCTGTAAGTTGTCGCGTTGTAGTATCTTTGATTACGTGTGAGATATTACGCTATAAAATGAATAGGAAAATCGATGTTGCCGCCGACTGTGAAATACGTATACGTTTTTTTAAACCATCAGAACGTTATGTCGGCTGAAATTCATAGGTAGTTGGTTGCTGTGTACAGTGATTATGTAATGAATATAAAAAAAGTCCGAAAACGGTGTCATCCTCAATCATCAACCAGACCAAGAAAAATCAAGTCACATCCATTTTGACACAAAATGATGGCCACTGTCTTTTGGGATCGGTTTAGCATACTGCTGATTGATTTCATGCCATGTGGAACGACTATAAATGCAGAAGCCTAGTGCAAACTTCTACGTGGGGTACGGCGCGCCATTCAAAATTGGCGACGTGGGCGGCCGACCGACGGCGTCGTCCTCCTGCACGATAATGCACGTCCACATTTTGCGGATCCGACACGTGATTTACTGAGAACATTTGGATGGAAAATTTACAATCACCCACCATATAGTCCGGACTTAGCTCCTTATGATTACCATTGTTTGGGAAATTGAAAGAGTTTTTAAGTGGTAAACAATTTGCGGGTGTCGATGAACTTAAAAATGCTGATAATCAGTGGCTAAATGGACTGGCGGCAGAAGAATACGACGAAGGTAGATTGAAGCTGGTGTATCGCTACGATAAATGTCTTAATACATGTGGCGATTATATAGAGGATTAGTTTAAGTGAAATAAAAAATATTTAAAGTTTTCAGAATCATTTTTTTTACATTGAAACGGTCTTTACTTTAGAGATTTCCTCTCGTACATTATACGTACCAGTTTATAATAAATGGGTCAAAAATGAGCCCACCATTTTCAACACATTTCTTGGCACGCTTCTGTACTGCTTTTTTCTCTTTTTAGTTCTTCCCAGCTACATCCATAATGCAGACAATTAATTCTGCGTTAAAAAACATATTTTTTTTTGTATCAACATTTTTCATCCATCCTCATAAGCAGAAATCTGAAACTATTAGATTAGGCGATCTTGGTGGCCAGGTATATGGACCTCTACGACCGATCCATTTCTCAGGGAATTGATGATTTACACGAGTGGAAAATGCATAACAGAAGTGTGGAGACGCGTCATCGTGTTGGAAGTATACTTTGCTTCTCAATGAAAATCTTTAAGCAGATGCGGCAATTCTTCTTGAAGATAGTGGAAGTATATCACAACATTTAAGCGGCCATGTAATATGAACGATCTAAACAGTCAATTGTGAAGAAGGACGCATCATACATAGAAGCTAAAACGGTATCGAATATTGCCTTCTATCGTTTCATGAGGATTTATTTCTACCAATGTATGCTCATTGCATAACTTGTTGACACCATCTCAAGTGGATTTTGCCTGTTCAGTAAGCAAAACATACTTGTAGAATTATCGATTTGTATCTCACCAGCTGCAGAACTCCAAATGAAGTGGACCGTCTTCTGAATGTAGATGTTGAACTAGCTGTTTATGATAAGGATAATACTTGTTTTATTTGCGTTCTCCAGACCACTGAATGAAAAATTTCGATCCGCTTAGAAAGAAGACGTCTTGGACAGAACGTTTCTAGCTGTTACGAATATTACTTAATAAACGTATTTCCCGAAGATTGCGAAAAGTCGTGCTAATTGATTTGAGATCTGGAATCCTGCGATTCGGAAAACGTTATTCATATTCTATCGCAGCAACTGTAGCATTAGCATTATACACACCCAAAATGAATACCATATCAGCGGATTCCTTTGTTGTAAATAAGTACGACATTATTTGAATGGCAAACCAACGCGTTCAAGCTAAAATTCACAGAAAACCTTCGTTAACGACAGAACAGTTCACAGTACACGATATACTTAAGGTATCCTTACAAAATGATTTAAACATTAATACAGTATTGCTCATTATTGATCTGCTGTTGTTTGCCAAGTTTGAAGTAATAATTTTTTAAATACTTTATAGTATTTTTGTCATTAATGAAAAATAAGATATTAATTATGTTATTAATCCTTATTTATTTATTTTTATTTTACAATTGTTGTTTTTGTCCAGTTCTTTTTAATCTTTTAACAGCAATTTTTAGAAGTAAATTTTTCTTTCACAAACTTTTTACATCACCAAAAAAGAATTTGGCTTTATTTAAATTAAATAAGTACTTTTCTGGCAAATGTTACAGTGTACTGTTTCTAATTAAAATCGAATTTTTCTAACTTTTCTTTGTTTTATTCAACTTATCTTCACAGTTTTGTTCAGAATTAAATTTTATCGAAGTTTTGTTTAAAATCAGTTAAGAAGGCAACAGAAAATTGTTTATTTCTCATATTTTCAATTGACGTGGAATATTTTTTATTCTTAGCAACAGCTTTGTGATTTTCTTGAGCGAGGTATATCAAATATCAGACATCTACTAATCGTTAGGTGTGGGTTAATGAAAAGAATGAGACTCGGCGGCGGTGTGGGTTCCCGGATACGCTTCGGCGGCTTCGGCTCCTGCGCTGTCGGTTTGAGGCTGGCAAAAGGAAAGACCGAAACCCGGCCTTCGGCGGGGGGGCTGGGAACGGCATAGCCGGGCCTGGTTTCTTCCTTCGGAGATTAGAGATAGGCAATTAAAAGATCCGGAACGGGGGGGGGGGCTGACCTGCTTTGCCGGGTTGATAACCGGTGAATGGGGAGGCCCTCTTAGAGTCGCAAGGACACGTCCCCGAGCCGAGTATATTTAATTGGATGTCCGGCTCGGGGATGTAGGGGAAAAATGTACGTATGTATCTCGTATAACTCAAAAACGATTAGCCGTAGGATGTTGAAATGTTGGATTTAGGACTGTGGTAACATTTAGTTGTGCATCCCCCCCTTTTGATTGCAATCGACTTGACCAATAATGTCCAAAAAAAGGTCCAAAAAAATTGAATTTTGGACGTTTTCTTAATTGTAGTAATAAGCCCTTATTAAGAGCTTTTCAACGATATATTATAAGTGGTACTTATTTCATTGGTTCCAGAGTTATAGCTAAATGAAATGTTAATAAATGAAATATTTGGATCTTAGAAGAGGAAGGCACATCGGTTCGAATCAGACTACGTTTCCTTTTATTTCACTCTTTTTTTTTTAAATTTAGATATATTGATTTATTAATAATTATTAACATCTGATTGAAAAAAAAACTTTTATATAATTCATTAACAATAATTAAAAAAAAATATGAAAAAATATAAGAAGTTATTAATGAAATAGAATTTTATGTACTTTTCATTTAAAAAAAAAGTGTATATATGATTTAATAGGCGTACAAGGAAGTCATATGTTGTCCACATCAGATTTTATTAACGATAGAAGGTATTTTTTATAATTTTTTTTTTTCAACAGAAATAATATTTAGACTAGAAAATATAACATCTAAAATAATATCAGTCTGTTAATTTAAATATTACTTACATTATTATATTATAAGATTCCCTACATTGATTAAATAAATAAACAAATAATAACATATTAGGAATAATTCAAGTAATCTAATTCAGCGTTTATATTTTATCAGATTCAATATTAAAAGAGAAGACACAATAAATTATAAGTTTGCCTTCCCGAAGAATAAAACCGGATAACGAACAAAACGAAAACATACAGGAACGGGGATTTTAAATGGTGCGATGGGTAGTTTATATACGGGTTTAAATCATACGGGTACCTGCTGGGTTAAGACCCTCATAACTGACGACGACTGAATGCCTCCAAACTACAGTTCAGTACCGTCATATAAGTGCAATGCATCATCATAACCCTTCGTTAATTTTGTTATATTTGGTACAATTCAACACAACGTAAGAAAACTTTCGCTGGCGTTAAACAATTAAACAATCGCTCAATAACGATAGGAATATTAATAACTTTAATAGTGAAAGACGAATAAAAATACTGATTTCATTTAAAAAATATGTTAAAATAAAAAAAACTCAGATCTGATTTGTGTATGTCGTTCTTGAATTCACTATTTTACTAATATCTACATATAATCGTAGATCTGTGTTTTTTTAATTTAATTAGTCATAAGAAATACGTTTGACCGAACAATAAATTACTAAATGTAACTAATACGTAATACTTTAAATGTTTTTTTTAACCTTGTTTTGATGCAATTTTTCAATCGCTTGTATTATGGTTTGATTTATGTACGAAAAGCACTTTTCTTCTGAAAAATTTAGTGTGTGTGTTAGAAGGTAGAGTGTGTGCGAAGTATTCCCGGTACTTTTATAACTTATTTTAATTGTAAAATAGTGGAAATAGTTCAATTAAATATATGTATTAAAATGCTTCGTTTATAAATTACGGCTAGTGAAAGATTTTACTTCGATTACAGCTACCCCGGTGAAATGAGGTCGTACTGAAATTTTTAGGAAAATAATAAAGCGACAAAATTAGTGATTGTTTAAGTTTTTGACCTGAAAAGTTGAATAAAATAAGTCTTATAACCGTATCTGCAGCAGTTTTTGAGAAATGTGGGGTGGAAACTAATAAATTGGGGTAAAAAACTCGGTTTTTTATGTTTGACATACAATAACCTTGTAAAATCGGTAATAAACAAATAAAGTTTTTAAAGTAATATTATGTACTACCAGGTCAAATCTACCTGCACGATACAGAGATAATGCTATGAATAGGTGTCACTGACAGATGATTTATAATTATGATACATTATGTTGTTTAAATCTATGTTTACTTTAAGTTGCTGTGCCTTTTATTGTCAAACAGTAACGATGCTGTATCAATTATATTTCTTGTATGAATTTGTAAATATTCTCTTAGTTTAAGATAATAATATTAGAATTTGTATATGTAACCTCAGATGGTAACGAGGTCAATTTTAATGGAAGGCTGAGGCAATGTTTAAAATTTTAGATAAATTTCGTATTGATGACAGTCGCGGCAGCGATGATAACCTGGTTGGGTGGCAAGTGTGACATGAAAGGCTACTGGAAGGAGGGTTGTTATTTTTTGCAAAGCCTTCTACTGTTGAATACAAGGGGAGGAAATAGAATTTTTGAAAAAAAATATATCTCGGGGATGAAGCGTGGCGACGAATAGGGCACGGAAGGCAGCCCTCATGTCTAGGGTGTTTTGGTCTACCCACACGCAAGAGTGGCTGTGTCGGACCTCCCCGATGATGACATGAGAAACCATTGAGGAGTAAGAGGGTCGCCGCAGCAAAGGGCGGGCGCTGATATGTTAGGGCCGGGGAAGGTAGCCTTTCAGCAGAGGGTGGGTCGGCCGTCCGGAAGAGGAGGTTGACGCGTTCGTGTGATGCTGGAGGGACCCCGTGGAACACCCTGTTAATTGGGATATACAGGAGGGCAGAGACTGCTGCCACTGCACCCTCTACAGTAACTGCGTATGCTTAATTGCTGTTACCTTGAGGGGCTTATAATACTACAAAAATGGGTCAAATCTATCAAAATTTAGGTAATATTCATTTTCACACGCTATTGTCATTCATCTCATCCTCTGAAGCAATTCATAATACGGTGGTCCCGGAGGTTAAAAAAAAGTTCTCCAGTTATGCAAATGCAGTTATTACTACCGACTTACCAGCCCTGACGTAGCTCCAATGTAAGTTTAAATATACCGGTAAACAGGTAGTCTGGAACAAACTCAGGTCGACCACTTCTGAGGCTTATGTTTAATTGAAAACCCAACCACCAAATAACACCATTATCCACAATGTAGCATTTACATTAATGTAAAAGCAACTAGCATTACAAGGACTTGAAAATTAGAACTCTCAACTTCGAAAATCAGTGATTTTACGATAACGAGTTTAACCACCAGACTAACTCGGCTGGTTTGTTAAACTAATAAATTTTCCAAGTAAGAAAATAAATTATTTTTATTACCATGAAGCCCATTTTTTGATTATATATACAATTGTTATGCAGGAATAAAATAAATTACGTATAAGAAAATAGCTGAAGAAAAATTTGATTGTAGTCGTTTTTACTTCCTATATCAAGGAAGTAAAAATGACTAACGCGATTAAATAAGTACCACTTATGATATATCGTTGAAAAGCTCTCAATGAGGGCTTATTACTGCAGTTAAGAAAAAGTCCAAAATTCAAATGTGTTGGATTTTGGGTTTTTTTGAACTCTTTTTGTTCAGTCCGTTGCAATCAAAAGGGAAGGTGAACAACTAGACGTTACAACAGTTCTAATTCCAAAATTTCAACATCCCACGGCTAATCGTTTTTGAGTTATGCGAGACGCATAACTCCTATGTACGCACATACGTTACGGCGAAACTAGTCAAAATGGAAACAGAGATGGTCAAAATAAATATTTCCGTTGAAATCTGAAACCATATTTTTTTTTATCACAATACTTCTTTTACTTCGTATAAGGAAGTAAAAACAATTGTGTTACGTCGATTTTGTTACATTAATTTATGATGTTAAAGGGAAATTAAGATAAAAATTTAATGTGCATTTTATTCTACTTTTGTAAATTATTAAAAAGTTGTGAATATTTATTAAATTGCTAGTAGCTATTAAATTTAATTTCTAAAATTGTAGAAACCCTATACTGTATTATGTTTGATTTTTCTGTAAAAAATGGAATATTACAACACTGTCAAGAATAGTGTTCATCCTTTTTAAGTGGACACTTTTTAGCAAGCACTTGAAATACAACTGAGACTCGTTATCAAATTAAAATTTTCCAAGACAAAGAGTTCGGAAAATTTTGTAATAATTTGGTTAGCGAGTAATATTCACCGTTAATGAACAATAATAACTATTTCATTGGTCTCTCATAGTGATGTATACATATTTTACTGAATAGAAACCGTGTATATAACGGGTGGTTTTATTACGATAAGGAGGTAAATTAATCTGTTGTTTTATATTGTTTCTCTCTTAGCCGTTGTGATGTTTAGATGCATCTGAGGTAGAGGTAGAAGGGGGAGGCTCCTCTTGGCAGGGACACGCCTCTGAGCTGAGCTATACTTAATTGAATGTATGGGGCCCAGGGGTGTAGAGGAAAAAAGTAGAGGTAAAAGGATAACAGACAAATTTTATTTCTCTGAGAGTAGTAATGTTCACTTTACAGTCACTTTTGATGAACAGAGTGAAAGTGTCGAATATAATCTTACTTTCAATGGGGTA
Source organism: Lycorma delicatula (assembly GCF_047948215.1). NCBI lineage: Eukaryota > Metazoa > Arthropoda > Insecta > Hemiptera > Fulgoridae > Lycorma > Lycorma delicatula. The sequence goes on from NC_134455.1 coordinate 127,104,008, forward strand.
GGCGTGACGACGTGCAAAAATGTATTTGGCTCAACAAATAATAAGACAACTGAAAACCGTTCTGTTTCTTATTTCTCCTCTAGTTAGCTTGAGTTGGTGTGCTTGTTATTCTTAGAAACGGTTGTCATTTTTCAGAAAGAATGTCACAGCTATAGCGTTTAATATATGACTTGACATATACATTTATATTACTTTCTTATTAAAGTACTTGATTTCACAGATGAATGACGTTTCGTTAATAAACTTAACGTAAAAATACATTTTCTTCTCAGTTCATTCTGGATGGTAATACTTTCTGTATGTCATTTCATACATTCCCTTTCTTATTTTAATCAATACGTTTCTTATCTTTTCGTTATGTAAATTGAATTTTTTATCACGTAGGTATTTTGGACGCTTTATTTAAGATTTCTCCATTCATAAATAAAAATAAAATGTAATATTTAAAAAAAAAAAACTTGTAGATAATAAATGATAATAAAACACTCATTGAAAAATAGTAAAAAATAATATTTTGTCAATCCTGTTTAAAGAATTTTTAATTTTTTAAATCAGTGTCAAATTAAGGATTCGTAATTTGTAGACAATTTTTTTCGTTTTCTAATATTGACTGCTAAAAGTTGAAAGTGAGATTTTATGGGAGAAATTAGAGAAATATTTGTTTAATTTTTATTTAAGTTTGATTTTATTGATATTAACATAGACGTTTTTAATACAAATATTCTAAAATACTGTACTAAAAATGTTCTACTTTGTATACGTTTTATTATATCGTAAGGGAGTCATTACATGAAACAAAATTCAAAAATTATTGATATTTTTCTATCTTTTGTGTAAAAACTTTCTTCAGAATTATCTCCTTAAAATTGTAAAGAATAACTTTTAAAAAATCAGCTTATTAGAAATTATCTATTACTTTTTTTTGTACATCCTAATGATGTATTGAAATTCATTAATGATATTACACATTTATACAGAATGCTCTCATGAAAGGAGAGAACTATGATCAGACAAAAACGTTTACTTGATGAAATTATTTCTGCGTAAAGCCAGGGTTTCATGGCCTTAGCTGTTAGAACCGTGTCTCTTGGGTAAAACGTATTACACAGAACCTTAACGAGTTATTCAACGATATCATTGTTATCCAAGAAATATTTTTTGCAATAAATATACTGAGATTTGATGCAGATGAAGTTACAAGTTTTAATAAATACAATATAAACAAAAGAGTGGTTAATGTTTAATAATTAGGTTTAGATTTAGGAAAGAGTTTTTATGGAAGTCATTTGTAAGTTTAATGATTTTCATTAAACTTGAATATCATTAGTAGATCAATTATTAAATTAAAAAAAAAAAAAAATAAATAAAGTTAGGCAAGAAAAAGCGATGAGTATAAAGAAATAAGAGAACAAGGAAGAAATTATATACAAATGAAGAAGAACCTGATGAGACTTGCACTGTATCAGAATAAATGATACTTTCTAAAACTTTTACTTTCCTTTTATAAAAATTTATTGGTTTTTATGTACGTACATTCTCAGGTTCTATAGAAGAAATTATATTAAATTTATACATATTTTCCAGGTTTAAAAGCATTAGAGAATTACATAAATACCTCTAATACTTTCTAAAAAAAAAAATTAATTTAAACATCTCTTTTGGGCCAACCTATAGCTGGTTAATTTAAAAGTGAAAAAGAGGCGATACCATTATTATTTTCAAATAACCAGTTCTTCTTCAATACCCCACCGTTCGTTACCTAAGGCTTCGTCTGTGTCAACCAATAACCAAGTGTGTGTGTTACGTACGCATGAAGCAAATCTTTTTTACTCATTTATGGTGTCATCTACTTATTTAAAACCGAAGTAAATGATTGCTGTGTAAATTTCCTTTTAAAATAATATACTGTGCACTAAACATACTAACGTAGAGTGCTCAAATTTTTAGATTTGCTAATTGAGCAATTTAAAAACGATCCAAGTGTTTCAGTCAAGATTTCTCCTTTTAGAAATAAATTTTGTCCGTATTATATCTCTAATCGTACAAACATAATGATTTAAAAGGTTCCTTTTGTAGAAGATGCAGGCTGCACAAGATTCATACTCAAAATTGTACTCCAATTTGCCGGTTAACAAGAATCAACCAGTCAGAATATAAAAAATTCGTCAAATTTTATTTGAACATTGAATGGATTAGGAATCTTTTCCATTAATAAATTAATTTGTTTTCAAATATTTTTTTCAATGCAGTTTTTTAAAAATTATCTATTAAACAATATTATACTTCTTTTTTCCTGTTTAGCCTCCGGTAACTACCGTTTAGATAATTCTTCAGAGGATGAATGAGGATGATATGTATGAGTGTAAACAATATTATACTAACTAATATTATTTGTTTTAATTATATATAATTATTAATTATTTTTTATGTAAAATACATTTTTTACATATGTTTTTGTGCTCTCTATTACACAAGAAATATAAAAATAGGTTTAAAAAAAGAAATTCTTAAAACGTTGTAAAAAAAATCCCTTTCGACACGCTGGAAGGTGGAGGTAGATTTTACCAGTGGTAAGTAGGGGATAAAAAAGATTTCCACCTTAAAGTGAAGAAAAATTTCAAATTTAATGAATACGACAATGGTTGCATGTGAAAAAAGTTTCACATGTTTACCATACGACAAGCCCCATCTTCTTACAATTCCAGCAACATTTTGGTCATCCCTTGCCGTAAGGGTTGGTCATATCAAAAATTGTTTCATATAAAAGTTTTAGGTAATTTTTAGAGAACTAACGACCACTTTAAACCGATTCGATACTCTGCTTATTAAAGAAGGTGTAATTTTTTTTTCAAAACCCCAGTTTTTCCACCCCCTGGGCAAAGGGTTGGTGATATCAAAAAACTTTACTAAGATATATTTTAGGCCCATATCCAAAGAATAGTAGGAACTTTAAACGAATTCGATATTTTACTTAATAAGAAAGTTATAGCGATATTTTCTTTTCTCGAAAAAGCCCCTCCATTATCACTCCCACGGGGCGTAATGGGATTTGACCCATTAACAAACTTGACCGAGATTTTAGGTTTTTTATATTTTACGTATCAATTTGAAAGTGATTGGTGTAAAATTACAGCAGTTATCGTGTCCACAAGAAAGTGGTAAAAAAAGAAAAAGAAAAAATATATATATATAAACTTTTGAACTGATGGTGGTTTTGGGATCTGGGGGATTTGAAATGCAAAAATATGTAGAAATTTTCCAGAAGTCGAATCATGGTACCCATTACAATAGATGGCTTTCTTATGAAATCTACCTAAAAGACCTTAATTTTTAAAAACACATATGACACAAGATATAAAAAAAAGCTGACAACGAAGTGTTATACTTTCCTGGCATTGGTTACTTATTCTTGTATAGTGAAAAATTAATGTTAACATGTAAAAAATATAAAAAGTTAAAAAAAAAGATATTTTTAAATTTGATCGGTTTCCCGCACCCGTAATATTGCCACAAAATAATTTTTTGAGTACTTGGACTACTGCTATGCTTAGGAAGACATAAAAAATCGATAAAAAATATGCAATAAATAAAAAGGTAGCTTTTTCGATTTTGTTGGGAAGGGGAAAATTTTGAAGCAATTTTTTTTTTAATTCTAAGATAAGCATGATATTACCCCCAAACTTTTAAAAATAAATTGCCTCACGTATATGAGTCTGTGGTTTTTCATGCAAATCGGTGTATCTAGTTAAATGCTTCAAACACACCAACATACGTATGTATGAACATTACCCCTTATTGTTTTTGGGGGCGCTTAGATCATGAAATGATGAGAATTGCAAAAAAACCCATACCCATTTTTTGACTGATTATCATGATTTCCTTTTTGCGGCATTTCTCTAGAGCTATGATGTTAATAAAATAATAAAATTTGATGTAGACACTACATGACTTCCATGGACACCTACTAAATTGTATATATATATTTTTTTTTTTTTTAAATGAAATGTACATAATATTTTATTTCAACCACTTCTGATATATTTTCATTTTTTTATTGTTATTGAATTATTATTTATGGTAAAAATGTTTTTACAATCAGACGTTAAAAGGTATTAATAAATTAATACATTTAAATTTTAAAAAAGAAAGAAGATGGAAGTCTGATTAGAACCGATGTCCCTTCTCCTTGTAAGATCCAAATATTTCATTAATTAAAATTTTACTTGGCTATAACTCTGAAACCAATGAAAATAAGTATCACTTATGATATATCGTTGAAAAGCTCACAATAATGCAAAAAAAAGCTCCAAAATACAAAAAGTTTGGATCTTGGGCTTTTTTAGACATTTTTGGTCCAGTCGATCGTCATCAAAAGGGGAAGTAGATGTTACAACAATCCTAAATCCAAAATTTCTACATCCTACGGCTAATCTTTTTTGAGTTATGCGATATACAAACGTATGTACAGATGTCACGCCGAAACTAGTCAAAATGGTTCAGGAATGGGCAAAATGGGTATTTCCGTTGAAATCTGAATACCAAAATTTTTCACTATCACAATACTTCCTTTATTTCGTACGAGGAAGTAAAAAACAAATTTTCGTTTAGACAAGATGCCTATTATTGCAATATATTCTAAAAAACTATATTCTAAAAAACAATAACTACATATAGTGAACGGTAGGGCACACTTGTCCCACATAACATAAATCTTTACCACCAGATCAAATGAGTTAATTTTACAACTGGTTTAACAAACATATTGAAGTTATTATATTTTTTCTATGTTTTTCTTTTAATAAGAAAATACATAAAAGATAAAGTAAGGTCAGAAAATAATTAATTATATTAATTCTATCTCTGGATGAACAGTTTTCTTTTAAGCAAACAGTAACAAAGTTCCAAAACTTTTATGCTTTTTATTTTCTATTCCTTTTGATCAAAATCGTTTTTCATTGAGGATAAAAATTGTAACAATATTTAAAAATTAAGAATATTTTCTTTCAAAATTATCACTGATGAAGAAAATTAATCTAAAAAAATTAATGGTATTCTATTTTTTACTTTTATTACTACTATTACCATTATTCTAAACTAATTGTTTTGTAAATATTTTAATTATTTTTATTATGAATATTGGAGCTGTATAGATGTCACTTACACCGGGAATAATTGTAAAGAACTTATTAACAACCCCACAATGGTTTTTTTCTTTTTATTATTGAAAGATATATTTATATAAATATATACAAAAAAAAGTAAATGTATATAAATCTATATATATATATATATATATATATATATATATATATATATCTATATATTAGATAGAAGTATCGGATTTTAATTTTTGTAATTTAATTGATTAAAATATTATTATTTCTTTATTAAAATTCTTTTAATACCCAAATAATAATGTTGATTGAAACCTTACAAGCTAAAATGTAACATATATTAACTAAATCATACTGTAACAAGTGCAGTATAATGAATTTCTTCTAATTAAGAAGAAAGAAAGAAAAAATAATAATAAAAAGAAGAATCCAGAAGAAACAAAAATAGATTCTTTTCTTAGTTTAACCGTTTAACAATTTGTTTTTTGTAATACAGAAAATGGCACCTCCACAAGCTCTTGTTCAACCAGAAGGGTTACCGGACCGAGAAAATAACTTATAGAAAAACGTAAAGGCTAGGATAATGAAAATTATTACATTTCAACACAAAAGGGACGAGTCGGGTACCGGTTCTGCAGGCCAGGGGATATAAATACTTTCAGGGACCAGCGGACGGAGTCAGTAGTTTTGCGAAGTCACGTTCGACGCGGTCATGGTTACAGTAAGCATGTAGTAATCACGAGTGAAAATTGCGTTGCGAGTATTCCAATGTAGATAGCAAGTGAATACATGAAGTTGCTTGGTGAATTATTGGTAAACAGTAGTAAAAGTGAGAATTTTATTCATTCATAAAGTGTAGGATAATTATTCTATAAATATTAAACGTAATGATTTATAATAATTTTATCAAACATAGCCTATTGGTATGATTATATAGTTATATAATTAAAAACCCACTTACCAACAATTCTTTTATATATAAGTTCAAGCGCTTTCAGTACAAAATTCCATCATCAGGAACTTAATAAATATATGTTACAATCTTAATAAAACAGATTACGGGGAAGACGTTATTAATGACAGGACGTTAAGTCGACCTAATTTTAAAAATTTGACGACCACTGTTATATTACATTACTTTACATAAACCAATTATATGACGAAGAAGTTTTACTTTTATTAAGATTATAACATACATTTTTTAAGTTCCTGATGGTGGAATTTTATTCTGAAAGCGCTTGGACATATATATATATATATATATATATATATATATATATATAAAGAATTGTTGGTAAATGGGATTTTTAATTATTAATTAAAAGTAATGATACTAGCAAAAATTTAATTGTATGACTTTTCTAGTATTATCTTCTTAACCCACCGGGTTGGTCTAGTGGTAAACGCGTATTCGCAAATCAGTTGATTTCAAAATCGAGAGTTCCAATGTTCAAATCCTAGTAAAGACAGCTACATTTATACGGATTTGAATATTAGATCGTGTATACCGGTGTTCTTTGGTGGTTGGGTTTCAATTAACCACACGTCTCAGGAATGATCGACCTGAGACTGTACAAGACTACACTTCACTTACAGTCATACAAATCATCCTCATTCATCCTCTGAAGTAATAACTGACGGTGATTCCCGGAGGCTAAAGAGGAAAAAAATAAAAGTATTATCCTCTTAATGCAATATTGGTTTCTAGCAATCATTATAACGTTTTTAGTAAACGTATTTCGGTATTTATTAGTTTAACTGTCATTAAATAAATATTTCCTTTTTATTTCAATTATTTTGTGTGTTTTTTAAAAAAAATTTTTTTATCTATAATCGTATCAACAATTGTAGTCATTAGCGACTTAAATCTAACTACATGATCGTAAATAAGAAACAATAAACCCAAACTAAGCAAAACCGCTAAATTACGTTCTTCATTTCACTATCAGAGAAAAACTGCAACAGTCTTTGTATGCATTCAATCCGGTTTAGTAAACACTTCATATCTGAGATATGTTTTAGGTCTAATTTTTGTCGAATAGTTCCAAAGATTGGGCGATCTATGAGAAAAAGATGGACGGACCATTTTCCATTGCATCTCTCACAGTTCTGCTGAGGAGAGCCAAGTAGATGGGCGTAGGTAAACCTGATGTGGCCAATCTTCAGCCGAGATAGGATGATTTGGTCTCTCGTGTTGCTTGGAATAAAAGATTTCTCGAATACGTTCTCCCAGATGCTATGTAAGGCGGTGGAAGGACTTAGCAGCCAGAACTTATTCCACTGAGAACCTATTTTAACGCGGACAGTTTTCATGAAGTCGCTCTCGCATGTTAGTTCTACTGGGAGGCCATTTATTGCCGCTCTCTTGGCAGCCTCATTAGCCCATTGGTTCCCGAGAATGCCGCAATGGCCCATACCAGTACCAATTAATTTTGCATGTTATATGTATATATATATATATATATATATATATATATATATATACATATATACAACATATATATAACTTCCCCTGGAAGTTGCAATTCCTATCGCGATTATTCTTTTGGTCAGTCGGTTTTCCAGCAGCCTGCAAAGCTGTCCGAAGAATTTCATTCGTCTTTTCCTTATAACTGTTTCTATGTTAGAGTATGTTTAACAATTTCATTCAGTTGTAATCTGTATCCTTCTTCAGTTTGTCTCGGTCCCAATATTTTCCTTATAATCTTCCTTTCCTGTTTCTTTATTTCTTCTATTTCGGTTTTCCTATTTAAGGTCAATGTTTCACTGGCATATAATGCTGTGGGTTTAATAACTGTGATGTAATGCCGGAGTGAGAGGAATTTCTTGTTGTAGAGATTTGCACTAAACCTAGAGCTTTCCTGACCTTATGCAGACGGTCCAATTGACTTTGTTCCTCAGAGCTGTTCGGCGTAATAAATACTCCAAGGTATTTAAAGTGAGGGACTTTATTTGTTACTCCATATTTTATGTTTAAATTTGGGATTTCTACTCAGGAGCAAATGGATACTGTTTTTGCAAACGAAATTTGTAGTCCCACTTTTTCTGCACATTCCTTGAGTGTTTCTATTTCTTTTATCGTAGTCTGTTCGTCTTCCGCAAGGATTGCCAAATCGTCTGCAAATGCCAGGTAACGGATACTTAAATTTAATTTCGGGAATCCCAATGAAATCGGTTTCCAGTATATGTGTTGTTTGAGTGTATCTTCCCACTCTTTCATCACTTACGAGGGTGGTCATACACGAGTACTTAATGTCAGGAGGACACGCACCCCTATGCACACGATGCAACTGCCGCATGACTGTGAACCACATACTCATAGACTGTATATGTTACGCGGCGTTGCGTCGTAAATTTAATTTACCCAGAAACATCCCTGTTATCTTGTACAATGATAATGACATTTCGTACCGAATGTTTCTGTTTTTGCGTAGTACTATGTTACTACAAAAAATTTAATATTGTCATATATGTTTTTTATGCTAGAAAAGTTTTTGATCATTTTTTATGTCTACGGAGTCGTAGGCTTCTTTGAAATCTACAAATGTGCAGATCATGAGTTTGCTTCTGTTTTTTTAATTTTGATTATCGTTTTCAGGCTGAAGATCTATTCCGGGCATGACCTGTTAGGTCTAAAGCCTGCTTGATATTCTGATAGGTATGGTTCCTGCTGTTCTTGTGCTCTAGTTAAGAGGCAGGATGATAGAATTTTTGTATGTTTCCCGGTAAAAGGGAAATTCCTCTGTAGTTGTTTAAGTCTGTCCTATCGCCCTTCTTACATAATGGGTGAATTAAAGCGGTTTTCCAGTCTTCCGAGGTCTTTCTGTATGCCAGATGTCTTCAATAATTTTTGTGATTTCCTTCAGAGAATTGGGTCCTAAATGCTTCAGAAGTTCGGCTGTTATTCCATTTTCTCCTGGGGCCTTATTATTTTTGAGTTTTTGAATATTGGAAAAAAATTTCATCTTGAGTTGGGGCAAGGGAATATTTCTCTGTGAAACTTGGTGTGACTCTCGGAAATCTTTCTTTCGGTTCGGGGCAGTTTAACAGTTTCTTAAAATATTCTGCGAGTTCCCGACAATTTTCTTTGTTCGGGAGAGCCAGTTTACCATTTTCCTGAAGCAGAGATTCTGTGAGGTGTATCCTTTGATTCGTGAAGCAAATATCTTATAGAAGTCGTGTAAGTTGTAGTTTCTAAAATTTGCTTCTATCGCATCAAACTGGTCATTGACTTATTTTCTTTTGGTTTGTCTTATAATTTTGTTTGTATGCCTTAGGAAATTCTTTAGTTTCCTCTGTTTTATTTGCATTGTAGTCTTTAAACGCTTTCTTTCTGTTTTCTAGGGCTATTTCACATTCTTGATTCTACCACAGAAATATTGCTCAGTATTCTTGGAGTGCTTGTATGTAATATTATGGTGGCTAAGTGATGAACAGAACAGGACTCTCCTCAGTTTCTCTAATAGGCTTGATACAAGAATTTGTTTTTCTTATAATTGTTATGAAATTTTCAAGGATAACTGATGTCTCATGTTACGTTGCCTACACTCGTCACGGTTATAGAACCTAACATAGATTAGATTAATATTGAGTCAGCATGGACAATTCATTGAGAGATTTGATAGCTCTTAGGAAATTCCATGTCATGGAAGGAAATTTTCAGTTCAACCCATATTTTTAATATGTTTCATCATTCATTTTACGTAGCGATTTATAAACTTCTTATTTATTTTAAAGAAGAAAATTAATTTTTGTGTGATTAGTAATTTCTTGTCGATAACACGTAAAAGGTATTTTTTAACGAGTCAAACATGACCCAAACATCTTTTTGCTGTAATCGTTGGTTTCTACTGAGTTTTAGTCTCATGTAATTCAATATATTATCTTGTGACTATGAAATTAGTTAGAAAGTATGCAATAACGTACCCTAAAAATAAAAATCTGATGTGAACAACATCAGACTTCCTTGTACGCTTATTAAATTACATATACATATATTTTAAAATGAAAAGTACATAAAATTTTATTTCATTGATAACTTCTGATATGTTTTCATATTCATTTTCTATTGGTATTATTGAAATATTATTTATTGTTAAACTTCATACATTCAGAGGTTAATAATTATTAATAAATCAATATATCTAAATGAAAAATTAGGAGATGAAGTCAGATTCAAACAGATGAAACAGATGTGACTTCCCTTTGTAAGCTCTAAATATTTTATTAATTAAAATTTTATTTGGCTCTAACTCTGGAATCAATGAAATTAAATACCACTTATGGTATATCGCTGAAAAGATCTCAATAAGGGCTTACTACAGTTAAGAAAAAGCCCAAAATCCAAACAGTTTGGATTTTGGACTTTCTTGGGTAATTTTGGTCCAATCGATTGCAATCAAAAGGAAATGCACAACTAGATGTTGCATAGTCCTAAATACAAAATTTCAATATCCTACGGCTATTCGTTTTTGAATTATGCGAGATACATACGTACGTATGTACAGACGTCACGCCGAAATTAGTCAAAATGAATACAGGAATGGTGAAAATGGATATTTCCATTGATATTTGAAAACCGAAATTTTTCCCGATGACAATAATTTACTTCGTACAAGGAAGTAAAAAGTAAGCATAAAAAAATTTGAAGAATTTAAAAAATTTTGTGCTTTAAAAATAAATTTTAATTTTTAATTTTATTTTGATTTATAGACTGTAGACTAAAAAACTACGGGACCGATTTACGCACGGGGAAAAAGGGAGAAAGGAAAAATCGAAAAATGTAAGAGGGAAGAAGGTAAAAATTGAAGAAGAGGAAAATGGAAAATAGAAAAAATGGGAAATGGGGAAAAGGAAATAGAAATGGAAAGGGGGAAGGAGAAAAAATAAAACGGGAAAAGAGGAAAGAGGAAGGGGAAAGGTAAATAAGGGAAAGAGAAAAAGGGTAAGGAAATGAGAAAGAAAAAGGGAAAATGGTCGAAAGGAAAAGGGATAGAGTAAAAATGAAAACGGCAAGAGAAAAATGAGGAAAAGGGAATGGGGGAAAGGAAAAAGGGGCGAAAGAGTAAAAGGAAATGTTAACATTTTGAGAAGTTCCGTAATGTTCATTTTGTTAATTTTTTATCAAACTTTCAATTGTGTTCATTTAATCTATATATACTGAAATCTAGCAATAGCGAAGCATTGCCGGGTCTGCTAGTATTTAAATAAATATTTCGCAATAGAATAACGTCATTTTAGTTTTTTTAACATTATTTTATGATACTTGAAAATTGAGTACTTGTTAATTTTACTACTGTCTTAAAAAAAAAAACAATTGAAGATTGTTAAAATAAATAAAAATACAAAATAATAAATAAAGTTGTATGTGTTATAATAATTTTTTACTTTATCTGTAGAACTCCTCATACAGGAAAATTCGTCGTGAGGAAGTGATCTCAGCCGACTGCGAATAGGACATATGAGAGCTACTCACGGGTATCTAACATCAGCAGTAAACGCCCCAGTATGCATGCGATGCATACTGGCACTTATGCGATGCATAACTGCCGCTTGACTGTGCGCCACATTCTTATGGAATGCGTACGTTATGCGGCCTTGAGTCATAAATTCAAAATTTCCCAGGAATTTTCCTCAACTCCTGGGAAATAATAAAAACGTTTTAGACCAGGTGTTTTTATTTTTCCGGGGTGCTAATATTTTACAAACTTTTAATATTTTTTTCGATTATTTTGTGGTGGTTGTATGTTTTTGTATTATAACATATAGCTTAAGTTTTTTGTTTTGTTTTTAAATTTCTACTTAAGTTTTATTTTATTTTTTTTTTATTCTATTATTTTGTATTTATATTTCATGTTTCGTTTTCCGAGCGTTTTTTAAAACTTTTAATTTTGATTTTTTTTTAATTCAGTTTTTAAACACATACATCGAGTTCAGGCCGACGCGTTTTCCGCCCAGAAAAACCAAATAAAAAAAAAGATTTATCATTGGGGAAGGGTTAAATTTTAAGCTTCATGCTGCGGAAGTTTAACAATAATATTATCAACTTTTTAAAAATATAAATATTTTATCCTTATGTTTGTCCGTTTCTCTTTAAGTATATTATTTTTTATTATTAGTATCAAACATACTTTGATATATCTAAGCTTAAATTTATAATTAATTTTAAATTTCATTAATTATATATATAGTTTTTTTCAAGGGAATATTCTAAAGAATGTTATTATTCTTATAGTTCGGTGAACATTTAGAACGCAAATACATGTATAAGCCTATCACTGTCTGTCAGATGTGCTTCCAGAAGTTTAGTCTCTCGCTTCGTGTAAAACATAAAGAGTTTTTGCCAGCTGTGAGAGTAAAGAGTGACGAGGGGAAGTGATGATGGTAAAAGAGAGAAGAGGATTCATGAAGAAGAAGCGGCGCGCATCGGTGATGGTGTGTTTGGAGGGTGGTAGGCAGCAGCAACGGTAGCAGTAGCACAGTGGTTGAATCAACAACCCCCGCTGGGAACGCGTAGCAGAACACAATCTGTTATTTTTCCCATCAACCCCTATCGTTTTCATCCCACTCCATATCCCTTACTGTTATCGAAGACGAAATTAATTTGAAATTATCAATAACACGCTTCTGGCCATATCCCAGACTTAGGCTCGATGTTACTACCGAATCATTGCTTACTTAACTGTACGTGCAAGATTTTAATGAAGCCTTTGATTTTTGATACGCAACGATTTTATTAAGTTATTTGGTTTTCGTTTATATCTCTTTGGATATTTAATTACTCGAGTACTATTTAGAAGGTAAATAAATCGTTTTTGCTTAATACTTAATATACAGTATTTTTTTATCAAATGTAAGGAGCGCTAAATACATATATATATATATATATATATATATATATATATATGGTTTTTTAAATAATAAACAGTTTATGACCAGAGGCAAATATTGTTACTCCTTCTGAAAAAAGAAATCAAAACCCTCCACCTTCCTGATAAACATTGAAAGCTATTTTCCATCCTGATAAAGGCTGTTTAGAAAAATATTTTTAAGAAAGTTGATAAAATAAAGTATTAACGATTTAAGAAACATATATTATTAAAGGAAATAGATTATTGACTTTTAAACTTCTGATAAATATTTGTAATTGATTCCATTGTAATAATATAAAAAATACACTTTATTATGCATAAAAAAAAAAAAAATAACTGCACTCTGATTCCTTGAAGTAGTCGTACATAGAGAAATTAAAAATAAAAATGTATTTTTTATGCCGATGAGATTATTGTGAAGTATATGTACTTTTTCAATTATTTTTACTTTCTTGTACTAAGTGAAGGAAGTATTGTGATCGTGAAACATTTTGGTTTTCAGATTTCGAGGGAAATATCCATTTTCATCATTCCTGAATCCATTTTGACTAGTTTCGGTGTGACCTCTGTTTGTATGTATGTATGTACGTATCTCGCGTAACTCACAAACGATTATCCGTAGAATTTTGAAATTTTTGATTTAGATTTAGGACTGTTGTAACATTTTCTTGTGTACCTCTCCTTTTGATTGCAGTCGACTGAACCAAAAGTGTCCAAAAAGCACAAAATCCAAAAAAATTGGATTTTGGACGTTTACTTAACTTTAATAATAGCCCTTATTGAGAGCTTTTCAACGATGTTTGATAAGTAGTACTTATTCTCATTGGTTCCAGAGTTATAGCCAAATGAAATTATTAATGAAATATTTGGATCTATAAGGAAAAGGAAAAGGATCTATATCGGTTCGAATCAAATTCATCTCCTTTTTTTATTTTTTTAACATTTTTTTATATTAATTTTGTTTTTACTTTTATATTTTTAAATTAAATATATTGATTTATTAAAAATTATTAACCCGTGATTGTAAAAAAAATTACATAAAATAATTATTTAATGGTAAGAACAAGAAAAAAACTATGAAAAAAATCAGAAGTAATTAGTGAAATAAAATTTTATGTACCTTTAAAAATGTATATATGTAATTTAATAGGCATTATTTCATATGTGTACATGTAACAGATTTGGTCAAACATCTGATTATACGTATAATATTCGAGATTATTTAATCTGATTCGGGTAGTAATTTGCCTTAGTCTGGTTCATGAATAATTCGAATTTTTACAAAACTTTGCACTCATAACATTGCAACATTAACAATACGATAAAAGTGTAAGGAACGAGGTTCTGTATTGGCGTCTTGATAAAAAATTTTAAGGTTAAAATATATTTAATCGTAAGGTTAATCTGAAGACAACGATTACTAATATGTTTTATGGAGTAATATAGTTAAAGGAAAAGATAAAGTAAAGTTCTGAAGGAAAATGATTTCTAAGGTAATATCTCTGTAGTAAAAATAATATTTCGTACATTCTTCTCTACGACAGTTGGCGATTGTATTTACGGTATTTGAGATTGGTTTCAAATTATTAATATTTTTGTAGCTGAAGTAAACGAATATACACTTTTTCTTCCTTGTACAAAGTAAAGGAAGTATTGTGACTGCGAAAAATTTCAGCTTTCAGATTTCTAAGGAAATATCCATTTTGACAACTCTGAATCCATTTTAACCAGTTTCGGCGTGACGTCTGTACGTACGTATATATTTCGCTTAACTCAAAAACGATTAGCCGTACAATGGTGAAATTTTTTATTTAGAACTGTGGTAACATTAACTGTGGGAGGTATGCATCGGTTTTAACTACAATCTACTGGACCAAAAGTGTCCAAACAAAACCCGAAAATCAAAAACTTTGGATTTTAAAATTTTTATTTAAAAAATTAGTAATTTTAATTTAATTTTTTAGATTTAATTTGAATTAAAATTTTAATTAATGAAATATTTGGATTTTACAAGGGAAAGATACATCGGTTTTAATCAGACTTCATCTACTATTTTTTTATTTTTTTTTTATTTAAATATGGTGATTTATTAACCTCTGATTGTAGAAATGTTTTTACAATAAATAATAATCCAATAACAATAAAAAAATATCAAAAGTTATTAATGGAATAAAATTTTATGTACTTTTCGTTAAAAAAAAAATGTATATATGTAATTTAACAGACGTACAAGTGACTACCTTGTACGTCTGTTAGTAGTGTCCACAACAAATTTTTAAAAATTCTCTAACAGTTTTAATTTTTTTTTGTAAAACGTAATAATTTACTTTTAAATATGTGTCAAAACATTGTTAATCCATTTACAGAAAAAGGTATAAATTGATATCAAGTAGTAAAGTAACAAAATGCTTAGTTTAGTTATTTGTCCAAATGAGATTGCAGAAATAAAAAAAAAAAAAAACAATGCACTGTTCATTTACGGAAAAATATGACTAATTTATGTACGTATAAATTAAATTTCGATTATTTTATTGTAACTAATTATATATTGACTTTATTTCAAGTTAACCCGATAATTTATTGCTAATTATCCTAAGTTTCCAAAGTAGCCCTGCCATTTAATATACATTAAAAATAGGTTACCATTTGTTTGAACTATTAATCAGAATGAAAAGAAATGATATGGACAGCATATGACTTCCTTCTACTCCTAAAAATTACATATACACATTTTTTTAAAATGATAAGTACATAAAATTTTATTTCATTAATAACTTGTGATATTTTTTCATATATTTTTTTTATTGTTATTATTGAATTATTAATTACCGTAATTCTTTTTATAATCAGAGGTTAATAGTTATAATTAAATCAATATATTTAAATATAAAAAAATGGACATGAAGTCTGATTCAAACCGATGTGTCTTCCTCTAATATTTCATAGATCCAAATATTTCGTTAATTAAAATTTTATTGGGCTATAACTCTGGAAGCAATGAAAATAAGTACCGCTTAGGATATATCGTTGAAAAGCTCTCAATGATGGCTTTTTACCGCAGTTAAGAAAAAGTCTAAGATTAAATTTTTTTGGATTTTGAGCTTTTTTGGAAATTTTTGGTCAAGTCGATCGCAATGAAAAGGGGAGGTTCATAACTAGATGTTACAACAGTCTTAAATCCAAAATTTCAACATCCTACGGCTAATCGTTGTTCAGTAACGCGAGATACATACGTATGTACGTACATACAGACGTCACGCCGAAACTAGTCAAAATGGATTCAGGATGGTCAAAATGAGTAATTCCGTTGAAATCTGAAAACCGAAATTTTTCTCGATCACAGTGCTTACTTCCTTTACTTCTTACAAGGAAGTAAAAAAATAAAATGCTTTAAAATAGTTTTTAAATAAACATTAAAGGGAATATAAAAATTGAATTTTTTATGAGAAATATTTCAAAAAAATAACAATAATAAATGATAAAACATTAAGAATGCTTACTATTCATAACTGACAACGTTTCTTTTTTTAATTAAATTTCTTATTTTCCAATAGTAATACGGTAATAATAATAGTAATGATACAAAATATTTGACATAAAAATCATTAAAACGTGAGACCAGTAACAATTGAAAAAAAATCTGATGTGGACAACACCTGACTTCCTTGTACGACTATTAAATTGCATATACACATTTAAAAAAAATGAAAAGTACATAAAATTCTATTTCATTAGTGAACTTTATTTATACAATTAACATTGTTACAGTTTGTAAACATTAACTGAAACTAATTAACTTTTAACATAATTTTGTGTATATGTTAATGATGAATTAAATAGGACGATGAAGTGCATCGAACGAGTACTGCGATAGAACTTTACTCGACGAGAGTCTATTCAGAACTGAATAATTATTCTGTACACTTGGTACAGAATGCAGCTGCATTGCATTCCATCATACGGTAGATTTCTAAATGTTAAGTGATATGAAGCACACGTGGCTTATGGAATGCAATGCGTCAGGATTTTACTGTAACATAACTCCTTCATCCCCAAATAAAACATCATGGGATTGATTATCAGGCACAGGTGTGTTTTCCTATAAATATTTCAGTATACAATACAATACAATTTAATAATAATTATAATTACAATTAACATACAATATAATATTATTATCCGAATCGATATATCTTCTCTGACCATATTACTTCCTGACCATCGACATATTGTTTAAATTTATTTTTTTTAATTCTTATGTCTACTGATAATTTAGGGTGTTGCAGTTCGTCCATATTCAATTCATTTATATCAATAAATTTAGGATACCCGTAACTTTTAATTATATATTGTAGTCGATTGCAATCAAAATGGGAGGTGATCAAGTAGATGTTACAACAGTGCTAAAACCAAAATGTTGACGTACTACTAATCGTTTTTGAGTTATGCAAGATACGTACGTACGTACGTTCAGACTTCACGCCGAAACTAATCAAAATGGATTCAGGGATGGTCAAAATAGATATTTTCGTTGAAATCTGAAAAATAAATTTCTCGCGATCAGAATACTTCCTTTTCTTTGTACAAGGAAGTAAAAATAATCGATCTTTATTAATGATGTTTATTGTATATTTTCTATGTGGATACCAACTGTTTAAATTGTTTAAAAGTGGTAGTTCTACACTACATACTCTTACACTTATGTAAAATACTGTTAATCTATAATCTGTTGTAGAACAAGAAATATATGGATGATGAAAAACATTTTCATAAAAAGATATTCAATGGTTATCATTAATGAAGTCCAAGTTGTGAATTATTATTAATATGTCTCCTTACGGTATAATCGCTTCAGTCTTCTAGTCAATTCATTGTAGTAAAATTGGGTAAAAGGTTTTTTTTGGTTTTCTTTTACGTGTGACGCTGAAGTGTTTATAAAACCAGATCTTATAACTCTAGGAAATACTTTGGCTTATAAAAAATGACTTCCTTGTATGTTTATTAAATTACATTTACACATTTTTAAAAGTACATAAAATTTTATTTCATTAATAACTTCCAATTATACTTTCATATATTTTTTTATTGTTATTATTTGTGTATATATATATATATATATATGTGTGTGTGTGTGTGTGTCTGTGTGTATGGCTCTTCTGTTAAGCTTCTGAACACTTTGTTTTGAAACCTCTGGATGATCTCAAGGTTACTGTTACAGTATGTTTCTCATAGATATATTTCGTAGCTTCATATTGGTTTTACGAATACGTTATCTAGTAATAATTTTTTTAATAAAGGATATCCCTGCCCAGCAATCAGTACCTTTAACTTAACCTCTAATTGCTTTCTCTCCTCTTTTATGTGATCTCTCCACATTAAGCGACGATCCAGTTGCAATCCCAAATACCGTACAGTGTTCGTATGTGGTATGTAAATATTATCCAGGTGGACTGTGGACAATCACCCCTGCTCAACTTAAAAGTTACATTATGTGGCTTAGTCGGATTCACCTTTACCTTCCATTCACATCTTTACCTTCCATTCACATGGCCATGTAAAAATGTACATAAATGTTTTTAATAGTTTTCATTATTTTTTTCCTTTTGTTTATGGGCATTGACTTCTAAGGTCATTAGCCCTCATCACATTCTTTAAAAGAAGTTTAGATCACCATCAGGTTCGTCATATGTAAGGGTGTAAAGGACCCTTACATTTTATTTAAAAACACAAAATACACAAAACATTTAAACACAAACACTTATGAAAAAGATCGGATTTAAAATAATATTTCCTTATTTTTTTTATCTACCTTATTTTATTTAAGCACCCCCGGGGCAACCAGAACCGCCGTTAAGCTGTACATCAGTCGCCCTAGAATGCCGTGGCAGTTGACTCCCCCCTATAAATAGTCCTGCAAGACATAACCCATCGGGGTCCCCCGCGTTGTAAGAGCAATTTGGCCATCGGTTCAGGACGGCCAAAGAACTGCTCAGTGGGAAGGCTGCCCTTCCCGGTCCTGACCTACCTGACTCCAGACATGCCTTGCGCATACCCTTTGCTTCGCACCCTCAGTCCATCCTCGAGGATCCGCCATGCCATCATCGGATACGCTCCGACTCCCCCACTCTTGCATGCATGTGAGCCCGAGCGCCCTAGGCAAGAGGACTATCTCCCGGCTCTGTACGTGCCACGCTTCAAAACCTAATTATTTTTTTTATATACATATTTCATTATACATAAAATTAAACTACATCCCTTAGAGATTCCTTAACAAAGCTTTACTTATAAACTTTTTAGTACTCCACTGGCGTGTAGATAAGCAACTATATTTTCTTCATTTCCAATTTCTAAATAACTGCAATATTATTTCTTAGTCCGAACCTCTCCTGAGGTCCTCATTCATTTTTCCATTAGATACTTGACTGTAAGTACTTTATTACAAACACCGCACATTGATTTTTATTAGCCGATTAACAAATATGAATCTGTTATTCGCGTGTGACTGATTCTAAGTCTGGTCACCGCCACTTGTTCTCGGCGAGTCAGCTTCACGTCGATCTTCCGTTTATTTGGAGAACTTTTAACTGCGTTTAGTTTCGTTCATTTTTACCTTCCTAATTTTGATTTATTTTGCAGTTATTTTACATATCTAGAGTATTAAAATTATTTTAATATTACTTTGAGTATTTATATTTTAAATAATTATCAATTTAGGTATGTTAATATTTATGTATGTTTTATTTTATAAATATTGTATCATTTGTAATGGTGTTATGGTAACGGTTTTTCCAAGTTTTTTTTTATGTATGTAATATTATGGTGGCTAAGTGATGAACAGAACAGGACTCTCCTCAGTTTCTCTAATAGGCTTGATACAAGAATTTGTTTTTCTTATAATTGTTATGAAATTTTCAAGGATAACTGATGTCTCATGTTACGTTGCCTACACTCGTCACGGTTATAGAACCTAACATAGATTAGATTAATATTGAGTCAGCATGGACAATTCATTGAGAGATTTGATAGCTCTTAGGAAATTCCATGTCATGGAAGGAAATTTTCAGTTCAACCCATATTTTTAATATGTTTCATCATTCATTTTACGTAGCGATTTATAAACTTCTTATTTATTTTAAAGAAGAAAATTAATTTTTGTGTGATTAGTAATTTCTTGTCGATAACACGTAAAAGGTATTTTTTAACGAGTCAAACATGACCCAAACATCTTTTTGCTGTAATCGTTGGTTTCTACTGAGTTTTAGTCTCATGTAATTCAATATATTATCTTGTGACTATGAAATTAGTTAGAAAGTATGCAATAACGTACCCTAAAAATAAAAATCTGATGTGAACAACATCAGACTTCCTTGTACGCTTATTAAATTACATATACATATATTTTAAAATGAAAAGTACATAAAATTTTATTTCATTGATAACTTCTGATATGTTTTCATATTCATTTTCTATTGGTATTATTGAAATATTATTTATTGTTAAACTTCATACATTCAGAGGTTAATAATTATTAATAAATCAATATATCTAAATGAAAAATTAGGAGATGAAGTCAGATTCAAACAGATGAAACAGATGTGACTTCCCTTTGTAAGCTCTAAATATTTTATTAATTAAAATTTTATTTGGCTCTAACTCTGGAATCAATGAAATTAAATACCACTTATGGTATATCGCTGAAAAGATCTCAATAAGGGCTTACTACAGTTAAGAAAAAGCCCAAAATCCAAACAGTTTGGATTTTGGACTTTCTTGGGTAATTTTGGTCCAATCGATTGCAATCAAAAGGAAATGCACAACTAGATGTTGCATAGTCCTAAATACAAAATTTCAATATCCTACGGCTATTCGTTTTTGAATTATGCGAGATACATACGTACGTATGTACAGACGTCACGCCGAAATTAGTCAAAATGAATACAGGAATGGTGAAAATGGATATTTCCATTGATATTTGAAAACCGAAATTTTTCCCGATGACAATAATTTACTTCGTACAAGGAAGTAAAAAGTAAGCATAAAAAAATTTGAAGAATTTAAAAAATTTTGTGCTTTAAAAATAAATTTTAATTTTTAATTTTATTTTGATTTATAGACTGTAGACTAAAAAACTACGGGACCGATTTACGCACGGGGAAAAAGGGAGAAAGGAAAAATCGAAAAATGTAAGAGGGAAGAAGGTAAAAATTGAAGAAGAGGAAAATGGAAAATAGAAAAAATGGGAAATGGGGACCGCCGTTAAGCTGTACATCAGTCGCCCTAGAATGCCGTGGCAGTTGACTCCCCCCTATAAATAGTCCTGCAAGACATAACCCATCGGGGTCCCCCGCGTTGTAAGAGCAATTTGGCCATCGGTTCAGGACGGCCAAAGAACTGCTCAGTGGGAAGGCTGCCCTTCCCGGTCCTGACCTACCTGACTCCAGACATGCCTTGCGCATACCCTTTGCTTCGCACCCTCAGTCCATCCTCGAGGATCCGCCATGCCATCATCGGATACGCTCCGACTCCCCCACTCTTGCATGCATGTGAGCCCGAGCGCCCTAGGCAAGAGGACTATCTCCCGGCTCTGTACGTGCCACGCTTCAAAACCTAATTATTTTTTTTATATACATATTTCATTATACATAAAATTAAACTACATCCCTTAGAGATTCCTTAACAAAGCTTTACTTATAAACTTTTTAGTACTCCACTGGCGTGTAGATAAGCAACTATATTTTCTTCATTTCCAATTTCTAAATAACTGCAATATTATTTCTTAGTCCGAACCTCTCCTGAGGTCCTCATTCATTTTTCCATTAGATACTTGACTGTAAGTACTTTATTACAAACACCGCACATTGATTTTTATTAGCCGATTAACAAATATGAATCTGTTATTCGCGTGTGACTGATTCTAAGTCTGGTCACCGCCACTTGTTCTCGGCGAGTCAGCTTCACGTCGATCTTCCGTTTATTTGGAGAACTTTTAACTGCGTTTAGTTTCGTTCATTTTTACCTTCCTAATTTTGATTTATTTTGCAGTTATTTTACATATCTAGAGTATTAAAATTATTTTAATATTACTTTGAGTATTTATATTTTAAATAATTATCAATTTAGGTATGTTAATATTTATGTATGTTTTATTTTATAAATATTGTATCATTTGTAATGGTGTTATGGTAACGGTTTTTCCAAGTTTTTTTTTAATTTCATCCAGACAAACATTGGAGGAGTTTTTTTTGTTTGTACGTGAAGTAGCATAGCTATCTATTCCCGACTTGTTCTACTAGAATATAAAGTATTAATATGTATCGATCAGAAAATTTTATTTATTTACTGTTTAATTACTTCGTATGTTGTGGAAATGTACCTTTCTTTGCACAGGCACAGTGCTTTGTATGTGCAATGATGAGGGTGTGAAGATTATAATAATTTTCAAGTGGAAACTTATGATTTATTTCAATGTTGCTAATGCACCCTAGAATTTTATTAATTATATAGTAATTATTAATTAATTAGGTTAAAATCTATTTTAAATATATCAAGTGGATGGATTTCTTTTATCGTTCCATTTTTTATTATGTTTCTCAGCGCGATATTTTTCTATATACTGTTTATTGATTCAAGTGGTAGTAATATTAAACAGAGATGTTAGAATTTCTGTCTAAACAGTTGGTACATAACACCTGTATAAATCATATTCTGTTGTGTGAAGACCACATTTACTATATTAAACAAGTGTTTTACAGGCGTACATCTATATAGGGCTCTATCTTATATAGTTATTAGTTATACGTCTCTTTGAAAACACAATATGTAATTTTACTTAAATAGATTATGTTTTCATATTTATATAATTTTTTTCATTACCATTAGAAACTTAAATATTTTTTGTCTTTAAATTCTTAAGCTTGTTGTATAAAAACAATCAATGTTTAAAAATATTTATCGGTGTGTATTAGAGTTGAGAGCACTGAAAGAACGTCGAATGATTTCATAATTTCGAAAGATTTTTTGTTCTTTTGAATTTGAAAAAGAAAATTTTTAGAACTTTTCTAAATTCGAAAAGGGTAAATTCATTTTTTAAATTAATACTTTATATTATTTTCCAGCCATTCTTACGGTTTTTGAAGCAAGTAAAGTATTTTGGGTTTTAGAGGTGCTAGCTAAAGTTTACGTCTCTGTTAGTAATGATTGTTGTTATTATTACTATTATTATAATTCAGCCAACCAGTTGTGGTAAGCAGATTGCGTATGTGATTTATACATATGATAGGAGGTGAAACGCATATCACAAGCATTACAATAGACAGGATTATTCGAATTTAATACAAAAAAAAAAAGGTCACGTAAACTAAATATTTGGTTTGAGCACTGAATATTAGTATTAAAGATAAAATTTTCTGAATTTTCATGAACTGTGAACAAAATCGATCATTAATTTTATTGAATGACAATTAAACACGGTTAAACGATTACTACAATATTTTTAAAGCCTCTAAAATCTATTTACGCGCTAGATTAATTGTTTTATAAGAATTCAATGATTTTCTTATTTATTTTTAATTCCTTGGACGAAGTAAAGGAAGTATTGTTATCGCGAAAAATCTCGATTTTCGGATTTCAACGGAAATATCCATTTTGACCATCCCTGAATACATTTTGATTAGTTGCGACGTGACGTCTGTACGTATGTATGTATCTCGCATAACTCAAAAACGATTAGCCGTAGGATGTTGAAATTTTGAATTTCGGACTGTTATAACATTTAGTTGTACACCTCCCCTTTTGATTCCAATCAATTGAACCAAACGTGTTCATAAAAAGCCCAAACTCCAAAACATTTGAATTTTGGACTTTTTCTTAACTGCAGAAATAAGCCCTCATTGAGAGCGTGTTCAACGATATATCATAAGTGGAATTTATGTAATCTCTTTAGTTGTTTTTACTTCCTTACACGAAGGAAGTAAAAACGACTACAATCAAATTTTTCTTCAGCTATTTTCTTATACGTAATTTATTTTATTCCTACATAACAATTGTATATATATATAATCAAAAAATAGGCTTCATGGTAATAAAAATAATTTATTATCTTATTTGGAAAATTTATTAGTTCAATAAACCAGCCGGCTGAGTCTAGTGGGTTCCATGCTCAGTAGTAAGGTCGTTATTTTTAATGTAAATGTATTTTAGTTCCTTGTACGAAGTAAAGGAAGTATTGTTTGTGATCGCAAAAACATTTCGGTTTTCAGATTTCAGAAAATATCACGGAAATATGCATTATGAACATTCCTGAATTGATTTTGACTAGTTTTGGCGTGACGTCTGTGCGTACGTACATACGTATGTATTTCAATAACTCAAAAACATAAACAATTAGCTATAGGATGTTGAAATTTTGGATTTATGACGGTTGCAACATCTCGTTGCGCACCTCCCCTTTGATTGCAATCGACTGAACCAAAAGTGTCCAAAAAAGCCCAAAATCCAATTTTCTTGGATTTTGGACTTTTTCTTAATTCAGTAATAAGAACTCATTGAAAGCTTTTCAATGATATAAGTGGTACTTGTCTTCATTGGTTCCAGAATTATAGCCAAATAAAATTCTAATTAATGAAATATTTGGATCTTACAAGAAGGCAAATCAGTTCGAATCAAGACTTCGTCTTCTTTTGTTTAACTTTTTTTTCAATTTAAATATATTGATTTATTAATAATTACTAACCTCTGATTGTAAAAACATTTTTACGATAAATAATAATTCAGTAGAAACAATAAAAAAAATATATGATAAAATATCAGACGTTATTAATGAAATAAACTTTCATGTGCTTTTCATTTTAAAAACATGTGTATATGTGATTTAATAGGCGTTCAAGAAAGTCATGTGTTGTCCACATCAGACTTTTTTAAATAATAAATATAATGTTAATTACCTCTTACAATGAATATATTGACTTATTTTTATCTTATTATACTTTAATTGATGAATTTGGAACTTAATAAATGACTTTAATATGTAGTTAAAAATCGACAGTTATATTAAATTTTTATCTCAGTACTTTTTCCATTAATCTATATGATTTTAAACTTTCCTTCAAAAATAAAAAAAAACTGCAAGTTTGGCAACTTTTTAAAATTACTCAATTAAAACATTTGCCAAAACCTCAGAAACATTTTGGAAAAGAGGCTCAATAAACTGTTTTAAAATTACTATTTTCTTTCACGTCCAATTTTGGCAACTTTAGATCAGGAAATTTCCAATTTTCAGCATTTATAAAAATAATAATAGTTATTTCATAAAAAATATGATATTTTTACTTTCGATAAGCCTGTAATAAAATGAGAATCAATTATTACAATTTGGTGAATAAAATTATGCGTATGTATGAACTGAGGAAGTGCTTTGTTCTAATGAGAGCGAACTATAATAAATTTCTATTTATTTTTTTATAGTAACTATTAACCGGTGCATTGTCTTACGATCACGTTTATAATAGACCCGATCGTTACAGTAATTTTTCCTCTCTATAGTAATTGAGCTGGTAGTGGTAATAGTGGAATAATTTTTACTTTTCTGATATCATAGCTCTTATAGCTATGTTGCGAGATCAGTCAAAAGGTGGGGTAATGTTTTTTTCCATTCCTCGACGTTTGATGACTCGGGAACCCCCCCCAAAAAGAAAAGTGGGGTACTATTCCGTGACCGAACAGAACAGATAAAATAGAATATGAAAAAACAGAGCATAAAGAAACAGAACACTGAAAAAACAGAACAGCGAAAGAACAGAACATATATTTGCATTCGTCTAATTTCAACTGATGGAAAGAAAATACAATAGGGAATAATTAGAGAAATAATTATTTATATAATATAATTATAATTAAATTTTTTTAGAATTCCTGACACGAGACATGTATTTAAATAAAGTAAAGAACATATAAATAATATTATATTATGTATTTGTTATTAAAGTAATATAACATTAATATTTATTAATTTTGTATTTACAAATTAATATATATCCCATAAACGCAGAATAGGAAAGAACAAATCCATTATTATTTTTATTTTGTCATTTTATTTCGTTTTTGTATAAATAGTAAATTAATAGTCTGATGTCTTAAAATATAATCAGTAGTATCATTTCACTGAATATGATACAATTATTCTATAAAAAAAAACATTACTATTAACTATATAATTTAAGTTTTTACTGAATCAAAATTAAAATATCGAACACTAACTTCCATAATTTTTACTAAACATTTAATAAATGAACGATTTTTGTTTTTATTTATTATTATTATTTTTTTGATACACCAATTTTGCACTTACTGAACATTTTTGCTACTTACTGGAACTATTTATTGAATTTTTGTAATAAGTCCTGACCTCTTGATGATTATTTTTCGATTGTTCTTTTATTATAACATGAAAGTCTAATCTAAAATATACAAATCTGAAGATGTGGCTAAACAAAGCTGCGAAACGTCATTAAATTAAATAAATAAATGTGGATTTTAGTTACGCAGAATTGTTGATAGAATACGACGGTATAAAAATTGTAAAAAATAACATAAGTAGATTTTCTTTATGTTAAAAATTTTTGATGTTACTACCTTTATTCAAATATTAATTAATCACTTTGTTCATTATCAACCGATTTTAATAAATGTGGGTTTTAATTATGAAGAATTGTTGATTAGTATACGATGGTATAAAAATTGTGAAAATACCATAAGTAGATTTACTTTGGCCGGACTTGTTTGCTGTCAAGCTGTCTATGTTATGAAAACGAAATGAAAATTAAAAAATTCAAATTGAGAATCTGTGATGTAATCACACGTTTTTTCATTTCTTGGAATAGCACATTAAAATCCGTTGAATGGCTTTGTGGAATTATTAATCCGTAATCTCTCTAATAGGATTTTAAGAAAGTTACCTGTATTTTATTGTATTATTCTTTCAAAATCCAGTCAAATATTTTAAAGAGTGTTTTAGGGCCTGATAATGTTTAAATTTTGTAATTTAAGTTACAGTTAGGTTTTTTCAACTTATAACATTCTATATAACAACTCTTGATGATTGCAGGTAAGAGTGTTTAAATTTCTAAATTGATTTTAAATTTATAACAGTGTTTTGGATTTAAAAGCAGTTTGTATTTATACTAAAACCAAAGTGTTTTATTCCATTACTTAAACAGTAGGTATGATTAAACAATAAAATTAATAATAAACATTTTGTTTCTTCCCCCATTTTGTGATTATGGCATAAAAATAAATGATTAAATACAAAATAATTAAATAAAATACTTTGTTATTTGCGTTCGTTATTTTGTTTAAACACATGTTTTGCTGTTCTGTTTCTTCATGTTCTGTTTTGTCAAGTTCTGTTCTGTCATAGAACCGTAATATTCGTAT
This sequence comes from Lycorma delicatula, assembly GCF_047948215.1. Lineage (NCBI taxonomy): Eukaryota > Metazoa > Arthropoda > Insecta > Hemiptera > Fulgoridae > Lycorma > Lycorma delicatula. The sequence continues at coordinate 127,131,423 of NC_134455.1, forward strand.
GTACGAATGTACAGATGTTATGTGTTTTAAGCTTAATTACTTTTGACTTAATAAACCAACCGAATTTGATTAACTTTTGTACAGACTTTTTGGTAAAACATTAGGGTCAATATCTTCAGAGATTGGGGTAAATACAGTTTTTTGGGATGAACGTTTAACAAATTTTGCAAACATAACCCCACTTTATATTAATCTCAGTATATTTGTGTATAATTATCATACCATTAAAAAAAAAAAAAGACTTCTCTAAAATTTCCCCTTCCCAAAAAATCGGAAAAATATATTTTTTTTTATTTATTGTATATTTTTTAATCAAATCTTTTTTATGTCTTCCTAGACTTATTAGTGGTGCAGGTGATGAAAAAAAACGTTGGGGAACGATACTGGGGAGGGTAGCCGATTAAAGTTTAAAAATATCGATTTTTTTTTTAAATTAAAAAACGTTTTTTGTTTGTTTTCATATATCATTGTTTTTCCACAATATAAGAGTAAATAACCAGTGACAAGTATGTATTACAACTTTTTTGTCTGCTTTTTTTAAATACTGTACTTATCAATTCAGAGTAAGATTATTGACCTACAATATTTCTCGTACCACAACGGTAAAACCGCCCTTACCGTATTAATGGTTGATTTTAATTACTACTCATATTTTCTTATTCAGCTTATTAGAAGTAACGTAGTGTTTATTCTAATTTCAAAATGTACTCATTCTGATTGAAATTGTTATTATTTGGTAAATTACCTATATTTTGCAAATTTTTAACAAAAAACTGGCTTAATGTGATATAGATAAGAAAAGATTAGTTTTTGATTGTTAACAGGGCATATTTTTTCAACTTTTTTGCACGTTCCTCAAAGACCTAAATTTGAACAAGGTTAAAAAGGAGTTTAAGGATAACTTTTTTAGTTTTATTTCAGTTTTTTGAAGACAAACTTCAACAACGAAATGAAATTACATTAGCTAAAAAAATCTGTGTGCGGAATAAAATAGTACTATTATAGATTTTTTCCGTTATTTTGAAGCAAAATATACTTAAAATTCATCGGCAATGATATAATACGATTAGTATAATTGTTAATGATCAATTGTAATGTTTAGATGTTCTCAAAATAGAGTTTTTTGTATTAATTTTTAATACCATTTTTATAATAATTATAAATGTAATATAAATAATATTTATAATATAATTAATAAATTTATAATAATTATAAATTTTTATTATATAATAAATGTTATTATTATTAACAACAATGTGTTATAAAACTGTTAAAATTCTTAACGTCATATTCGCTAAAATTTTTAATTAAATATATAAAGTTATGAAAAAATACAGAATATCTTCAAATTTGTTCAGTCTCAGACAAAAATAGGTTTTGTTTAAGTTCGTTGTCTTCAGAATTGGAGCTAGTATTTTTTTGTTTGTTTTACAAAATAGGTTAATCAATTATTTGCTTATATGAAAACTGCTACAGTGGTATATCGATTCTTGCATATGATCTTTCAGATTCAATATTTTATACATCTTCAATGTTACTATTATTTACAAAATATTTGACATCACTAGGAAATTATGATTGATTTATTACAAGAGCAAAAACAGCATCCATAATTGCATTATTTAAAGTAATTAACAAAATTATTGCTGTTAATAATTATACAACAAACTTCAGATAAATGGTGCTACAACATCACACATTTTCTCATATATTACGTTACACTGTAAAGAAGTTATACTAATAGCCTTTTTGGCGTAGTGTAAATTTAATTAGGTCGTACAAACTGCACAGAACACACTTTGGTAAAAATTTTAATTAAAAATTTAAAAACAGCTTATTCTTAGAAGCAGTTTAGTTGGCCGGATTCGATGCTCAGTAGTAGGGTCGTTATTTTTAAGATAAATGCGTTATTAGTTCCTTGTACGAAATAAAGAAAATATTATGATCGCAAAAAAATTTCGGTTTCCAGATTTCAACGGAAATATCTATTATGAATATCCCTGAATCCATTTTGACTAGTTTTGGCGTGACGTCTGTGCGTACGTACGTATGCATGTACGTGTACATACGTACGTATCTCAATAACTCAAAAATAATTAGCTATAGGATGTTGAAATTTTGGATTTATGACTGTTGTAACATCTGAACGCACACCTCCCCTTAGATTGCAATCGACTGAACCAAAATTGTCCAAAAAGATTGGATTTTGGACTTTTTCTTAATTGCAGTAATAAGCCCTCATTGAGAGCTTTTCAACGATATATCATAAGTGGTACGTATTTTCATTGGTTCCAGAGTTATAGCGAAATAACATATTAATTAATGAAATATTTGGATCACACAAGGGGGAGGCTCGGATTCGAATAAGACTTCATGTCCTTTTTTTAGCACCTTTTTTCAAATATAAATATATTTTAATTTTTCAACCATGGCCCGTTGGTATGATTAAACAAAAAATAATCAAAACTAATTATTTAAATTCTACTCATGACAACAAAGTTTTAGTTCATAAAAAAGTTTTTTAATTTAAGTTGCTGAAGATGGAATTCGTTTCCAAAAACGCTAGGACACATTAAAAGATTGTTGGTAAGTGGATTTTATATTTTAATTATTTATTAAATATATTGATTTATTAATAATTATTAAACTCTGATTGTAAAATAATCTACGATGAATAATTATTCAATAAAAAAAAAATTATGATAAAATATCAGAAGTTATTAATGAAATAAAATTTAACGTACTTTTCATTTAAAAAAAAAATTGAATATCTAATTTAATAGGGGTACAAAGAAGTCATGTGTTGCACACATCAGATTTTTTCATATTATTAAAGTATTTTTTCTTTTTGTTATTAAATATTTTTTTGAAATGAAATGCGTTCTTGATCAAAATTGCTTACGTTAACTTATATTTTTAGTCAAAACTAAAATATTCAATTCCAATTTTGTTCGTAAAGGTTAACGTGTGCGAGAAAGTATATAAGGAATGAGGTTATAGGTTATTCTATGCACTTTAATTTTTATTACTTTACAATTTATTATAAAATAATTTTTTAATCAAAAATTACAAAAAGACGGGCTTTTCACAACCATTTGGTCAAATTCAAAGAATTGTTTCAGCCATGGCGATTATACTAAATATATCATCTTAAAGGAGCATTAAATGTGAAAGAATTAAACAAAATTTTAGAATTATTCATTAAGAAAACTGGTTTTATCTACTTTTGTAATGGTTTTGTGGAAGTAAAGTAACCCTTAAACATCAATTTTTTTTTTAGAAAAAGAGGCAAAACGACTGTAATTATTGTAGAATTTATCTCGCATATCGGATTTCATATTCTCATAGAGAAAATAAAAATGTAATATTCTCAAAAGATATAAATAAAAACGAAGAAATAAAAGGTACTATTCTCAATTCGGCCTATCTATCTATCCATATACATATACACCGAGGTCTGTAAATAAAGTAACAAGACAAGTTTTTTTTTGGCAGCCAAAGAGACAATACTGTAAAGTTACTAGTAAACATATGGTTATATGAACAGCTGATTTATATTAAGTATTAATATTTTTAGTCTATTGTTGCCACGTGAGACGTAAACAAATTTTCGTGAAACGAGTTTTTGTTGTGCGTTACAAAGATGAGTGATACTAATTATGAGCAACATTGTGCAATCAAGTTTTTGTAAAACTGTGACACGTCTACTGAAACTTTTTCAAAACTGAAAAGGGCGTATGGAGATGATGATCTGTCACGAACCCAAGTTTTTAGGTGTTTTAAAGCATATTCAGAAGGCCGGGAATCAGTTGTGGATGATCCACCCTCTAGAAGACCTTTTAATGTCGAAAAGTGACGACAATGTTGAGAAAATCAGAGACTTGATACGGTACGACCGGCGATTAAATATTAAAATGATTGCAGAAAAATAGAATTTGAACCATACCATAATCAATCACGTTTTGACAAACGAGCAAAATTTGTCCCAAAAACCTCACTGTTGAACAGAAAAACAACAGAGTGGAAGTGTGTCACTATCTTCTAGGGTGAATTGAAACTGATCCTGATTTTCTAAAAAAATTGTTATTACAGGTGATGAATCTTGGATATTTGAGTACGACCCAGAAACAAAACGCCTGAGCAAGGAGTAGCACACACTTCAAACTCACCATGTCCCAAAAAAGCAAAAATGAGCAAATCAGAATCAAAACCATGCTAATTTGTTTCATCGATAGTAATGACATTGTTCATAAGGAATTTTTGCCTACAGGTCAGACTGTAAATCAATATTTTTACCGAGAGATTCTTGAAAGACTACGGAAAAGAGTTGCCCGCGTGAGACTAGCCATCAAAGACAACTGGATGCTGCATCATGACAATGCACCTTGTCCCACTGCAATCTCAATTAATGAGTTTTTGGCAAAGACAAACATTCCTGTGTATCCTCAACCACTTTATTCACCTAACTTGAGTTTCTGCGACTTTTTCCTGTTCCTGACTTTATAAAACAACCTCAGAGGATGCCATTTTGGAACAGTAGAAAACATTAAAAAAATGTTTTTTTAATGTTTTCTACCGTTGTAACCGACCATTTGAAGGATATTCCGTTTCTGAGTTCCAATACTGCTATGAAGAGTGGAAAACCCGTTTGAAGCGTTGCGTGGATTCCCAAGGAAACTGTTTCGTAGGTGATAGAATCCAGGTATAATTGGACTGTAAATAAAAAGTTTTTCTGAACCATTCTCATTACTTTATATACAGACCACGTATATATACATATATATTTTAAGCTTTCTTCTTCACCTAATGATTTCTATGATTTTTTTTTTTTATTTCGTAGAGGATTTCGTTTTTGAAGACGATGACTGAAGACTTTTTAAACGAAAAACTACATAGTCTAGTGGATGAATTGTGGATACATTTTTTTCTTTAACGCTGTTTACGTTGAATATTGAATTATTTCAGCGAAGTAATAATATCTAATCTGCTTTTATTCTGATACTAAAAATATTTTCATACAAACTTTTATAAATATAATAAAGTATTTATGAATGATCATTTGATATCGATTTTATATGAACGTTCTTATAAACTTAAGAAAATAAAATTATACGTATTTTCACAATTTAGAAATTTCAAGTTTACGCTCGATTAAAATCGAGCGTAAATTGTCTAAAGGGATTACTCTTTAGTACATCCTTTGTATTTCTTTTCTTAATACGTAGTTTTCTTACCTTTTGCGTCTCTTCTGAATGGCGTTTTTCTTTATGAGCAACATTTTTTGGTATAGTTATTTATATTATTTTATTTAAAAAACTCAAAACCGATGTAAAAAAAAAAAAAAGATTTAATTGTAATACGTGACTTTTACAATTTAAAAAAATAAATAAATAAAATTTTTTAAATCGGCATCAATCTGATGGTTACAACTGCATTTTTTTATTTTTTATTTTTCACTAATCTCTAGAAACTTGATGTTTAAAGAAAACTTTGACATTTTTACCTTTTAATGTGGTTTTTCATAAATTATTTTTTAAACAGAAAATAACATTATTATAATCAGATAAAAAGAATTAACATTATTTCTAACTCAATTCTGTTTTGAATGAATTATATTATATGACTTACAATAAACTTTAAAACCATTGTAATTTGCTACTAAGTATGATTCATGTGAACCTATCGTAAATTATGTAAACGATAAAAGAAACAGTTTAATCTTGGAAGAGACAATATTTTCTTTAACTACAGTTAATAAAAATAAATGATTAATTAATATATTTTTTAATTTTCTTTCGTCCAAATATTCTTTTGTTCGTTAATCTGTAAATGGTTGATAACCATATGTTGCTGTATTGTCTTGTAATATTATGTGACGATTTATTTTAATTGTGATATCATTCTTTAGTGTGTCATGCCGGTATATTGAATTTTCTGCTGCTGGTATCAAATACTGTTGTTATAATAATCAATTCTATTATTTTCATATAAACATAATATATAATATGTAGTATTAGCCTACAACAACTAAAAGTTGACTATAATGATGTTAAACAATCCTGAAATTTATATAAAGCTTAAATTTTAAAATTGAGTTCTATTAATAAAGTGAAAATAATTTTTTCTCTTACTACGTTAAAAAAAATTCTATCTGCAGAATTTTTTTATAATTTCAATATTGATTTATCCAAAAAGTAAAAGATTATAAATGAGTAAGCAAAAATTCAATTATTTGATTAGGTACTCTCCCTAGAGGTGATAAACTTATTTAAATCCACATTAAATACCAATATTTTGACCTTTTTAATAAAAATATAGCTTTTAATACAGCAATTTTTGAAAATGTTTTGAGTTGAATAAATATTATTTATGTTTATTATTGTCTAGATTGATCACATTATTTTTATAAAATTTACTGTACATTATTATTATAGAGAATATGACGTGAACATCATATGACTTCCGTGTACGCCTATTAAATTACAGATACACATTTTTTGCTGCGCTTCATTTAAACTTGTTTCATTTGAAAGTGATCCTCCAATTCTTTAATAAATTGGACAGTTACATAATTCCTAAAATATTAGTTATTAACATCAAGTATTTATACATTTATTAATTCAACAATCTTATCTGAAATATTAGCATAGAGTAAAAGTCTCTTTATTATCTTTAAATAAATGTACGTCATATCTATCTAATACTATGTTTTTTAAATTATTATGATGTAACCATCAACAAAATTAAAACAAAAACGAATAATCAGATGTTTCACCAAATATGATATGAACACCACATGACTTACATTTACGGCTATTAAATTACATATACACATTTTTTTTTTTTTTAATTAAAAGTACAAAAAATTTTATTCATTAATAACTTCTGATATATCTTCATTTTTTCTTTTTTTTATTGTTATTGAATTATTATTTATTGTAAAAGTATTTTTACAATCGCAGGTTAATAATTATTAATAAATCAATATATTTAGATTTAAAAATAAGTTAAAAAAAAGGAAATGAAGTCTGATTCGAACTGACGTGGTTTCCCCTTATAAGATCCAAATATTTCATTAATTAAAATTTCATCTGGCTATAACTCTGGAACCAATGAAAATAAGTACCACTTATGATACATCGTCTAAAAGCTCTCAATGGAGCTTATTACTGCAGTTAAGAAAAAGTCCAAAATCCGATTTGTTTGGATTTTGGGCTTTTTGGACACTTTTGGTTCAGTCGATTGCAATCAAAAAAGGTGTATAACCTCCTTTCCTGTTGTAATATCTAGATACATACATACAACGTAAGTACTGACGCCACGTCAAAACTAGTCAAAATGATTTATTGTCTGTAAAGTGGTTTTATATTAACTGAATTACAAGCGATAGGTGTTATTCGTTAACACGGCTGTACAACAATTTTAGCCGCGGAGTAAATCGTTGGTTGTACAAACTCTATACAATAAGTAATGTCGGATTATTTACTTTTTAATTTACATTAAATTAGTTAAACGTTATTATTAATTATAACATTTAGTTTACACATTTTATAGAATATTAAACATTCTGGCTAGCACAGATATACGTACATTTTCATGTTAATTCGTTCACTTTATAAAGGAAAGTAAAATTTATACCGTTAATAATTTTAACAATAATTAAGACCACATGGTTCATTAACAAATAAGAAAAAGAAGAATATGACAAGAGATGTTTACATTATGCAAGACGACAAAGAAAATAAATGAATCTGCGCAATGGCTGCTTAATTTTTCACAATATTACTACGATTAAAATTTGCTTTGTTTTTCCGGAATATACATACATTTATATTTTTTTTTTAATTCTTTGATGCTCTCCTGTGTAATAAAAAAAAAGTATAATACTTTATTGTTTCGAACTTTTTTTTGTTTTTTGTTATAGATAAGTCTGGAAAGTGCCATTTACGCATCCCCCGTAAATGGGGGTGTCAGGTTCGGCTAGATGTTATTAGGAGCCTATGTGTACCCGCACCCTACCAACTGTAACTCCTATCTCACAGTTTCTCCTCCTCCGGGGTCGGTTCTGCAGTTTAAGCATTGCACGGGCCCAGGAGGTGCCTTTAGAGTCCAGGGGTCCTGAGTCACCGTGCTTCATCACCGTCGCCCATCCGCACAAGTGCAGACGCACGACGGCTCAACAGGGGGCTGTCCTTCGCCCCTTCACCTTCAAGTCACTTTCTTCGCCTGAGTCTCAGATCTTTTGTTATCGTTTCGAACTTGCACTTCGGTAACTAATGTACGTGTAGAAAATGAGATTGGCGGTTAAGTGTCATCTCTCTTACGATCAAGCCTTGTCGTGAGAAAGATCAACTCACGTGTATCTTCCCTCTTTTAAGATGCAAAAGACTTCGTACAAAACTTTGTTTTTATACAAAAGACTAATATAGAAAGACCGGAATCCCGGTGAGGGTACCCCCTCGGGTGTTTTGTTAGCTGAGGCATGGCAAGAACAGACCGGCTGTACTTGTCAGAGTCCCGGCTGCCTCAGTGGGGCCTTGGAAACGACATAGCCGGGCCCAGGGTTATTGCCCAGATGGTTTGAGGCAGTAATGGCACCCCCAGAGCTGAGTTTCTATTTGAGTGTCTGTCCAGCTCTTTTAGCATATAGCACAGGTGCTATATGCTAAATGATTTCAATAATATAATTTAATCTAATATATATTATTATAATGTATAATATATATATATATAATAATAATATGTGTATTATTGTAATATAATTTAATTCAATATTGATTTATGTGTAATATTTTATTCATTGATCAAAAATCTTGTTCCGGAAAGAGTTAACCCTGTGATTACCACTAAATAGAATTAATAAAAATAGACACTATTTACATTTAATTTATTTATAGTAGGCCTATAGAATATTATTTTATTTCGCTTGATAGATGAACCCATTAAAATATAACTTTCGTAGATGATTTAACAAATTTTAAAAGTAGTTTTTCCTCTCAGACGTGCTTTTTCCTCTCCAACAACATATATATATAAATTTATATAAATATTTATTATTATAATCTATTATATATATATATTTATGCGTGCGCGCGCACACGCGCACACACGCACATATTATGCATATAAAAATAGGCGTACAATATTTAGAGATAGGTTATATGTTAACAATATGAATGTGGAGGAGTGAAGCCTAAATAGAAACACTAGCAATCACATAATATAGAGAAATATGCAGGCTGTACACTTTGCAACAGCAGTATACAATGAAGTTGTATTACACGGCATATGGTATCGTGTGGTATGGAATAGTACGTATAGATGAGACACGAGATGGATCCTCATTGCTGTGTCTGTGTTGCTTTGGGGCTCAGGTGGTCTCTTTCCCATTCCTGTTTTCCTCCCTTTTACAAGGAGGTGGTGGTCTGTTTCTATACTACTGATCTTTTACAAAACATATTCTTTATCGACTAACCGTTCTGAAAAAATGTGTTTCTTATTATAACCGTGTGCTTATATTCCTACTACCCACGTATCTTCACTATCCACCTATCCCCACCCACCTATCTTCAGACATGAAACACAAATAACAGATGTACTTTTCTTTTTTACACCTGTTAATTTTCCCACTTTCTGACTGAAATTTTCCTTACCTTATTTATATATTCACCTGGGTTTTATAATATATAAAAATTTACCTTTTTCTTCTTAAGATAATAATAATAATAATAAACAAAAATTTGTAGTTTATAGCAGGCCTGTTATAAATTGATTTCTATAGTAATACAGCTTATCATGTATTTTCTAATTAAAACAATGATATATTTTAACGTTTAAATGTAAAACTATTTATTATATGTAATGTTAGATCAATAACCATTCCATTAAACTGTAATATTTATTAACTGCTGGAAGCCCAATATATTGCAATATTCAAATCTACTGGCAGCAAAAGCGAATGGATGAAACTAATTGCAAATTTTCGTTGCATATAATAAACGTAATTAAAGTAAAAAAGAAATATATAATGTTGTAGAAGGTTCTTATTAAGTTTGCCAAGTAAACTATCCTAATTTTTGGTAGTTTTTCTATAATATTTCAAAATGATTTCTCAAAATGTATTCAATATACTACAGTGGGACCAATTTTTTATTAAATTCTTTATTAAAAACCATAAATTTTATTTTATATATTGCGTTTATATGATTGTAATACCATAATATTTTACCTTTGGTAAAAAAGGAATTCCTCCCTCTTTCACCCTGGTTACGCATGTAATCAAGAAAATTCTTATTGCAAATATATGTATTAATTAAATAATTTATAACTGAAAAAAATTATCGAAAGTGATCTTACTTCACAGATTTTGATGTAGTCATATTAATAAATTTTTATTCATCTATATTTCTGTGTAATGAAAGACGAACAGGTATAAAAGCATAATTTTCTATGTTCTAGTTTGACGATCGGCGGATAGACAACTAAAAGTAGAAATTTTGAAATATGTTTTGTAAAATCCTTTTATTATACTAATATAATTGTTTAATTATAAACGATAGTGTGAAAATATCAGAACCAATCATTCATCAATGTCGAATAGATGACTGAAAATATTTTGTAGTTAGTTTTTGAATAAAATATTTTATTGTAAAGTTTGGTTTGGTGGGTCGTTACAAAAAGTTTAAATTTCAAATCAGTTTATTCATATTGTTGTATGTAATGAAAGAATATATCATTTTTCTGAATTTAAAAATGTCTGGTTAAAGGTATGATTGGAAGTAAAGTCATGCGTTAAATATGAATGTGAATCTTAAATAAAAGTTAATTATTATGAAACTTTTAGGATTGAGGTTAAGTTGTAATAATAATAGGTTTTTATAAAAATTGTTATTAAAAGAGTAAATACATGGAATCACCGTCAACAGAAAAGTTCTAGTTATATTTTAGATTGTTTAATTACCACATCGACCCGAAATTAAATACACCAATCACATTTTCTTATGTATATATATATATATTAGAAAAAACAATTCTTTTGTTATTGTATTTGTCCATATTCCCCTCTGTACTAATATCTCAGAGACAAAAGTATATAAAACCGTTTGCCACCAAGAGTAGAGAATTTAATAATGCTTCGTACCTTATATTTATTATTTTTTAATAGCGTTTTCGAGGTTTTCCCTCATCAGTTAAACAAATCACACATTAAATTCAAACATTAAAATTAAAATTTTGTAACTTAATGTAGATTTTATAAAAGTAATAGGACATTTTTGCCTGATCGGCATTTATAATAAGCAATTCTTTTGTTATTGTATTTGTCCTTATTCCTCTCTGTACTAATATCTCAAAGACAAAAGTATAAAAAACCGTTTACCACCTTCATTAATTAAATTGTAATAATTTTTCCAAAATTATTATATATAATTTTGCAAAAATTATATATATATATATATATATATATATATATATATATATATATATATATATATATATAATTTTTGCAGTCATCAGTCAGTTAACTGGCTTAATGCTACTCTCCCTTCATTTTTATTTTGGGATAATTTTATAACTTCATACTTGCTACATGCTACATTCTCAATTACCTACATTACATGTTTCAATCATTTTTTTTTTCACCTTCTATACATCCTTCATTATCAAGTAACTAACCGTAGATATCTTAATAAAGTGAGCACCAATATAATTTGTTACATTACAAGATTCTGAGATAAATTTTTCTGCTGTTCTGTTAGGCTTAAAGCTTTCTCATTTCGAATTTTATTGATCCATCTAATTTTCAACTTCATCTTGTAATACCAGATTTTAAAGGCCGTTTCACATCTTTTTCTTTCTATTTTTATTTATTTATTTTTGATTTTGTTCTTGCTTAATTATTATAAAGCGCTACATTTTATACAATTAATTTCAGCAATATATATTTAACACATAGATCTGTATTTGATACAAAATAACACCCTCTTTTTTCATGAAAGCTCTCTCTGTTTGTGTCAGTCTGCTCTTAACGTCTACTTACTTTCCTCTTTGTAATTTTACTTACTAAATAATGAAGTAATAAAATTTAAGGTATAAAATTATGTTTACCTATTTTAGTATTTAATTCCTTATTATTATTCTTCCTATCATATTTCATTACCTTTATTTTAATTACTTTTCAAACCTTATAAATATACTTGTATCACCGTCACGGCTTTGTCCACTCTAAATGATTACTTGCTTTTTCCAACGCGGTCAATCTGTTTTTAAGTTTTTTGGTCAAGTAACTGAAGGAAACTGTAGTCGCACATGCAGTTAAGCGGCATTGGCTGTGTTTATTGAGCCGCCGTGTGCGGTACACCGTCGCACCCCTTAAAAAATCAAAATTCAAAGAAATCCGAAAATTGATTTTAGATATTTATCTAAAGGGTATTTACAATCCCAAATCTGGTGAATATCAAGTCACCTGGAGAAGACCAAGAAGTAGAAGAAGAAGTTCCCTGGCCGCCTCAACGTGGGACCTCCCGGCGGATGCCAACATCCCCAGCGGTGCAGCAGGCGTGGCCGGCCCGCCGAGGGAGCCGCTGGACGCGGACGCTATCATCCCGCTCCAGATCGCCGGGCTTCAATCGCCCTGGTCGGCGGACTCAGCAGCAGGTGCCGGCCCAACGTGGGATTGCTCGGGGAGAACCGCCTCGTCTGCGTCGGCGAAAGACGACCGACGCCGACCCGACACTGCGGGGCTCTGGGAGCCACATCCCAACCCCGTAGTGGAAGACACCCACCTTGTGACGCTTCCGGTTGCCCAACCCCCTCAATCACTAGCCCTGATGGGCTTTAACGGGAGGCTCTGTGGGGCTACTACTGCCACGCTGTAGTGGGGCCCCAACTGCCGCTGAGGGGAAGCCCAGTCTGATTTCAATGGACGAGCCGCAACTCTCCGAATTCGCCAGAGACCAGTTTCTGGACACAACAGCTCTTCTCAGAGCTAACGCAAAAAACGGCCCTTTTCAGGGCCACCACAAGGTTATGAATTACAACGAGCCGTCGAAGCCAATCGACGACAAAAACGGCCCTTTTCAGGGCTACTACAAGGTTATTAAGTGCTACTTGCCATCGAAGCCATTCGGCGACAATATTTATATAAAAACAATAGTAAAATGTTAAAAATAGTTTTATTAAATAAATAAAAATCACCATATAAAATAAAAAAAATATTATTTCAATTCTTTGTATTTCAGTTTTTAAAAGTCCGCATCAAACAATTAAAAAATAGCTACTAACAACTTACTTTACCCTAACAGGTGGAATGCTACATCCAGAACAGCAGTACTTGACTACACTTTTAAAAGATTTGATTTCGCTAATTTCTTTTTTTCAGTCTATAGATTTTCTATAAAAATTAAGAATAATGTAAAATTTATATTTTTTGGAAAACAGTATATATAACTTTTCAATGAGGCAGTGCACAAAAAATTTAAGTGTACCGTTGGAATCGTAATAATTTTCTATATTAAAATATATTGTTTTTTTTCTTAAAAATGACGAATTTATTGAACATAATTAAATGAATTTGGGTTCATTTTAATGTCCTTAAAAAGTACTAAAAAACTGGGGCTGACGTTATATCTTTCTCCTTCATCAAGTTATATAATTACAAAATAAAAGTAAAAAAAAATCATCTAAATAATTCTAATTTGAACAAAAAACACCTCTCGTGTCTGAAAGGTAGCACACTCCATTGTACTAGAAAACTTTCATTTTATTGTTATAAATAAGTGTGCAAAGTTTGTAAGATCTATCGTATATACTTTTTGAGATATATCAAATTTTACCTTTGAAAAAATAAAAAATCCAATTTTTGAAAACGGCTTTGAAAATATCACTTGTAATGTTGGGCAATACAAGATCACTTACATACTTTTAGATCACTTATTTTATTATTTACAACTAGCTTATATTTGCACTTACTGACTACATCTACACTTGATAAAACATTATTTTATAAATTATTAGGTTCATGTTATATGAATTTGTCATATGGAGTATAAAATATATCGTATATTCCATAAATTCTATGAAGGTTTTAGTGTATGTTTTTAAAATTTTCCTGCTTCTTATGACAGCATTTCTTGTTACTTTGCTATTGTTTTCTTCTCTCTTCCTCTTGCACCTGAGAAACAGTTAGCGTTTTTCTATAGTTTCATATTCTGAACACTTACGAGCCTTAGCTAGTCGTAATCTTTTCTTATAAAATTGTGATATTTTGGTTGTACTGACGTCAGCAGTTTTTTTAAAGGGGCTAAGATTTTCAAAAAAAGCAATATTGTATTCACATACCATACATATAAGGAGTTTCTAATCTTACTTTTGAAGTTGTTACAGTTTTTGAACGCTTGGTCCAAATTACATTACGTAACGCTTCGTTGGCATTTTGCGTTTTAACAATTATGCATCTATTTAGTATAGAATCTAATGCTAGTCTTTGATATAATGGTAGAATTCTACTTACAACTTAATTTATGTTTATATGAGTTTTTAATTTATGCGATTTAAGAATTTAGTTTTTCGATTAGACAAATGTACAGACATCAGCTGATTAGACAGATTGATTATTGTAATTTTTTAATTGTTATTTTATCTCTTTGTAAAATACATCATAATAAAAATGTTGAAAAAGACAGAGTAAATGTAATAAGAATGATAACCAGTTTTTTATTGTATTGTATAAAATTCAAAAAATAAGATATTAATGAAAAAATCAATACCGTAATTTTTTACACAATTGTAAGCTTTAATAATTATTCTACACATTTTTTTTTGAGTTCTGTTGCATCTTTCCAGTGTATAAAAGTGTAATAAGTAATTATACAAAAAAAAAAAAAAAACAACGACAAAAATCACAAATGTTGATATTTTTCATGATTTTCAGTAGAGAATTCCTAAAAATCCAGAATCGGGTCTCATAGCAGTCAACTTGTTGATTTAATGGTAATTTTGAAATTATTAGTTTTATTTGAAGTAGGTCTATAACAAAGAAAATAAGAGTAAAGGCAGTTACTTTTATACCGATTTGAATACTAAATCGTGGATACCGGTGTTCTTTGGTGGTTGGGTTTCAATTAACCATGCATCTCAGAAATGGTTGACCTGAGACTGTATAAGATTACATTCATACATATTATCCTCAATCATCCTCTGAAGTAATCCTAACGGAGGTTTAAGAGACTAAACAGAAAAAGAAAGAGAAAAGGTCTATAATAAAAAAAAAAATATATTCTACTTTAATTTTTATTTAAAGTATGAATAGGCTTATAAAAATTTATTTATATGAAAAACCCCGTTCAAGAGAATATCAAAGGGAAGAAACCAGGATATTAATGAATATAACAAAAAAAATTGCAGAGAAAAAATTGCATTACGATATAGGGAGAAACTAATAAGTAAAAACGAATAAAAAAAAGACACCCAAATCATCTATGTACAATTTACGTACATTATAAATATTTGTTTAAAAATCTTTCTCCTAAATTGAAAAACGTTACAAACGAATATCGCTGGAACGTTTTGTAAAAAATCATACGTGGACACCACATCACTTCCTTGTACGCCTATTAAATTACATATACACATTTTTTAAAAAAAAATGAAAAGTACATAAAATTTTATTTCATTAATAACTTCTGAAATTTTTTCATTTTTTTATTATTGTTATTATTGAATTATTATTTATCGTAAAAACGTTTTTACAATCATAAGTTAATAATTAATAATAAATTAATGCATTTAAACTAAAAAGAAAAAGTTAAAAAAAAAGGAGATGAAGTCTGATTCAAACCGATGTTCCTTCCCCTTGTAATATCCAAATATTTCATTAATTAAAATTTCATTTGGCTATAACTCTGTAACCAATGGAAATAAGTACCACTTATAATATATTGTTGAAAAGATCTCAATGAGGGCTTATTACTACAGTTATAAAAGTACAAAATCCAATTTTTATTTTATTTGGGACTTTTTGGACACGTTTATTCCAGTCGATTGCAATCGAAAGGGGAGGTGCACAGCTTTAGATGTCACAGTAGTCCTAAATCAAAAAATTCGTCATCCTATGGTTAATCATTTTGAGTTATGCAAGATACATACGCACATACGTACGTACAAATGTCACGACCAAACTAGTCAAAATGGATTTAAGGATGGTCAAAATGGATATTTCTGTTGAAATTTGAAAAACCGAAATTTTTCGCGATTACAACACTTCCTTTACTTTGTAAAAGGAAGTAAAAATAAATAATTCTTTAAAAGATCATCAGAATTGTCCCATTTGGTATAAGAATAAAATATATGACTTGCATTTTGGTAATCTCTTCTTTTTTAATTGAAGTCAGTTTAAAAAATATAATTTATCAAAATTAAAAAATTTCTTTGTAGCTTGTAAAACCGTGCAAACCGTTAAAAGTGTTATTGATAAATTTACTTAATTTGGCTGTACGAATTTAATCGTTAAGTAATCCAGAACATCCAAAAATTAATCAACAACATTTTTTTGGAAAACAACATAACGAAATCGTAATAATTTAACCAGTTTGCTGTCACATACAATTCACACCGTAGTCTAAAAAACTGCATCCTTTGGCATTCAGATTTAAATTCCAGAATTTTATAACAGGAGGGAAATTCTGATTTCACAGATGATATTATTCAGTTTGTATAATTACTACGTTTTGCTATCTGTATTGAATAACATTGTTTAAGTACACAAGTGCACAAGACAAGTACGTAATTTTGCTGTTCAATGTCGGTTAAAAATTATAATACTACTGCCGTCTATGAAGAATTTTATGTAAAATTTACTAAATCGTTACTATAGACATGTAAAAAATTGTCTAAGTTGAATACTAAGTTTAAAAATATTGGAAGCATTGGAAATACTCAACGATCAGGTAGGCTGAGAACTAGTTGCATTTTAAAAAACAAAGTTGTTGCGGGGACATTAGTAAAATACTTTCAAACGTCAACAGTAAAGTTTTACGTTTGAGTGGAAATACCCGCAAAAAGTATATGAATGATTCTACAGAAATTAATGTACAATTGCTATTGGTCAAGATTATTTCATGCCTTAGTGAAGATATGTTTGAGAGAAGATTGTAATTTTCAGAGGAATTTATTATTCGTTGTAAAGCAATCCCCATATCACTAGGTTAGAAGTACAGTTAGGTGAAGAATGCTACAAATCGAATTCCCTAATAAATCGTTATAATTTTTACTTATTCGTCTGATGAAAATCCTGTCGTAATTTTATAATAAGAAATTAAGTGTAACTGGAATTCATGTTTTGTATTTGATCGCAGAGAAAGGAGTTTTAAGATCTTATTCCTTCGACAACTTTAAAATACGATTCATTGTTGGAAATTTTACAATATGTTGATTTCCTAGCTGTTGAAGCACCCCCTGATTAATATTGGCTGTCCCTGTGTTTAGCAGGAAGATGGAGAACTTCCTCATTATGCGCTTCAAGTTAGACACTGCTTTGATCAAACTTTCCTTGAATAGAAAGGCTGGTGAGGAATAAATTAATTACCACCACTTTCGTTTGACGTGATGCCTTGCGTATTTTTATTTTGTCATAGACGAGATACATTTTAAAATCTCAATTATCTGAATCCCTCAAACTGTTCATCAAAAACTCAGTTCATTTTTCAAATCGAGTCAATAATGCTTTGGAAAAAGTTATAATTCAGTGAATTAAATTGCTACGAACGTAAAAGAGCAGAAGACGACACTATGCATAATTCTGATGTAAATTTAAAGAATAATTATAAAAAAGGTTTTTATTTATTTTTTCTAATGTGTACATTGCAGTTTGTTCAACTAGTGAACAGTAAGTAACCTCTCCCGCCACAAACCAATGAGATGAGCATGATATGTATGACATATAAATGAGGTTTAGTCTAGTGCAGACTCAGCCCGACCATTTCTAAGTCGTGTCTTTTATTTACCGGTGTATTTTGGTGGTTTGAGTTCAATTAACAATTTAACTGTCTCGTATTCAAATCTGTCTAAAATTAACTAACTTTTACTAAGATTAAAACCTCAGAATCTTCGACTTCGAATATCAACTGTTAAACTACTGATTTGAAGAAACTACTGTATCTTGAAGAGACCGTTGAACACACCATCTACCAATGCCAGCGGTGGGATGTGGTCAGACAAGATGTCGGGTTAAGCTGGCTTTTTCCGGAAGAAACACTTCCATAATGCGGTTAGGAAGAGCGGAATGGGACAAGGTAGTACATCTAGCAACAAGTATCCTGAAAACTAAAGCGAGAGAAGCTAGAAAATGGAATAGAGAAAGGACGAATAGAGAAGGCTAGAATTTAGGACCCAGATCAGTAAGAGGACCGAAGATCACCCAGCAAGGAATTAGAGTTTCATATAAAAGACCTGAGACTCAGGTTAAGAAAGTGACCTGAGTGTGAAGCGGCGAAGGACAGCTCCCTGTGGAGCCGTCGGCGTCTGCACTTCTGTGGATGGGCGACGGTGGTGAAGCACGGGGACTCTGAACCCCTGGACCCTAAGGGTATCTCCTGGGCCCGCGCAATGCTTAAACTACAGGACCGGCCCCGGAGGAGTAGAAAACGGTGAAGTAGGAGTTTTAGTCGGTAGGGTGCGAGTACACATACGCTCCTAATAACATCTAGCCGAACCATGCGAGTCCGACACGCCCCCATTTATGAGGTGGGTGCATAAATGGCATTTTTCAGACTTATCAATAATATACACAAAAAAAAAACTACTGATTTGCGACGACGAGTTAATCTCTGACCACCCTGTTGGGTAAATTTTAATTTAACTTTTTAAATAATTGATTTCTTACTAGAAAACTGACTTTTAGCCTATCCGGTAAATTTCGCTATACAAAAATAATTATAGACGTACAATTTAACTGTTTTTTTTTGTTTCACCGTCGCCTTTTGGTAAAAAAAAAAAAAAAATATTATTGCTTACGATATATATATATAAAACGGTAATATTTTAAGAAAACAGTAAAATATTAAACTGAAAAGAGAAAAATGTAACTGAAATTAAATTAATTATCAGAGATAATTAATTTATCAGAAGTAAAAGTATAATTACGAAAGATGTGACAATTTAAAATATATAGTTATTATTTATTGAATCTAATAAATTATTATAAAAAATTATTTTATGTCCAATAAAAAACCTTCGAATTTTAAATTTTATGGCGATCGCTATTTTTAAAAAAATCATTTATTAATATTTTTAAAGTACAGAATATTAAAATTTGATAAAATATGTAAGTTATAGAAAATCTCTTACATTATAGACAAATATTTACTAAATTATGCCAATAGTTAATTAATAATTTTTTGCAATGTAAATTAATTTGGTAAAATAAAACTATGTTTATTCTATTAAATTACTAACCGGTCAGGGCTCGGCCGACCATCTAGCTAGGGGACTCCACCCTCTGGACCCGCGATTATTCGTTATCCTCATGTTTGTAAGAATACTAAATCATTAAAGAAAAAAAAAATTAGTCATTTATTTCATTATATTTCTGTACCAGAGTGACAGAAATATAATGAAATTAAAGAGTTAATTTCTGTTTCGGAAATGAATGTTTCTGATATTTTAACTTCCAAGGGAGCTAGGGGCTCAATCTACGGCTTAAAACCTTCCCTGGTAACAGAAATATATCTTGAAAATTTGAAAGCAATCAACCAGTCGATTGGTTCTCGCGTTATGCTGTTCCAGACATGTAGACAAACTTGCGCATTTATGTATAACATTTTATTTTCTATAAATTAATTTTTAGAAAAATTATAAATATTAATATTTATTTTTGGCAGTTTTAATGAAAATGTTCAGTTTTGAATAATTCGTATGATTGGAAGCTTTGTATTTAAATTTTTTTAAGAAATGAAACAGTTATTTCGTTTCTTCAATTAACTGAGCAATGATAATTTTCCGAGGGAATGTTTTTTTTAGCGGGAAACTATTTTTTTACTTAACGGGTTCAGTAGATTTGCGATTTTTTTTGTTTTTGCTTATTTCTTGGATAGTTTTTATTTAAATTCAAATGAATTGTACGGATAATTAAATCACATTTAATTTATAAAAATGATCTACGAAATTTCTGCACTTTTGGGCACTACGGATCTAAAACTGAGGGCATTTATTATAATGTTTGGTAAAAAATTGTCTGTGGGTGAGAGTGGGTATATCTTTTAGTTGTGTATATTTATGTGCCTCATCCCGTAATTCTCTTTATACTTTAACATCAGAAATATAGGCACGATATCTTCCGTATACTGGGTATTTTTTCTTTAAATTCTGGTAGTGGTATCTTAAGGTGATGATGAAATGTATGTGTTTATGGGGGGGAGGGGGGGTTGAAATCTTGTATTGCGTAACGTTTGATGAAAAGCTTTCTCTGATGTTTTGAGTACTACTCAAGAAATTTATAATTAGCTTGGCAGTCATCCAGGCTAAGTACATTGAAGTATTGTAACCGCGAAAAATTTCGGTTTTCATATTTCAATGGAAATATCCATTTTGACCATCCCTGAATCCATTTTGACTAGTTTCGGCACATTTTTCTTACTCTTTATAAATTCTCACTTTTTGTTTTACTCATATTAAATGAATTTGTCTAACGCTCTATTGTTAGTCAGTCTTGTAATAATTATAAAATAACTAATAAATTTATTACCGTAATTCATTCATTCAGTATCGTAGCAGATCTTAAAACATAACTATTTTTTATGCAAATAAATCGATATTTAAAATACTATCGATTATCTATTTAGAATCGTGTATATGGATTTTTTGTTATTGACCTTGTAAACATGCATATAGGCAAAACAGGTGGGTCAAATCAAATGGAAAACAATAAAAATCAAAATTAGAAGAAACAGTAATGGTCAAAATTAGAAGAATTTTGAATCCTATATTTCCTCCTTAGCGATTTATTGATTTTGAAGCCAACTTCTCATTTGTTATTGTGTCAAGGAAAGTTAGTTTCGTATACGATAATTTTTTTCGTAAATTGAATATAATATATAAATAATAAATTAATTAGTTTAATTTATATTTAAGCTTCCAGCTCTCGTATTGAGTAAATTTGCATATGTATATTATGGAATTTGACGAAAATTTTCAATTTTTAAAAGATGCCTAAACCGTTTTAATCAAAATTTAATTGGGAAGATTTGCTGATATTTTTTCGCTTTTCCTTTATCAATTTAAAAATTTTACACAAGAGATCAGTTTTGGACACCTAATAATAGAATTTCGAAACGCCGCCCGCCAGGCCTAGCTGCGGAGGTCTGCCATAGGCACGCCCTGCAGTTAGTATATATATATATATATATATATATTATGTAAAAGATTTTCCTAGTGACATTATATCTGCTTACATATTTTATATTACATATTGTATTTTTAAATATAATGCATATTAATGTCATACTTCATTATATTACAAGGGCTATTTTTGTCAAGGTCCGATCGGTCACGAAATTAAAACCACAGTGAAATTAAAAAAAAATTATTTGTACCAAGTACTTACATAGTTACGCTATTTCTCTACATAGTCGCCACTCCGAGTTAGATATTTGTCATAGCGTGGTACCAACTTTCCAATACCTTCGTCGTATTACGGAGCGGCCTGTGTTTTCAGCTATGTTTCTACGCTGGTCTGCAGCTCGATGTCTGTGCCAAAATTTTGTCTTCCTAGCCAGAGTTGGACTCATGCCTCGTCTCCTGTGACAATTTCGTTCAAAAATCTTCTCCTTCATTGTGATAGCGCTGGAAAAACGTTAGGGAGGCGTCCATTCTCATTGTTTTGTGATGGTCGGACAGCATCTTGGGAACCCATCTCGCACACAGTTTGCGGTACTGAAGTCTCTCACTCACAATGGTGTAGAGAGCTGACCTTGAAATTTCAGGAAACGAATCACTCAATACAGAAATTGTGAACCGACGATTTTCTCGAATCGCCTCATCCACTCGCTCAACGAAATCATCGCTTGACACTCGCTTCCTTCCCTGACCGCCTGTATCATGACTCTGGAATGATATACTTAATTTTTAAAAACAAAGCCGATAATAGGAATAGCAACTAATAGCTATTTAAAAAACACAACCAAATTGATGAAGGAAAATTAAAAAACGATAAAAGAAACATGTGAGATGTATTCTAATACCTTTGTGTGTTTTATGCATATTTAAATTCGTTAAAAAGGTAGTAGTCAGAAAGGTTTACATTTCTTGTTTTCCTTCATTTTCTTTAAAAAATATATTCTCAAAAAATATAATTACAGGTTTAGAAGTTTTTTAAAATGAGAATAAAATAAAAACAGCGTCGATTTTTTTAATGCTTATTATGTAGCAAAATTATTAGGCCTCAAATCTTTTAGAGAAGTTTCACAACCCTCTTCCAATACGGTAATTTTAGAAAGAAAACTAGTTAATTAAGCTGAGAAAAAATAATTTTAGTAATTTTAATGAATAAACTACTGATAAAGGAAAAAAATAAAGACGTCTGTGTTTTTATTTTTATTATCTTTTAATTTCTATTCGTCTTATAATTGTTACGTTAATTTAATAATATATTGCGGATTTACATTTACCCTATCACCCCAAGAGGCACACACACCACACACATACACAAACGTATACATCAAAACTTTGACGTCAAGATTACTAATATTTTTTCGTTATTTCTAAGCGATAATGTGCTAAAGTTTATAAATTCTAAACGACCGTATAAAAAGTTTTAAACAAAAACTTAACTCAATAAATGAAGAAAATTAACGATAGATACATCAATAGATAAACAAAAAACTGACAGTGCCAGTGACAATGGAACTTTAATTCATTTACATGATGGATAACTTAAAAAAATAAATAAATTAGAAAAAAATAATAAGATGTACTAGTAATGTGTAACTTGAGAATACATATAAACCAAATATAGTTGACATACTTTTAAAATAAATTTCTCTTTGGAATTTTATTTTGTCCCAGTTTTCCAAGCAGTTTCTCTAACACAATTACAAAGTTTCACATTTTTCCACACCTTTGAGGAAATTATCATTAATCAATAAAAACTGAAAAGAATATGAGTTACGGTTCATAACGTAATTTCTCAAATGTCACAACCTGACAATATACACGGAGGAGGGTTAATTATCTCAATTTTACTAATTTTATTTATACAAACACTTGTTTGTATAAATAATTAAAAATCTGATGTGGACACCATATAACTTCCTTGTACGCCTATTAAATTACATATACACATTTTTTTAAAATGGAAAGTACATAACATTTTATTTCATTAATGACTTCTGATATTTTTTCTTTTTTTTTTTGTTGATATTATTGAATTATTACTTATCGTAAATTTTTTTTACAATCAGAGGTTAATAATTATTAATAAATCAATATACTTACATTTAAAAAAAGGAGATAAAATCTGATTCGAACGGAAGTGCCTTCTTATAAGATCCAAATATTTCATTAATAAAATTTTATTTGGCTGTAACTCTCGAACCGAAAATAAGTACCACTTATTATTATATGATGCTGAAAATCTCTCAATAAGTGCTTATTACTGCAGTTACAAAAACGTCCAAAATCCAAAGGAATTTGGATTTTGGGCTTTTTTGGACACTTTGGTTCAATCGATTACAGTCAAAAGGGGAAATTCACAACTAGATGTTACAACAGTTCTAAATCCTAAATTTCAACATTCTACGACTAATCGTTTCTGAGTTATGCGAGATACATATATACGTACAGACGTCACGCTGAAACTAATCAAAATGTATTCAGGGATGGTCAAAATAAATATTTTTGTTGAAATCTGAAAACCGAGATCTTTATCCCAATCCCAATGCATACTTTACTTTATACAAGGAAGTAAAAATAGTCTTATTAATTATAACCTAAATAATTAAGGAAGAATCTCTCAATAAATTATATTTTTAAATAATGATAAAGCATATTTATATTATTGGAATAGGCTATAAATAAAAAAATTCTCATTATATTTCAGTGTGATCATTTGTACTACATAGAGAAATTTAAAAAAAAATAAAGAAAACACATGTTTTGATCATTAATGAATTAATACAAACCATGCAGCATAGAATCTAATACAAAAAATCTGATTACCGTACTTTAATGGTGGTACCAATAACATTTGAAAAAAAAAATAATTCAGTTGAAATAAACAAGAAACAGGGATACAAAAAAGTGCTTAAGAATGTTTTAAGAAAGATTTACTTAATATCTGAAACTACATGGGAATTTAGAGTTTAAAAACCAGTCTATAAAATTAATGATGTAATTTAAATTTGATAAAGCTTTAAAAAGAAATTCCTTTCGGTCCGTCAAAAGTGGAGGTACATTTCACCGATGCTAAGTAGGGAATATAAAAGATTTCTACCTTAAAGTTAAAAAAAAAACTTCAAATTAATTCAATACGACAATGTTTGTATATGAAAAAAAGTTTCACATGTTTAGGATACAATAAGCTCCATTACTTATAATTCCAGCAACATTTTGGACATCTCATGCCGTAAGGGTTCGTCATATCAAAAATTGTTTTAGACAAAGGTTTTAGGTAATATTTAGAGGACTAACGATCACTTTAACCTGATTCGATACTATGCCTATTAAGGGAGGTATGATTTTTTCTCTTCGAAACCCCATTTTTTCCACCCCTTGGGCGAGTGGTTGGGGATATCAAAAGACTTTACTTAGATAAGTCTTAGGCCTTTATCCAAATAGTAGTAGGAACTTTAAACGAATTCGATATTTTACTTAGTATGAAAGTTGTAGCCATATTTTTTTGTTTTTCCGAAAATGCCCCCCCCCCCCATTTCCACTCCCACGCTCCGATTTTGCTCATTAACAAACTCGACTGAGATTTTGGATTGTTATATTTTATGTTTCAATTTGAAAGTGATTGGCACAAACTTACGGCAGTTATCGTGTGTACAAGAAAAGAAATATATATATATACATATTGTAATCTTATATAATCTATAATAAAAACTTTTAAACTGACGGTGGTTTTGGAGTCTGGGAGATATGTCGAAATTTTCCGGAAGTGGAATCATGGTACCCATTACAATAGTAAACATTCTTATGAAATCTACCTAAACATAATTCTCTTCTGGATTCCTGACTAATCTTTCACTCGGTTACTTAGAAATTTAATCTAATAGAAAATTTTAATAATTCCTACGAATATGGTTGAGACAAGAATTGTTGTTTTATTGTTTTTAGACATTTTTTTTTGTTTTTGACACTTCGTATCGTATTGAACAATTTGTTGAAAGATTAAAAAAAAAATTTAAATGCAGGCAAACAACGTTACATAAAAATGTTTGAGAACTGAGATCGGAGAATGCTTCAAAAAATAGAATACTGCCTAAATCCAAATACAGCAAAACTAAAAAATCTGATGTGGACACTACATGACTTCCTTGTACACCTATTAAATTCCACAAACATATTTTTTTTAAATATATAAAATTTTATTTCATTAATAACTTCTGATTTTTTTTCTAATTGTTATTATTGAATTATTTATTTTAATTTTTTTTTTTACTATCAGAGGTTAATTAATATTAATAAATCAATATTTAAAAATTAAAAAAAAAGTTTAAAAAAAAAAGTGAGATGAAGTCGGATTTGAACCGATGTGGTCTTCCCTTTGTAAGATCCAAATATTTCATTAATTAATATTTTATTTGGTAATAACAATGGAATCAATGAGTATAAGTACCGCTATCATAAATCGTTGAAGATCTCTCAATCAGGGCTACTGTAGTTAAGAAAAAATAAAAAATCCAGATTTTTTTGGATTTTGGGCTTTTTTGGGCACTTTTGATTCAGTCGAATGCAATCAAAAGAGGAGATTCACAACTTGATGTTACAACAGTCCTAAATCCAAAATGTCAACATCCTACGGTTAATCGTTTTTGAGTTATGCAAGATACATACGTACGTAGAGGCGTCACGCCAAAACTAGTCAAAATGTATTCAGGGATGGTCAAAATGGATATTTCCATTGATATCTGAAAACCGAAAATTTTTCACATCACAATACTTCCTTTTATTCGTACAAGGAAGTAAAAACTTGAAAAATCACAACTTTAACCTTACCGAGACTGTATCTAGGAAATTCCTTTCTATCTTCGGAAACACTAAACACAGAACTAAACCTGTCGAAAGATCCGATATTTATAAAATCAATAGCTGCAGTTCCGGTTATGTAAACAAATTTAAATAAATTTTGAAACTAGAGTGATGGTTATTTGTGATAGAGTTATAATTATTCTTAATATAAATGTAAAGACTACAGAAATCGTCTACAACTCGACATTCCTGGAAAATTAGTTTATTAGAAATGAGATATAAAAAATTTTTATAAGAAACAGGAGTTATTTGAGAAGTCTATCTTATAAAATATGACATAGAAACTTTATGAATAATGGTAAGGGGCTAATATCTAATATTGAATTTTCTCGTAAAATTTGAAGTTTATTATATATTTTTTTGAGTAATTTTCTATCGTAAGAAGATTAAACGATTATCTGTTCCCTTAAATTTTTACTCATGGGCGAGAATATCTGTTCTATTCTTCTGTTAAAAATACTTTTGCGTATATGTATATATATTGTAGTGTATGCTATATCATATACTGTTTCCTAAAAATTGTAATATTTGTCAATTTATAATTGCCTATAATTCACAATTTATATTTTTTTTATTTTCTTATTTATTCATTTATTTTCTTACTTTAACTTTTTTTTCTGTAGGTAGAGGGAAAAGCTCTATCACCTCTACCAGCCATCAGGCCCATAGGAACTGGACCTGGCCGCGAGGCATGAAGACGGTTCCTATGGGACGGGATACACGTACTGCCGGCTTCTGAACAACAGGATCTAACGTTCACTAGGAGTCATCGGCAGGCGACGACCCGGGTGGGCCCCTTCTGCCCACTCCCGGAGACTTGCCGTCACCCACTACCCATCCGCCAGCTTACCCTTGATGATGTCCATGATCATACACTCTACCACAGCCCAGCTTCTCCTGGACCTAAGCATGAAGCCCATAACGTTATCAGGATCTAGATGTCCCAGTGTAACATTCTGCTCGCGATTGCTCCCAGTGATGGCAGTTGAAGACGACATGTTCGAACAGTTAACCTGTTCACAGCATGCACGCAAGTCTGAACCTCTTGAGGTACGAACGGATACTACCATGTCCCGTAAGGAACTGAGTTAGCTCGTACCCCACCTCACCATAGGTTCTCTCGTTGTAGAGAACCGCCGTGTCCAAGCGCCGTTCCTAGATTCCTCCCAAAGTTTTCTTACGTTTTAAAAGTTACGTTTTCTTAAAGTTTTATTATCTGAATGACATTCATGAGTGGGAGGACGCTCTGAAGCTCTTTATTTCGAAAGCATGACCCTCCTTACCATATGCGGAACACTTCGTGGCGTGGGCGCAGTCTTTCCTCTGATGGACAGGATCACCACAGTTGAAGTTTATCTTCGACCAATCCGGGCCCCTACATGCGGCCTGGTGTCCTGGCGCCCAACACCTAGAATACCTTTCTGTGGATAATTGGAGGGAAACCATGCAGGCCATCCACCCTGCATTCAGCCGACCCTTTGATAGCAATCCTCCAGTATTAAATACTGGTATTGCCACCGACGCTATTTTTGTTGCACCATAGACACCACCTCGATTGAAGCGTCTCCCCGACAACCCGTCGGAGAGCCTCCAGTAACTTTTGTATTTTTGAGCACAACGTGGACTCGCCGACCCGCTCTGCCTCTCACTGAAACCGTCACAGCTTGCACCTTTTGCGCAGTTTTACTCTTGTCTCTCCGCTGTTCATCTCTTAGCACTAACTTTAAGCTGAAGTTCTTCACCGTCGCCTTTCCTGGCCAAGAGTATCCCGCCGTTTTCAGATGACACACTGTCCTTTACTACCCTGAGAAGGTCGGCATAGTTTCTCCCCTCCGCTTTTACAATCACTGTAGCAGTGGGCGCTCCTGCCGGTCTTGTCTCTTTGGCGCTTCCCCTTGACTGCCTACCCACCAAAGCCGACTTCTCCAGGTGAACCAACAATTTCTCCTTACATCTCCATCCATGGTACCCTATGATCCGTCTCAGACACTGTCCGACGTTTTGAGCGTTTTTCTTTCTTGCTAATTTATTTGAATAATCGGTTAGCACTGGTTTTATTTATTACTTATCGATTGTTAGAACACTATAATTACTCATTGTATTGTTATTAAAATTATAATAAATAAAAAATTGCATACTATTAAGTAATAATCACAAGTATCATATAAATTCAAGTTTTATATGAATAATAACATGTATTTAATAAAGAATATTTAAGAGTACATAATTTAAACTTCTAATTTAATCTTATGAATGAATTTTTTATCTTTTGGTAATTATAATTTTTTGTATAGGTATATTATTTATAATTTATAAATTCGTTCATCCTTATATTATTCAGCAAGATTGATGGATGTTAAAAAGCAATTAATTTACTTCTCACCAGTCTTTTAAAAAAAAAATTTAATTGTATTATCCATAAATTAAATTGATAATGGTTTTGTGTAAAACGAAAGCGTTAAAATAATTATTAAAACACTAACAATACTTTATTTTTTGTACATTAAAAAAATATATTGTAAATTACGTTGTTACGTTTATACTGGTATATTATTAACATTTTGTTTAAAATGACATTTAATTTTAAAAAAAGATTTAATTTACAGGTAAATTACGGAAAAAATTATTAACTTTATTGTTGTCAGATTGTAATTTTCTTCAACTACCTTCAAAGATAGGCTCTCAGTTCTACCCATTATGTGATTTCAATTTTTTTTTTTTTTTTAAATATATTTTCAGTGAAGAACAACGTATCGCCGGGTGAGTCTGGTGTTCTCTCGGCCCGTCAGGGTCAGGAGGAAGACCAAGAGGGTCCTTCGAGTACGGGCCGAGGAGGAACGACGCAGAGCGGCTCCGTAGGGAGATTGCCGAGAAGGTGTTGGTAGGTAGGGGAGGTAAGCGGGTCCATGTC